>NC_091283.1:132721556-133344414 GCF_032444005.1 Ranitomeya imitator
AGTCAGGATGGCTCTTCTGACATCTAAGGTGTGGAACTTATGATGTTCTGGAGTTACAGGTGAGTCAAAAAAGGAAGGGAGAAATATTTCTTGTGACCTGTGGTAGGTGGACGCTACCTTAGGGAGGTATGAGGGGTCTGGTTTCAGGACTATCCGATCATGAAATATCAGTAAGAAAGGTGGGTCTACTGATAGGGCCTGGATGTCACTAACCCGTCTAGCTGAGGTTAGGGCTACTAGTAAGGCTACTTTATATGTTAGGATTTTTAAAGGTATTGAATCTAATGGTTCAAATGGAGAGCTTGTTAAGGCCTCTAATACTAGATTTAAATCCCACGGAGGTAGACGGGGAATATGGACCGGTTTACTACGTTCACAAGATTTTATGAATCTGGAGATCCACCTATTAGCTGCTATATTGCATCCATATAGGGCTCCTAATGCCGAGACCTGAACTCTTAAGGTATTTACAGATAGTCCTAACTCTCGGCCTTTTTGCAAGAACTCTAGGATAGGTGTGAGTGGAACTTGCTTAGTGAACGGTACCGTGTAGAAGTCTAAAAATTTATTCCATACCCTACTATATATTAGGG
Source organism: Ranitomeya imitator (assembly GCF_032444005.1). Classification (NCBI taxonomy): domain Eukaryota; kingdom Metazoa; phylum Chordata; class Amphibia; order Anura; family Dendrobatidae; genus Ranitomeya; species Ranitomeya imitator. The sequence goes on from NC_091283.1 coordinate 132,722,150, forward strand.
TGGTAGATCTTTTCCTGCTCAATAAGAGGGTGTTTACTAGTTCTGTTGAGAACCCTCTGGAACTTAATAGTTGCCTCTCAAATTCCACGCCGTCAAGTGAAGACCTTTCACTTGCGGGTGGAAAAAGGGGCCTTGGTACAGCAGCTCCTTGTCTGATGGGAGGATCCAAGGATCGCATAGGCACATGGTCTGGAGACAAGAGAACCATGGTCTTTTCGGCCAGAATGGTGCAATGAGGATTACTCTTGCCTGTTCCCTCCTGATCTTTCTGATCACTAGAGGAATCAGAGACATTGGAGGAAAGGCATATGCCAGTCTGAACCGCCAAGGATGGTGGAGAGAGTCCAACATATCTGGGTGATCCCTGGTGTTCAGGGAAGCGAACCTTTGTACTTGCCGGTTGTCTCTTGTGGCAAATAGGTCGATTTGTGGTATCCCCCATGCTTCTGTTATCCTTCTGAATATGGATTTGTTTAAGGTCCATTCTCCTTGACGCAACTCGTTTCTGCTGAGGTAGTCTGCCCTGATGTTCTCTACACCTTTGATGTGCAGGGCTGTTAAGGATGTTAGATGAGCCTCTGCCAGCTGAAAGATGTTTGCAGCTATGGTCATCAGACTTCCTGACTTTGTACCACCCTGACGGTTCAAGTATGCCACTGCGGTGGAATTGTCTGAGTAAATTCTTACATTTGTTCCATGAATCTGCGGAAGAAAATGATATAAGGCACATTCTATTGCTTTTAACTCCTTCCAGTTGGAGGAACATATTAATTCTGTCTGATCCCAAGTATTTTGGGCCAGATTGTCTTCCATATGTGCTCCCCACCCAATAGGGCTGGCGTCGGTGGTAATTATTTTAGACGGGTCTATTATCCATGGCACACCTCGTGATAGGTGGTCCATGTCTAGCCACCAGGATAGCGATTCTAAGACATTACTGGAAAGAGTTATTCTACTTTCTAGATAACCGTCTTTCCCCTGAGCCGACAATACTTCGTACTGCAATTGACGGGTATGGAATTGTGCCCAAGGTACAGCAGGGATACATGATGATAATGACCCCAGTAAGGACATGGCCTTCCTTAGTGTCATGTAGGGTTTGCGTATTGCGTCTGATACCTTTGATTGTATAGTCAACCTCTTTGACTGAGGAAGAAAGCATTTCTGACTTACGGAGTCTAGCTGGATTCCTAGAAATGTCTGAACGGTTTCTGGATTCAGCCGAGATTTTTCGAAGTTGACGATCCAACCTAACTCCTGTAGGGACGAGATCGTATTAGATAAACGAGTTTTACATTGAAGTGCAGAGCTTCCTACCACTAGAAAGTCATCTAGGTAGGGTATTATCAAGGTATCTCGTTGGCGTAGATGAGCCATCACTTCTAGTATCACCTTAGTGAAGACGCGGGGAGCCATAGAAAGCCCAAATGGCATTGCAACATATTGAAAGTGACGAACCTTTCCCTCCAGGGTGACTGCTACCCTTAGGTACTGCTGATGTTCGGCATGTATGGGAAGATGGTAATAGGCGTCCTTTAAGTCTATTCCGGCCATGACACACCTAGGGAATAAGAGTTTTATGGTAGAACTAATGGATTCCATTTTGAAGGTATGATTACGCAGGAAAGAATTTAATTTTTTAAGATTTATGATGGTTCTAAATGAACCATCTGGTTTATTAATCAGGAATAAAGGGGAGTAGAACCCTTTCCCTTTTTGATCCTGGGGAACTTCAATCAGGACTTTCTTAGATAGAAGAGATAGGATCTCTATTTCTAGAGCCCTCTGTTGGTCCTGACCTTTTGGAGATGTTATTATGAAGGAATCCCAAGGGATTCGATCAAATTCTAATTTAAGGCCGTATTGCACAATGTCCAGAATCCACTGGCTGGATGTTATCTGTTCCCATTGGGGAAGAAAAAATTTTAATCTGCCGCCTACTTCCTGGTTAGCGGTATTTACGTCTCGGATTATGGGACCCGCTAAAAAAGGCACCTTTTTGCTTTGGGTCCTTCGACTCCCATCGCTCTCTTTGTTCAAGCGGCTTGTTCCTAGTAAAGGGGCGTCTCCTGAAGGCTCTCCTGTAGGATGGAAGATACTGGTTAGGGAAGCCTTTCTTCCTTTCACCTGCTTTATTCAGGAGTTCATCCAGCGTCTTCCCAAAAAGGAACTCACCCTGACAGGGAATCGCACAAAGTTTTGCTTTAGCTTGTGCGTCCCCCTTCCAATTCTTTAGCCAGAGTGCACGCCGGGCTGTGTTGACTAGGCCGGCTGACCTGGCTGCAAGACGTAGCGAGTCCACTGAGGCATCAGCTAGGAATGCTACTGCTTCTTTAATTTGAGGCAATTTCAGCAGGATAGATTCCCTCGAAGTTTTGCCTCTAATCTGTTCCTCCAATTGCTCCGTCCATACTAGTAGAGATCTTGCAGTACAGGTACTAGATATGGCGGGCCTGAACGCCCCCGTATTGACTTCCCATGACCTCTTTAGTAAAGCTTCTGCTTTACGGTCCAGCGGGTCTGTCAGGACCCCTGAATCCTCCACTGGTAGGACCGACTGTTTGGTTGTGGAGGCTACCGCAGCATCAACTTTTGGCACCTTTGACCAGGTGTTTAGGTCTTCATCGCTGAAGGGATAGCGCCTTTTAGAGGATGATGGTAAAAACCCTCTATTCTGCTTGTCCCACTCCTTTTTGACAATATCTTTGATGGTTTGTATGACGGGGAAGGACCTACGTTTCTTCTGTCCTAACCCCGCAAACATTATGTCCTGTGCTGATTTCTTTTCTTTCCCATCTGGGCACCCCATCGTGCTCCTGACAGATTTTATTAAATTGTCCACATTACTGTTGGGAAGACAAAGTCCCCCTTCAGTCTCGGATGAGCTCGGCTGAGATCCCTCTTCGTCTGAAGAAATACATACACCCTCTGACTCCGAACTAACCGGAGACCGGGACCTGCTAGGCTGACGGGTACTGGCGCTACTTGTCTGCGCCAAACCCTGCATCTCTTCTCGGATAATAGCTCTGACATCTGAGGGAGTCATGATATTTTCCTGCCGTAGAGTTTGCATGATACACTCTGCACACAGTTTTTTGGCATAATCATCCGGGAGGGGCTGCGTACATAAAGCACACTCTTTATGCTTAGATTTGTGTGTCCTTTTCTTAGTCTAGAGGAAGGATACAGGAGGAACATATATCAGCATATAGGAAGAGACTCTTTCAAAAACTCACCCAGTGAAGCTGACAGGTACCGGTTCTGGAGGCGGAATTCGTTTGGTGGTAGAACTCTTCTCTGGAGGTCGGCCACCACTCTTTGTGCTGCTCCTCGTGCTTCTCTCCCTGCTGGGAGAGCGCTGTTGCACTGCGGGCAGGTGCGCTTCGTCGGCCGGTGAAGCCATTTCACACACACCGGCCCGACGCTAGCGCTGCATTTTTAAACTTGCCGCCCGTTCTCCTGCCTCCCCGGACCAACCCGGAAGTGCTCCCGCGACTTCCGGGTTAGACGCGCCGCTCTCACTCACCATGCGGCCGCCAGAGGCTATTAAGCCGGCCGCTGCAGCGCGCGCGTCCTCACAGTGCCGGCCGGACCTACGGTGACCGGACCCGGACCGTGGATGTTTGGCCAGACGAGGGGGGAGGCTGCAAGCAGGGGCTCCCCCGCCGCTGCTTCTGGTACCGCAGCCCCTGCCGTTCCCACAGAAACCGGCGCAGGCGGGTGCATGGCCCAGGGATCCTCTTCATCTGTAGGTAAGCCGGGTCCCTGTAGGAACAGGAAACCTAAACTGAGGAGGAGAGGGGACCGCCTCCTTTTATTCTGTAGGTTTCCTGTTCCTATGGGCGGATCCCTCTCATGTGGGGTGCTGTCGTGGCGAAGGGTAAAAAGAAACTTATTCTGAGGAATTTCGTGAAAATCAAATTTTAATCCCGTCCTAATAATGCTTAGGACCCATGGACTATTGGAAATCTTTACCCAAGCCGGATAGAAGGCTAAGAGCCTGCCTTCCACCCGGTACGGCAGTCATTGTGGTTTTTTGTTGTCCCGGAAGGAGTTGAACATAAAGCCTCTACCTCTTTTCTTATTGGTGTCATATCTGGGTCTTTCTCTATTAGATCTTGTACGGTCAAACATCTTCTGTTAGTATCCCGTCTATAGAAGGGCCTTCCCAGGTAAGGGAATCGCTTTTTACTACCCCCTGCTTTTTCCAGAAGCTCATCCAGAACTGGCCCGAATAAATGTGCCCCTTCACACGGAATGTTGCACAGTTTTGACCTGGCCTGCATATCGCCCGGCCAACATTTCAGCCAAATGGCCCTACGAGCCGAGTTAGAAAGGGCCGCAGATCTGGCCGCTAGCTTCACAGAGTCTGCCGATGCATCAGCAAGGTAGGCCGCTGCTCCCTGAATCATAGGAAGAGAGGATAAGATCTCATTCCTCGGAGTTTTGTTCTTAAGTTGATCCTCTAAGCTGTCTAGCCATACCATCATAGAGCGTGCTGTATAGGTGGCTGCAACTGACGGCCTGAGAGCCCCTGCTGATGTTTCCCAAGCTCCCTTAAGAAACACATCGGCTCTCCTGTCTAGCAGGTCCTTTAAAGTTCCCAAATCCTCAAATGGTAGCGAGGATTTCTTGGAAGCCTTAGCCACCGCAGCATCGAGTTTTGAGGCTTTATCCCATGCTGAAGATGCCGCCTCCTCAAATGGATTTTTTCTTTTGAATGATGGTGGAAAAGAACCTTTCCTCTCAGGTTTCTTCCATTCTCGTGTAATAAGGGAGCTCACTTTGTCCACCACCGGAAAACATCTACGAGCTTTCCGGTCCAGCCCTTTAAACATGACATCCTGCATAGATTTTTCTGATTGGGTTTCTTCAATCCCCATGCTATTATTTATTGCTTTGACCAGCCGGTCTATCTGGTCAAGAGAGACCGCCCCCTATTTAGGCCTCCGCCTCCCGACTGCTGCATTACCTCCCTCCCGTATCTCAACAGCGTCATCTTTGCCTGCTATGCCGTTCCCTTCCACGGTGAGATCTCCCCCACTGGTCATCTGCAACGTCTTGCAGAGACCTTCTCTCCTGCTCACCACCGCGGCCCGTATCTCGCATGTCTTGCGCGTCATCAAGCCGCGCCCCCGCCGCATCATGAGGGACCACCCCTTACGGTGCGTCACTTCCCCGCCCGAACCGCCGGTTTGTGTAATACGCCGGCCTGTGCCGCCATACATGCCACGCCAGCCTGCACGCCGGCCTGAGACTTTCCAGTATGCGCGAGATGTGCAATACGCCGGAACATCGCCAAGAAGCTAATGCGCACAGTCACGTAGAGCAGGGCCTCCCAGGGCCATCCATATCTGTACCGGAAATGGGACGTCCAAGTCAGCACTCCCCCTGAAGGCTGCTTTCTCCTGCTGCTGCCTATCCCCACAGCCCTCTGTGGTGTGGCATACAGCACACCGGACCCGACCGAGGAAGGGGCATTCCCACTTCCTGAAACGGCCTGCCGAGCCTGGGTACGTCTTCTGTCTTCATCTACTTCTTAAGGTAAGTCTGCAAGGTCCCCTGTCAGGGACAGGAAACCAACTGAGGCGGGAGAGAGGTACCGCCCTTTTATGTCTGTAGGTTTCCTGTCCCTGAAGGGCGGATCCCCTCTCTCGTCTGTGCTGTCATGGCGACTGAATAAAAAGAGGTTAGATTATGCTCACGCAGGGGCGGTCCCACTGCGGTCCGGCCCGATGGGCGTCGCGGTCCGGGGCCTCCCATCTTTTTACGATGACGTCCTCTTCTTGTCGTCACGCTGCGGCTCCAGCGCAGGCGTAAAGTCTGTCCTGTTGAGGGCAGAGCAAAGTACTGCAGTGCGCAGGCACTGGGCCTCTCTGACCTTTCCCGACGCCTGTGCACTGCAGTACTTTGCTCTGCCCTCAACAGGGCAAAGTACGCCTGTGCCGGAGTCCCAGCAGGAAGACAAGAAGAGGACGTCATCGTAAGAAGATGGGAGGGACCGGACCACAGCGGGACCGCCCCTGGGTGAGTATAATATAACCTGTTTTTCTTACCTTTCAGGTTACATCAGGGGCTTATCTACAGCATTACAGAATACTGTAGATAAGCCCCTGATGCCGGTGGCCGCAGCTCATCTTCGATTTTTGGGGTGACAGGTTCCCTTTAAAGGAAATCTGTAAGAATGTAAGAATTATCAACCCTTCCAAACTATTTATATGGTCATGCTGCTCTCTGAAAGACTATTTCAACCACACCTTTACTTATACAATCTGATAATCCTTGACAAAAAAAAAGATAAGGTCGGAATCTGACCATGTGGCCTAGTTACGTGTTTCTTGAAACAGGGAGTCTTTAAAAAAAAAAAAAAAAAAAAAAAAAAAAAAAAGAGGGAGAAGTGCAAGATTTCTATTTTTAATAGTCTGATATGTATAAAGAAAAAAAAATAACACATAACAAAAACCTGATTTAAACTATATTTCATTTTCTGATGGCTTCCCTTTAATGCTTCACACATTATGTATTTGGTGTGGAATTTGTCGCAAGGGGTGAAATTCACACAAAGAACAGAGATGTTGCACATTCTAACATCCGCGTCTGATGTTTCTGTGCAGTCATTATGCTGTGGATTTTCTACAGACATCAGTACCAAATATGGAGGGAAAAAAAACAAAAACACAATTTCCAGCAAATTCCTTATTTAAAATGCAGGGATTATCGCTTGTAAAAGACATAGAAGCAGATTCTCACAAGGATCCTTAGCAGAGCAAACTATTGGATGCCATCTGCTGTTCGACATTAAAATATGAAAACACTTCTTGTTCACATTTCTGTCACATCCTGTGCAGCCATAGGCACGCAGAGATGGACCCAAACTAGCACCAAGGAACGTGCTATTATATTCCTTTTTCTACAAGCCTCCCCCATCTTATGCCGCTTGTTACTCTCCAATAACCATGTTGATCAAACAAACTGTTAAAAGCAGTGAATACGTCGATTGGATAACAAAGGCCCCTGAGCAACATGAGTGTAAGAAACCATATTTCCTATATACATTAAGACCACTATGTGACTTTAATTAATGATTATATGCCCAGTAGATATTAAAATTATGCACATGCTTCTATGTTCATGTGTGGCCGCTGAGGTAGATGATGATTTGGAAATACTACTACAATATCCACAGCAGGGAAGAGTAAAGGTACTGTCACACTAGACGATATCGCTAGCGATCCGTGACGTTGCAGCGTCCTCGCTAGCGATATCGTCCAGTGTGACAGGCAGCAGCGATCAGGCCCCTGCTGGGAGATCGCTGGTCGGGGAAGAAAGTCCAGAACTTTATTTCGTCGCTGGACTCCCCGTAGACATCGCTGAATCGGCGTGTGTGACACCGATTCAGCGATGTCTTTGCTGGTAACCAGGGTAAACATCGGGTAACTAAGCGCAGGGCCGCGCTTAGTAACCCGATGTTTACCCTGGTTACCATCCTAAAAGTAAAAAAACATACATACTTACCTACAGCCGTCTGTCCTCCAGCGCTGTGCTCTGCTCTCCTCCTGCTCTGGCTGTGAGCGTCGGTCAGCCGGAAAGCAGAGCGGTGACGTCACCGCTCTGCTTTCTGGCTGCCCGGAGCTCACAGCCAGACCAGAGAAGCAGAGCGCCGAGGACAGACAGCGGTAGGTAAGTATGTAGCGTTTGTTTTTTTACTTTTTAGGATGGTAACCAGGGTAAACATCGGGTTACTAAGCGCGGCCCTGCGCTTAGTTACCCGATGTTTACCCTGGTTACCGGGGACCTCGGGATCGTTGGTCGCTGGAGAGCTGTCTGTGTGACAGCTCTCCAGCGACGCTGCAGCGATCCGGATCGTTGTCGGTATCGCTGCAGCGTCGCTATGTGTGACAGTACCTTAAGTGTGATATTAAATGTGGCCTAATTAAATGGATGGTTGACATGGAGGTCTTCTGAGCAGGGCTGTGGAGTCGTAACCCATTTTGGTGGAGTCGGAGTCATGGAAATTGAGGAGTCGGAGGTTTGGCTTACCTACTCCACAGCCCTGCTTCTGAGACACTGAGCCCGATTCCAGCGATTTGTCACTTACTGGGCTGCTTGCTGTAGCTCTCATAAATGCACTGTATTACCAGGAGATTGTCACTAAAGGATTAATAAACCTGCTACTGCGGCCTCAACAGGTACCTAGACCATGGAGCCAACATGGCTATAGGGCCCAGAAACTCTGCACGCTGCTGGTCTCTGGGCCTATTCCCTCTCACAAAAACCTAGATGATCATAACCCCACAGCCATATAGACCAGAAACCTGGGCCACTCACAGCTGTTGTGTAACTACAACTCCCAGAAGGTTATGACAGCATCTGATTAACGGCACGATGGGAGTATGAAGTGTCACAACATCTGAGGCCACTGGATTGTCAGCAGACCCCTCATTATCTACAGAGTATTAGTACCAGTAGCCACCAAATCACAGGGCACAAGCCTCATTATTAAATCATGATCTGCTCGACTAATCCACCTGTCCCCCCGCTATTCCCCAGCCTCTCCCCTGTGTCAAGCCTTTCACTGGCTTCCTATCGCCCAGAGACTCCAGTTCAAAACCCTCACACTGACATACAAAGCCATCCACAACCTGTCTCCTCCATACATCTGTGACATGGTCTCCCGGTACTTACCTACACGCAACCTCCGATCCTCCCAAGACCTCCTTCTCTACTCCCCTCTCATCTCTTCTTCCCATAACCGCATCCAAGACTTCTCCCGTGCTTCCCCCATACTCTGGAACTCTCTACCCCAACACATCAGACTCTCGCCTACCATAGAAACCTTCAAAAAGAACCTGAAGACTCATCTCTTCCGACAAGCCTACAGCCTGCAGTGATCCTCAACCTACTGAACAGCCGCACAGCCAGCTCTTCCCTCTCCTAGTGTATCCTCACCCACCCCTTGCAGACTGTGAGCCCTCGCGGGCAGGGTCCTCCCCCCTTATGTACTCGTGTGCCTTGTTATCTGCTCATGTTTAATGTATTTGTCTATATTTGCCCCGTATTCACATGTAAAGCGCCATGGAATAAATAGCGCTATAAAAATGTATAATAATAATAATAATCTGACCACTGTCGAGTCCTGCGCATATTCCCAAACACGGAGGAACCAACAGATTTTCTAAAGAACTTTTCCTGTTACTGCCAACATACAACATTTAAGGACATTGGTATTTTTCTACAAAGTGCTAAGAAAGTCATTAAGGTACCGTCACACTTAGCGACGCTGCAGCGATACCGACAACGATCCGGATCGCTGCAGCGTCGCTGTTTGGTCGCTGGAGAGCTGTCACACAGACCGCTCTCCAGCGACCAATGATCCCGAGGTCCCCGGTAACCAGGGTAAACATCGGGTAACTAAGCGCAGGGCCGCGCTTAGTAACCCGATGTTTACCCTGGTTACCATCGTTAAAGTAAAAAAAACAACCACTACATACTTACCTACCGCTGTCTGTCCCCGGTGCTGTGCTTCTCTGCACTCCTCCTGCACTGGCTGTGAGCGCCGGGCAGCCGGAAAGCACAGCGGTGACGTCACCGCTCTGCTTTCCGGCCGCTGTGCTCACAGCCAGAGCAGAGAAGCCCAGCGCCGGGGACAGACAGCGGTAGGTAAGTATGTAGTGGTTGTTTTTTTTACGTTAACGATGGTAACCAGGGTAAACATCGGGTTACTAAGCGCGGCCCTGCACTTAGTTACCCGATGTTTACCCTGGTTACCAGCGAAGACGTCGCTGAATCGGCGTCACACACGCCGATTCAGCGATGTCAGCGGGAGGTCCAGCGACGAAATAAAGTCCTGGCCTTTCTTCCTCGACCAGCGACATCACAGCAGGATCCTGATCGCTGCCGCCTGTCACACTGGACGATATCGCTAGCCAGGACGCTGCAACGTCACGGATCGCTAGCGATATCGTTCAGTGTACATATACAGTGGTATCTCCCCCTGTATATAATTACGGTGGTATCGCCCCCTGGTCAGTATATACAGCGGTATCTCCCCCTGGTCAGTATATACACAGTTCCTCCCCCTGTATATACAGTGGTATTGACCCCCTGGTCAGTATATACACAGTTCCTCCCCCTGTATATACAGTGGTATTGCCCCCTGGTCAGTATATACAGCAGTATCTCCCCTTGGTCAGTATATACAGCGGTATCTCCCCCTGGTCAGTATATACACAGTTCCTCCCCCTGTATATACAGTGGTATCACCCCCTGGTCAGTATATACAGCGGTATCACCCCCTGGTCAGTATATACAGTGGTATCGCCCCCCTGGTCATTATATACAGCGGTATCACCCCCTGGTCAGTATATACAGTGGTATTGCCCCCTGGTCAGTATATACAGCTGTATCTCCCCCTGGTCAGTATATACAGCGGTATCTCCCCCTGGTCAGTATATACACAGTTCCTCCCCCTGTATATACAGTGGTATTGCCCCCTGGTCAGTATATACAGCGGTATCACCCCCTGGTCAGTATATACAGCGGTATCACCCCCTGGTCAGTATATACAGTGGTATTGCCCCCTGGTCAGTATATACAGCGGTATCTCTCCCTGTATATAATTACGGTGGTATCGCCCCCTGGTCAGTATATACAGCGGTATCACCCCCTGGTCAGTATATACAGCGGTATCTCCCCCTGGTCAGTATATACAGTGGTATTGCCCCCTGGTCAGTATATACAGCGGTATCTCCCCCTGGTCAGTATATACAGTGTATCGCTCCCTGGTCAGTATATACACTGGTATCGCCCCCTGGTCAGTATACACAGCGGTATCTATCTCCCCCTGGTCAGTATATACACTGGTATCGCCCCCTGGTCAGTATATACAGTGGTATCTATCTCCCCCTGGTCAGTATATACAGTGGTATTGCCCCCTGGTCAGTATATACAGTGTTATCTATCTCCCCCTGGTCAGTATATACAGTGGTATTGCCCCCTGGTCAGTATATACAGTGTATCGCCCCCTGGTCAGTATATACACAGTTCCTCCCCCTGGTCAGTATATACACTGGTATCGCCCCCTGGTCAGTATACACAGCGGTATCTATCTCCCCCTGGTCAGTATATACACTGGTATCGCCCCCTGGTCAGTATATACAGTGGTATTGCCCCCTGGTCAGTATACACAGCGGTATCTCCCCCTGGTCAGTATATACACAGTTCCTCCCCCTGTATATACAGTGGTATCGCCCCCTGGTCAGTATACACAGCGGTATCTCCCCCTGGTCAGTATATACAGTGGTATCGCCCCCTGGTCAGTATATACAGTGGTATTGCCCCCTGGTCAGTATATACAGCGGTATCTCCCCCTGGTCAGTATATACAGCGGTATCTCCCCCTGGTCAGTATATACAGCGGTATCTCCCCCTGGTCAGTATATACACAGTGGTATCACCCCCTGGTCAGTATATACAGTGGTATCACCCCCTGGTCAGTATATACAGTGGTATCACCCCCTGGTCAGTATATACAGTGGTATCACCCCCTGGTCAGTATATACAGTGGTATCTCCCCCTGGTCAGTATATACACAGTTCCTCCCCCTGGTCAGTATATACACAGTTCCTCCCCCTGTATATACAGTGGTATCACCCCCTGGTCAGTATATACACAGTTCCTCCCCCTGTATATACACTGGTATTGCCCCCTGGTCAGTATACACAGCGGTATCTCCCCCTGGTCAGTATATACAGTGTATCGTCCCCTGGTCAGTATACACAGCGGTATCTATCTCCCCCTGCTCAGTATATACAGTGGTATTGCCCCCTGGTCAGTATACACAGCGGTATCTCCCCCTGGTCAGTATATACACAGTTCCTCCCCCTGTATATACAGTGTATTGCCCCCTGGTCAGTATACACAGCGGTATCTATCTCCCCCTGGTCAGTATATACACTGGTATCGCCCCCTGGTCAGTATATACAGTGGTATCTATCTCCCCCTGGTCAGTATATACAGTGGTATTGCCCCCTGGTCAGTATACACAGCGGTATCTCCCCCTGGTCAGTATATACACAGTTCCTCCCCCTGTATATACAGTGTATTGCCCCCTGGTCAGTATACACAGCGGTATCTATCTCCCCCTGGTCAGTATATACACTGGTATCGCCCCCTGGTCAGTATATACAGTGGTATCTATCTCCCCCTGGTCAGTATATACAGTGGTATTGCCCCCTGGTCAGTATACACAGCGATATCTCCCCCTGGTCAGTATATACACAGTTCCTCCCCCTGTATATACAGTGTATTGCCCCCTGGTCAGTATACACAGCGGTATCTATCTCCCCCTGGTCAGTATATACACTGGTATCGCCCCCTGGTCAGTATATACAGTGGTATCTATCTCCCCCTGGTCAGTATATACAGTGGTATTGCCCCCTGGTCAGTATACACAGCGATATCTCCCCCTGGTCAGTATATACACAGTTCCTCCCCCTGTATATACAGTGTATCGCCCCCTGGTCAGTATATACAGTGGTATCTATCTCCCCCTGGTCAGTATATACAGTGGTATTGCCCCCTGGTCAGTATACACAGCGGTATCTCCCCCTGGTCAGTATATACACAGTTCCTCCCCCTGTATATACAGTGTATCGCCCCCTGGTCAGTATACACAGCGGTATCGCCCTCTCCTGTACACTGATACAGTAGCTCGGCCCTGTGTCGCTGCCGGGTACATGACCCCACACACACACAATGGCGGCGCCCGCCGTGTACACATCATCCTGCTAGTGAAGGAAGCCACCCGCCGCTTTGTTCCGAGGACGCCGCGCCCATGGAGGGTTCTCGCCTCGTCGCCCGGACTCGGCTGACGCCACATTACACTGAGCCGCCATCCAGTGCCGCATCCTACCTGTGCTACTATCAGCCGCACTGCCCACTGACGCAGCCATATCGACGGTGCGAGTCCGTGCACTACGCTGCCCCGGCCTCCTCAGAACGGTGAAATGGCGCCTAGCTCCAACGCCGGATCTATTTTCAAGAAAAATAGGGCGCCAGCTTCTTGCGCGACCGAGTTAGTGAATCCAATAGCAAGGAGTTGCTAAGAACAATTAAAAAACTGAATTTCCTAAAAAAAAAAAGTTACAAATAAATAATGATTCTATAAGTGGAAGTTTTAAAAATGTAAATTGCTACGTCTTCAAAGGAAAACGCAAAGTATCCTTCCGCTCAGTGCAATGCGACAAACAGAACCTGCCGAGCATGCGCAGGGAGGCGCCTCAGTGCAGACAAGAGCTCGGGCGGCCATGTTTGTTGTGGGAAGCTGCAATTACGTAGAATTGGAAACTTTAGAAAGAAAATGGCGACTGATTAGTAGTGGTAGAAGATGGACTGAAGCTCTCCCCTGGTGTTAGAAGTGCTGCATGCTGGCAGTGAAGTAAGCCTAGTATTGGTGGTATATATTGCCACAATTACCCTAAAACAACATATGCTAATTGCCTCTTCAGCGAGGAAGAGGACTTGAACTCTATAGCGCCTCCTGTAGGAAGCAGCAATCCCACAGGTCACTTGTAGGGTAGGTTTGCTGCGTCCAACAGGTGGCGCTATAGAGTTCAAGTCCTCTTCCACACTGAAGAGGCAATTAGCATATTATATTTCCCAGAGAAGCATTGCATGGCTTATAAGCCTCCTTACCTTGGCATGCCAAGGCTGCTCTCTGCAAGGAGAAACATTACCCCTTAGGCCAGGGTCACACTTGCGAGTGCAATGTGAGAAACTTGCATCAATACCTGGCACTGCCAGCGGCACTCGGGACCGGAGTGTGCGGCCGCATGTATTTCTATCCAGCTGAACGCTCTGTTCCCGAGTGCCGGCTCACATCGCAGTTGCAAGTGTGACCTAGGCCTTAGACCTAAAAACAAAAGAAATTTGTACTCCTGACCAATAAGATGAGGCAGTACCCAGGCTTCTCCATTTACAGACCTGTCACGGCATCGTGGTTTCCATCGTAGCCATTTTTTTGACTTTCCCTGCCAGCTGTGCCTTTCCTGCCCTTTTTGGATATGTGCACACCACGTCTTTTCTGAGCAGAAGACGCCTCAGGAATCGCTCCTTTTTTTGGAGTTTTATAAACCTGATGTGCATTTTCTTCGTGTTTTTTGGTCATTTCCTGAGCACTCTTTCAACATTTTTGACCATTGACATTCCTATTTTTACTGTTGTTTTCTTCTGTGCTTTTGTGACATCTTTGTTACTGGCGTTTTCTGGACTTTTTTTTTTACTCAAAGTCCAACAATGAAGAAACCACAAGCTTTTTAGGAAAAAAAAAGAAAAGCGCATAAAAAGATACTTGGGCACATTCCTGCCGTCTTGTGAGCTTTTCCATTGACTTCTATTGTAAAATATAGAGCAGGGATACACAACCTATGGCTCAGGGGCCACATGCTGCCATTTGGTGCGACTCCCAACCGTAAAGATACAAAATGATTGGATAACTGCAGGTGGGCAGCCACACACGCAGCTTTGGCAGCAGCTGAGGACTGGCACGTACTAATGGTGCCAGGTGTAGACTGGATGCCTTGTACATCACGTGAATGGAGTTTTGTCCCTCATTTTCCTGGATGAATGGGACTGAAGTCTATGGGAGCTGTGAGCACAAACCCCATAAGTGCTAATAGACACAAAAGCGCACAGAGAGGTCAAAAAATACTCTGTTGTAAAAAAGTCACAGTAAATAAGCAAGTGCTAGTCAAAAAATGAAAAAATACAGGGTATTTAGTTAATACGTTTTTTTGAAAAAAAAAGTATGTTAAGCTGCTCCTTCAATCGCCAAGGTATACCCATAATAGAGCAGTCCTGTTTAATGTATATAATCCCTATCTGATGTATTTAAAAACCTGATCATCTGTATAGTACCTGTATGAACAGGGCTCAGAGAGAAAATATCCATGTAGAACATGCGAGAAGGAACAGCTACAATGCAAATGACCCACAGAGGAGTGGTGAACCCCCCAGTCTTGTAGAAACAAGAGAACAATTATAAAACCAAAAACACATAGGCCACCTGTATAGCGAACAAGTCTGTAGAAACCTGTTCACACCACCAAAGAACTTGAAGACACAAAAGCGCACAGAGAGGTCAAAAAATACTCTGTTGTAAAAAACTTGTTCGCTATACAGGTGGCCCATGTGTTTTTGGTTTTATAATTGTTCTCTTGTTTCTACAAGACTGGGGGGTTCACCACTCCTCTGCGGGTCATTTGCATTGTAGCTGTTCCTTCTCGCATGTTCTACGTGGATATTTTCTCTCTGAGCCCTGTTCATACAGGTACTATACAGATGATCAGGTTTTTAAATACATCAGATAGGGATTATATACATTAGACAGGACTGCTCTATTATGGGTATACCTTGGCGATTGGTGGAGCAGCTTAACATACTTTTTTTGCAAAAAAAACGTATTAACTAAATAACCTGTATTTTTTCATTTTTTGACTAGCACTTGCTTATTTACTGTGACTTTTTTTACAACAGTATTTTTTTTTAACTCTCTGTGCGCTTTTCTGTCTTCAAGTTCTTTGGTGGTGTGAACAGGTTTCTACAGACTTGTTCGCTATGCAGGTGGCCCATGTGTTTTTGGTTTTATAATTGTTCTCTTGTTTCTACAAGACTGGGGGATTCACCACATCTCTGTGGGTCATTTGCATTGTAGCTGTTCCTTCTCGCATGTTCTACGTGGAGGCATCTCCCCCATAGAAGTCTATGGGAGTTACAGACACAAGAGGCGAGTCCTTCTCTGGGATTTGTGTGACGTCACAGTATATGGTAAGAATAACCCTTTAGGCTGGAGTCAGATTTTGTGACAGCTTTTGATGCCGTGTTTTGAGATAAGCAACAAGTGTATTAAAAATAATAGATAGAAAATATATACTAATATTTTATAATAATGGAAAGGAAGGCTTTATTCTGCCCCTTCCTGATGAATCCATGCTTTGCTTTGGTAAAGAAAAACTGCAATAAAAATTGCATGTGTGATACTGGCCCTTAAGGGTGTCTTTCATTCTTTTGATTTATATATGGACCCAGTGTGGTATTAAATATTTAAAAAAAAAAACACGCTCATCTACACATCCCCCGCCGCTCCTACATCTCTTCTCCTTCTGTTGCTGACCAAACACTGCAGCCAACCAGGGGCCGCAGCGGTGATGTGTACCTGATTTTTTTTTTTTCAATCCTTCTTTATTAAGTCTTTAACCCCTTCATGACCTTGGGATTTTTCGTTTTTCCGTGTTCGTTTTTCACTCCCCTCCTTCCCAGAGCCATAACTTTTTTATTTTTCCGTCAATTTGGCAATGTGAGGGCTTATTTTTTGCAGGACGAGTTGTACTTTTGAACGACATAATTGGTTTTAGCATGTCGTGTACTAGAAAACGGGAAAAAAATTCCTAGTGCGGTGAAATGGCAAAAAAAGTGCAATCCCACACTTGTTTTTTGTTTGGCTTTTTTGCTAGGTTCGCTAAATGCTAAAACTGACCTGCCATTATGATTCTCCAGGTCAGTACGAGTTCATAGACACCTAACATGACTAGGTTATTCTTTATCTAAGTGGTGAAAAAAAATTCCAAACTTTGCTAAAAAAAAAAAAAAATTGCGCCATTTTCCGATACTCGTAGCGTCTCCATTTTTCGTGATCTGGGGTCGGTTGAGGGCTTATTTTTTGCGTGCCGAGATGACGTTTTTAATGATAGCATTTTGGTGCAGATACGTTCTTTTGATCGCCCGTTAATGCATTTTAATGCAATGTCGCGGCGACCTAAAAAACGTAATTCTGGCGTTTCGAATTTTTTTCTCGCTACGCCGTTTAGCGATCAGGTTAATGCTTTTTTTTAATTGATAGATCGGGCGATTCTGAGCGCGGCGATACTAAATATGTATGGATTTGATTTTTTTTTTTATTGATTTATTTTGATTGGGGCGAAAGGGGGGTGATTTAAACTTTTATATTTTTTTTATTTTTTTCACATTTTTTTTAACTTTTTTTTTTTACTTTTGCCACGCTTCAATAGCCTCCATGGGAGGCTAGAAGCAGGCACAACTCGATCGCCTCTGCTACATAGCAGCGATCTGCTGATTGCTGCTATGTAGCAGAAATGGAGGTGTGCTTTGAGCGCCGACCACAGGGTGGCGCTCACAGCCACCGGTGATCAGTAACCATAGAGGTCTCTAGGACCTCTATGGTTACCATCCTGACGCATCGCCGACCCCCGATCATGTGACGGGGGTCGGCGATGACGTCATTTCCGGCCGCCCGGCCGGAAGCGGTAGTTAAATGCCGCTGTCTGCGTTTGACAGCGGCATTTAACTAGTTAATAGCTGCGGGCAGATCGCGATTCTGCCCGTGCCTATTACGGGCACATGTCAGCTGTTCAAAACAGCTGACATGTCCCGGCTTTGATGCGGGCTCACCGCGGAGCCCTGCATCAAAGCAGGGGATCTGACCTCGGACGTACTATCCCGTCCGAGGTCAGAAAGGGGTTAAACAATAGAGATATAAAAAATAATCAGATATGTTATCTAATATATAAAGCTGAATGTGTGTGTGTGTGTGTGTGTATGTCCGGGATTGGCATCTGCACCGTCGCAGCTACAGCCACAAAATTTTGCACAGTCACACGTCTGGACCCGGAGAGCATCATAGGCTATGTTGTGAGGCAAAATTTTAACCCCGCGCGTTCCAATTCACCAAACAATTTTGCCCCTATCTACATAATGGGGAAAAAAGTGAAAGGAAAAGTGTTGGAGGCGTCGCAGCTACAGCCACAAAATTTTGCACAGTCACACGTCTGGACCCCGAGAGCGTCATAGGCTATGTTGTGAGGTGAAATTTTAACCCCGTGCTTTCCAATTCACCAAACAATTTTGCCCCTATCTACATAATGGGGAAAAAGTGAAAGGAAAGTGTTGGAGGCGTCGCAGCTACAGCCACAAAATTTTGCACAGTCACACGTCTGGACCCCGAGAGCGTCATAGGCTATGTTGTGAGGTGAAATTTTAACCCCGCGCTTTCCAATTCACCAAACAATTTTGCTCCTATCTACATCATGCGAAAAAATGAAAGGAAAAGCGTAGGAGGCAAATTGACAGCTGCCAGATGTGAACAAGGGGGACTTAAAGAATGAGAGCGATGGCGCCAAAGAGTATATACCGTACAGTTGCTAAGGTGGGGCCCCGACATGGGATACTCACCACACACGGGGATATGAACACACACACAAAATGCGCCACACACTACCACATGCTTGAACACATATTACCCTTAGCACACATTTCACCACAAATACACCAACCTCGCCACATAAAAGTCGAAACACAAAAGTCGCCACTCAAAACTCGCCACGCGCAGAACTCGCCACATGCAAAAAATTGGCTCTTGCAAAACTCGCCACAAGTGCAAAACTCACCTCATGGAAAACTCGCCACACGCAAAACTTGCACACGCGGAAAAATTGTCACATGCACAAAAGTTGCAACACATGCAAAAGTTGCCTCACACAAAACTTGCACATACTCAAAAGGCACCACACATAAAACTCGCCATGCGCAAAACTTGCTGCACACAACTTGCTACACTAACCTGTCACATGCAACTCGACACACAAAAAGTTGCTACACGCATGTTGCCACACAAAACTCATCTCACAAAAGTCGCTACATGCATGTCGCCACACGCAACTCAACACACACAACTTGACAAACGAAACTCGCCCTAAAACACACATAAGTCTGGTATTATCCTTCAAAAATAAAAATCTAATTAATAAGCAGACAAACTACAACAAATGTACCATATAGGAAATACGGCAGCTGTCAGTCACATGACCTGTCTATTATGTGTATGTGTGAGCTAATATATACTGCCAGGGGAAGGGGCTTCCTGTTGGCTGGGGATTTATCAGGCTGCCAATTTAGCTTACAAATACTGAGGTAAAAATACTGAGCAAATAACGTGTGAACGAGGTCTAATACAGGAGGAGATGACACACAGGTATATACTATATACAGGGGAGATGACACACAGATATATACTATATACAGGAGAGATGACACACAGGTATATACTATATAGAGGAGGAGATGACATACAGGTACATATATATACAGGAGGAGATGACACACAGGTATATACTATATACAGGAGGAGATGACACACAGGTATATACTATATACAGGAGCAGATGACCTACAGGTATATACTATATACAGGAGGAGATGACATACAGGTATATGCTATATATAGAAGATGACATGCAGGTATATACTATATATAGGAGGAGATGACACACAGATATATACTATATACAGGGGAGATGACACACAGGTATATACTATATACAGGAAGAGATGACATACAGGTATATACTATATATAGAAGGAGATGACATTCAGGTATATATTATATATAGGGGAGATGACACACAGCAGGTATATACTATATACAGGGGAGATGACATACAGGTATATACTATATACAGGAGATGACATACAGATGTATACTATATATAAGGGAGATGAAAAACATGTATATACAGGGGCGTGGCTTTGTAGTGGAGCAGGAAAGACGTGCCTGGCTGGAGCTCTGATTACCCTGAACCATAACCCGCAGCTATATTACCCAGAGAGTTCTGGTACCGGTATCGCTGGGCTCCCCTGGGCACCTGGAGGCATCCGGCTTCTGAGGAGGTCGGTATCACGGCCGCAGCTGGATTTAATTCAGAGATACCTTGGTGGAGAGCAGTGTCTGCATGAGGCGGCAGCCATTTTCTAACAGTGCACCTGGAAGGAGAGGGACTCGGAGTGCTGGTACTTGGCTCTGGACGGACTAGCTGGAAATCCTGGAGGTATGAGAGGGGGAATGTGCAGTGTGTGCCCTGAGTGCCCTGAGAGACGGGGACCCTTGCTCCCTCATTAACTACATAAACACTGGCCGGCTCCCAGCGTCTGCATTAGTCTGCATTATTGTCTGTGCTCCTCCCCTCTGCTCCCTCAGCCTGCACTGAGGATAAACCTGCTAGAGATCCAACTTATCTTTCACCCTGCTGAGTTTCTGTTGTCTCCTATCGCTGGGGCTACTGTTATCTCTCATTACGCTGCAGAGAGGAAGGGAGTGCATTGAACAGAGATACTGTATACTGTATGCTGGACTCTTTTGGTTCTCAGCCTTGCTTCCCTGACCCTCCTCTCCCCTGGGGTCATAATTGCAACAATTTACTGACTTTACAGTGCACTGTTTTGCTGAGCCTGCAGGCTCCATAGCTACATTGAGCTATACAAGTATACTCTGGCACGCTAGGCTAATTCTGTCTGCATTCCACTAAAGTGTCATATACAGTGGGATAAAGAGGGTGCCCTAGAAGAAAGACGTTTGGTGACACCTAGTGCTCAATCTAAGAACTGGTGATACATTCTATAATACACAAAAAAGACTCAGCTGGTCACCAACCGTCTTCACTGATACAATAGCGACACCTAGTGTCCATGTTGAGCTCTAATTCCGTGCACATTATGAGGATTACTTTAAAAATCATCCTCTCGGCTATATACCATCATACCAACCCTCCCATCGCAGTCTCCACCCCAAATAAGCCCAGCTTATAATACACCTTAAGACTTTTGTAATGCCTTAAAGTGCCCCCCCTATATCCGCTAGGGGTCGCTCTGCAATATGCCCTCCTACTGACCCTCTTTCCTTGAACGGGATAAGCACCACGGAGGCCCTTTCCTACTCAACTCGCCCTCATGCCTAAAGCACGCAGAGCCAGCTCAAAACAACCCAGCAACAGATTTGCCACTTTAACAGATCTGGACGGCGATATGTCTTCTGGCCCCTTCTCCCAGTCAGAATCCTCTAACTCGTCTATACCTGAGGGTGCGGACTCTGAAATGATTCCAGCTTTAACAACCAAGACCCCTAATACCTCAACCTTAGATCAATCTGCCTTACTATCACAGTTTCAATCAATTTTACACTCAGAGTTACTCAAAATGTCAGAAAAATTGACCAAGGATTTAACCAAGGAGATCAGAGAACTCGGTTCCCGTACCTCTGACCTGGAGGACAAAATGGACGCTACCCACACAACCCTTGCTACTCACGAGAAAGACATCGAGATGCTACACGACGAAATTCACACCCTCAACAACAGACTGGAGGATTTCGAAAATCGAGCCCGCAGGTGCAACATCAGAATCAGGGGCATACCCGAAACAATCACCGATCTCCAGTCCACGGCGACGGCTCTCTTTCAAGAACTAATACCAGGAATCCCTATAGAGCGCCTAGAAATGGACCGAATTCATAGAGCCCTGAGCAAACGCAAACCGGAAGGTCCACCAAGGGATATCATCCTTAAATTACATCATTACAAAACCAAGGAACAGCTCTTACAGGCAGCAAGAAATTCGTCACCGCTGGTATTCCAAGGCCACTCATATGAACTGTTCTCCGACTTGGCCCCTACTACCATCGCCAAAAGACGTGCTATGAAACCATACCTGGAGGTCCTACGCTCCAACAACATCAAGTACCGCTGGGGCTTCCCATTTAAACTGATCTTCTCTCATCTCGATATGGTCCATACAGTTCTCTCCCCTGAAGGAGCGAGCCGTTGCTTGTCTAAACTACAACTCATGGACCTCCCATCATCCCCCCCACCTTCTTCCTCGAGGCCCCAACCTGCGACCCTCCGTCCCAGACCACGTGATCCTCCGGCTCCCCCATGACGTGCTGGATATCCACTAACTTTAGTTCGTGCCTATACTACTCCATAGGCTTCTCTTCAGGACAACCTCATAGCGTAGTCCCGGATACAACACGCTAGCCTAAACTTTATAATGTTCAATGGAACAAATAGTTCATATGTGTTCTTTTTCAGTTTATTGTTACAGGCGTTCTTGGAGCGTACAGCTCCACTACCTACCCTACAGAAGCCGTTACAGCTTTCGCTTCAACCGAACTTCCAGACTGACAACGCCATTTGACTTGCTCTTCACTTCAGACAAGTGACTATGTTTATTACACGAGTTTTCATAGTGTTTTTTTTTTGTTTTTTTTTCTCTTTTCTCCTCTTTATAGCGTGTTAAGTTGTAGAATTCTGTCAGGCCTTTTAAATGGGCAGCCAGGTTTCAAATATTTCACTAGACCATATTAAGGCGTTAATTAACTATGTTTAATATAATGGTTATTTTCAGGTCTCGCACTACGCCCTCTATCCCTAATTCCCCCGGCACTATGAAAAGCCCACTCCTAGCCTGTGAAATTGAATTTCCAGTTTAACTTAACCCACTATCTCGTTCTCACTCCCGTTCTTCACGACATTTAAATATGTTTCATTGTGCCCCCTAGCGGACCCTCATGACCCCACAGTGTCCTTGTACACTGATGCTTCGCACTATGTGCTTAGCCAACAACAGTCCCACCCCCCCCTTCCCAACGAGTTCTTCCTACCCTTTCCTAATCATAGTTATTGTTCAACCTGCCCTCCCTTCCATCCCTACTACTCGCCCGAGTACACTCTACCAATTTGGTCCACCTAACAATAATTTCTCTAACTCCGCCAACGACCCAAAACTTACTGCCAACATAAGCAAATTCAACAACCATCTATCATGCCATTAACGATCCTATCACACAATGTGAGGGGCCTAAATTCCCCTCACAAACGCACTAAGGCCTTTCGTTATTATAGATCCCAACAGGCAGATGTGGTTTGCCTCCAAGAGACGCACTTCTCAACCAGCTCCTACCCCAAATTTATGTCCACTTCGTATCCACTTTTCTACATGGCGAACGCCCCAAGTAAAACCAAAGGAGTCGCGGTCTGTTTTAAAAAATCTGTCCCCTTCGTTTTTAAGTCGTCAGTGGCTGATAAGGAAGGACGCTATATCATGGTGACAGGTTTGATATCAGATGAACTGGTCACTTTAGTCTCCTATTATGCTCCCAACTCCCACCAAGCTGCCTTCTTTTCCCAGTTATTGGAATTAGTCTCCGAACATGCCCAAGGCACCACAATACTATGTGGAGACTCCAATTGCATACTGAAAGCTAGCCTCGATAAATCCTCAAGTCCCCATTCCTCTAATCCCCCGCAGCCTTACCCTTCTGCGGATTCAACCGCTCTTAATAAGATTCTCGCCCAACACCACTGGGTGGACTTATGGAGGGAGATCCACCCCTCCAATAGAGACTACACGTACTTCTCCGCACGCCACTTAGTGCACACTAGAATCGACCACATATTCGCTAACCCATCCTTCCTCCCAAACATCTCTAATATATCCATTCTTTCTACACCCTGGTCGGATCACTCCCCAAATCTCCTCACATGCTCGACGCTCCACCCACGGCCCCGTTCATTCAACTGGGCTCTGAATGACTCACTGCTCTCTTATCCCGATATTTCTCAAAGGCTGAAAAATCACATTGATGATTATTTCTCCTTGAATCAACATTCAGCTACATCGCCAATCTCCCTTTGGGAAGCACATAAAGCAGTGCTTAGAGGTCTCTGCATTCAAGAGGCCTCCCGCAAGAAAAAAGACAGGAACGCGAGGATAGCTGAACTGGAGGGCAGGGTGTCAGCCTTAGAGTCTCAGATGAAAAGCACTCCGTCACCAACTACGTATCGCGACCTTCTCCATGCTCGCACTGAATTAGATCTTAGTCTCACTGAGATCGCAGACCGGGCCATACGATGGTCACAGCAACGCTTCTACGCTCTCAATAATAAAAATAACTCTAATTTAGCTCGACGCTTAAAATGCCTACCCTTACCCAGGCCCCCTATTCGAATACGCACACCTGCTGGTATCACATCTAATCCACAACAAATTTCCCACTTTTTCCAACAAAAACTTAGGCAGCTGTACAAGGCCCCAATTACCTCGAATTCAGAAACGATAGAGACATTTTTAGACTCTATTCCCCTTCCAGCTCTTAGCTCCGATTTGATTGAACTCCTCAACCAAGCCGTAACGCCAAGTGAAATCGAACTAGCCATTCAACACTTGAAAACCAATAAAAAACCAGGCCCCGATGGTTTTACGGCCCTCTACTATAAGAAATATGCTCCAATTCTGATCCCCCACCTCACTAATTACTTTAACTCTTTGAGAGAAGGCAATAAGCCAGGTGCAGCCTCTCTAATTGCTGCAATATCTATGATACCTAAACCCAACACAGACCACCTACTCTGGTCTAATTATAGACCAATATCCCTTATCAACATAGATCTCAAAATTTTAGCCAAAATATTATCCCAAAGACTGAACTCTGGCCTGGGTACCCTAATCCACAAAGATCAAGTGGGTTTTGTCCCTCGGAGACAAGCTTCAGACAATATACGGAGGGTCTCCCATCTGTTGCACCTCTGCAAACACCGTGACATACCAAGTATGCTACTGTCATTAGACTTCAAGAAAGCCTTTGACTCTATCTCATGGCCATATTTGTTTGCGGTGCTGCGGAGATGGAAGTTTCCCGACCACTTTCTCTCTTGGATTTACGCTCTCTATAGCTCCCCTTCGGCCTACGTACGTTATAATGGCTTTTCCTCCACGTATTTCCCTATTAGTAGGGGAACCAGGCAGGGATGTCCCCTTTCACCCCTGTTGTTTCTTTTGGCGCTTGAACCTTTAGCTATTCATATGCGCCTTAATTCTGAAGTTCAGGGAGTGGAAGTGGCGTCAGTTTCTCATAAACTTCTTTTATTTGCTGACGACATGCTTTTGCTTTTGTCGTCCCCTAAGACTTCCTTGCCGGCCCTCTTACATACCCTAGAAAGCTTCGAAACTATATCCGGCCTCCACTTAAACACCAGCAAATCCTACGCTATGAACATATCCCTTTCGCGACCTACTGTTTCACTACTTCAGCACAACTTTCCGTTCCAATGGGCCACTGACCATTTGGACTATTTGGGGATTAAACTAACAGCTAACCTAGACTCCCTTTATGCGGCTAATTATCCTCCTATGCTCCGGAAACTTCGCCTTCTGCTCCAATCATGGGAGAAACTACATCTCTCTTGGTTGGGCCGAGTACGTGCGCTAAAAATGACAATCCTCCCTAAATTGCTCTATCTATTTCGCGTTCTGCCTATACCTATCCCCTCACACTTCCTTAAAATGGCCCAAAGGTCTATAGACACCTTCGTATGGAGAGGAGGCATCCCGAGAGTTAACAAGGCTACTTTATACCGCCATCGCCTAAAAGGGGGTTTGGGAGTCCCCAACCTCTTGAAATATTACCGCGCAGCTCAATTAGGCCAACTGACTTTATACCATGCTTATAACGAACCCCCATTATGGCTATCCCTGGAAGCATTCGAAATGCAACCCAGTACTCTAGACACAGTACTATGGATCCTCCCAACTCAACGCAAACATATCTCGAACCCCATTATAAAGCATTCTCTTACAATCTGGGACACTTTAAAATATTCCTCACAACTGATCTCACCCTTTTTACCCCTCGCTCCCATTTGGGGTAATACCCTATTCCCCCCAGGCGTGGGATCTATCAAAAGTTTTTATAGATGGGTCGAAGCCGGCATAACCAGGGTTCACCAGCTGTTCAATATTGATGGGATAATCCCATTCGCGGCTCTACAGGAAAAGTACCACTTCCCCTCCGGAGAAATCTTTCGATACTTACAATTAAAAAACTTTGCCAACTCCTTATTAAAAAATTCTACCCCTCCTTACTCCATGACCCCTTTTGAACAAAAGTGTCGTCAAAACCCACATGCCTCGGGGATTATTTCTCTCCTCTACTCATACATTAATGCCCCTTCCCATAGGCATTGTTTGAAATATACCGTTCGTTGGGAGTCGGACATCGGATCTACCCTGACAGACTCGGAATGGTCCCAAATTTGGTCCTCATCTACTGGAGGAATGTTAAACACACTTATGTTAGAAACCAACTACAAAGTGTTAACCCGATGGTATCTGACCCCCGCTAGAGTAGCTAAAGCTGTGGCTAACCACTCCCCAAATTGCTTCAGAGGTTGCAATTCAACAGGAGACATGTTCCATATATGGTGGCTTTGCCCGATTGTCAGAAGGTTCTGGATTAGGATATACCATTTGGTTTTTTCCATAGCGAACATTAACCTTAAAAAAAACCCATGGGAGGCACTACTTAACAAGCGCATCCCCAACATCCCTAATCATACCCGATCCCTTATCTCATTTATATTTTTAGCAGCGAAACAAATCATTGCTTTGGCATGGAAAAAACCAAACTTAGACTTTTCCGCAGTCAAAACACGCCTCACCTGGTACATGATCAATGAGAAATTGTCGGCTATACTAATGGACAAAGTTGGAAAATTCGAGAAAATATGGCTCCCCTGGGCGGAATACACCAACCATACCCCTTTTGCCACACCGGTACTATACCCAACTAACTACATTCAGTCGGATTCAGAATAACCTACCAAACCCTTTAGACGTTATACACCTCTTTACTCGGGCTGCCCTCCCCCACTCCCCCTTTCCCTTACTTTGGTTAGGTTGTATGATTGCATGTCAGTTAACCACATGCACTATTGTTCAGATTGTATGTAAAGACTTATCCTGATTTTTTTTTGATTATCTTGATTATCACGTAAATGTAAACCGAAAACTTTCAATAAAAATTTATTGTTTAAAAAAAACATGTATATACTGAGGTGATGAGGTGAAAATGAGAGGTGTGAGGTGAAAATGAAAAGGTGTGAGTGCAAAATGAGAGGAGTGAGGAAAAATAGTGGAGTGATCAGAAAATGACAGATGTGAGGTTGAAATGACAAGTGTTAGGGGGGAATGAGAGGTGTGAAGGGGAAAATGAAAGATGTGATTGGGAAAATGAGAGGCGTGATGGGAAAATAAGAGAAGTGAGGTGCTATAACTAACCACAGATATTTACTATGCCCAGGCAACGCCGGGCTCTTCAGCTAGTGTTATATATTAACAGATATTATTCAGGACCAAACTGTTTACTTTTACACCAACTCTTCATGGCCTACCAAAGTCCTAACCAACCCCCACACTGGTGCATTTGAAAAAAATAAATAAAAATAAGATATATTATCTATCTATCTATCTATCTATCTATCTATCTATCTATCTATCTATATATGTATTTATATTTATCATACTGATATATATGACAAGGAAGCATACTTACAGCCCCCAGATAAGTAACCTCTAGGGTTGAGCGAAACGGATCGGTCATTTTTATAAGTCGCCGACTTTTGGCAAAGTCGGGTTTCATGAAACCCGACCCGATCCTTGTGTGGGGTCGGCCACGTGGTTGGCGACCTTCGCGCCAAAGTCGCGTTTCGATGACACGTTCAGCGCCATTTCTAAGCCAGTGAAGGTGGACGCAGAGTGTGGGCAGCGTGATGACATAGTTCCTGGTCCCCACCATCTTAGAGAAGGGCATGGCAGTGATTGGCTTG
The DNA here is from genome assembly GCF_032444005.1 of Ranitomeya imitator. Classification (NCBI taxonomy): domain Eukaryota; kingdom Metazoa; phylum Chordata; class Amphibia; order Anura; family Dendrobatidae; genus Ranitomeya; species Ranitomeya imitator. The sequence continues at coordinate 132,749,655 of NC_091283.1, forward strand.
ATTTCTGCGACGTCACAGGGGCTATAACGCCGACCGCCATCTTACTGCTGCTGATCTGACCATAGGGAGAGGTTGCTGCCGCTTCGTCAGAAGCAGAGATAGCGTTAGACAGGGTACATTAACCCCCAAACCGCTTGTGCTGTAACGATTTCCACTGTCCAACACCACCTTTTGTTTGCAGGGACAGTGGAGGCTACATTTTTTTTTTCCTCAGCGCTGTAGCTCATTGGGCTGCCCTAGAAGGCTCCCTGATAGCTGCATTGCTGTTTGTACGCCGCTGTGCAAACCAACTGCTTTTTTCAAAGCACAAATCCTGTTGCTCCTTACTTTCTGCACAGCCATCTTGTTTGTTTGTCCACACTTTTGACTTTTTTGTGCAGCAGTCCACTCCTTGTTATTGCTGCCTGCCATACTTTGCTGAGATTACTGCAGGGAGATAGTAATTTTTTTTTCGTTATATCTCTTCAAGCCACTTTCTGCCACAGAAACTATACTCTAATACAGTGGCCCAGATTTATTCACTAGTCTCCCTGAAGAAAAAAAAGAAAAGGGTGCAGATTAAAATTGGCAAATCTGCATCAGTGGCAGTCCTGTGTGTGGCATCTGTGTCTCAATTTCTGGCACAGAAAACATACAGTCTAACAGTGGGCCTGATTTCTTGCCAATTCTCCCATAAATAAAAAAAAATAGTGGGAGATTAAGATGGGCAATTCTGCCTCAGTGCCAGTGCTGTGTGTGGCATCTGTCTCTCATTTTGTGCCACAGAAAACCTAGTGTGTAACAGTGGGCCAGATTTTTTGACAATTCTCCCAGAAAAAAAAATAGTGGGAGATTAAGATTGGCCATTCTGCCTCTGTGCCAGTCCTGTGTGTGGCATCTGTCTCTCATTTTGTGCCACAGAAAACCTAGTGTGTAACACAGCCTGATTTCTTGACAATTCTCCCACAATAAAGTAAAACAAGTGGGAGATTAAGATTGGCATTTCTGCCTCAGTGCCAGTCCTGTGTGTGGCATCTGTCTCTCATTTTGTGCCACAGAAAACCTAGTGTGTAACACTGGGCCAGATTTTTTTACAATTCTCCCAGAAAAAAAAAATAGTGGGAGATTAACCCCTTTCTGCCATTAGACGTACTATTGCGTCCATGTGGGGTGGGCTTTACTTCCCAAGGACGCAATAGTACGTCATATGCGATCGGCAGCGCTCACGGGTGGAGCGCCGCCGATAGCGGCCGGGTGTCAGCTGTTTATCGCAGCTGACATCCGGCACTATGTGCCAGGAGCGGTCACGGACCGCCCCCGGCACATTAACCCCCGGCACACCGCGATCAAAGATGATCGCGATGTGCCGGCGGTACAGGGAAGCACCGCGCAGGGAGGGGGCTCCCTGCAGGCGTCCCTGAGGGTCTCACCTCCCTCCCTGCTCCCTCCAGCCCCGGATCCAAGATGGCCGCGGATCCGGGTCCTGCAGGGAGGGAGGTGGCTTCACAGAGCCTGCTCAGAGCAGGCACTGTGAAGGCTGCAGCGCTGCATGTCAGATCAGTGATCTGACAGAGTGCTGTGCAAACTGTCAGATCACTGATCTGTGATGTCCCCCCCTGGGACAAAGTAAAAAAGTAAAAAAAAAAAATTTCAAATGTGTAAAAAAAAATTAAAAAAAATATTCCAAAATAATGAAAAAAAAAAAAAAAAATATTATTCCCATAAATACATTTCTTTATCTAAATAATAAAAAAAAACACAATAAAAGTACACATATTTAGTATCGCCGCGTCCGTAACGGCCCGACCTATAAAACTGGCCCACTAGTTAACCCCTTCAGTAAACACCGTAAGAAAAAAAAAAAAAAACGAGGCAAAAAACAACGCTTTATTATCATACCGCCGAACAAAAAGTGGAATAACACGCGATCAAAAAGACAGATATAACTAACCATGGTACCGCTGAAAACGTCATCTTGTCCCGCAAAAAACGAGCCGCCATACAGCATCATCAGCAAAAAAATAAAAAAGTTATAGTCCTGAGAATAAAGCGATGCAAAAATAATTATTTTTTCTATAAAATAGTTTTTATCGTATAAAAGCGCCAAAACATAAAAAAATGATATAAATGAGGTGTCGCTGTAATCGTACTGACCCGAAGAATAAAACTGCTTCATCAATTTTACCAAACGCGGAACGGTATAAACGCCTCCCCCAAAAGAAATTCATGAATAGCTGGTTTTTGGTCATTCTGCCTCACAAAAATCGGAATAAAAAGCGATAAAAAAAGTCACGTGCCCGAAAATGTTACCAATAAAAACATCAACTCGTCCCGCAAAAAACAAGACCTCACATGACTCTGTGGACCAAAATATAGAAAAATTATAGCTCTCAAAATGTGGTAACGCAAAAAATATTTTTTGCAATAAAAAGCGTCTTTCAGTGTGTGACGGCTGCCAATCATAAAAATCCGCTAAAAAACCCGCTATAAAAGTAAATCAAACCCCCCTTCATCACCCCCTTAGTTAGGGAAAAATTAAAAAAATGTATTTATTTCCATTTTCCCATTAGGGCTAGGGTTAGAGTTAGGGCTAGGGTTAGGGCTAGGGTTAGGGCTAGGGTTAGGGTTAGGGCTAGGGTTAGGGCTAGGGTTAGGGTTAGGGTTAGGGCTAGGGTTAGGGTTAGGGCTAGGGTTAGGGCTAGGGTTAGGGTTAGGGCTAGGGTTAGGATTAGGGTTAGGGCTAGGGCTACAGTTTGGGTTGGGGCTAAAGTTACAGTTAGGGTTTAGATTACATTTACGGTTGGGAATAGGGTTGGGATTAGGGTTAGGGGTGTGTCAGGGTTAGAGGTGTGGTTAGGGTTACTGTTGGGATTAGGGTTAGGGATGTGTTTGGATTAGGGTTTCAGTTATAATTGGGGGGGTTTCCACTGTTTAGGCACATCAGGCGCTCTCCAAACGCGACATGGCGTCCGATCTCAATTCCAGCCAATTCTGCGTTGAAAAAGTAAAACAGTGCTTCTTCCCTTCCGAGCTCTCCCGTGTGCCCAAACAGGGGTTTACCCCAACATATGGGGTATCAGCGTACTCAGGACAAATAGGACAACAACTTTTGGGGTCCAATTTCTCCTGCTACCCTTGGGAAAATACAAAACTCGGGGCTGAAACATATTTTTTGTGGGAAAAAAAAAGATTTTTTATTTTCACGGCTCTGCGTTATAAACTGTAGTGAAACACTTGGGGGTTCAAAGTTCTCACAACACATCTAGATTAGTTCCCTGGGGGTCTAGTTTCCAATATGTGGTCACTTGTGGGGGGTTTCTACTGTTTAGGTACATTAGGGGTTCTGCAAACGCAATGTGACGTCTGCAGACCATTCCATCTAAGTCTGCATTCCAAATGGCGCTCCTTCCCTTCCGAGCCCTCCCATGCGCCCAAACAGTGGTTCCCCCCCACATATGGGGTATCAGCGCACTCAGGACAAATTGGACAACAAATTGTGGGGTCGAATTTCTCCTGTTACCCTCGGGAAAATACAAAACTGGGGGCTAAAAAATAATTTTGGGGGGAAAGATTTTTTTTTTTAATTTTCACGGCTCTGCGTTACAAACTGTAGTGAAACACTTGGGGGTTCAAAGCTATCACAACACATCTAGATGAGTTCCTTAGGGGGTCTAGTTTCCAAAATGGTGTCACTTGTGGGAGGTTTCTACTGTTTAGGTACATTAGGGGCTCTGCAAATGCAATGTGACACCTGCAGACCATTCCATCTAAGTCCTCATTCCAAATGGAGCTCCTTCCCTTCCGAGCCCTCCCATGCGCCCAAACAGTGGTTCCCCCCCACATATGGGGTATCAGCGCACTCAGGACAAATTGGACAACAAATTGTGGGGTCGAATTTCTCCTGTTACCCTCGGGAAAATACAAAACTGGGGGCTAAAAAATAATTTTTGTGGGAAAAAATTTTTGTTTTATTTTTATGGCTCTCCATTATAAACTTCTGTGAAGCCCTTGGTGGGTCAAAGCGCTCAGCACACATCTAGATAAGTTCCTAAGGGGGTCTACTTTCCAAAATGGTGTCACTTGTGGGGGGTTTCTACTGTTTAGGTACATTAGGGGCTCTGCAAACGCAATGTGACACCTGCAGACCATTCCATCTAAGTCTGCATTCAAATGGCACTCCTTCCCTTCTGAGCCCTCCCATGTGCCCAAACAGTGGTTCCCCCCACATATGGTATATCATCGCACTCAGGACAAATTGGGCAACAAATTTTGGGGTCCAATTTCTCCTGTTACCCTCAGGAAAATACAAAACTGGGGGCTAAAAAAATAATTTTTGTGGGAAAAAAATTTTGTTTTATTTTTACGGCTCTGCATTATAAACTTCTGTGAAGCACTTGGTGGGTCAAAGTGCTCACCACACCTCTAGATAAGTTCCTTAGGGGGTCTACTTTCCAAAATGGTGTCACTTGTGGGGGGTTTCAATGTTTAGGCACATCAGTGGCTCTTCAAACGCAACATGACGTCCCATCTCAATTCCTGTCAATTTTGCTTTGAAAAGTCAAACGGCGCTCCTTCCCTTCCGAGCTCTCCCATCCGCCCAAACAGTGGTTTACCCCCACATATGGGCTATCAGCGTACTCAGGACAAATTGTACAACAACTTTTGGGGTCCAATTTCTTCTCTTACCCTTGGGAAAATAAAAAATTGGGGGCAAAAAGATAATTTTTGTGAAAAAATATGATTTTTTATTTTTACGGTTCTACATTATAAACTTCTGTGAAGCACTTGTTGGGTCAAAGTGCTCACCACACCTCTAGATAAGTTCCTTAGGGGGTCTACTTTCCAAAATGGTGTCACTTGTGGGGGGTTTCAATGTTTAGCCACATCAGGGGCTCTCCAAACGAAACATGGCGTCCCATCTCAATTCCAGTCAATTTTGCATTGAAAAGTCAAATGGCACTCCTTCGCTTCCGAGCTCTGCCATGCGCCCAAACAGTGGTTTACCCCCACATGTGGGGTATTGGCATACTCAGGACAAATTGTACAACAATGTTTGGGGTCCATTTTCTCCTGTTACCTTTGGTAAAATAAAACAAATTGGAGCTGAATTAAATTTTTTGTGAAAAAAAGTTAAATGTTCATTTTTATTTAAACATTCAAAAAATTCCTGTGAAGCACCAGAAGGGTTAATAAACTTCTTGAATATGGTTTTGAGCACCTTGAGGGGTGTAGTTTTTAGAATGGTGTCACACTTGGGTATTTTCTATCATATAGACCCCTCAAAATGACTTCAAATGAGATGTGGTCCCTAAAATAAAATGGTGTTGTAGAAATGAGAAATTGCTGGTCAACTTTTAACCCTTATAACTCCCTAACAAAAAAAAATTTTGGTTCCAAAATTGTGCTGATGTAAAGTAGACATGTGGGAAATGTTACTTATTAAGTATTTTGTGTGACATATCTCTGTGATTTAATTGCATAAAAATTCAAAGTTGGAAAATTGCGAATTTTTCATAATTTTCGCCAAATTTCCGTTTTTTTCACAAATAAATGCAGGTACTATCAAATAATTTTTACCATTGTCATGAAGTACAATATGTCACGAGAAAACAATGTCAGAATCACCAGGATCCATTGAAGCGTTCCAGAGTTATAACCTCATAAAGGGACAGTGGTCAGAATTGTAAAAATTGACCCGGTCATTAACGTGCAAACCACCCTTGGGGGTAAAGGGGTTAAGATTGGCAATTCTGCCTCAGTGCCAGTTCTGTGTGTGGCATCTGTCTCTCATTTTGTGCCACAGAAAACCTAGTGTGTAACACTGGCGTCATTATATGGCGTCATTAATAGGCTTTGAGCCATATACTTTGCATTCCTGTGTGAACACACCACATACAGACTATTTGTTTGCACAGGTGCACGAAGCGGCCAATTCCTCATTGTAGGGTGGCTGCATTATCGGTATTATTGCACCTGTGTATTTGCCATCTTAACTTTGGTCCGCTGCACCCTGGTTAGTGCAATTGTTGGAGGCCTTGAACAGGTAAGCATCTTTGCCTGTATACTGGTGTTTTTTTTGTTTAGAATAGTGGAGGTCTTTCCTCTTATGGTGTTTTTTTAGATTAGGACTGCCAATGTGTAAGGACCCTTGACGTGGGTTGGCAGCTTAAATATTGTGGCCATAATATCGACCAATACCTTGCATACATTGTTATGTTTTTGGTGCACTGTATATTTTTTCCAGGGTGCGGCTGGGCCCTAGATGGCTCTGTACACTGTGGCCTCTGTTCGCACAGGATGCATTATGGTAAGCCCGCTATATGGCGTCATTAATAGGCTTTGAGCCATATACTTTGCATTCCTGTGTGAACACGCCACATACAGACTATTTGTTTGCACAGGTGCACGAAGCGGCCAATTCCTCATTGTAGGGTGGCTGCATTATCGGTATTATTGCACCTGTGTATTTGCCATCTTAACTTGGGTCCGCTGCACCCTGGTTAGTGCAATTGTTGGAGGCCTTGAACAGGTAAGCATCTTTGCCTGTATACTGGTGTTTTTTTTGTTTAGAATAGTGGAGGTCTTTCCTCTTATGGTGTGTGTAACACTGGGCCAGATTTTTTGACAATCCTCCCAGGAAAAAAATAAAATAGTGGGAGATTAAGATTGGCCATTCTGCCTGTGCCAGTCCTGTGTGTGGCATCTATCTCTCATTTTGTGCCACAGAAAACCTAGTGTGTAACACTGGGCCAGATTTTTTGACAATTCTCCCAGAAAAAAAAATAGTGGGAGATTAAGATTTGCCATTCTGCCTCTGTGCCAGTCCTGTGTGTGCCATCTGTCTCTCACTTTGTGCCACATAAAACCTAGTGTGTAACACTGGGCCAGATTTTTTGACAATTCTCCCAGGAAAAAAAAAATAGTGGGAGATTAAGATTGGCAATTCTGCCTCAGTGCCAGTCCTATTAAACCTGCGTTGAGCCAACTTTGTGGTGTAAGGCCTACTAGCAGTGTCTGGCTGCGCCACTCAATACAGCTGTCCTCTTTAAAAAAAAATGACCTGCAATTATCAGGTTTTCAGCCTATTGGAATTTTAAAACTGCAGTGGGGCTACTAGTTTGGTTGGGGCCTACTAACAGTGTCTGCCGCTCCAAGGTGTTCTCCTGGTTGCCTTTCCTGAGCTTCTATCTTCAGGCTCTTGTTAAATAGTTGTTAAATGGAACAACTGCATTTGGCCTACTAGTTGGGTTGGGGCCTACTAACGGTGTCTGCCGCTCCTTGCTGTTCTCCTGGTTTCCTGTCCTGAACTTCCATTTTCAGGCTCTCATTAAGTAGTTGTTAATATTACACTGCAGTTGGCCTACTAGTTGGGTTGGGGCCTACTAACGGTGTCTGCCGCTCCTTGCTGTTCTCCTGGTTTCCTGTCCTGAACTTCCATTTTCAGGCTCTCGTTAAGTAGTTGTTAATATTACACTGCATTTGGCCTACTAGTTGGGTTGGGGCCTACTAACGGTGTCTGCCGCTCCTTGCTGTTTTCCTGGTTTCCAGTCCTGAACTTCCATTTTCAGGCTCTCGTTAAGTAGTTGTTAATATTACACTACATTTGGCCTACTAGTTGGGATGGGGCCTACTAACGGTGTCTGCCGCTCCTTGCTGTTCTCCTGGTTTCCTGTCCTGAACTTCAATTTTCAGGCTCTCGTTAAGTAGTTGTTAATATTACACTGCATTTGGCCTACTAGTTGGGTTGGGGCCTACTAACGGTGTCTGCCGCTCCTTGCTGTTCTCCTGGTTTCCTGTCCTGAACTTCCATTTTCAGGCTCTCGTTAAGTAGTTGTTAATATTACACTGCATTTGGCCTACTAGTTGGGTTGGGGCCTACTAACGGTGTCTGCCGCTCCTTGCTGTTCTCCTGGTTTCCTGTCCTGAACTTCCATTTTCAGGCTCTCGTTAAGTAGTTGTTAATGTTACACTGCATTTGGCCTACTAGTTGGGTTGGGGCCTACTAACGGTGTCTTCCGCTCCTTGCTGTTCTCCTCCACTGAACAAAGCTGTGCCGCCTGTTTACTACTGTTGCCAATTTTGAACTGCATTTAGACTACTTACTGATTTGGGCCTACTCTCTGTGTCAGCCTCTCATTACAGTTGTCCTCCACTGAACAAAGCAATGCCACCTGGTTAGTCCTGTTACCAATTTTGAAATGCATTTAGCCCACTTTATTATTTGGGCCTAGATCTGTGTTTCCTCCTCATCCTGCCCATTGCCCAGCCAGTGCTAGATGACACTGCTGGTACATTGACCCAGACTGCTACATTCCCCTTGCACGCTACACAGCCAGATTCTGACCCTGCTGAAAGTGAGGTTCCCCTTCCCGCATACTATACCACCTTACACGGGGACAAAAAGGAAGGTGCAGATGAAAGTGCAGAATCCTTCATCAGGTAGGGGGGGGGGGCCCACTCGTTCGCATTGCCACTGGCACAGGGCCCCTCATAGTACGCAAAAGTGTCGCTGCAAGTGGGAGGCGCCCCTGCCGTGCAAACACACCGCCGTACTGAGGGGCCCTGTGCCAGTGGCAATGCGAACGAGTGGGCCCCCCCATGCTTGCTCTGGATCACAGCACTTGCAAAGTTGAAATACTTACCTCTCCCTGCTCCACTGCCGCGACGTGGTCCACGTTTCCTGGGCCCACTAAATACTTGACCCAGCCATACCTATTGTGAATTCTGTTGTCGGGCTCCCTCCTGTGGTCATGAATGGTACTTCGGCTGGTTCTGTCCATGGACTTCCTCTGGTGGGTGTTTCTGAGTTTCACAGGTGACGAGGTTAATTCGTTAGCTGCTGCTCTATTTAACTCCACTTAGATCTTTGCTCCATGCCACCTGTCAATGTTCCAGTATTGGTCTGTTCACTCCTGGATCGTTCTTGTGACCTGTCTTCCCATCAGAAGCTAAGTTCCAGCTTGTATTTCTTTGGTTTGCTATTTTTCTGTCCAGCTTGCTATTTAATTTGTTGTCTTGCTTGCTGGAAGCTCTGGGACGCAGAGGGAGCGCCTCCGCACCGTGAGTCGGTGCGAAGGGTCTTTTTGCGCCCTCTGCGTGGTCTTTTTGTAGGTTTTTGTGCTGACCGCAAAGTAACCTTTCCTATCCTCGGTCTGTTCAGTAAGTGGTCTGAATGAGTCTATGTCCTTGGCCATTCAGATCGATCGACGCTTGCGTGAGCGTAAAGCTGTGCACCATTTGGCGGTACTATCTGAGCATAGACCTGAGCCTATTCAATGTGATAGATTTCAAAAAACCTGATCTGCACATCCAAACATAGACACAGTGTGAACAGGTGCTGAACCCAGAGTCGCCAACTCGTATATATTTAAGTAAATAGGGCAGCACACTGCAGCGCCAAAACATGCAAACTTGAAAACACAAAATTTGAACTGCATTACTGCACTGAAAATATGAAAAATGAGAGCTTTTAGCGCATAAAAATGGCCAATTTTATGTGTACCTCGTAGCCACGATAAGGCATCTCTCTTATACGAGGCCCTACGCTTGACCTACCTCTCTGAGAATAAACGTCTCCATCTGAATGGGTACATGTGAAACCTCTCCTTGGACTCAAATTCTCTCTCACTGTGGAGGGGTATTGGACCTATTATAATTAAAACACCTGAAGCTTGGAGGCGGGGAGTGCACGATCAGAAGGCTAGAGAATACATTTCAAAAAACCTGATCTGCACATCCAAACATAGACACAGTGTGAACAGGTGCTGAACCCAGAGTCGCCAACTCGTATATATTTAAGTAAATAGGGCAGCACACTGCAGCGCCAAAACATGCAAACTTGAAAACACAAAATTTGAACTGCATTACTGCACTGAAAATATGAAAAATGAGAGCTTTTAGCGCATAAAAATGGCCAATTTTATGTGTACCTCGTAGCCACGATAAGGCATCTCTCTTATACGAGGCCCTACGCTTGACCTACCTCTCTGAGAATAAACGTCTCCATCTGAATGGGTACATGTGAAACCTCTCCTTGGACTCAAATTCTCTCTCACTGTGGAGGGGTATTGGACCTATTATAATTAAAACACCTGAAGCTAGGAGGCGGGGAGTGCACGATCAGAAGGCTAGAGAATACATTTCAAAAAACCTGATCTGCACATCCAAACATAGACACAGTGTGAACAGGTGCTGAACCCAGAGTCGCCAACTCGTATATATTTAAGTAAATAGGGCAGCACACTGCAGCGCCAAAACATGCAAACTTGAAAACACAAAATTTGAACTGCATTACTGCACTGAAAATATGAAAAATGAGAGCTTTTAGCGCATAAAAATGGCCAATTTTATGTGTACCTCGTAGCCACGATAAGGCATCTCTCTTATACGAGGCCCTACGCTTGACCTACCTCTCTGAGAATAAACGTCTCCATCTGAATGGGTACATGTGAAACCTCTCCTTGGACTCAAATTCTCTCTCACTGTGGAGGGGTATTGGACCTATTATAATTAAAACATCTGAAGCTAGGAGGCGGGGAGTGCACGATCAGAAGGCTAGAGAATACATTTCAAAAAACCTGATCTGCACATCCAAACATAGACACAGTGTGAACAGGTGCTGAACCCAGAGTCGCCAACTCGTATATATTTAAGTAAATAGGGCAGCACACTGCAGCGCCAAAACATGCAAACTTGAAAACACAAAATTTGAACTGCATTACTGCACTGAAAATATGAAAAATGAGAGCTTTTAGCGCATAAAAATGGCCAATTTTATGTGTACCTCGTAGCCACGATAAGGCATCTCTCTTATACGAGGCCCTACGCTTGACCTACCTCTCTGAGAATAAACGTCTCCATCTGAATGGGTACATGTGAAACCTCTCCTTGGACTCAAATTCTCTCTCACTGTGGAGGGGTATTGGACCTATTATAATTAAAACACCTGAAGCTAGGAGGCGGGGAGTGCACGATCAGAAGGCTAGAGAATACATTTCAAAAAACCTGATCTGCACATCCAAACATAGACACAGTGTGAACAGGTGCTGAACCCAGAGTCGCCAACTCGTATATATTTAAGTAAATAGGGCAGCACACTGCAGCGCCAAAACATGCAAACTTGAAAACACAAAATTTGAACTGCATTACTGCACTGAAAATATGAAAAATGAGAGCTTTTAGCGCATAAAAATGGCCAATTTTATGTGTACCTCGTAGCCACGATAAGGCATCTCTCTTATACGAGGCCCTACGCTTGACCTACCTCTCTGAGAATAAACGTCTCCATCTGAATGGGTACATGTGAAACCTCTCCTTGGACTCAAATTCTCTCTCACTGTGGAGGGGTATTGGACCTATTATAATTAAAACACCTGAAGCTAGGAGGCGGGGAGTGCACGATCAGAAGGCTAGAGAATACATTTCAAAAAACCTGATCTGCACATCCAAACATAGACACAGTGTGAACAGGTGCTGAACCCAGAGTCGCCAACTCGTATATATTTAAGTAAATAGGGCAGCACACTGCAGCGCCAAAACATGCAAACTTGAAAACACAAAATTTGAACTGCATTACTGCACTGAAAATATGAAAAATGAGAGCTTTTAGCGCATAAAAATGGCCAATTTTATGTGTACCTCGTAGCCACGATAAGGCATCTCTCTTATAAAAGGCCCTACGCTTGACCTACCTCTCTGAGAATAAACGTCTCCATCTGAATGGGTACATGTGAAACCTCTCCTTGGACTCAAATTCTCTCTCACTGTGGAGGGGTATTGGACCTATTATAATTAAAACACCTGAAGCTAGGAGGCGGGGAGTGCACGATCAGAAGGCTAGAGAATACATTTCAAAAAACCTGATCTGCACATCCAAACATAGACACAGTGTGAACAGGTGCTGAACCCAGAGTCGCCAACTCGTATATATTTAAGTAAATAGGGCAGCACACTGCAGCGCCAAAACATGCAAACTTGAAAACACAAAATTTGAACTGCATTACTGCACTGAAAATATGAAAAATGAGAGCTTTTAGCGCATAAAAATGGCCAATTTTATGTGTACCTCGTAGCCACGATAAGGCATCTCTCTTATACGAGGCCCTACGCTTGACCTACCTCTCTGAGAATAAACGTCTCCATCTGAATGGGTACATGTGAAACCTCTCCTTGGACTCAAATTCTCTCTCACTGTGGAGGGGTATTGGACCTATTATAATTAAAACACCTGAAGCTAGGAGGCGGGGAGTGCACGATCAGAAGGCCATTTTTATGCGCTAAAAGCTCTCATTTTTCATATTTTCAGTGCAGTAATGCAGTTCAAATTTTGTGTTTTCAAGTTTGCATGTTTTGGCGCTGCAGTGTGCTGCCCTATTTACCTAAATATATACGAGTTGGCGACTCTGGGTTCAGCACCTGTTCACACTGTGTCTATGTTTGGATGTGCAGATCAGGTTTTTTGAAATGTATTCTCTAGCCTTCTGATCGTGCACTCCCCGCCTCCTAGCTTCAGGTGTTTTAATTATAATAGGTCCAATACCCCTCCACAGTGAGAGAGAATTTGAGTCCAAGGAGAGGTTTCACATGTACCCATTCAGATGGAGACGTTTATTCTCAGAGAGGTAGGTCAAGCGTAGGGCCTCGTATAAGAGAGATGCCTTATCGTGGCTACGAGGTACACATAAAATTGGCCATTTTTATGCGCTAAAAGCTCTCATTTTTCATATTTTCAGTGCAGTAATGCAGTTCAAATTTTGTGTTTTCAAGTTTGCATGTTTTGGCGCTGCAGTGTGCTGCCCTATTTACTTAAATATATACGAGTTGGCGACTCTGGGTTCAGCACCTGTTCACACTGTGTCTATGTTTGGATGTGCAGATCAGGTTTTTTGAAATGTATTCTCTAGCCTTCTGATCGTGCACTCCCCGCCTCCTAGCTTCAGGTGTTTTAATTATAATAGGTCCAATACCCCTCCACAGTGAGAGAGAATTTGAGTCCAAGGAGAGGTTTCACATGTACCCATTCAGATGGAGACGTTTATTCTCAGAGAGGTAGGTCAAGCGTAGGGCCTCGTATAAGAGAGATGCCTTATCGTGGCTACGAGGTACACATAAAATTGGCCATTTTTATGCGCTAAAAGCTCTCATTTTTCATATTTTCAGTGCAGTAATGCAGTTCAAATTTTGTGTTTTCAAGTTTGCATGTTTTGGCGCTGCAGTGTGCTGCCCTATTTACTTAAATATATACGAGTTGGCGACTCTGGGTTCAGCACCTGTTCACACTGTGTCTATGTTTGGATGTGCAGATCAGGTTTTTTGAAATGTATTCTCTAGCCTTCTGATCGTGCACTCCCCGCCTCCTAGCTTCAGGTGTTTTAATTATAATAGGTCCAATACCCCTCCACAGTGAGAGAGAATTTGAGTCCAAGGAGAGGTTTCACATGTACCCATTCAGATGGAGACGTTTATTCTCAGAGAGGTAGGTCAAGCGTAGGGCCTCGTATAAGAGAGATGCCTTATCGTGGCTACGAGGTACACATAAAATTGGCCATTTTTATGCGCTAAAAGCTCTCATTTTTCATATTTTCAGTGCAGTAATGCAGTTCAAATTTTGTGTTTTCAAGTTTGCATGTTTTGGCGCTGCAGTGTGCTGCCCTATTTACTTAAATATATACGAGTTGGCGACTCTGGGTTCAGCACCTGTTCACACTGTGTCTATGTTTGGATGTGCAGATCAGGTTTTTTGAAATGTATTCTCTAGCCTTCTGATCGTGCACTCCCCGCCTCCTAGCTTCAGGTGTTTTAATTATAATAGGTCCAATACCCCTCCACAGTGAGAGAGAATTTGAGTCCAAGGAGAGGTTTCACATGTACCCATTCAGATGGAGACGTTTATTCTCAGAGAGGTAGGTCAAGCGTAGGGCCTCGTATAAGAGAGATGCCTTATCGTGGCTACGAGGTACACATAAAATTGGCCATTTTTATGCGCTAAAAGCTCTCATTTTTCATATTTTCAGTGCAGTAATGCAGTTCAAATTTTGTGTTTTCAAGTTTGCATGTTTTGGCGCTGCAGTGTGCTGCCCTATTTACTTAAATATATACGAGTTGGCGACTCTGGGTTCAGCACCTGTTCACACTGTGTCTATGTTTGGATGTGCAGATCAGGTTTTTTGAAATGTATTCTCTAGCCTTCTGATCGTGCACTCCCCGCCTCCTAGCTTCAGGTGTTTTAATTATAATAGGTCCAATACCCCTCCACAGTGAGAGAGAATTTGAGTCCAAGGAGAGGTTTCACATGTACCCATTCAGATGGAGACGTTTATTCTCAGAGAGGTAGGTCAAGCGTAGGGCCTCGTATAAGAGAGATGCCTTATCGTGGCTACGAGGTACACATAAAATCGGCCATTTTTATGCGCTAAAAGCTCTCATTTTTCATATTTTCAGTGCAGTAATGCAGTTCAAATTTTGTGTTTTCAAGTTTGCATGTTTTGGCGCTGCAGTGTGCTGCCCTATTTACTTAAATATATTCAATGTGATAGGACTTTGACCAGAGCTGAACGGCAAGAACACAGACGTCGGAATGGGCTATGTTTTTACTGTGGTGATTCCACTCATGCTATCTCTGATTGTCCTAAGCGCACTAAGCGGTTCGCTAGGTCTGCCACCATTGGTACGGTACAGTCTAAATTTCTATTGTCTGTTACTCTGATTTGCTCTTTGTCATCCTATTCTGTTATGGCATTTGTGGATTCAGGCGCTGCCCTGAATTTGATGGACTTGGAGTATGCTAGGCGCTGTGGTTTTTTCTTGGAGCCCTTGCAGTATCCTATTCCATTGAGAGGAATTGATGCTACGCCTTTGGCCAAGAATAAGCCTCAGTATTGGACCCAATTGACCATGTGCATGGCTCCTGCACATCAGGAGGATATCCGCTTTCTGGTGTTGCATAATCTGCATGATGTGGTCGTTTTGGGGTTGCCATGGCTACAGGTTCATAATCCATATTGGACTGGAAATCTATGTCTGTGTCCAGCTGGGGTTGCCAGGGGGTACATGGTGATGTTCCATTTTTGTCTATTTCGTCTTCCACTCCTTCTGAAGTTCCAGAGTTTTTGTCGGATTATCGGGATGTATTTGATGAGCCCAAAGCCAGTGCCCTACCTCCTCATAGGGATTGCGATTGTGCAATTAATTTGATTCCTGGTAGTAAGTTTCCTAAGGGCCGATTGTTCAATTTATGTGTGCCAGAACACGCTGCTATGTGGAGTTATATAAAGGAATCCTTGGAGAAAGGCCATATTCGCCCGTCGTCATCACCGTTAGGAGCAGGGTTCTTTTTTGTGGCCAAGAAGGATGGTTCTTTGAGACCTTGTATTGATTACCGCCTTCTTAATAAAATTACAGTCAAATTTCAGTATCCTTTGCCGTTGCTGTCTGATTTGTTTGCTCGTATTAAAGGGGCTAGTTGGTTCACCAAGATAGATCTTCGAGGGGCGTATAATCTTGTGCGTATTAAACAAGGCGATGAATGGAAAACAGCATTTAATACGCCCGAGGGCCATTTAGAGTACCTGGTTATGCCATTCGGGCTTTCCAATGCTCCATCAGTATTTCAGTCCTTTATGCATGACATCTTCCGAGAGTACCTGGATAAATTCCTGATTGTGTATTTGGATGATATTTTGGTCTTTTCGGATGATTGGGAGTCTCATGTGAAGCAGGTCAGAATGGTGTTCCAGGTCCTTCGTGTGAATTCCTTGTTTGTGAAGGGGTCAAAGTGTCTCTTTGGAGTTCAGAAGGTTTCATTTTTGGGGTTCATTTTTTCCCCTTCTACTATCGAGATGGACCCTGTCAAAGTCCAGGCCATTTACGATTGGACTCTGCCGACATCTGTGAAGAGCCTGCAAAAGTTCCTGGGCTTTGCTAATTTTTATCGGCGCTTCATCGCTAATTTTTCTACTGTTGCTAAACCGTTGACTGATTTGACCAAGAAGGGTGCTGATGTGGTCAATTGGTCTTCTGCGGCTGTAGAGGCTTTTCAGGAGTTGAAGCGTCGTTTTTCTTCTGCCCCTGTGTTGTGCCAGCCAGATGTTTCGCTTCCGTTTCAGGTTGAGGTTGATGCTTCTGAGATTGGAGCAGGGGCTGTTTTGTCGCAAAGAAGTTCTGAGGGCTCGGTGATGAAGCCATGTGCTTTCTTTTCTAGAAAGTTTTTGCCTGCTGAGCGTAACTATGATGTTGGTAATCGTGAATTGTTGGCCATGAAGTGGGCATTCGAGGAGTGGCGTCATTGGCTGGAAGGAGCCAAGCATCGCGTGGTGGTCTTGACAGATCACAAGAATTTGACTTATCTTGAGTCTGCCAAATGGTTGAATCCGAGACAGGCTCGATGGTCATTATTTTTCTCCCGTTTTGATATTGTGGTTTCGTACCTTCCGGGCTCTAAGAATGTGAAGGCTGATGCCCTGTCAAGGAGTTTTGTGCCTGACTCTCCGGGTGTTCCTGAGCCGGCGGGTATTCTCAAAGAGGGGGTAATTTTGTCTGCCATCTCCCCTGATTTGTGGCGGGTGCTGCAAAAATTTCAGGCTGATAGACCTGACCGTTGCCCAGCGGAGAAACTGTTTGTCCCTGATAGATGGACTAGTAGAGTTATCTCTGAGATTCATTGTTCAGTGTTGGCTGGGCATCCTGGAATCTTTGGTACCAGAGATTTGGTGGCTAGATCCTTCTGGTGGCCGTCTTTGTCGCGGGATGTGCGTTCTTTTGTGCAGTCCTGTGGGACTTGTGCTCGGGCTAAGCCCTGCTGTTCTCGTGCCAGTGGGTTGCTTTTGCCCTTGCCGGTCCCGAAGAGGCCCTGGACGCATATTTCTATGGATTTTATTTCGGATCTCCCCGTCTCTCAAAAGATGTCGGTCATTTGGGTGGTTTGTGATCGCTTTTCTAAGATGGTCCATTTGGTACCTTTGTCTAAATTGCCTTCCTCCTCTGATTTGGTGCCATTATTTTTCCAGCATGTGGTTCGTTTACATGGTATCCCGATCCTTTTGTGCTAGGATGGGCATTGATTTGTCTTTTTCCTCGGCTTTCCATCCTCAGACAAATGGCCAAACCGAACGAACTAATCAAACTTTGGAAACATATCTGAGATGCTTTGTTTCTGCTGATCAGGATGATTGGGTGTCCTTTTTGCTGTTGGCTGAGGTCGCCCTTAATAATCGGGCCAGCTCGGCTACTTTGGTTTTGCCGTTTTTCTGCAATTCTGGTTTCCATCCTCGTTTCTCTTCAGGGCAGGTTGAGTCTTCTGACTGTCCTGGTGTAGATACTGTGGTGGATAGGTTGCAGCAGATTTGGACTCATGTGGTGGACAATTTGACATTGTCCCAGGAGAAGGCTCAACGTTTCGCTAACCGCCGGCGCTGTGTGGGTCCCCGACTTCGTGTTGGGGATTTGGTTTGGTTGTCGTCTCGTTATGTTCCTATGAAGGTTTCCTCTCCTAAGTTTAAGCCTCGTTTCATTGGTCCGTATAAGATTTCTGAGGTTATCAATCCTGTGTCATTTCGTTTGGCCCTTCCTGCTTCTTTTGCCATCCATAATGTGTTCCATAGGTCGTTATTGCGGAGATACGTGGCGCCTGTGGTTCCATCCGTTGATCCTCCTGCCCCGGTGTTAGTTGAGGGGGAGTTGGAGTATGTGGTGGAGAAGATTTTGGATTCTCGTGTTTTGAGACGGAAACTCCAGTACCTGGTCAAGTGGAAGGGTTATGGTTAGGAAGATAATTCCTGGGTTTTTGCCTCTGATGTTCATGCTGCCGATCTGGTTCGTGCCTTTCATTTGGCTCATCCTGGTCGGCCTGGGGGCTCTGGTGAGGGTTCGGTGACCCCTCCTCAAGGGGGGGGGTACTGTTGTGAATTCTGTTGTCGGGCTCCCTCCTGTGGTCATGAATGGTACTTCGGCTGGTTCTGTCCATGGACTTCCTCTGGTGGGTGTTTCTGAGTTTCACAGGTGACGAGGTTAATTCGTTAGCTGCTCTATTTAACTCCACTTAGATCTTTGCTCCATGCCACCTCTCAATGTTCCAGTATTGGTCTGTTCACTCCTGGATCGTTCTTGTGACCTGTCTTCCCATCAGAAGCTAAGTTCCAGCTTGTATTTCTTTGGTTTGCTATTTTTCTGTCCAGCTTGCTATTTAATTTGTTGTCTTGCTTGTTGGAAGCTCTGGGATGCAGAGGAAGCGCCTCCGCACCGTGAGTCGGTGCGGACGGTCTTTTTGCGCCCTCTGCGTGGTCTTTTTGTAGGTTTTTGTGCTGACCGCAAAGTAACCTTTCCTATCCTCGGTCTGTTCAGTAAGTCGGGCCTCACTTTGCTAAATCTATTTCATCTCTGTGTTTGTATTTTCATCTTTACTCACAGTCATTATATGTGGGGGGCTGCCTTTTCCTTTGGGGAATTTCTCTGAGGCAAGGTAGGCTTTATTTTTCTATCTTCAGGGCTAGCTAGTTTCTTAGGCTGTGCCGAGTTGCATAGGGAGCGTTAGGCGCAATCCACGGCTATTTCTAGTGTGTTTGATAGGTTTAGGGATTGCGGTCAGCAGAGTTCCCACGTCCCAGAGCTCGTCCTTATTATCAGTAACTATCAGGTCATTCCGTGTGCTCTTAACCACCAGGTCCATTATTGTCCTGACCACCAGGTCATAACACATACCCCCCACAAATTTTGCTAAATTACCCCCAATGTCCAATGCCTAACTATTATTATAAGGTAAATTAAGATTGACAAGCTTCAGTACCAAGAATGGATGTTTTGGCCATTAAAATGGGCACTGTGTTTTCTTGGCCTCCACTCACTGCCGACTATGCTTCCCCATTGACTTGCATTGGGTTTCGTGTTTTGGTCGATCCCCAACTTTTTACGATAATCGGCCGATTTCACTCGACTCGACTTTTGAGATAGTCGGGTTTCGCGAAACCCGACTCGACCCTAAAAAACTAAAAGTCGCTCAACCCTAGTAACCTCATATTCATGTAATTTCAGTTGTTCGTTACCACATTAGTATGGATGTTATGATGTGCACTAGAACTATTCAAACTTCCACAACTTTGTACCTTGTAAAAACAATTGAATTACGGATATCCTGGTTAATCATTATTCAGCTCAGAAGCAACAATTGTAAGTAATAACCTGTAATACAGCCGGACAAGTGATCTGGATGAGATTCTAAAATGGAGAAAATACTAAAATCTACCAATAAACATAGTATACACCAATATAAACAATTGCTCAAAGTGCAAAATTTATATTAATATAAATAATCAAAATGATTTATATGAAAAAGTGTATCATCTAATCCAATGATGGGCAACCTTTTGAGCTTGGTGTGTCAAAATTCGCCAGAAAACCAAGCATAACTCGGGTGGTGTGTCACTTCGAGAAAAAAACAACATAATTTAGCAAAATTTATAGTTTTAAATAACAAAAATGTATAATTGTAATATAACTGAATTTAATAAACCAAAAACTATTTAACTTACCTGCTTAGTGACTTTTTTGTTCATCTATCAGTCGGTTTATTTTGTTGGTCTTGATATTATTTAACTTGTGTTAAAAACTTCCTTTACTTCACCTTGGTTTTTTATTTTTTTGGGTTCTCCATCAGGGGGGCAGTGACAGAAGATAGAATTATAGATAGCCTGTTAGCCCTGCAGGCAATTAGAGGTTAACTAGCCTAACTAACCACAAGATGGCAAATGTAACTGTCTTTTAGGAAAGGGCAGGGTTAATAAGCAGAAATAGGGGTTAATAAGGATGCACAACAATAATAATGGTGAAATGGCGTCTGCACTATGCTGCAAGATGGCGTTCCTTATGTAAATTAAGATGGCTGCCGCTATTTCTAATAGTGGGAAACGGCACCCATAGCACATGCCCTCGCCTTTCCCAGCCTCCTCATCACTTATCTCAGTAATGATGGTCAATTAGAAATCCATGACACCCCAGAACAGAAGATTGGATGATGGTTGCTGTGGTTATGTGGTTGCTGGGAATGGCGATCACAGGGCCCCCAAAGATGCGTCCCCTGCGGCAATCCGCTGCTCCCTGCTCCGCTGGCCGAAAGCAAAGTAAAAGATCCTCTAACGGCCTAACTGAAGTCCCAGAATTAGACGCTCTGTGCCGGAGTTCTGTTGTTTTGGCCTGCAGACCTCCGGCATAGAGTATTTATACTACAGCAAATGTTTTATTCTCGGCTAGAGATGGACGGACCCCTGGATGTTCGGTGGTATGACCTGGTGGTTAGGACAATAATGGACCTGGTGGTTAAGAGCACACGGAATGAACTGATAGTTACTAATAATATAGGACGAGCTCTGAGACGTGGGAACTCTGCTGACCGCAATCCCTAATCCTATCACACACACTAGAAATAGCCGTGGATTGCTCCTAACGCTCCCTATGCAACTCGACACAGCCTAAGAAACAAGCTAGCCCTGAAGATAGAAAAATAAAGCCTACCTTGCCTCAGAGAAATTCCCCAAAGGAAGAGGCAGCCCCCCACATATAATGACTGTGAGTAAAGATGAAAATTACAAACACAGAGATGAAATAGATTTAGCAAAGTGAGGCCCGACTTACTGAACAGACTGAGGATAGGAAAGGCAACTTTGCGGTCAGCACAAAAAACTACAAAAGACCACGCAGAGGGCGCAAAAAGACCCTCCGCACCAACTCACGGTGCAGAGGCGCTCCCTCTGCGTCCCAGAGCTTCCAGCAAGCAAGACAAAAATCAAAATAGCAAGCTGGACCGAAAAACAGCAAACAAAGAAAAACAAGCAGGAACTTAGCTTCTGCTGGGGAGACAGGTCACAAGAACGATCCAGGAGTGAACAGACCAATACTGGAACATTGACAGGTGGCATGGATCAATGATCTAAGTGGAGTTAAATAGAGCAGCCAGCTAACGAATTAACCTCGTCACCTGTGGAAGGAAACTCAGAAGCCGCAGCCCCACTCACAACCACCAGAGGAAGCCCATGGACAGAACCAGCCGAAGTTCCATTCACGACCACAGGAGGGAGCTTGACAACAGAATTCACAACAGTACCCCCCCCCCCTTGAGGAGGGGTCACTGAACCCTCACCAGAGCCCCCAGGCCGACCAGGATGAGCCAAATGAAAGGCACGAACCAGATCGGCAGCATGAACATCGGAGGCAAAGACCCAGGAATTATCTTCCTGACCATAACCCTTCCACTTGACCAGATACTGGAGTTTCCGTCTCGAAATACGAGAATCCAAAATCTTCTCCACCACATACTCCAACTCCCCCTCAACCAACACCGGGGCAGGAGGATCAACGGATGGAACCACAGGCGCCACGTATCTCCGCAACAACGACCTATGGAATACATTATGGATGGCAAAAGAAGCTGGAAGGGTCAAACGAAACGACACAGGATTGAGAACCTCAGAAATCTTATACGGACCAATGAAACGAGGCTTAAACTTAGGAGAGGAAACCTTCATAGGAACATAACGAGACGACAACCAAACCAAATCCCCAACACTAAGTCGGGGACCCACACAGCACCGGCGGTTAGCGAAACGTTGAGCCTTCTCCTGGGACAATGTCAAATTGTCCACCACATGAGTCCAAATCTGCTGCAACCTATCCACCACAGTATCTACACCAGGACAGTCCGAAGACTCAACCTGCCCTGAAGAGAAACGAGGATGGAAACCAGAATTGCAGAAAAACGGCGAAACCAAAGTAGCCGAGCTGGCCCGATTATTAAGGGCGAACTCAGCCAAAGGCAAAAAGGACACCCAATCATCCTGATCAGCAGAAACAAAGCATCTCAGATATGTTTCCAAAGTCTGATTAGTTCGTTCGGTTTGGCCATTTGTCTGAGGATGGAAAGCCGAGGAAAAAGACAAATCAATGCCCATCCTAGCACAAAAGGCTCGCCAAAACCTCGAAACAAACTGGGAACCTCTGTCCGAAACGATGTTCTCCGGAATGCCATGCAAACGAACCACATGCTGGAAAAACAATGGCACCAAATCAGAGGAGGAAGGCAATTTAGACAAGGGTACCAAATGGACCATCTTAGAGAAGCGATAACAAACCACCCTAATGACCGACATCTTTTGAGAGACAGGGAGATCCGAAATAAAATCCATAGAGATATGCGTCCAGGGCCTCTTCGGGACCGGCAAGGGCAAAAGCAACCCACTGGCACGAGAACAGCAGGGCTTAGCCCGAGCACAAGTCCCACAGGACTGCACAAAAGAACGCACATCCCGCGACAAAGACGGCCACCAAAAGGATCTAGCCACCAAATCTCTGGTACCAAAGATTCCAGGATGACCAGCCAACACCGAACAATGAACCTCAGAGATAACTCTACTAGTCCATTTATCAGGGACAAACAGTTTTTCCGCTGGGCAACGGTCAGGTCTATCAGCCTGAAATTTTTGCAGCACCCGCCGCAAATCAGGGGAGATGGCAGACAAAATTACCCCCTCTTTGAGAATACCCGCCGGCTCAGGAACACCCGGAGAGTCGGGCACAAAACTCCATGACAGGGCATCAGCCTTCACATTCTTAGAGCCTGGAAGGTACGAAACCACAAAATCAAAACGGGAGAAAAATAGCGACCAACGAGCCTGTCTAGGATTCAACCGTTTGGCAGACTCGAGATAAGTCAAATTCTTGTGATCCGTCAAGACCACCACGCGATGCTTGGCTCCTTCAAGCCAATGACGCCACTCCTCGAATCCCCACTTCATGGCCAACAACTCTCGATTGCCAACATCATAATTGCGCTCAGCAGGCGAAAACTTTCTAGAAAAGAAGGCACATGGTTTCATCACCGAGCCATCAGAACTTCTCTGCGACAAAACAGCCCCTGCTCCAATCTCAGAAGCATCAACCTCGACCTGAAATGGGAGCGAAACATCTGGCTGGCACAACACAGGGGCAGAAGAAAAACGACGCTTCAACTCCTGAAAAGCTTCCACAGCCGCAGAAGACCAATTGACCACATCAGCACCCTTCTTGGTCAAATCAGTCAACGGTTTAGCAACAGTAGAAAAATTACTGATGAAGCGACGATAAAAATTAGCAAAGCTCAGGAACTTTTGCAGACTCTTCACAGATGTCGGCTGAGTCCAATCATAAATGGCCTGGACTTTAACAGGGTCCATCTCGATAGTAGAAGGGGAAAAAATGAAACCCAAAAATGAAACCTTCTGAACTCCAAAGAGACACTTTGACCCCTTCACAAACAAGGAATTCGCACGAAGGACCTGGAACACCATTCTGGCCTGCTTCACGTGAGACTCCCAATCATCCGAGAAGACCAAAATATCATCCAAATATACAATCAGGAATTTATCCAGGTACTCTCGGAAGATGTCATGCATAAAGGACTGAAATACTGATGGAGCATTGGAAAGCCCGAATGGCATAACCAGGTACTCAAAATGGCCCTCGGGCGTATTAAATGCTGTTTTCCATTCATCGCCCTGTTTAATACGCACAAGATTATACGCACCACGAAGATCTATCTTGGTGAACCAACTAGCTCCCTTAATCCGAGCAAATAAATCAGACAGCAGCGGCAAAGGGTACTGAAATTTGACTGTGATCTTATTAAGAAGGCGGTAATCAATACAAGGTCTCAAAGAACCATCCTTCTTGGCCACAAAAAAGAACCCTGCTCCCAATGGTGATGACGACGGGCGAATATGACCCTTCTCCAAGGATTCCTTTACATAACTCCGCATAGCTGCGTGCTCTGGCACAGATAAATTGAACAGTCGGCCCTTAGGAAACTTACTACCAGGAATCAAATTGATAGCACAATCGCAATCCCTATGAGGAGGTAGGGCACTGGATTTGGGCTCATCAAATACATCCCGGTAATCGGACAAAAACTCTGGGACTTCAGAAGGGGTGGATGACGAAATAGACAAAAATGGAACATCACCATGTACCCCCCGACAACCCCAGCTGGACACAGACATAGATTTCCAATCCAATACTGGATTATGGACCTGTAGCCATGGCAACCCCAAAACCACCACATCATGCAGATTATGCAACACCAAAAAGCGAATATCCTCCTGATGTGCAGGAGCCATGCACATGGTCAATTGGGTCCAGTACTGAGGCTTATTCTTGGCCAAAGGCGTAGCATCAATTCCTCTCAATGTAATAGGATACTGCAAGGGCTCCAAGAAAAAACCACAGCGCCTAGCAAACTCCAAGTCCATCAAATTCAGGGCATCGCCTGAATCCACAAATGCCATAACAGAATAGGATGACAAAGAGCAAATCAGAGTAACGGACAAAAGAAATTTCGACTGTACCGTACCAATGGTGGCAGACCTAGCGAAACGCTTAGTGCGCTTAGGACAATCGGAGATAGCATGAGTGGAATCACCACAGTAAAAACACAGCCCATTCCGACGTCTGTGTTCTTGCCGTTCAGCTCTGGTCAAAGTCCTATCACATTGAATGGGCTCAGGTCTATGCTCAGATAATACCGCCAAATGGTGAACAGCTTTACGCTCACGCAAGCGTCGATCGATCTGAATGGCCAAAGACATAGACTCATTCAGACCAGCAGGCATGGGAAATCCCACCATGACATCCTTAAGGGTTTCAGAGAGACCCTTTCTGAAAATTGCTGCCAGGGCACATTCATTCCACTGAGTGAGTACAGACCACTTCCTAAACTTCTGACAATGTATCTCTACCTCATCCTGACCCTGACATAGAGCCAGCAAGATTTTCTCTGCCTGATCCACTGAATTAGGTTCATCATAAAGCAATCCGAGCGCCAGAAAAAACGCATCAACATCACGCAATGCCGGATCTCCTGGCGCAAGGGAAAATGCCCAGTCTTGAGGGTCGCCATGTAACAAAGAAATAATGATTTTCACTTGTTGAACAGGGTCACCTGAGGAGCGAGGTTTCAAAGCAAGAAACAATTTACAATTATTTTTGAAATTCAGAATCTTAGATCTATCCCCAAAAAACAAATCAGGAATAGGAATCCTAGGCTCTAACATCGGATTCTGAACCACAAAATCTTGAATGTTTTGTACCCTTGCAGTGAGATTATCCATACAAGAGGACAGACCTTGCATGTCCATATCTACACCTGTATCCTGAACCACCCAGAGGTAAAGGAGAAAAGAGAGACAAAACACACTGCAAAGAAAAAAAAATGGTCTCAGAACTTCTCTTATCCCTCTATTGAGACGCATTAGTACTTTGGGCCACCTGTACTGTTATGACCTGGTGGATAGGACAATAATGGACCTGGTGGTTAAGAGCACACGGAGTGACCTGATAGTTACTAATAATATAGGACGAGCTCTGAGATGTGGGAACTCTGCTGACCGCAATCCCTAATCCTATCACACACACTAGAAATAGCCGTGGATTGCTCCTAACGCTCCCTATGCAACTCGACACAGCCTAAGAAACTAGCTAGCCCTGAAGATAGAAAAATAAAGCCTACCTTGCCTCAGAGAAATTCCCCAAAGGAAAAGGCAGCCCCCCACATATAATGACTGTGAGTAAAGATGAAAATTACAAACACAGAGATGAAATAGATTTAGCAAAGTGAGGCCCGACTTACTGAACAGACGGAGGATAGGAAAGGCAACTTTGCGGTCAGCACAAAAAACTACAAAAGACCACGCAGAGGGCACAAAAAGACCCTCCGCACCGACTCACGGTGCGGAGGCGCTCCCTCTGCGTCCCAGAGCTTCCAGCAAGCAAGACAAAAATCAAAATAGCAAGCTGGACCGAAAAACAGCAAACAAAGAAAAACAAGCAGGAACTTAGCTTCTGCTGGGAAGACAGGTCACAAGAACGATCCAGGAGTGAACAAGACCAATACTGGAACATTGACAGGTGGCATGGAGCAATGATCTAAGTGGAGTTAAATAGAGCAGCCAGCTAATGAATTAACCTCGTCACCTGTGGAAGGAAACTCAGAAGCCGCAGCCCCACTCACAACCACCAGAGGAAGCCCATGGACAGAACCAGCCGAAGTACCATTCACGACCACAGGAGGGAGCTTGACAACAGAATTCACAACAGTTCGGGTCTAGCTGAACAGTTAAAAAAGTTCGGGTTCGGGTACCAGAATAGTACCTGGACCCCATTCACTTGAATGGGGGCCCAAACATCCAGTGTTTGTCACACTGTCATGTCAGGTCTTGGCACCGTCCAGGTTGAAAACTGTTTATCCCCCAGACATGGATTACAGCATGGGACAGAACGACAGACAAGTATGGTATATTGTTGTTTTTATATTTTATTTTTATTACAAGAGAACGAGGACTTCGTTGGAATAGGCGTTTGAGTATAACTGTGTTTGTTATTTTTAATTAAAGTAAAAGCGTGTTTTGTGTTATTTCTAATAAAGGACTTTATTCTGGCTGTCTTTATTTACCATACAACTATAGGATTAGTAATGGGTAGGTGTCTTATAGATGCCTCTCCATTACTAAGCCGTGGGCTTGATGTCACCTGACAATACAAAGGTGACATCAACCCCGCAAGTATGAACCCCACTTGGGAAGAGGCGGGCAAAGTGCCAGAATTGGTGCATCTAATAGCTGTGCCTTTTCTGGGCAGCTGCGGGCTGCTATTTTTAGGCTAGGGGGCCAATATTCATGGCTCCCTACCAACCTGAGAATACCAGCCCCCAGCTGTCTGCTTTAACAAAGCTGGTTGTCAAAAAAAGGGGGGACGCCACGCCATATTTTTAAATTATTAATTTATAAAAAAAACAGCGTGGGCACCCCTCTATTCTTGATAACCAGCCTTGCTGAACCTGACATCTGATGGTTTCAGCCCCCAGCTTTGAGTTTTGCCTGGCTGGTTTTCAAAAATACAGTGGAACCCACGCAGTTTTTTTTCTTAATTATTTATTTACAGCGCAGGAGCGGCTGATGAATACTCCCATCCGCCGCTCCAGCTCTCACTGTTATTAGGAGCAGTAGGTGTCAGATGATGGGATCAGTAGTTCCACCAGCTGACACCAGTGACTGGAGGTAAACTTTAAACCTCTGATCACAGCAGAGCGCTCACGCAGTGTTTTGACAGCGTGGGAACTGCAGCTCTCCGGTGGGGATGATTTCTCCGCCGATCAAATGTGGTGTTTACCACGCTGCCAAGCACTGTTTGGGTTCGTCTATCTCGATCCTCAGCTACTGCATCTGGCCGTGCAGGAGCTGAGGATGAAACTTCCTTCTCGGCATGCGGCCCATACTTCTCTGTATGCGGCCGCGTATCTTTCGAAAATGGCTACGCGTGTCAGTGCTGACACACGTGTCATAGGTTCGCCATCACGGATCTAAACACTAGATAAGATTCTGCATCTGTACAGTATATATAAAGACTAATGAAATAACACTGATCTACAAAGCCATCCACAACCTGTCCCCTCCCTATATCTCTGAACTAATCTCCCAATATCTTCCCTCACGTAATCTTCGATCCCCCCAAGACCTCCTTCTCTCCTCCACACTTATTTGTTCCTTACACAACCACCCCCAAGATTTCTCCCGAATATCCTCCATCCTCTGGAACTCCACGCCTCAACACGTCCGATTATCCACCACCCTCGGATCCTTCAGACGGAACCTGAAAACCCATCTCTTCAGGAAAGATTGCAGCCTGCAATAACCATTCCGCCGCCTCACTACCACCTGAGCTGCCGCATCACCAACCGCCGGAGCTGCTGCCTCACCACCGCCAGAGCTGCCGCTTCCCGACCTTCTGTCTCCTCCCCATTATCACGTAGAATGTAAGTCCGCAAGGACAGGGTCTTTTCTCCTCTGCACCAGTCTGTCATTGTAAATTTGTTTACTGTAAACGTTATCTATAACCCCTTTTCTCATGTACAGCACCATGGAATTAATGGCGCTATATAAATAATAATAATAAT
The DNA here is from genome assembly GCF_032444005.1 of Ranitomeya imitator. Lineage (NCBI taxonomy): Eukaryota > Metazoa > Chordata > Amphibia > Anura > Dendrobatidae > Ranitomeya > Ranitomeya imitator. The sequence goes on from NC_091283.1 coordinate 132,777,595, forward strand.
AATAATAATAATAAAGAAATGCATGATGAGCCAATTAAATGTTCATTACATATCGAGATAAAAATCGGACAAAAAACAAAAAAATTACATCAACCAGAAAAGTTAAAAAGGGGTATGTGAAGCAGCCAACATTGAAAGCTACACCACATGGTAAAAAGGCTAGCAAACTACAAAAAATGGTTGCTGAGGGATATTGAAAAATACATATAGTGACCATCTGCTCAGTGCATACATATGAAAATACAAGGCAAATGTAGAAGAATGCAAAAAAAAAAAAACAGCAATCTTTTCTCAATAAACTTAGTACCCATTCCATTAACACAAATGTAAGCAATGCATTGTAAATCAATTTTTTTCAAGATTGGTACAGTGCACTCAGAAAATGTTCAGATCCCATTACTTTTTCCACATTGTGTCATGCGAAAAGTGTTGTCTAACTTTGGGGATTTCACAGACTGAATACTGCTATTACAAAAATTAGCAGAAACCGGCACTCTAAAAAATGAATTTTTATTGAAATCAAGGAGAAGTGTATACAAGTTTTGACATTTCGGTCCAATCGACCTTCCTCAGATATACACTAGGGGCATAACAAATAATTTCATAAATGCATGGAAATTGGACTCCGGCTGCTTAGATTTCAAATAGCAGCCCCCGCATTCATGAACCCAAGGTTAGATACCTGGTGTAGTGGTGACCTATATCATGAGGCTATGCGATTTCATTGTATGAGGTCTGCTTTGCATTCTGTTCAGACTCCACAGTAGAAAATGCCAAAAAAAAAAATAGCAGAAGGAAATGGTCTTATTTGGTTGGTAGATATCAGAAAATGTATCGCTATATGCTGACCTGATCCAAGGTTGTAAAGCTGCTGCGGATCCACGGGTGATTCACCAAAAGGGCAAATCAAACATGGAAACTGCGGTCCATACCCGCGCTGCCAGCTTGTGAAGAAACGTCAGACACCAGAAGTGTTATTAAAAAAAAGGTTTCTTTTATTCTTCTACGCGTTTCAAAGCGCAATCCACTTCATCTTCAGGAAATAAAAAAACGTGTTTAGAAACCGTTCTTTTATAACATTTCTGGCGTCCGATGTTTCTTCACAAGCTGGCAGCGAAGATATGGACCACAAACGTTCCATGTTTTATTTACAGACTCAACGGTGTTTCCTAAGAATTTAGACTCTCCGTAAGAGCTCTATCTTAAGAACCGTCTAAATATGCTGAAAAGGATCTGTGTGAGAACTCTAGGACGAGACCCGTATGAGCAGCAATCAGTGACAGTCCTTGACCATTTTCTGGCAAGGGTTCCTAAAGCCTGAGTCATGGACCAATTCATGAAGGCTTGTTATTTTCAGGGGGTCCAAGAGGTCCTGAGTAGCCAGGGGCTAACGCACTACGAACAGAGGGAGCCAGACTGACTGCATGGTAGACTTTTTCACAATGCGAGTAAACAAAAAGGGTTGTGACTGCAACAGAGATCTGCACAACAGAGTTTTCCTGGGTCAGCACAGGATGCCTGATGTAGATTCTAGTGTAGCTTTACTGGATGAAAAGGGAGCTGGAGGGGGAAACCTATAACGAAAGAAGAGAAGACAGCCCAGGATGGCACCTGCCACAACCCAGGGATATCAGTAAGAAGAAGCAGAGTCTAACCGTGGCAGGATATCCTGTGTCCAGCCTTGGCTCAGGTTATCAAGAGAACCGATTAGCTGGTGATAAAATGTGCTGAAGGAGAAGGTTATCCTCCAACACATTGGATAGGCCTAGGAGTAGCGGTTGGTAAGCGTTTGGATGACTCTTCAGTGGCCTCCCACAGCCAGGGAGTCAGTGGAACTCTATTGCCGCAGTAAAGGGGGAAGAAGGGACTGGTGGCACAATGGTGTCTGCACTTAGGTGGGTGGGGGTACACTCTGTGTCCATCACTGGAAAAAAGTGTGGGGGACATCCCAATCAGAAACAAAGAAAAATATGAATGACACCTTGCTAAAACGGATTAGTATACAAAACCTACATGAGTTTGTATGCCTTATGGCCAATGTGAACATGCGTTTAGGTGCTGCATGTATACTAACTTAAACCAAGCTCAATTTTTGTGTTTTTCTTTGTATTTTTGCATTCTGTGCAAGACGGGATGTGGCCTCCCTTTCCTGAGCTGGAAATTACATTTAAAGGCTTCCCTAGACTGGTGTCCACAGGTCGGTCCTTTTGTCTGCCCTTATTCCCACACTGAGGTCAACTCTGACACATGATAAGGTTTTTAATATAAGACTGCGTAGGACCATCCCGAACAGTGCAACATTTTCAGACTCCAGGCCAGAAGGGGGAGCTCTAAACCCAGTTTAAGGGGAACTTCCCTATATATATCCTGGTCTGGAAGAGGAGTCAGTTAGTCTGGTGCAGACAAGCAGACAGTTGGCAGTTGGTAGCAGACAGTGAAAGAGCACAGAAGGACTTAGGAGCTAGAGCACTACTACTGGGCCGAGGAACTACAGGTCCCACGGCAGAACCCGAAAGCAGGAAATTAAGAGGGGCTTGTCCACATAATACCTGGGGTACAGTAGCAATGAGAGTCCGGAGTCACCGTGAACAGACACCCCAAAGAGCCAGCTCAAGTTGTCTAACGTGCAGGTACTGTCCCTGGACAGGGGAAGAAAGAGGACCTTGCTCGATAACTACAGGCAGCAAGGGACTACAGACCAGCGCATAGTGGAATACTCCCTAACTGACCTGTCAAGGGGATTTCTACCTGTCTTCAGGCTGCCTGTACTCCATCTTTACCTGTTGCCGGTACCCTGGACTGAGGCTGTTTAACACCAGTAAACCAGGTAAAGACTGCAACCTTGTGTCATCCATTTATTTGCCGGCATTCACCATCCCTGCCAAGCACACCGAGAGCCCTGAGGACCCCGCGTCACCCGTGGGAAGCGACACCATCTTTGCTGCAGCACATCGCTCCCAGAGGACCCCTTTAAGCAGCGTCGGTCACCCCTGGCCGAGAACCACACGTGGCGTCACAAACTTTCATTATTTCCACCCCTTTAAAGACCGCCCCTTTTACTTGGGCGCCCAGAGCCACGGACCGGGTCGCTGCCACTGTGACCACCCCTTTAATTGCGACCGGACCCGGTACCAAGTGCCCCACTGCCCTGACAGGCGACTCATACATTTTTGAGTAAAATATAAATTGTTCATCTACTATATAATTGTCTAAGGGTCGCTTCCGTCTTTCTGTCTGTCCTTCTGTCTGTCACGGATATTCATTGGTCGCGGCCTCTGTCTGTCATGGAAATCCAAGTCGTTGATTGGTCGCGACAAAACAAGCACGACTAATCAGCGACGGGTACAGTCCGGCGGAAAAACGGCCGCTCCTTACTCCCCGCAGTCAGTGCCCAGCGCCCGCTCCATACTCCCCGCAGTCAATGCCCGGCGCCCGCTCCATACTACCCGCAGTCAGCGCTCACACAGGGTTAATGACAGCGTTGACCGCGGTGTAACGCACTCCATTAACGCTGCTATTAACCCTGTGTGACCAACTTTTTACTATTCATGCTGCCTATGCCGCATCAATAGTAAAAAGATCTAATGTTAAAAATAATTAAAAAATAAAAAAATTGTTATATACTCACCATCCGTCGGATCAGGAACAGGCCTTTCCCACGACGCCCCGGTGACCGCTCCATGCATTGCGGTCTCACGAGATGATGACGTGCGGTCTCGCGAGACGCAATGCACTCTTCAGACCGGAGTGCGCAAGGAGCGTCGGTAACCACTTCGATCCGGGGGCCAACGGAGGGGGAGTATGTAACTTTTTTATTTTAATTATTTTTTATCAGGGATATGGTGCCCACATTGCTATATACTGCGTGGGCTGTGCAATATATTACGTGGTCTGTATTATATACTACTACGTGACTGGGCAATATACTACGCCGCTGGGCAATATGCTACGTGACTGGGCAATGTACTGTGCGGGCTGTGCAATGTACTACGCGAGCTGTGCAATGTACTATGTGGGCTGTGCTATACACTACGTAGCCTGTGTTATACACTACGTTGCCTGTGTTATATACTGCGTGCGTGGTACTGTGCGGGCTGTGCAATATACTACGCGGGCTGTGCAATATACTACGCGGGCTGTGCAATGTACTGCGCGGGCTATGCAATGTACTGCGCGGGCTGTGCAATGTAGTATGCGGGCTGTGCTATACACTACGTTGCCTGTGTTATATACTGAGTGCGTGGTACTGTGCGGGCTGTGCAATATACTACGTGGGCTATGCAATATACTACGTGGCTGGGCAATATACTACGTGGCTGGGCAATATACTACGTGACTGGGCAATATACTACGTGACTAACCAATATACTAAGTGACTGGGCAATATACTACGTGGGCTATGCAATATACTACGTGGCTGGGCAATATACTACGTGGCTGGGCAATATACTACGTCACTGGGCAATATACTATGTGGTTGAGCAATATACTACATGGTTGGGCAATATACTACATGGCTGGGCAATATACTATGTGGCTGGGCAATATACTACGTGGGCTATGCAATATACTACGTGGACATGCATATTCTAGAATACCCGATGCGTTAGAATCGGGCCACCATCTAGTTTATTCTAGAAACTTCTGACATTATGTCTCCGAATTTCCAAGCAATAAATTTTGTATTTTTTTTTCCTGACAAAGAAAAATCTAAATTAAAAAAACAAACAGTGCTTTCAGACCTCAAATAATGCAAAGAAAACAAGTTCAGAATCATTTAGAAACAACAATACTAATGTTTTAACTCAGGAAGAGTTCAGAAATCAATATTTTGTGGAATAACCATGATTTTTAATCACAGCTTTCATGTGTCTTGGCATGCTTTCCACCAGTCTTTCACACTGCTTATGGCGCAAAAATTTAAGCAGTTCTTTTATCTCTGTTAGCTTGTGACTATCCATCATCCTCTTGATTACATTCCAGGGCCTTTCAATGGGGTTCAGGTCTGGAGATTGTGCTGCCCATGACAGGGATTTCATGTGGTGGTCTCTTAATTTTTTCCAGAGCTGTATACTTCATCAACAAGGTCTTTCTCATGCAAAGATTACTAAGCAAAATGTACTACTCAAGATTTTTGACAAATCAAAAAAGGGGCAATATTGAGGACTGAAGACACAATGGATGGCCAACAAACAGTGCAGCAAGTGAAAGACACATGTTTACGTGATACCTAAATTAGATGTTCATCACTGCCATCAGCTCAGTACTGTCAGCAAACAGTAGGACCCTAGTTACAGCCATCTACTGTTTGGAGAAATCTGGCCAAAAGTGGTCTTCATGGAAGAATTGTCGCCCTACCTTTGGCATAGAAAAAAGGCCAAAGGGGGTCAAGTACGTAGGAAAACATCAGACCTAGGGTTCAGAAAAATGGCAGCAGGTGCTTTGGACTGATGAGTCAAAATGTGCAATATTTGGCTATAACAGAAGGCAGCTTGTTTGCCAAAGGACAGGAGAGTGGTAAGCGTCTGCAGGCAACAGTGGAGCATGGAGGAGGGTTCTTTCAAGTTTGGGGCTGCATTTAAGCAAGTGGAGTTGGGGAATTGGTGAGGATTAGTGGTGTCCTCAATCTTGAGAAATACAGGCAGATACTTAGCCATCATGCAACACCATCAGCGAGGCATCTGATTGGCACCACCGAGTGATGACATAGCCCCACAGAGCCCTGTTCTCATCATCGTGACTGTCTGGGATTACATGAAGAGACAAATGGATTTGCACAAGCGACACCCACAGATCTGTGATTAGTTTTCCAATATTTTTGGAACAATCTCCCTGGAGAGTTCCTTCAAAAACGGTGTACAAGTGTACAAACAGGAATTGATACTGTTTTGAAGGCAAAGGCTGGTCACACCAAATATTGTTCTTTTATTATCATTATTATTATTTATTTTTAAAGCACCATTGATTCCTTGCTTCTGTACATGAGGAGGTATTACATTCAAAACACAAATAGAAGTTACAATGAACAAACTTATAGTGACAGACAGGTACAGAAGGGAGAAGTCCATATCCCTGTGAGCTTATATTTTTCTTTTATTCACTCACTTTAATTTTTGTAAATGATCAAAATGCAAATTTTTAACACATCTATTTTGGAAACATTCTTACCTTGCAGTATATACAGTTAGGGCCAGAAATATTTGGACAGTGACACAAGTTTTGTTATTTTAGCTGTTTACAAAAACATGTTCAGAAATACAATTATATATATAATATGGGCTGAAAGTGCACACTCCCAGCTGCAATATGATAGTTTCCACATCCAAATCGGAGAAAGGGTTTAGGAATCATAGCTCTGTAATGCATAGCGTCCTCTTTTTCAAGGGACCAAAAGTAATTGGACAATGGACTCTAAGGGCTGCAATTAACTCTGAAGGCGTCTCCCTCGTTAACATGTAATCAATGAAGTAGTTAAAAGGTCAGGGGTGGATTCCAGGTGTGTGGTTTTGCATTTGGAAGCTGTTGCTGTGAGCAGACAACATGCGGTCAAAGGAACTCTCAATTGAGGTGAAGCAGAACATCCTGAGGCTGAAAAAAAAGAAAAAATCCATCAGAGAGATAGCAGACATGCTTGGAGTAGCAAAATCAACAGTTGGGTACATTCTGAGAAAAAAGGAATTGACTGGTGAGCTTGGGAACTCAAAAAGGCCTGGGCGTCCACGGATGACACCAGTGGTGGATGATCGCCGCATACTTAATTTGGTGAAGAAGAACCCGTTCACAACATCAACTGAAGTCCAGAACACTCTCAGTGAAGTAGGTGTATCTGTCTCTAAGTCAACAGTAAAGAGAAGACTCCATGACAGTAAATACAAAGGGTTCACATCTAGATGCAAACCATTCATCAATACCAAAAATAGACAGGCCAGAGTTAAATTTGCAGAAAAACACCTCAAGAAGCCAGCTCAGTTCTGGAAAAGTATTCTATGGACAGATGAGACAAAGATCAACCTGTACCAGAATGATGGAAAGAAAAAAGTTTGGAGAAGAAAGGGAACGGCACATGATCCAAGGCACACCACATCCTCTGTAAAACATGGTGGAGGCAACGTGATGGCATGGGCATGCATGGCTTTCAATGGCACTGGGTCACTTGTGTTTATTGATGACATAAGAGCAGACAAGAGTAGCCGGATGAATTCTGAAGTGTACCGGGATATACTTTCAGCCCAGATTCAGCCAAATGCTGCAAAGTTGATTGGACGGCGCTTCATAGTACAGATGGACAATGACCCCAAGCATACAGCCAAAGCTACCCAGGAGTTCATGAGTGCCAAAAAGTGGAACATTCTGCAATGGCCAAGTCAATCTCCAGATCTAAACCCAATTGAGCATGCATTTCACTTGCTCAAATCCAGACTTAAGACGGAAAGACCCACAAACAAGCAAGACCTGAAGGCTGCGGCTGTAAAGGCCTGGCAAAGCATTAAGAAGGAGGAAACCCAGCGTTTGGTGATGTCCATGGGTTCCAGACTTAAGGCAGTGATTGCCTCCAAAGGATTTGCAACAAAATATTGAAAATATTTTGTTTGGGTTATGTTTATTTGTCCAATTACTTTTGACCTCCTAAAATGTGGAGTGTTTGTAAAGAAATGTGTACAATTCCTACATTTTCTATCAGATATTTTTGTTCAACCCTTCAAATTAAACGTTACAATCTGCACTTGAATTCTGTTGTAGAGGTTTCATTTCAAATCCAATGTGGTGGCATGCAGAGCCCAACTCGCGAAAATTGTGTCACTGTCCAAATATTTCTGGCCCTAACTGTATATATTTGCTGCACAAAGTCTCCTCTTAACAGTTGTTGTAGAGATGTGTCTGCTGCTAGAACTCTGTGTGGCATTGACCTGGTCTCTAATCTGAGCTGCTGTTAACCTGCTATTTCTGAGGCTGGTGACTCGGATAAACTTATCCTCAGAAGCAGAGGTGACTCTTGGTCTTCCTTTCCTGGGTCGGTCCTCATGTGAGCCAGTTTCTTTGTAGCGCTTGATGGTTTTTGCCACTGCACTTGGGGACACTTTCAAAGTTTTTCCAATTTTTCGGACTGACTGACCTTCATTTCTTAAAGTAATGATGGCCACCCGTTTTTCTTTACTTAGCTGCTTTTTTCTTGCCATAATACAAATTCTAACAGTCTATTCAGTAGGACTATCAGCTGTGTATCCACCAGACTTCTGCACAACACAACTGATGGTCCCAACACCATTTATAAAGCAAGAAATCCACTTATTAAACCTGACAGGGCACACCTGTGAAGTGAAAACCATTCCGGGTGACTACCTCTTGAAGCTCTTCAAGAGAATGCCAGTGTGTAAAGAGTAGAGTGTGCAAAGCAGTCGTCAAAGCAAAAGGTGGCTACTTTGAAGAACCTAGAATATAGAGTTTCGATGCCTTCAGTGTGAATGTACAATTTTCATAGTCATGAAAATACAGAAAAATCTTTAAATGAGAAGGTGTGTCCAAACTTTTGGTCTGTACTGTGTATGTATATATATATATATATATATATATATATATATACATATACATATACACACACATATCTGTGTGTGTATCTATTTTCCTTGACATGTCAGAAGTATGGAAAAGTGAAAAGTAAAGTATACCAAAGTGAGCTTTATTAAGAAACATTACATGAAAAACTTTGTACAGTACACTGGAAACTTACAGACAATATTTGCACAGTCAAGCACACATTTACAGGGCAATACAGCCGGATGTGACTTCACCGGATGTAAACACACCTCTGATACAGAGCTGCTTCAATTGTGTAAAGCCTTGAAAAAGCTAAATTTCACATATATTGTGAAGTTCTGGTCACACAGACTCAGTTCTGTTTTTATGACAAGTCTATTAATGGCGTCAAATTGTATGTTCAAATGGAATGAAAAACAAAAACCTTAATATAATTTATTTATAATACATAGTCTACATACAAGGACAATTGAACATTTCTTAGTTATTTTAATTATCAGAATCCATGTCACTATCTCCATGAATTGATGCAAACTCTTCGCTGTCTTCTTCATCTTCTGAGAGCTGGATCTGACTGAGTACATTGGGCCCATGACGCTCTTCTTCCTCGTCCTCTTCTTCTTCTGATATCTCATAGCCTCCCATGCTACTAAAACTGGTGTCTCTAGTATTAGATTTTGGGTCAGGCTCCTCATAACTTCCATAACTATAAAATACAAATCAGTTTGATTCAATTCAGATACGACTCCCTCTTACACAAAATAATCTTTATTGGGCCTGGTTCAGACAAGCGTATTTCCAGGGCCATAAAAAAACTGCAATACTGGGACTGACTGTGGCTCTCTCGCGGGTCAGGAGACCAGCGTTCAGTCCAGGCATTGTGGTCCATATACAGATGTCGGAAACTGTCCAAACATTTTCACTTCGCAATTTTTGTAGTAATACTTTTCTCCGAATGTTAAGACAATAAGTAGCAAATAAATTATTTGTTCCAGAAATGGAAATACGCTTGTCTATGGGTTCTATGTGGCACTGAAGCTCAATGCCATTCATGTTAATGGGGCTGTGCTACAATCAATATATAAACCATGAACAGTTGTGATGGTGTTTGAAAACAAAACTACTTTTTTTAACTTTATTATGTAAGATGATTGCCAAGAAATGCAAGTGAGGCCCCATGCAGGTAATGCTAAATAATGCAAACTAGAGAAATAGCAAAACTTGTTACTCAACTTTCCCTCCTATGTCACAATGGCCACAGATTCTAGGATTCAGCTTGTAATGGTTTTGAATGACAAAACCCACCCATAATAAACAAAGGATATCACAGCGCTCTGTCCTTCACAGCAGCCTTGCCCACCACACAATGTGCAAACTATGAAACCTCAATCCTAAAGGCTACAGGCAGTTCTACCTTTATAGATCCCACAAGCTTGCTGCCTCGGGGTAATCCTTGACGCTGATCTCTCCTTCAAACCACATATCCAAGCCCTTTCCACTTCCTGCCGACTTCAACTCAAAAATATTTCACTAATCCGTTCATTCCTCAACCAAGAATCTGCAAAAACCCTAGTCCATGCCCTCATCATCTCTCGCCTTGACTACTGCAACCTCCTGCTCTGTGGCCTCCCCTCGAACACTCTCGCACCCCTCCAATCTATTCTAAACTCTGCTGCCCGATTAATCCACCTGTCCCCCCGCTATTCCCCGGCCTCTCCCCTCTGTCAATCCCTTCACTGGCTCCCCATTGCCCAGAGACTCCAGTACAAAACCCTAACAATGACATACAAAGCCATCCACAACCTGTCTCCTCCATACATCTGTGACCTCGTCTCCCGGTACTTACCTACACGCAACCTCTGATCCTCTCAAGATCTCCTTCTTTACTCCCTTCTTATCTCCTCTTCCCACAATCGTATACAAGATTTTTCTCACGTATCACCCCTACTCTGGAACCCTCTACCACAACACATCAGACTCTCGACTACCATCGAAACCTTCAAAAAGAACCTGAAGACCCACCTCTTCCGACAAGCCTACAACCTGCAGTAACCACCGATCGACCAAACCACTGCATGACCATCTCTACCCTCACCTACTGTATTCTCACCCATCCCTTGTAGATTGTGAGCCCTCGCGGGCAGGGTCCTCTCTCCTCCTGTACAAGTTATGGCTTGTATTGTTTAAGATTATTGTACTTGTTTTTATTATGTATAACCCTCCTTACATGTAACGCGCCATGGAATAAATGGCGCTATAACAATAAATAACAATAATAGATCGGAGGTCATGGCTAAAGAAGAGCAAACCCGAACTGCAAAGCTCGGGGTTCATATCGAACACCTAGTGTGTGGTGCTGAATTCTGAATGTGGACTTCTCCTGGATGTCCATTTTTCAGTTCGGGAGTCTGGGGAGGAGGAAGAGGGAGGAAGAGAGGGAGAGGGAGGGAGGGAAAGAGGGGGAGGAGTAGAGAGAGGGGGTGAAAAAAGGAGCAGAGAGGGGAGAAAGGGAGAGTCAGAGAGGGAAAGGGAGAAAAAGGGGGGAGAGATAAAGGGGGGGAGAGATAAAGAAAGGGAGAGAGAAAAAGATGGGGAGAGAGTGGGAGAGGGAGCAAGCGGAAGAGGGAGAGGGGTGGAAAAGGCGGGAGGGGGAGAGAGAAGGAAAGAGGGGGAGGGGAGAGAGAGAAAGAAAGAAATATAGAGGGGGAGAAAGAGAGAGGGGGAGATAAAGGGATTGTGAAAGAGAGAGGGGAGGGAGAGAGAAAAGGGGAAGGGGGTTTCCAGCTCTAAAGTCCGAGTCCCCATTGATTTCAATGGGGTTCGGGTTCAGGATCAAGATCAGGCATGGGCCTCTTATGAAATACAGAACTGAAAATGCAATATTCAAGGTGATGGACAAACTATCATTGATGTGTTTATGTTATACATTTTTTGTATTTTAGTGGATATTTTTAACTTGGTGTCACCTTTTATAAACAAACACCAACTGTCTTATATTACGAAATTAATAAACTACAGTCATGGCCAGAAGTTTTGAGAATGACACCAAAATTATATTTTCACATGATCTGCTGCCCTCTGGTTTTTATTAGTGTTTGTCTGATGTTTATATCACATACATAAATATAATTGCAATCATATTATGAGTACCAATAGGTTATATTGACAGTTAGAATGAGTTAATGCAGCAAGTCAATATTTGCAGTGTTGACCCTTCTTCTTCAAGACCTCTGCCATTCTCCCTTGCATGCTCTCAGTCAACTTCTGGACCAAATCCTGACTGATAGCAGTCCATTCTTGCATAATCAATGCTTGCATTTTGCCAGAATTTGTTGGTTTTTGTTTGTCCACCCGTCTCTTGATGATTGACCACAAGTTCTCAATGGGATTAAGATCTGGGGAGTTTCCAGGCCATGGACCCAAAATCTCTATGTTTTGTTCCATGAGCCATTTAGTTATCACCTTTCCTTAACCCCTTCATGACCCAGCCTATTTTGACCTTAAAGACCTTGCCATTTTTTGCAATTCTGACCAGTGTCCCTTTATGAGGTAATAACTCAGGAACGCTTCAACGGATCCTAGCGGTTTTGAGATTGTTTTTTCGTGACATATTGGGCTTCATGTTAGTGGTAAATTTAGGTCAATAAATTCTGCGTTTATTTGTGATAAAAACGGAAATTTGGCGAAAATTTTGAAAATTTCGCAATTTTCACATTTTGAATTTTTATTCTGTTAAACTAGAGAGTTATGTGACACAAAATAGTTAATAAATAACATTTCCCACATGTTTACTTTACATCAGCACAATTTTGGAAACAAAATTTTTTTTTGCTAGGAAGTTATAAGGGTTAAAATTTGACCAGCGATTTCTCATTTTTACAACGAAATTTACAAAACCATTTTTTTTAGGGACCACCTCACATTTGAAGTCAGTTTGAGGGGTCTATATGGCTGAAAATACCCAAAAGTGACACCATTCTAAAAACTGCACCCCTCAAGGTACTCAAAACCACATTCAAGAAGTTTATTAACCCTTTAGGTGCTTCACAGCAGCAGAAGCAACATGGAAGGAAAAAATGAACATTTAACTTTTTAGTCACAAAAATTATCTTTTAGCAACAATTTTTTTATTTTCCCAATGGTAAAAGGAGAAACTGAACCACGAAAGTTGTTGTCCAATTTGTCCTGAGTACGCTGACACCTCATATGTGGGGGTAAACCACTGTTTGGGCGCACGGCAGGGCTTGGAAGGGAAGGAGCGCCATTTGATTTTTTGAATAAAAAATTGGCTCCACTCTTTAGCGGACACCATGTCACGTTTGGAGAGCCCCCGTGTGCCTAAAAATTGGAGCTCCCCCACAAGTGACCCCATTTTGGAAACTAGACGCCCCAAGGAACTTATCTAGATGCATAGTGAGCACTTTGAACCCCCAGGTGGTTCACTAATTGATCCGTAAAAATGAAAAAGTACTTTTTTTTCACAAAAAAATTCTTTTAGCCTCAATTTTTTCATTTTCACATGGGTAACAGGATAAAATGGATCCTAAAATTTGTTGGGCAATTTCTCCTGAGTACGCTGATACCTCATATGTAGGGGTAAACCACTGTTTGGGCACATGGTAAGGCTCGGAAGGGAAGGAGCACCATTTGACTTTTTGAATGAAAAATTATCTCCATCGTTAACGGACACCATGTCGCGTTTGGAGAGACCCTGTGTGCCTAAACATTGGCGCTCCCCCACAAGTGACCCCATTTTGGAAACTAGACCCCCCAAGGAACTTATCTAGATGCATATTGAGCACTTTAAACCCCCAGGTGCTTCACAGAAGTTTATAACGCAGAGCCATGAAAATAAAATTTTTCTTTCCTCAAAAATGATTTTTTAGCCTGGAATTTCCTATTTTGCCAAGGGTAATAGGAGAAATTGGACTCCAAATGTTGTTGTGCAGTTTGTCCTGAGTACGCTGATACCCCATATGTGGGGGTAAACCACTGTTTAGGCGCACGGCAGGGCTCGGAAGGGAAGGCACGCCATTTGGCTTTTTAAATGGAAAATTAGCTCCAATCATTAGCGGACACCATGTGACGTTTGGAGAGCCCCTGTGTGCCTAAACATTGGAGATCCCCACAAATGACCCCATTTTGGAAACTAGACCCCCAAAGGAACTAATCTAGATGTGTGGTGAGGACTTTGAACCCCCAAGTGCTTCACAGAAGTTTATAACGCTGAGCCATGAAAATAAAAAAAAAAAATTATTTTCTCAAAAATGATCTTTTAGCCTGCAATTTTTTATTTTCCCAAGGGTAACAGGAGAAATTTGACCCCAAAAGTTGTTGTCCAGTTTCTCCTGAGTACGCTGATACCCCATATGTGGGGGTAAACCACTGTTTGGGCACATGCCGGGGCTCGGAAGTGAAGTAGTGACGTTTTGAAATGCAGACTTTGATGGAATGCTCTGTGGGCGTCACGTTGCGTTTGCAGAGCCCCTGATGTGGCTTAACAGTAGAAACCCCCCACAAGTGACCCCATTTTGGAAACTAGACCCCGAAAGGAACTTATCTAGATGTGTGGTGAGCACTTTGAACCCCCAAGTGCTTCACAGAAGTTTATAATGCAGAGCCGTGAAAATAATAAATACGTTTTCTTTCCTCAAAAATAATTATTTAGCCCAGAATTTTTTATTTTCCCAAGGGTTACAGGAGAAATTGGACCCCAAAAGTTGTTGTCCAGTTTCTCCTGAGTACGCTGATACCCCATGTGTGGAGGTAAACCACTGTTTGGGCACACGTCGGGGCTCAGAAGGGAAGTAGTGACTTTTGAAATGCAGAATTTGATGGAATGGTCTGCGGGCGTCACGTTGCGTTTGCAGAGCCCCTGGTGTTCCTAAACAGTAGAAACCCCCCACAAGTGACCCCATTTTAGAAACTAGATCCCCCAAGGAACTTATCTAGATATGTGGTGAGCACTTTGAACCCCCAAGTGCTTCACAGACGTTTACAACGCAGAGCCGTGAAAATAAAAAATCATTTTTCTTTCCTCAAAAATGATGTTTTTGCAAGCATTTTTTTATTTTCACAAGGGTAACAGGATAAATTGGACCCCAGTAATTGTTGCGCAGTTTATCCTGAGTATGCTGGTACCCCATATGTGGGGGTAAACCACTGTTTGGGCACACGTCGGGGCTCGGAATTGAGGGAGCACCATTTGACTTTTTGAATACGAGATTGGCTGGAATCAATGGTGGCGCCTTGTTGCGTTTGGAGACCCCTGATGTGCCTAAACAGTGGAAACCCCTCAATTCTACCTCCAGCACTAACCCCCCCACACCCCTAACCCTAATCCCAACTGTAGCCATAACCCTAATCACAACCCTAATTCCAACCCTAACCCTAAGGCTATGTGCCCACGTTGCGGATTCGTGTGAGATTTTTCAGCATCATTTTTGAAAAATCCGCGGGTAAAAGGCACTGCGTTTTACCGGCGGATTTTCCGCGGATTTCCAGTGTTTTTTGTGCGGATTTCACCTGCGGATTCCTATTGAGGAACAGGTGTAAAACGCTGCGGAATCCGCACAAAGAATTGACATGCTGCGGAAAATACAACGCAGCGTTTCAGCGTGGTATTTTCCGCACCATGGGCACAGCGGATTTGGTTTTCCATAGGTTTACATGGTACTGTAAACCTGATGGAACACTGCTGCGAATCCGCAGCGGCCAATCCGCAGTGTGGGCACATAGCCTAATTCTAAAGGTATGTGCACACGCTGCGGAAAACACTGCGGATCCGCAGCAGTTTCCCATGAGTTTACAGTTCAATGCAAACCCATGGGAAACAAAAATCGCTGTACACATGCTGCGGAAAAACTGCACGGAAACGCAGCGGTTTACATTCCGCAGCATGTCACTTCTTTGTGCGGATTCCGCAGCGGTTTTACAACTGCTCCAATAGAAAATCGCAGTTGTAAAACTGCAGTGAAATGCGCAGAAAAAACGCGGTAAATCCGCCATAAATCCGCAGCGGTTTAGCACTGCGGATTTATCAAATCCGCAGCGGAAAAATCCGCAGAGGACCAGAATACGTGTGCACATACCGAAACCCTAACCCTAGCCCTAACCCTACCCCTAACCCTAGCCCTACCCCTAACCCTAGCCCTACCCCTACCCCTATTCTAACATTAGTGGGAAAAAAAAATTCTTTATTTTTTTATTGTCCCTACCTATGGGGGTGACAAAGGAAGGGGGGGGTCATTTATTATTTTTTTATTTTGATCACTGAGATAGATTATATCTCAGTGATCAAAATGCACTTTGGAACGAATCTGCCGGCCGGCAGATTCGGCGGGCGCACTGCGTATGCGCCCGCCATTTTGGAAGATGGCGGCGCCCGGGGAGAAGACGGACGGACCCCGGCAGGATCGGTAAGTATGATGGGGTGGAGGGGGGAGCACGAGGGGGGGGGATCGGAGCATGGGGGGGTGAATCGGAGCGCGGGAGGGGTGGAACGGAGCACGGGGAGGGTGGAACGGAGCACGGGGGGGTGGGGGGTGGAACGGAGCACGGGGGGGTGGAACGGAGCACGGGGGGGGGTGGATCGGAGTGCAGGGGGGGTGATTGGAGCACGGGGGTGAGCGGACAAGAGCACGTGGGGGAGCGGAGCACAGGACAGAGGGGAGCCGGAGCAGTGTACCGGACAGATCGGGGGGCTGGGGGGGCGATCGGTGGGGTGGGGGCACATTAGTATTTACAGCCATGGCCGATGATATTTCAGCATCGGCCATGGCTGGATTGTAATATTTCACCCGTTATAATAGGTGAAATATTACAAATCGCTCTGATTGGCAGTTTCACTTTCAACAGCCAATCAGAGCGATTGTAGCCACGGGGGGGTGAAGCCACCCCCCCTGGGCTAAACTACCACTCCCCCTGTCCCTGCAGATCGGGTGAAATGGGAGTTAACCCTTTCACCCGATCTGCAGGGACGCGATCTTTCCATGACGCCACATAGGCGTCATGGGTCGGATTGGCACCGACTTTCATGACGCCTACGTGGCGTCAAAGGTCGGGAAGGGGTTAATGCAAGATGCTCCATCATGCTGAAAAAAAGGCATTGTTGGGCGCCAAACTGCTCTTGGACGGTTGGGAGAAGTTGCTCTTGGAGGACATTCTGGTACCATTCTTTATTCATGGCTGTGTTTTTAGGCAAGACTGTGAGTGAGCCGATTCCCTTGGCTGAGAAGCAACCCCACACATGAATGGTTTCAGGATGCTTTACAGTTGGCATGAGACAAGACTGGTGGTAGCGCTCACCTCTTCTTCTCCGAATAAGCTGTTTTCCAGATGTCCCAAACAATCGAAAAGGGGATTCATCAGAGAAAATGACTTTGCCCCAGTCCTCAGCAGTCCACTTCCTGTACCTTTTGCAGAATATCAGTTGGTCCCTGATGTTTTTTCTGGAGAGAAGTGGCTTCTTTGCTGCCCTCCTTAAAACCAGGCCTTGCTCAAAGAGTCTCCGCCTCACAGTGCGTGCAGAAGCACTCACACCAGCCTGCTGCCATTCCTGAGCAAGCTCGGCACTGCTGGTAGTCCGATCCCGCAGCTGAAACAGTTTTAAGATACGGTGCTGGTGCTTGCTGGTCTTTCTTGGGCGCCCTGGAGCCTTTTTGACAACAATGGAAGCTCTCTCCTTGAAGTTCTTGATGATGCGATAGATTGTTGACTGAGGTGCAATCTTTGTAGCTGCGATACTCTTCCCTGTTAGGCCATTTTTGTGCAGTGCAATGATGGCTGCACGTGTTTCTTTAGAGATAACCATGGTTAACTGAAGAGAAACAATGATACCAAGCACCAGCCTCCTTTTAAAGTGTCCAGTGATGTCATTCTTACTTAATCATGACTGATTGATCGCCAGCCCTGTCCTCATCAACACCCACACCTGTGTTAATGGATCAATCACTAAAACGATGTTAGCAGCTCCTTTTAAGGCATGTCTGCAATGATGTTGAAATGTGTTTTGGGGGTTAAAGTTCATTTTCTGGGCAAATATTGACTTTGCAAGTACAGTAATTGCTGTTAAGCTGATCACTCTGACATTCAGGAGTATATGCAAATTGCCATTAGAAAAAATGAAGCAGTAGACTTTGGAAAAATTAATATTTGTCTCATTCTCAAAACTTTTGGCCATGACTGTATATCCATTTTTAAGAGGGATTTTCCAGTGCCAGGATTTGTGCTCCATTATTTCCATCTTTGGAAAGCTTTAGAATTAAGGGTCTGCCGGAGCAACGTAGTCCGCTTCATTTGTGTCATATTCACAATGATATCCAGAAATCGCTGTTATTTTTGCATTTTGTATCTTGCTTTAGGTTTCATTCAGAGTTAGGAGTAACAGGAGTGTTGTACGGACACTGGCGTGAGTTTTTGGTACATCAGTTTGTTAGACATGACATTGCTATGTACAGTGTAATCTTACGTACTAGTCCTAATGCAGATGTGAGCTAAAGAATGGTTTAATGTGAGCTGAACACGTGAATATTACATTATAGGTTCTTCTACCAACCTGATGTTGCTGTCTTCCATCCCTTGTGAGGTCTCCAGTCCTTCTCCGTATGACATCATACTTTCATCATTTTCCATCCCCAGCCTGGTATTCTCCTGCATCATGTGAGGTTGATTAGGTCTAATTCCTCCTGACTCAATGTCAGAGTCACTGCCGCTCTCACTAAGCTGGATGGCTGCACAAAATATATGTGCAAAAAATGTTAAGAATTCAAAAAAGTTAGAGATTTGGCAACATTTGATTCCCCAAGACAGGGGTGCACAACTTTTTTTAGTTTGAAGGACGAATTGTCATATGTTTGTATTTTAAGGAACCTCAATAATACTTAATGGGAACGTGTCGGCAGGTTTTCATATCTCAAAGTAACATAATTACAGTAACGTGCCTGTAACAATGATTATTTCCATATCTTTATATCATAATTCTGTGTCAGCCTTGTAATCCATTTGCAAGTTCTTATACAAATGCAGGGGTTTGACTTGTGCATACAGTTCTCTTGCATCACTCCATCTTTCTCCGTCCTACCAGTGATTGACAGGTCACTCTTCTCCGTGAGCTGCTTCCCCACAACTTGTGCACGTGCCATTACTCCTGGGGGCGGTGAGAGCCGAACTATCCATTTAGGCGTGCACTGACCCCTGGGACTAATGGCGCCTATGTGAGCACTCAGAAGCAGGTCACAGAGACTGACAATTCTCCATGCATGTGTCGTGCCTGTCACACAGCTGCGACACATGCAGCTGCGGAGCCGAACATCTGATCAGCCGTAGCGATCCGGGAAGCCGCGTTCCCTCTGCAGCTTATTTCATAAGCGCTATAGCTTGCCGAATAAGCCCTGACCCGATCAAATTCGCGCATCTCTATTATGAGTCAATGGAGACACGGACTTAAAAAAAAAAGGTATGGAAGGAATCATTGCAAGATCTTTACTACTAGAAAGTCACTTTGGGTTCTCAAACACCTGCTAAGAGGTTTCCTTTAAGATGCTTTGTGTCATATTATTACACACACCGCTCATTTACCCATGTAGCACTAACAGCGCACATATAGACATGCTGCACACATACAACGCTCACATATCAGACACATGCGGCACACATACACCGCTCACATATCAGACACATGCAGCACACATACACTATCACACATCAGACACATGCAGCACATATACAGGGCTCACATATCAGACTCATGCAGTACATATACACGACTCACATTTCTTTATCGCCTCTCATTGGGGGACACAGGAACCATGGGGTGTATGCTGCTGCCACTAGGAGGCTGACACTATGCAAATAAAAAAGTTAGCTCCTCCTCTGCAGTGTACACCCCACCGACTGGCATTATACTCTTCAGTTTAGCTTAGTGTCAGTAGGAGGTGGACACGGGTCTTTCATTAGACCCTTATCTACCTCAATGTGCGTCGTTTCTTTTCAGGTTTTCCGGAGGGATACAGGGTGAACAGTCACACCTGTAGTCCCACAATACGGACTATGAGTACGGTGTGTACTGCCACCCCGTATCCTCATAGATCCCTCACCAGGACCAAGATCCTAGCACACAAGCGTGCTCAGAAGTCCGGTCCTGGCTCCGTCCCCCACCCACTCGCCCACCAGAGCCTGTCGGTTGGAGGAGACGAGGACGTCCATCAGCTCCCTGGACGTCTCATTTTTTCCAGGTTAGTACCGGCGTGGGATGTCTAAGGTGAGTATTTTTATTTTTTATTTTTTTCTTCGTCCCTGGATCCTCAAAAGGGGGTGCCTGTTAAGGGGTTCATTATGTGGGTCGCGTTTTCTTCCCAGCCGCCGTGCCTATTCGGCTGCGACCGCCCTCTCTCCTGTTCCGGCGCGGCTGCATTTTCGGACTACCGCGCCGCTTCTTATCTGTCACTGCGCTGTGCTCTCAGCGGCCTCCTTAAAAGCGCGGCCGTGCCACACCGCTTCGGGCCCCTGCGGTTCCCTGCTTCTTCCCTGCTCCGGCGCTGTAAGCGTCCGTTCCTTTCCTCTGAGCACGGCGGCCTTACCAGCCGCCGCATCGCTTCGGCCCCCTGCGCCTGCTCCTACAGCGGCCGTTCTTTTTCATCAGCGCGGGGGCTGTGCAGCCGCCGCATTTTTTTCCACCTCTGCAATCCGGCCACTGTAAGCGGCCGTTCCTTCTCCTTCAGCGTGGCGGCCTGCCAGGTTGCCACGCCGCTTGGACATACGGCCGCTGTTTGCAGCTGCTCACCTGCCGCATCGCTTCCTCCATGCGGCGCACTGTGCCTACGCCGCGGCCCTTCTCCGCCGGTCTCCTATTCCTAATTTAGGCCCCGGCTTCTGCCCGGGCCTACTTCCGGTGGCGGACTCCGCCCCCTTCCCTCTTTCATCGGGCGGGCTTTTCTCCCGCCCGACAATTACACTGAGGCACCGCCTCTTTTCCCTGCCCACCGGCGCCATCTTGGGACTCCCAAACGAGCCTTCTCCTCCACACAGGATACAGTAATGGGAGGAGAGCCCGTATTTAAGACAGTCGCAGATCGGTCCAATTTGCGCCAGGAGGCCATCCCACCATCCTGCCTAAGGGACCATTTCTCGCCAGAGGTCCATCAAGCCGGACAGCTTCACTCCGCATTTCGTCTGCCGTGAGTAGCTCTGCAATTGCAGACTGACACTCCCTTCTTCCCTCTGTCCCCTAACCCTCTGGCATTTTCTTCACGGACCTCTCTAAAATGTTTAACTCTAAAGGGGGCCGCTCTCATCCTCTTCTGCCTCTCTGCTCTGTCAGGCCCACAGCAACCCGATTGTTCCCACCGCCCAGGATCCTCCGGCCGGTCCGCCCGAGAGTGATACGCCCATCCCAGGCTGGGTTTTCTCTCTGTCTCAATCGGTGGCCGATCTAACGCGGGTGTCTCAAAATTTCTGTTATCCGTGCTGGACCGATTACCTCTGCAGCCCCCCACAGTGGCCAGCAGGTCGCAGGAGCCTCCGCCCGAGCCCTCCTTGATAAGCCGCAAAAGGTCCAGACAGGAACGTCAGAGTCCTCTTCTCGCTCCATCTCGCCACACGGTCCTCCTCTGCGGTCGGCGTCCTCCCGATCCTCCTCCCCTGAATCAGGCGAGGCGTTATCTGATGCGCCCTCGGAGGACATTTGGAGCTGGATTCTAACCAAATCGCCACCATGAGGGATATGGTCCAGAATCTCATTGGAGCTATAAACCAAACCTGTGGCATTATGGATCCCTCTACGGAACCCGCAGATCAGGCGGTTTCGTTTAGACGGGCTAAACCACCTTCTAAGTTTTTTCCCCAGGACTTACTGCCAATTGGACGGTCTTCCCCCTCGGTGGATCCCCGTTTCCAGGCTCTCCACCAACACGGTGCTTCCACTGTCCGGCGGAGTATCTCTGTAGGACTCTAACGATAGTTATAGAATCCTTTGCGTAATCAGCCTTTGAGGCAGCTGCAGTCGCTTCAAATGCCCAGTTTTCGATCCCTCCTGGGTTTCGAAATCCCTTTCCAAATGGGCCAAAGAACTCCGTCGAGATATCCTGGACAGAGCGCCTCCTGTGCATCTGGCGGAGCTTGCCATCCAGATTTCCCACGCGAGTGAATACCTGGTCTCCGTCTCTCTGGATGCTGCGTCTTGTGCGGCTCAGGCATTCAGCAATGCCGTTACCATCCGCCGGACCGTTTGGCTCAAGGCCTGGCAGGCAGACTTGTGTTCCAAAAAAGTCCCTCGCCAGTCTCCCCTTTCAGGCCTCACGTCTCTTTGGTTCCAAGCTGGACCAAACCATTAAGGACGCCACCGGGGGCACAAGTTCTCCTCTCCACCAGGCTAATCCTCGTCGCCCTCCTCCTAGACGGCAATTTCGGTCCTTTCGGCCTCTTTCATCGCCTCACGGCACCAACCTCCTTTTCTTAGCAGCACCAGAGTCCACAGGCACGTCAAGAGATGAAAGCGGTGCCCTTTAGGCCCACTCCGTCCTGGCGTCCTCGCTACTCTCCGGTAGATCCTCCAGGCCAGGGCTGGAAGATCCACCTCAGCATGACTGACAAGACCCCAACCCACCTCCCAGGTTGGGTGGCCATCTTCTCTTCTTCAGGGACGTCTGCATTTCTGCAGTAGAAGTTGCATGGGTCAGGGCAGTTGTATCCTCGGGATACAAGATAGTGTTCGTTTTCACGACCCCGGGATCGTTTTCTTCGAATCCCAACCTCCCAGAGATCCCGCTCTAGATCCGGGTTTCTTCGCAACCATCGCTTCTCTTCTCAAAGCCGGGGAAATCGTTCCCGTCCCAGGAAAGAACGATTCACAGGTTTCTACTCGAACCTCTTTGTGGTACCGAAAAAAGACGGCAAAGTTCGCCCCATTCTGGACCTCAGATTACTGAACAGGACAGTTCGTCTGAGACACTTCGGGATGGAATCCCTTCGTTCCGTAATTGCTCCCATGGAGGCTCAAGAATTTCCGTGTTCCATAGATATTCAGGACGCCTACCTCCATGTCCCGATATTTCTCGGACGTCACCGATTCCTGCGCTTTGCGGTGCTCCCGGTACATTTTCAATTCGTCGCCCTGCCGTTCGGTCTCACAACCGCTCCAAGGGTATTCACGAAGATAATGGCGGCGCTGTTGGCCATCTTGAGAGTCAGAGGCTTGGTCCTATTTCCATACCTCGACGACATCCTCATCAAGGCTCCGTCCTTTTTCTCAGGCTCACGAAAGTCTGTCCGTCGTTCTCGACACCCTAGCCGTTTCGGGTGGCTGGTCAACTGGAAGAAGTCCTGCCTTATTGCTTCTCAGTGCATCATCTTTATGGGCATGCTCTCCGACACTTGTCAGACCAACGTCTTCCTTCCCTAAGACCAGAGATCCTCTCTGTCGGGACATACTCTTGTTCCAGGGTCCTCGGCCTCCGTCCCTCCGACCGGCCATGAAGGTTCTGGGAGGATGGTAGCAACATGGGAAGCGATTCCCTTCGCCCAATTTCATTCGCGACCCCTTCAGCAAGCCATTCTGTCTCCGTGTGACAGGTCTGTCTTCTCCCTGGTTCGTCAGATCCGACTCTCTTCTCGGGTCAAACGGTCTCAACTGGTGGCTGAGGTCACTTCTCATCTCCCAGGGCAGGTCCTTCTTTCCAGTTCACTGGTAAGTGGTGACGACGGACGCCAGCCTCCTCGGCTGGGGTGCGGTTTTTCGCCACCTCACGGTTCAGGGCCGTTGGTCGGCGCAGGAGTCGTCTCTGCCGATCAATGTCCTCGAGATTCGGGCCATGTTTTCTGTCCCTCCGCCACTGGGAAAGGATTCTCAGGGGCCTGCCAATCCGGATCCAGACTGACAATGCCACGGCTGTGGCATATGTCAACCATCAGGGGGGACTCTCAGCTCCTTCGCCCTTGCCGAGGTATCCAAGATCTTACTTTAGGTAGAGACTACGGCTCAGGTGATATCCACGGTGCATATCCCCGGCGTGAACAATTGGGCCGCCGACTTCCTCAGCCGTAAGGGCCTCGCGGCAGGGGAATGATCCTTGCATCCGGAGGTCTTCCATCAAGATTTGTCTTCGATGGGGGACTCCGGACGTGGATCTGCAGTTCATCTCCAGGTCTCGCGATCCTCTTGCAGTGGGCGTCAATGCTCTGGCCATTCCTTGGTCACAGTTCATGCCACCCTACCTGTTCCCACCCCTTCCATTACTTCCAAACTGTTGAAAAAGATCAGAGCAGAAAAGGTGCCGGTCATTCTGATCGCCCCGGATTGGACCAGGAGAGCTTGGTTTTCGGAGCTCGTCAATCTTCTTGCGGACGCTCCCTGGCGCCTTCCAGACAGGCTCGATCTGCTGTCTCAGGGTCCGATCTGCCACCCGAATTGTCGGTCGTTCAGTTTAACGGCTTGGCTGTTGAGACCGCAGTTCTAAGAGCGTCCGGCCTTTCGGACCGGGTGATTCACACCGTGATTCAGGCTCTGAAGCCTTCATCTTCCAGGGTCTACTATCGTACCTGGAAGGCTTACTTTCGTTGGTGCTAGTCCAACTGCGTTTCACCTGTGTCCTTCTCCCTGCCTTCCTTTTTGGCCTTCCTTCAGGCAGGACTGGATTCGGGCCTGGCTGTTAGTTCCCTGAAGGGCCAGGTCTCTGCGCTTTCCATCCTCTCAGAAGACTTTAGCTTCTCGGCCACAGGTTAAGACCTTCCTTCAAGGAGTAGTCCACGCTGTCCCTCCGTACAGGGCCCCCGTGGATTCATGGGATTTAAGCCTGGTTCTGAACGTTCTGAGGGTTTCCCCCTTTAAGCCTTTCAAGGAGATTCCCCTGTCCGTTCTATCTTTGAGGGTGGCCTTTCTTGTGGCCATCTCCTTTATCTGCCGCTTTTCCGAGTTGGCGGCCCTGTCCTGCCGACCTCCGTACTTGGACATTCACCAGGACAAGGCGGTCCTCAGGTCTCCGCCTTCCTGCCTTCCTAAGGTGGTTTTTCACCTCAACGTGGACATAGTTCTACCTTCCTTTTGTCTAGCTCCGGCTCATCCCCTGGAGTGATCGTTGAACAGGCTGGTCCTCGTCAGGGCAGTGAGGATCTACCGGGATAGAACGTCCCTTTTCCGGAGGACAGATTCCTTTTTCGTCATTCCTGATGGCACACGCAGAGGCCAGCCGACTTCTAAAGCGACTATTGCTCGCTGGACCAGAATGGCATTTCTGGAGGCTTACCGGGTCAAGAACAGAGTGCCCCCTCCTGGGATTAAGGCTCACTCTACCCGGGCAGTCGGCGCCTCCTGGGCGGTGCACCACAGAGCTTCCGCCCTACAGCTTTGCAAAGCGGCAACTTGGTCTTCCATCCACACGTTCGCCAAATTTTACAAGGTCCATACGCTTCGGCGGACGCCAGCCTAGGCAGAAGGATCTTGCAGGCGGCAGTGGTGAGTCCTCTGACCTGATGGAAGTCTGTTTTTCCCGCCCTAGGGACTGCTTTGGGACGTCCCATGGTTCCTGTGTCCCCCAATGAGAGGCGATAAAGAAAACAGGATTTTTGGTTGCTTACAGTAAAATCTGTTTCTTGAAGCCTCCATTGGGGGACACAGCTCCCTCCCAATGTTTTTGTTATCTGTTCTATGACTGTTCTCACGTTTACAGTTCTCAAGTTTGTGGCTATGGTTTTCAACCTTGCTACTTATCTCCTACTGCTTTCTCACTAACTGAAGAGTATAATGCCAGTCGGTGGGGTGTACACTGCAGAGGAGGAGCTAACTTTTTTATTTGCATAGTGTCAGCCTCCTAGTGGCAGCAGCATACACCCCATGGTTCCTGTGTCCCCCAATGGAGGCTTCAAGAAACAGATTTTACGGTAAGCAACCAAAAATCCTGTTATCAGACACATGCAGCACACATACACAATCACATATCAGACACATGCAGCACACATACACGAACACATATCAAACATGCAGCACATATACACGATCACACATCAGACACATGCAGCACACATACACCGCTCACATATCAGACACATGCAGCACATATACACCGCTCACATATCAGACACATGCAGCACACATACACGATTACATATCAGACACATGCAGCACATATACACGATAACATATCAGACACATGCAGCACATATACAGGGCTCACATATCAGACACATGCAGCACACATACACGATCACATATCAAACATGCAGCACATATACACGATCACACATCAGACACATGCAGCACATATACACCGCTCACATATCAGACACATGCAGCACACATACACCGCTCACATATCAGATACATGCAGCACACATACACCGCTCACATATCAGACACATGCAGCACACATACACGATTACATATCAGACACATGCAGCACACATACACGATCACATATCAGACACATGCAGCACATATACAGGGCTCACATATCAGACACATGCAACACACATACACGATCACACATCAGACACATGCAGCACACATACATGGCTCACATATCAGACATATGCAGCACGCATACACCGCTCACATATCAGACACATGCAGCACACATACACGGCTCACATATCAGACACATGCAGCACGCATACACCACTCACATATCAGACACATGCAGCACAAATACACCGCTCACATATCAGACACATGCAGCACACACACGGCTCACATTTCAGACACATGCAGCACACATACACCGCTCACATGTCAGACACATGCAGCACACATACACCGCTCACATATCAGACACATGCAGCACACATACACCGCTCACATATCAGACACATGCAGCACACATACTCCGCTCACATATCAGACACATGCAGCACACACACGGCTCACATTTCAGACACATGCAGCACATATACACCGCTCACATATCAGACACATGCAGCACACATACACCGCTCACATATCAGACACATGCAGCACACATACACCGCTCACATATCAGACACATGCAGCACACATACACCGCTCACATATCAAACACAAGCAGCACACATACACCGCTCACATGTCAGACACATGCAGCACACATACACGGCTCACATATCAGACACATGCAGCACACATACACTACCAGACAAATGCAGAACACATACACGGCTCACATATCAGACACATGCAGCACACATACACCGCTCACATATCAGACACATGCAGCACACATACACCGCTCACATATCAGACACATGCAGCACACATACACCGCTCACATATCAGACACATGCAGCACACATACACGATTACATATCAGACACATGCAGCACACATACACGATCACATATCAGACACATGCAGCACATATACAGGGCTCACATATCAGACACATGCAACACACATACACGATCACACATCAGACACATGCAGCACACATACATGGCTCACATATCAGACATATGCAGCACGCATACACCGCTCACATATCAGACACATGCAGCACACATACACGGCTCACATATCAGACACATGCAGCACGCATACACCACTCACATATCAGACACATGCAGCACAAATACACCGCTCACATATCAGACACATGCAGCACACACACGGCTCACATTTCAGACACATGCAGCACACATACACCGCTCACATGTCAGACACATGCAGCACACATACACCGCTCACATATCAGACACATGCAGCACACATACACCGCTCACATATCAGACACATGCAGCACACATACTCCGCTCACATATCAGACACATGCAGCACACACACGGCTCACATTTCAGACACATGCAGCACATATACACCGCTCACATATCAGACACATGCAGCACACATACACCGCTCACATATCAGACACATGCAGCACACATACACCGCTCACATATCAGACACATGCAGCACACATACACCGCTCACATATCAAACACAAGCAGCACACATACACCGCTCACATGTCAGACACATGCAGCACACATACACGGCTCACATATCAGACACATGCAGCACACATACACTACCAGACAAATGCAGAACACATACACGGCTCACATATCAGACACATGCAGCACACATACACCGCTCACATATCAGACACATGCAGCACACATACACCGCTCACATATCAGACACATGCAGCACACATACACCGCTCACATATCAGACACTATCAGACACATACACCGCTCACATATCAGACACATGCAGCACACATACACCGCTCACATATCAGACACATGCAGCACACATACACCGCTCACATATCAGACACTATCAGACACATGCAGCACACATACACCGCTCACATATCAGACACATGCAGCACACATACACCGCTCACATATCAGACACATGCAGCACACATACACCGCTCACATATCAGACACATGCAGCACACATACACCGCTCACATATCAGACACATGCAGCACACATACACGATCACATATCAGACACATGCAGCACATATACAGGGCTCACATATCAGACACATGCAACACACATACACGATCACACATCAGACACATGCAGCACACATACATGGCTCACATATCAGACATATGCAGCACGCATACACCGCTCACATTTCAGACACATGCACCACACATACACGGCTCACATATCAGACACATGCAGCACGCATACACCACTCACATATCAGACACATGCAGCACAAATACACCGCTCACATATCAGACACATGCAGCACACACACGGCTCACATTTCAGACACATGCAGCACACATACACCGCACACATGTCAGACACATGCAGCACACATACACCGCTCACATATCAGACACATGCAGCACGCATACACCGCTCACATATCAGACACATGCAGCACACATACTCTGCTCACATATCAGACACATGCAGCACACACACGGCTCACATTTCAGACACATGCAGCACACATACACCGCTCACATATCAGACACATGCAGCACACATACACCGCTCACATATCAGACACATGCAGCACACATACACCGCTCACATATCAGACACATGCAGCACACATACACCGCTCACATATCAAACACAAGCAGCACACATACACCGCTCACATGTCAGACACATGCAGCACACATACACGGCTCACATATCAGACACATGCAGCACACATACACTACCAGACACATGCAGAACACATACACGGCTCACATATCAGACACATGCAGCACACATACACCGCTCACATATCAGACACATGCAGCACACATACACCGCTCACATATCAGACACATGCAGCACACATACACCGCTCACATATCAGACACATGCAGCACACATACACCGCTCACATATCAGAC
The DNA here is from genome assembly GCF_032444005.1 of Ranitomeya imitator. Classification (NCBI taxonomy): domain Eukaryota; kingdom Metazoa; phylum Chordata; class Amphibia; order Anura; family Dendrobatidae; genus Ranitomeya; species Ranitomeya imitator. Next base: position 132,806,415 of record NC_091283.1, read on the forward strand.
ACTATCAGACACATACACCGCTCACATATCAGACACATGCAGCACACATACACCGCTCACATATCAGACACATGCAGCACACATACACCGCTCACATATCAGACACTATCAGACACATGCAGCACACATACACCGCTCACATATCAGACACATGCAGCACACATACACCGCTCACATATCAGACACATGCAGCATACATACACCGCTCACATATCAGACACATGCAGCACACATACACCGCTCACATATCAGACACATGCAGCACACATACACCGCTCACATATCAGACACATGCAGCACACATACACCGCTCACATATCAGACACATGCAGCACACATACACCGCTCACATATCAGACACTATCAGACACATGCAGAACACATACACGATTCACATATCAGACACATGCAGCACACATACACCGCTCACATATCAAACACATGCAGCACACATACACCGCTCACATATCAGACAAAAGCAGCACACATACACCGCTCACATGTCAGACACATGCAGCACACATACACTATCAGACACATGCAGAACACATACACGGCTCACATATCAGACACATGCAGCACACATACACCGCTCACATATCAGACACATGCAGCACACATACACCGCTCACATATCAGACACATGCAGCACACATACACCGCTCACATATCAGACACATGCAGCACACACACGGCTCACATTTCAGACACATGCAGCACATATACACCGCTCACATATCAGACACATGCAGCACACATACTCCGCTCACATATCAGACACATGCAGCACACACACGGCTCACATTTCAGACACATGCAGCACATATACACCGCTCACATATCAGACACATGCAGCACACATACACCGCTCACATATCAGACACATGCAGCACACATACACCGCTCACATATCAGACACATGCAGCACACATACACCGCTCACATGTCAGACACAAGCAGCACACATACACCGCTCACATGTCAGACACATGCAGCACACATACACTATCAGACACATGCAGCACACATACACAGCTCACATATCAGACACATGCAGCACACATACACCGCTCACATCAGACACATGCAGCACACATACACCGCTCACATATCAGACATATGCAGCACACATACACCGCTCACATATCAAACACAAGCAGCACACATACACCGCTCACATATCAGACACTATCAGACACATACACCGCTCACATATCAGACACATGCAGCACACATACACCGCTCACATATCAGACACATGCAGCACACATACACCGCTCACATATCAGACATATGCAGCACACACATATCCACGTGCCGCCTCCCCACACTGCTCAGATGTTAAGCACTTGCAATACAAACAACACTCAAAATATTAGCCACATGCAGCAGACGAACACAGCCCATATGTCACACAGGAAGCACGCACACCGCTCACATATCCACATGCAGCACAACATCATATACTTTAGTCACAAATTCACTGACCAGATGTCGGTAAAATGCCCATGACCCTGTTGCCTTTTGGTGACTGAAATACAGTTAGTAGTAAATTCTTTGGCCACAATTGGTAAAGACTGGCATTGGTCATGTTGGCTTTGATGAAGGTGTAGGATGGAGTGCAAGGCATCTGATTATTTAAGAGACTCAACACCTCAACACATCTTACTCCACTCAGGGACTGGAGGATGTGATTTGGGGTAAAAAGAATCCCACTTCTGATGGTGATTTTGATAAGGAGGTGTCGCCACGCCAAAGCTCCACCCACTTTGTCAGACCTGGCCGAAAATGGCATAAAAACCACAAAAGTTGTGCACCCTGACCTGCGATATCTGAGGGGACAGTACAACAATACAGTGACAAAATCTGTTCATGATGAACAGTCTTTCTGAATTACACAACCATTACGGTGTATGAACACTATGTACTTACATGAGAAGGGATTATCTCCTTCCTCGTCGCTTCCATCATCATCATCTTCACCATCAGACATCAGTAAATCCTCATACAATACACTGGCCTGAGGCAGCTGCACGATGTTCTCATCTTCCTCTGCCAAGTCTCCATCAACATCCTCAATTTCCTTAGATAATTTAAGGGATACAGATAAAAAAAAAACTAATGAAGCATTAGGTTTGTATGAAAAATGGTCAAAACACCTTTAGGAGAAACTTACAGGGGCTGGAGTCTTAGGCTTCCCATCATCATCATCATCCTCAAATCCTTCTATGTCAACATCAGAATCATCTTCCCCTAGACGGTTTCTTCCTAGTCTCATCTGCAGATAAAGAACATATACATTAGTGTGAGATGTACAAGGGCTGGGATTCTTGCTGATGGCTAGAACTAGTCCCTTCTTCTTAAAGGGAACTGGTCAGCTGGACAATGCTGTGCAACCTCTGGGAAGCACGTTACAGGGCAGGAGAAGCCGAACACATTTATATAAGCCCTGCACTTTTTATTCTCAGGAGTCCAATCAGTGATCCTAATCAGTGCTTGAGTCTTCCTTGTATAATCGTGGATACAGCGCTAATGGTCAATCACGGATTAGGACCACCCACTTGATACTTAAAGGGAATCTGTCACCGGGTTTTTGCTACCCAATCTGAAAGCAGCATAGTGTAGGAACAGAGATACCGATTCAAGGGATGTTTCACTTAATGAGCTGCTTGCTGTAGTTTCTTATAAAATCACTGTTGTACAGCAGGATGTTATAACTAGAGGACTAGTAAAGCTGCAGCCAGGTTGTTCATCTGGCGCCCACAGATGAATGGCAGCGTTATACAGGGGAGGGTTGTACACAGAACCGATAGATCTGCGCCGATGGCTCTCTGTTCCTATACATGCTGCTCTCAGATGGGGTGGCAAATACCTGCTAACAGATTCTTTTTAAAGCACCACTTCAGTGGTTTATTTTTTTTCAGTGCTAGAGTAGCGCTTTAAATGTAAGCCCCTTGCCCACGTTCTTACACTCACCTTGCGGCGGCTTCACCTTTTACCGCTGCCACTCGTGTCTCGCGGTGCCATCAACGTCTATTTCTCCGGAAATCAGAGGTTGCGTCACAAGAGCTCAATGCAGCTCTATGAGAGAACGAGGCTCTGATAGGCATGTATTGAGAAGTGACCTCCGATGCGTTCCGTGAAACACTGGAGCTACCGGCAGGTCACTTTTTGCCGGAGACCGACGGGAGCAATGCTGGAAAAGGTTGAAGGCAGTAGCAGGCGAGTATGAGACAGGGAGCAGGGGACTTACATTTAAAGCACCACTCCAGGGGTGCAATAACAAAAAATGCTGGAGTGGTGCCTTAAGAATAAAAAGTGCAGCAAGCACATATTATTTTGTTTAGCTCCTCTTATATTTTACTGTTCTGCCAGCACATAAGACTGAATGATCAATGTGATCCCAGTTCCTTTAACTGCGGAGAGGTGAATACAGGCTACAGGCTTGCAATACGGAAAACATAACCAATAGCTTTTTTGGTAGGAATGACAAAACTACTAAATGAAATAATGTGAAAAATAGAAGGCTACAAATAATCCCCGGTGTTTGTGTAGAAACATATAATAAAGTAAGTGGATTATCACCAGGCTTCTCTTCTCCAGGGAGGCGGTAGCGGCTTCTGTGGCAGATAAATTGCTTTCATCTGGGTAGAAAGGAGCTTCCTGGGACATGCTCAGCGACGTGTTTGTGTCGTAGTAGTCAGGAGGCTGCCATGTAATAGAAAAACGCATCAGCTGTCTACAACTTACGTGTGTAGAGACATTCCTGGTATGCTGCATATCTTGGTTTTAACATACACATGCATAATGAATGGCTGGGAACATCATAAAACCCGCAAAGAAGTCTGCCGAGTACGCATCCCCTACGCTGAACCATATGTCTGTCCCAGACAAAAGGGCTGTCCACTACTTGTACAGCCTATTCATATATGCCCGAGTTCCCAGAGTAAAATAACAAAAACGTGTACTTATCACCGGCACCAGCATCATGCCAGAGATGTCTGCGCCAGGACTCTCAGTGCACAGATGACCACTGTTAAGCAATGTGAACGCTGCAGCCAATCGGCAATCGCTAAAAGGCTGCTGTCTTTATTAATCCATCAGAGTAGACATCCACTCATGGCATAATGATGAGCAGCCCCCCGATCAGCAACCACTCATTATCATGTCACCTGAGCACTGCAGACGATCACTAACCAGATGCTGCTCATCAATATTTCCCTATAGTGGACGTCACAAGAGAAGAAGTACCAAAGGCAGTAGATGTGAAAAAGTCGCATGAGCGCTGGGAGACCTGGCACGGTCATCCCTGGAATGGCGCTGGTGCGGTAGCGAGTATAAGGTTTCTTACTGTACTCGGAAACACTAACATGTAAGATGGAGTAGTCTAAGTAGTGTAATGGCTTCCGTTTGACTATGCCATATTGGAAAATACCCAGATACACAAGTACTAACCTGGGGAGTGTACGGTCCAGGAGTCATCGGATCTAGGCTATCTAGGTCAGCGTCATCTAGGGCAGCCTCCTTAGCAGTGCAAATGTCTTTTTCTAGTTGTGTTAGGTGCTCATCATACTGGTCCAAAAAGGAAACAAAGACCAGAAATCAGCAAAGAATATGGCTCCAGGTTCATCAAAGCAATATTGCCAGAATTCTGGGGTAAAGGCCTTGAAAAGTTGATACATTTTTGTGCAACTCAGAGTTAAGTCATAAGCTACAAAATGTTTGCGTATGCAAGATCTTCACAAGTGTTTTCACCCATACGTCATCACCTCATTCCTGTATGAATTACTACCTGCTTTACCCTCCTGAGGAACCACTACCCATGATGGGGAAACACGTCACATCTAGCTGTATTTTTAGTGACACCCTTGTGTCTTATTATTCTTAAATACAATGGTCGTTTTCAGCTGACTACTTGTGCATTTCACACTGGGCCCAAACTACCACAGAGCTGCTATGGCATCATGTTGGTTGTGACTTCATATTTACATGTCTGGCATTTAGGAATCATGTAAATATGTGTTAGTACCATGCACAAATAACTACAGACCGGTCTCCAATCTCCCCTTCATCTCTAAACTCTTGGAGCGCCTGATCTACTCCCGCCTTACCCGTTACCTCTCCACTCACTCCCTCCTAGACCCTTCACAGTCCGGCTTCCACCCCCTACATTCAACAGAAACTGCACTCATCAAAGTGACCTACGACCTTCTGACAGCAAAATGTAATGGTGACCACTCTCTGCTCATTCTTCTCGATCTTTCTGCAGCTTTCGACACTGTTAACCACCCTCTCTTACTCTCTAGGCTCCAGTCACTTGGCATTAAGGACACTGCTCTCTCCTGGTTCTCCTCCTATCTTTCTGACCGCTCCTTCAGTGTTCTGTTCTCTGGCACCACTTCATCTCCTTTTCTCCAGACCATCAGCAGATTTGGCTTTCAGTACCATCTTTATGCCGACGACACACAACTATACACGTCAGCCCCTGACCTTACCCCCGCTGTACTACAGAACACCAATGACTGTCCGCAGTCTCCAACATCATGTCCGCTCTCTATCTGAAACTCAACCTCTCCAAAACTGAACAACTTCTGCTCCCACCGTCTACTAATCTCCCTAAATCTGACATTTCCTTCTCCGTGGCTGGCACCATAACAACACCCTGGCAGCAGGCGCGCTGTCTGGGTGTTATGTTTGACTCCGATCTCTCCCTCACCTCCCATATACAATCTCTTGCCCGCTCATGCCGCTTACACCGACAGAACATCTCTAGAATCCGCCCTTTTCTCACCATGGAAACAACAAAATCCCTCACTGTCGCCCTGATCCACTCCCGCCTGGACTACTGTAACACTCTATTAATTGGCCTCCCCCTTACTCGACTTTCCCCTCTCCAGTCCATCCTTAATGCAGCAGCCGGGGTCGTCTATCTAGCTAATCGTTACTCGTGTCCGCTCTTCGCCAGTCATTACACTGGCTGCCCATTCAATACAGGATACAATTCAAAGTACTTGTTCTCACCCACAAAGCTCTTCACAGTGCAGCACCCCCTTACATCTCCTCCCTCATTTCTGTCTATCGGCCTAACCGACCTCTGCGCTCTGCAAATGACTTTCGACTAACCTCTGCACTAATCCGTACCTTCCACTCCCGACTCCAAGACTTCTCCCGTGCTGCGCCAATCCTCTGGAATGCTCTACCCCAAGATAATAGAACCATCCACAATTTGCATAGTTTTAGGCGCTCACTCAAAACACATTTGTTCAGAGCGGCCTATCACGGTCACTAATCAAATCAAAGTCATTTTATGTTTGTGTGTGTGTAGCCCATTCACTATCCCTATCTATCCCCCACCCCCTGAAGATGGCTGGACCATCATTGTAAATACATCATTGTAAATAAGCTCCTGTACTTTGTATCTCCCCCACCTCATTGTAGGGTCGTCTTATTTTGCTTTAATTATTGTATTGTTAACATTGTTACTTATGACCGTTGTGTTTGAAACTGTTAAACTGTAAAGTGCTGTGGAATATGTTGGCGCTATATAAATAAAGATTATTATTATGTGTATCTTTGGATTGAATTATAAGGGCACTTATCTTTGCCATTGAAGATTTGTCCATCTTCCTTTTAGTATGGGAGATTTTGCAGGTGTTTATGTGTATTAGGGTCCCTTAAGAGATTCAGAAAAGTTTCTTCCAACTCCGCCAAAATGGAACTAGGGCAGGACAGGAGTGTGACCCCGCAGTATGTCTAATTCATGACGAGTTATGGCATTCCGCCAGAAATCTTACTCCAGTCAAAGACTGGAGTAAGATGTGTGGCGCAGTGCACGCTACTCGTCAAGGGCGCCGGATTCATTAAGAGGCATGCACTTTTTAACGAATCAAGAGCGTCTGACTCCTACATACCCCCCTCATCAAGATCAGCGTGAGAAACAGCGGTCTTGATGAATCGTGTTGTGTGGTTGACTTTAATACCTCCCCAAACACAGCTTACCTCAGCCAGAGTCTGGCTACAGACATTAACAATTTCCTGTGCCGTTTTACTATACGGACTTTCTGGCCCTGTGAATAAAACAAGTTATTGTGTAATTACGGTAGACTCACTATGTGATGAACACAATGAACATAGTAACATCACAAAAAGTATCAAATAAACTAAATAAAAAGTCCCAGCATCCTCACCAAAATTTTACTTTTGCAAAATTGCATCAATTTTAGAAAACTGGGCAGAATCTTCCACATGAGCTCTTTCTGACATACAAGCGAACTGGAACAACCGAAAATAGGGTGATCACCCATAACTTACCATTGTATTTCATACTGTTTGTGCAGATTAAATTAACATCAGCCAGGAAGATTTCTCGATTTTGATATTTGTGTTTGGAAATATTCTGGACACAAGAATAAATGCAATTATTTAGATAGCTTTACAAAAATAAAAAGTAATTCATTAGGATATCGGGAATTCCGACACAATTTCTGCTTTTTCCTGAAGAAGGGGATGGTTTATTATTTTTTTTACACCGTATGCAGCATGAATCTACTTATTTCATAGATTTCTATGCAATAGTCACAGGCAGTTAAATGTAAGTTATTAAACTGTTCATATTTTGATTACAAATTTGAAACTAGAAGAAAAAGAAAAACACCAAATAAAAGATTAAATAAATGAATAAATAACCTGACGAATAGTCTCCAAATCCATCGGGTTGACAATGACTTTGTAGTAGTCAGGAATAAACTTTTTATTTACAGGATGATGGAAGGGCCATGACTGTAGAAATGAGAAGAAAGGTTTTAGACGTTATAGAAGCATCCTACAGAAGTTTCCCCCTTCTTACCGTCTTCTATTTTACCAATAATCATTACACTTATTATGGTAAAGGAAAACAAATGACATGTGTTCCTCAGACAAGGATTTCTATCTACATGTAAAGTCGTATAGTAAAAATCCCACCATCTCCAGTGGTGGCAACTTCATCATAAAATGAAGAGACATACCTATGTGATTTAACATTGTGAAGAAATCTTAAAACTCAACATACGTCAGTCACTGCCATCATCTTCTGAGTCACGATGTTATCCAAGATAAAGGAGAAGGCAACTTGGTCATCATCATCCAGCAATGGGTTAATTGCTTTCTCCAGTCTCGCGAGCTTGTCCTCCTTCTGTTAACAAAAGCGCACAGAACATGTCTTACAAACCTAGAAAGTGATGTATGTTTTAGAGAAATCAGCCAGTAAATGACCGGTATCAATTCACCTTTGAACATAGTCAGCGGTCTCATTCCTGCACTTTCCACTTTTGCTTGATCGTATGGGACATAGTATGGAGTAATACGGTGTAACGAGCTCTAGAGCAAATGATGGGGAATGCTCATGGCGAAGGTCTGACTACTACTATTCTACTTTAGAGCAATTTCACTAATCTAAGTCCCTTTTCTCTTACGACTATTCACCCATTTGGCCAGCACCACTGAAGGGTTTGTCAATCCAGAGCCAGCAATTAATGCGGATGGCCAAAGGGTAGCGCCGATAGACCCACAGTGCTCAGCTGACTGCGGGGTGGCAAATTTATTTTCAGATGTGGTTATCCAGGCTGGGATACGCGGTGATGTGTCGTATGATACTGACATTGCAGTGTTGCATTGCATCTAATAATCTCCAATAGAGTTGACCTGCAACCCTCCGCGATGGAGAAAGAGAATTACAAATGTGCCTAAACAAGTTGGACTTTCTCCGGCGTTGGTTACAAGTCACACACAACTCACTTGCCATAGATTTCAGTATAAGTCACTTGCGATTTGGCCATTTTTTTTTTACAACAAGATCCCAGCACAGGACATGGTTTGTGATACAACTTTTCTGAGAATTGCCGTCGCCCGACATGTTGCTGTGCAGCCTTCGTCTTTGGAGGACATCAGATCTAGCAAATACTTGGATGCCCCATACTTCCTTACAGCTTTGTGTTGTTCCATTTCTTTGTTATCCCACCTATATATTTATTAATAAAGTGACAATTGTAGGTCACCATTTCTGTTGATAAAGGAGCATTGTCCCTTACAGTCTGAAACCAATGTTACTGATTGGACAGTATGGGATTGGGGCTACATGGTGATGTGTCGCACCGCAGCCGTTATCTGACAAGTTGATAAGATTTGACTATAAATAAAAAGCTAACTTGCATGCAAGACATGTCACGTGCAACTTGCACTGAAGTCTATGACAAGTGTGTCGCGTGCAACCTGCGACAGAACATGCTGCACATTTGGAAACATATGTAACTGACACAGTCACAATGTGCAGCAGGTCACAATGCAACGACATACGAAATCATTATATCCTTAGATACAAGGTGTCACTGCAATTTCAGACACGTCACCCAAGCCGAAGTCTGTGGAGGGACACATCTAACTGGTGTCAATTTATTCCTCAATTTCTAGGAGGAATAACAGAGGAATGACACAACATAAAGCTCAAAGAAAAGTCCCAGAGTTGTTATTTCATGGAGAATACAAGGATTGAGCAAAATAGCCATGTTAGGGGAACAGACGGGACCTCATTCAAGCAGGCGTCCTGTGACTTCAACATCAGATCACCAGGATATTTGCTGTGGGCATCAAGGGGAATTTGGAAACTCCTGAAGAGGTAAAGCATTGTTGGACAATGCAGATCTCTCATAGGACTTGCTGTCATTTCCTCCACATCACCGTATGATTCTGCTTATAGTGTAGAAGTATTTTCATCCAGTGCAGAGAGACTTCCATAACTGAACTATCATATAAAGTGTTATCCTTTCATTTAAAAGGCTGCCAGAAAGAGAAACTTTATGCCATCGTCCGAAATGTCTGAGGGCAATTCATGAAGTCTGGCACCACTAATTCTGTATGCTCTGGACCCCTCTCCCACGTCTCAGTGATGCCGTACTGTGTTTGTAAAAGTCAAGCTCTCATGCAAAGTTTTCCAGAAAAGCCAGATACAGAAGAGGGCCGCAACCTATTCATTGCCATTATACTAGACCCTCGGCAGACTATTCTAGAAATGTGGAGACTTTCCAGTGCAAAGACTAGTTTTCTAAAAAACCAACCAAGCATGACAATCACCTGCTTGGGCAAACCACCATTTCAGAGAGGGTAACTGTGAGCAGAGAAGTCATGTACCTATGTCCGTACCGCAGTTCTCGTGACTATCAGGATGAGAGGTTTTCACTTTAAACCACAAATCCTATAAGGAATCCCGCTGATTATAGTTTTTTCTTCCTTAAAGCCCATTTATTCACTTGTATGACTCATTATCAATTATTATATTCCTGGTTATACTCGCCTTAGGATCTAAAATTCTATCTCAGTAATTCTGTTCTGGTCTTACGGCAGCAATTCCTGGGACTCCTTTTTGAACTCTCAGTGCCGGAGTGTTATGTTTTCCATGCTTTGTGTATGATCATCGCATACTTACACCCTTCCACTTTGTCTTAATACGTTTTTCAGTTCCTAATTTGTGACTTCTCTGTATCAGCATTACCATTATTAGAATGTTAGCAGCTTACCTCTCTGAGTTTTTCATCACACAGATCCAACATTTCTTTTGAAATTTGGGTCAACGCATGTTTAGGTCCTGAATTTCGAAAAAAAATAAATAGGTGTATATAAAAAAAAGGTTCCCAATATAGAATCATACCGTACAGATGACATATTAGAGATTCCTCACCATTATAAAGGATGCTGTTCTTCACGATTAGCTCCACCTGCTCTCGAAACTCTTCACGGGACGGATACATTCTCTTGCGCACATTTTCTCGCAATGTTTGTAGATCCATGGGATTTGTCACTATCTTGTAGTAATCCTTTACTACTTTAGCATTTACAGGACTGTGGAAAGGGTAGGTCTTCAAAAGAAAAAAAACATCATGTAAAAAAAAAAAAAAATGCATCGAAGTAATCCAAAAAAAAAGCAACAATGCGGTTTTCTGTCCATCTCTGCATTAGAATGATTAGGGTGATGTTCCGCATTGCAGGATAGTCTTAGGCTGGGGCTCCAGAGCGAGTCACTTGTAAATCATGTATGTCAATGTTTCACCGAAAATCTGACATGGATTTTTAACATGCAGCTGGCACCTTTCTAACCCGTAAAGAAACAATGAAGTCTCTTAATGCTATGATTTTACCACAATTACATTGTCCCTCCGTGTAATTACACGACTTACATTGGCCATGTCTCTCATGTCATTGATGATGGACTCAAGGACTGATGATAAGGTGACCATGGGATCAGTCCTTCTACGATGTATTGACTTATGAGGTCGCTGAAAGACAAGCAAAGGATCACAATGTAAGCTGTATTTTCTATATTAGATGTCAATCACATCAGATCATGTCCATGTGAAGAATATGCAAAGTGACATCACATATCAAAATTAATGTTATTGCAAAAAGTGAATAGCAAGGAAAACACGGCGACATCTGCTGCAATATGTATACAGCCCTATTACAGGATGCTAAAAACGGCAAATTACTGATAGTTACAAGTTGACTTGGTATTTGTATGATGGACTATTGCTACTGTTCCACCAGTGTAATTCTGCTACCTGAGAGTGATTACCATCTTCTATGAGCTTGAGGGATAGCAATCACAATACAAATTACACAGGCCACAAAAAACCCTATAAACCAAAGGGCAATACTGTGTTGGACACATGCAGATTTGTCTACATCACATTGTGTTTCGCCTACACCCACAGCTTCCTGCTGTAAGGCAATGAGGCTGAGAAACGCCAGTGCAGGATTGTAAATGCTATATATGTTGTGAGAATGTGTAATGCAACACGTCGTACACACAGTGCATGCTACCTTCTCCTATCCAATCGCCCATTAATTTCATACATTTGGGCGGTCCGCACTTTACTCTGCACTGACATTTTAAAATGTCAATGCAGAGTAAACTGCTTGCACCAGATAGTGCAGATGTTGTAGTAAGTAACCAGCTGTCAGACACAGCCAGACTCAACATAGAGAAGGCAGAGAGGTTTTATTACTGTCTCTGCCTTTCTGAATTGATGTATACAGAAAAAACTTTGTGTATCCAGTATCAGAAGCACTGACGGCGCTTTCTCCTATGAAAACAGCAGTCATATGATCGTTGGGTGTAACAACATTAGGAACTGCTGGGTTCTACGAGAACCAGTGAGCTCTGCTGTGCATGAGGCTGAATTTTCCTTGTTACCAGGCCCAATACACCAGCCTCAATTACACAGAAACCAAAAATACAAAAGGATGTATTAATATGTTACCACCAAGGGTCTTTTAATACCTAATAGTAGAGTGTGTAAAATAAAAGAACAGAAAAAAAACAGAAAAAGGAAAAATAGAGAGAGACTGACAGTTCAAATCTCTGTTTCTATCCCCTCCCCGTCAAAAAAATGTATGTTCACAATATAAATATATTTTCTTTAGAGATCGTGAAAATAAAATAAAATTTGTAAACCAGACACGCTTTGGCAAAAAAAAAAAAAAAAAAAAATAAGACAAATGAATGAGAAAAAAAAACAAAACAGATTATGCATTTTAACCCCTTTACACCCACGGGTGGTTTGCACGTTATGGACCGGGTCAATTTTTACAATTCTGACCACTGTCCCTTTATGAGGTTATAACTCTGGAACGCTTCAACGGATCCTGATAATTCTGACACTGTTTTCACGTGACATATTTTACTTCATGATAGTGGTAAAAATTCTTTGATAGTACCTGCGTTTTTTTGTGACAAAAAAACGAAATTTGGCAAAAATTATGAAAATTTCTCATTTTCCAACTTTGAATTTTTATGCAATTAAATCACAGAGATATGTCACACAAAATACTTAATAAGTAACATTTCCCACATGTCTACTTTACATCAGCACAATTTTGGAACCAAAATTTTTTTTTGTTAGGGAGTTATAAGGGTTAAAAGTTGACCAGCAATTTCTCGTTTTTACAACACCATTTCTTTTTAGGGACCACATCACATTTGAAGTCATTTTGAGGGGTCTATATGATAGAAAATAAACTGCACCCCTCAAGGTGCTCAAAACCACATTCAGGGTATGTGCACACGTCAGGTTTTTTTCCTGACAAAATCCTGAGAATTCTGCCAGAAATCCGCGTCTTTTTTCGCGCGGATTTCTCGCTGAATTTGCGCGGATTTTTTGCGGAATTTTTGTGTGTTTTTTTTTTTTTTCCCTGAATGTCCTTTTTGACATGGAATCCGCAAAAAATCCACAAAAAGAATGAGCATGTCCGTTCTTTTTGCGGAATGCGTCTTTTTTGCGGAAAAAAACGCTAACATATGCACAAAAAATGCAGAATGCATTCTAAAAGATAGGATGCATAATGTTAGCGTTTTTTTCCCGGATTTATAGCGTTTTTATAGCGAAATTCCGCAAAAAAAAACGCTAAAAATCCGGACGTGTGCACATACCCTCAAAGAGTTTATTAACCCTTCAGGAGTTTCACAGGAACTTTTTGAATGTTTAAAAAAAAAATGAACATTTAACTTTTTTTCGCCAAAAATTTACTTCAGCTCCAATTTGTTTTATTCTACCAAGGGTAACAGGAGAAAATGGACCCTAAAAGTTGTTGAACAATTTGTCCTGAGTACACCGATACCCCATATGTGGGGGTAAACCACTGTGCGGGCGCATGGCAGAGCTCGGAAGGGAAGGAGCGCCGTTTGACTTTTCAATGCAAAATTGACTGAAATTGAGATGGGACGCCATGTTGCGTTTGGAGAGCCCCTGATGTGCCTAAACATTGAAACCCCCCGCAAGTGACACCATTTTGAAAAGTAGACCCCCTAAGGAACTTATCTAGATTTGTGGTGAGCACTTTGACCCACCAAGTGCTTCACAAAAGTTTACAATGCAGAGCTGTAAAAATAAAAAATCATATTTTTTCACAAAAACAGGATTTTTGGTTGCTTACCGTAAAATCTGTTTCTCGGAGCCTTCATTGGGGGACACAGGAACCATGGGTGTATGCTGCTGCCACTAGGAGGCTGACACTATGCAAATAAAAAAGTTAGCTCCTCCTCTGCAGTGTACACCCTACCGACAGGAAGTAGGATATTCAGTTAGTGAGAAAGCAGTAGGAGAAGCAACGTGTAAAGGAGAAAGAATAATATAACAATAATAATAAACTTTATATATAGCGCCAACAAATTCCATGGCGCTCCACAGATTAACAGTTTCAAACACTCAAAGAGTGTTCAAAGAACTCAAACGTAAACAGTAAACAAAGCTGTTCAACTTGGGAGGGAGCTGTGTCCCCCAATGAAGGCTCCGAGAAACAGATTTTACGGTAAGCAACCAAAAATCCTGTTTTCTCTATCGCCTTTCATTGGGGGACACAGGAACCATGGGACGTCCCAAAGCAGTCCCTGGGGTGGGAAAAACAGACTTCCATCAGGTCCGAGGACTCACCACTGCCGCCTGCAGGATCCTTCTGCCCAGGCTGGCGTCCGCCGAAGCATAGGTATGGACCTTGTAAAGTTCAGCGAAACGTGTGGATGGAAGACCAGGTTGCCGCTTTGCGAAGCCGTCGGTGAAAGCCCTGTGACGTACCGCACAGGAAGCGCCGACTGCCCGGGTAGAGTGAGCCTTTCTCTCTGGAGGGGCACTCTGTTCTTGACCCGGTAAGCTTCCAAAATTGCCGTTCTGATCCAGCAAGCAATAGTCGCCTTGGAATCCTGATCCAGCAAGCAATATTCGCCTTGGAATCCGGCAGGCGTTCACACGCACCATCAGGGATGGCGAAAAGAGAATCCAGCTTTCGGAAAGCAGCCGTGCTAGCAAGGGAGATCCTCACTGCCCTGACGAGGTCCAGCCTGTTCAACGATTGCTCCAGAGGCTGAATCGGAACTGGACAAAAGGAAGGTAGAACGGTGTCCTCGTTGAGGTGGAAAGGTGAAAACCACCTTGTGAAGGAAGGAAGGCGGAGGCCTGGGACCACCTTGTCCTGGTGGAAAATCAAGAAAGGAGATCGGCAAGAAATGGCCGCCAATTTGAAAATGCGGCGGATCGAAGTGATGGACCTGAGAAAAGCCACCTTCCCAGATAGAACTGACATGGAAAACTCCCTGAGAGGCTCAGAGGGGGGAACCCCCAAGAACGACCAGCACAACCTTTAGATCCCATGAATCCACAGAGGCCCTGTACGGAGAGACAGAATGGGCTACTCCTTGAAGGAAGGTCTTAACCTGCGGCTGAGAAGATAACATCTTCTCAAAGGGAAGAAGAGCGCAGGAACCTGGTCCTTTAGGGAACTAAGAGTGAAGCCCGAATCCAGTCCTGCCTGAAAGAAAACCAAATGGAAGGCAGGGAAAAAGACATAGGTGAAAAGCGGTTGGACTTGCACCAACGAAAGTAAGCCTTCCAGGTACGATAGTAGATCCTGGAAGACGAAGGCTGCCTAGCCTGGATTATAGTGTGACTCATCCGGGCCGAAAGGCCGGACACTCTTAGAACTGTGGTGTCCACAACCACGCCGTTAAACTGAGCGACTGATAATTCGGGTGGCAGATCGGACCGTGGGACAGCAGATCGGGTCTGTCTGGAAGGCACCAGGGGCGTCCGCGAGAAGATTGACGATGTCCGCAAACCAAGACCTCCTGGGCCAATCCGGGACGATCAGAATGCCCGGCACCCCTTCTTTTTCGACAGCTTGGAAAGCAAGGGAAGGGGTGGGAACCGATAGGGGAGCACGAACTGCGACCAAGGAATGGCCAAAGAGTAAACACCACTGCGAGATAATCGCGGGACCTTGGGACGACCCGAGGGACATTCCTGTTCAATCGGGACGCCGTGAGGTCCACCTCTGGAGTCCCCCATCGAAGAGCAATCAGGTAGGAGACCTCCTGAAGTAAGGACCATTCCCCTGCCGCGAGGCCCTCGCAGCCGAGGAAGTCGGCGGCCTAATAGTCCACGCCGGGGACATGCGCTGCGGATCTCACCAGGACCGTAGCCTTTGTCCAGAGGAGGATCCTGGGATCTCGGCAGAGGCCAGAGAACTCAGAGTCCATCCCTGGAGGTTGACATATGCCACTGCTGTGTCATTGTCTGTCTGGATTCGAATTGGCAGGCTGCTGAGAATCCTTATCCAGTGAAAGACAGAAAGATGATCCGGAACTCGAGGACATTGATCGGTAGAGAGGACTCCTGCGCCGACCAACAACCCTGAAAAGAACAGGTGACAAAGCCCCACGCCTCCGCCGAGCAGGCTGGCGTCCGTCGTCACCACCTGCCAGGGAACTGGAAGAAAGGATATGCTGTGAAGGATCTGCTCTGGGATAAGAGAAGTGACCTCGGCCACCAGTCGAGGAACCGTTTGACCCGGGAGAAAGCCGGATCGGACGATGCAGGGAGAAGACAGACGTGTCCCCCTGTGATAGAATAGCCTGCTGAAGAAGTCTTGAATGAAACGGGCGAAGGGAAAATTGCTTCCGATGTTGCAACCAACCTCCTTAGGACCTTCATGGCCCATCGGAAAGGAGGGGAGCCGAGAACCCTGGAGCAAGCGAACTTCCCGACAAAGGAGGGAAATCGTGTCTTCGGGAAGAAAGACTCTGGTCAGACAAGTGACGAAGAACATGCCCAGAGATACGAGGCGCCGAACAAGACGAAACTTCTTCCTATTGACGAGCCACCCGCAACGGCTAGAGCGTCGGGGAAGATTGATAGACTTTCGGGAGCCTGAAACCGAAATTCCTGAGCCTCCATGGAAGCGATTACTGAATGAGGGAATATCATCCTGAAGTGTTTCAAGACGAGACTTCCTGTTAAGCAATTTGAGATCCGGACTGGGACGAACCGTGTAGTCCTCTTTCAGTACAAAGAGATTTGAACCGTTCCTGTTCTGGGACGGGAACGATTACCCCGGATTAAAGGAGGGAAACAATGGCTGTAAAGAAACCCGGGACTAGAGCGGGGTCTCTTGGAGGTTGGGATTCAAAGAAAACGATCCCAGGGCCGTGAAATGAATCTATTTTGTATCCAGAGGATACAAGTTCCCTGGCCCATGCGTCCTCTACTGAGGAGACCCAGACGTCCCTGAGGAACAGGAGACGGCTGCCCAGCCTGGGAAATGGGCTGGAGTCTAGTCGTGGGTCATGCCTAGGTGGAACTTCCAGTCCTGGACCTGGAGAATCCA
Organism: Ranitomeya imitator; assembly: GCF_032444005.1. Lineage (NCBI taxonomy): Eukaryota > Metazoa > Chordata > Amphibia > Anura > Dendrobatidae > Ranitomeya > Ranitomeya imitator. The sequence continues at coordinate 132,823,599 of NC_091283.1, forward strand.
CCTTAGAAGTAGAGGGAACGCCAGGAAGGAGTGAGTCGAAGAATACCTTCTTCTCTTAACGTGCCTGAGGCCTCTGCTGTTGCGAAAAAGGAATCTGATGCTGCAAAGCGACGAGAAAAGCCGAAAGGACCGAAGTTGCCGCCTAGGAAGAGAACTGGTGCCGCCAGTGGCTTCCTTAGTAATTTGGTCCAGCTTGGAACCGAAAAGACGTGATCCTTGAAAAAGGCAGGCCCTTAAGGGACTTCTTTGATGACTCGAGCCAAACAGAGTGACGGCTGGCAACAACATTACTGTACTGAAGACGCGACGTCCAGGGAACAAATTATTCCCCGGCGTGAGTAATCTGGGTGGAAACTTCCGCCATCCAGTCTGGTGGAGCTCCGGCCTGAATGCCCCAACGGAGTTGTTTAGCCCCTTCGGATACAGACTTCGAAACCCAAGTGGAAGCGAAAGCCGGGCATAGAGATGATGCGGCAGCTTCGAAAGTCGAATTCACGAAGGATTCCATGATCCTATCGATGGAATCTGTCAGAGTCTCCCCACCGGACAGCGTGAAGACTGTGTTGGTGGCAAGTCTAGCAGCGGCGGATCCACAGAGGGAGAGGTCGTTCTCTAACGCCTCTCATTCCGGTTGGCGATGAGGTCCGGAGGAAAGAGATATGAGACTCCAAGACGCTTGTCTCTGTGAGAACGTCTGGTCGAATTCGCTCTTTCTCTGGCCAGAAGCTCCTCGATTCAGGATGAGGAGCGAATCCCCTGGGAGGTAATTTAGACCGTCTAAACGAAACCGCCTGATCTGCGGGTTCCGTCGAGGAATCTTTGATGCCACAGGTCAGATTGGACGCTCCAATGAGGCCTTGAACCATATCCCTCATGTTATGATTTGGTTAGACTCCGGCCCCAAATTATCCTCCGAAGGCGCATCAGAGAAAAACCTCGCCTTACTCAGGGGGGGGGGGGAGGATCAGGGGGAAGTCGACCACAGAGAAGGACCGTGGGGCGAGATGGACCGAGGAGAGAACTCAGACCAGCGTTCCTGTCTGGATCTTTCACGGCCTGTATTGGAAGACTCGGACGGAGCTTCTTGCGACCCGCTGGCTACTGCGGAAGTCTGCAGGGGCAACCGATCGAGCACGGACACAAGGGTCTGGGACACCCGTGTGAGATCCGCTATTGATAGAGACAGAGGGGAGGCCCAGCCTGGGGTGGGGACTTCGCTCTGAGGCGGAGCAGCAGGGGGGGTCTTGGGTGGTGAACATAATGTGGGTTGCTGCAGGCCTGTCTGAGGGAAGCTTGCGGTTACAAGACGCACCCTGAAAGTGTTTCACTAAGGCACAGGAAAAAGTAGGAGGTCGGGAGTGACCTTCCTTAAAATTAGACCGAACGGGCCCCTGAGGTAAATGTCAGAAGACTAGGGGACCGGGGATTGAGACAAACTGCGGTGCAAAGGTACTCACGGCAGACACTGCGGGATCCAGATGGAAGGTTGCACGGCCTTGAAGATGCTCCTCAGGAACGATAGCCCCTAGGAGAACAGGCAGACACATCTGGGGCACTCTTGTCCGAAACTTGCTGCAGGTCTGAAGAACAGCAGTGGGGAGATGCGAGGATGCCAGGAATTTGCACTCTTAGGATGTGCAAAGAAAAACGTTCCTGGCACTGAAATAAGCATCTGTGGCTGCCTGGGAGTGGTGGGCGGGGCTTAACCGCCAGGCCAGGAGCACCAAGATGGCGGCGGTGGGCGGAGCTTGCCGATAATAGTCGGGCGGGAGAAAAGCCCGCCCGAGGGAAAGGAAGTGGGAGGAGACGCAGCGCCGGAAGTAGGCCCCGGAAGAAGCCGGGGCCTAAATTTAAGGCCGGCGGCCGCCGGGAAGGGCCGCGGCGGCGGGTGAAGCGGCGCGGTTTCCTGCAAGGCCGCCGTGCCGTGGTAAAAGGGCACAGTGCGGCCGTAGGAGGAAGCGGCGGCGGTGCCTGCAAAGCCGCCGCACCAGAAGAAAGCGGTGCGGCCGCAGGAGAAAGCGGCGCGGCTGCCAGCGAGGCGGCCACGCCGTGTCAGAAAAGAATAGTGCGGCCGCAAGGAAATCGGCGCGGCTACCATAAGGCCGCCGCGCCAGGACAGAAACAGTGCAGCCGCAGGGGGAAAAAAGGCAGAGGCCGCCGCATCGGGACAGAGCACAGTGCGGGGGAAAAAGGCAGCGTGGCCGCCTGTAAGGCCAAGAACAGCGCGGCTGCCACGCTAATGGGGCGACGACCCCCGCCCCATGAGAAAATGTCAACCAGGTCAATACAGCCTGGAAAAAATCCCAAGGGACCCCCAAATAACTACCCTGGAACTGATGAAGGACCCAGAGGTACTTTGGAATACTCACCTAAAAAATCCCACGCCGTCCTTACTAACCTCATTCTGTGGGAAAATATCAGACATCCAGGGAGCTGATGGACGTCCTCGTCTCCTCCAACCGACAGGCTCTGGTGGGCGAGTGGGTGGGGGACGGAGCCAGGACCGGACTTCTAAGCACGCTTGTGTGCTAGGATCTTGGTCCTGGTGGGTGATCTATGAGGATACGGGGTGGCAGTACACGCCGTACTCATAGTCCGTATTGTGGGACTACAGGTGTGACTGTTCACCCTGTATCCCTCCAGAAAATCTGAAAAGAAACGACGCACATTGAGGTAGATAAGGGTCTAATGAAAGACCCGTGTCCACCTCCTACTGACACTAAGCTAAACTGAATATCCTACTTCCTGTCGGTAGGGTGTACACTGCAGAGGAGGAGCTAACTTTTTTATTTGCATAGTGTCAGCCTCTTAGTGGCAGCAGCATACACCCATGGTTCCTGTGTCCCCCAATGAAAGGCGATAGAGAAAAATGATTTTTCGCCCCCACTTTTGTATTTTCCCAAGGGTAACAGAAGAAATTGGACCACAAAAGTTGTTGTGCAATTTGTCCCGAGTACGCTGATACCTGATATGTGGGGGTAAACCACTGTTTGGGCGCATGGGAGAGCTCGGAAGGGAAGGAGCGCCGTTTGACTTTTCAATACAAAATTGACTGGAATGGAGATGGGACACCATGTCGCGTTTGGAGAGTCCCTGATATGCCTAAACATTGAAACCCCCCACAAGTGACACCATTTTGGAAAGTAGACCCCCTAAGGAACTTATCTAGATGTGTTGTGAGAGCTTTGAACCCCCAAGTGTTTCACTACAGTTTATAACACAGAGCCGTGAAAATAAAAAATCTTTTTTTTTTTTTTTCACAAAAGTTATTTTTTAGCCCCCAGTTTTGTATTTTCCCAAGGGTACCAGGAGAAATTGGACACAAAAAGTTGTTGTCCAATTTGTCCCAAGTACGCCGATACCCCACATGTGCAGGGGAACCACCGTTTGGGTGCATAACAGAGCTCAGAAGGGAAAGAGCGCCGTTTGGAATGCAGAATTATATGGATTGGTCTGGAGGAGTCACATTGCATTTGCAGAGCCCCTGATATACCTAAACAGTAAAAAAAAAACACAACTGTCCCCATATTGGAAACTAGACCCCCCAAGGAACTTATTTAGATGTGTTGTGAGAACTTTGAACCCCCAAGTGTTTCACTACAGTTTATAACACAGAGCCGTGAAAATAAAAAATAATTTTTTTCCCACAAAAAGGGTTTTTTAACCCCCCAAATTTTTATTTTCCCAAGGGTAGCAAGAGAAATTTGACCCCAAAAGTTGTTGTCCAATTTGTCCTGAGTACGCCGATACCCCATATGTTGGGGTAAAGCTGTTTGGGGGCGCATGGGAGAGCTCGGAACGGAAGGAGCACTGTTTTACTTTTTCAACGCAGAATTGGCTGGAATTGACATCGGACGCCATGTCGCGTTTGGAGAGCCCTTGATGTGCCTAAACAGTGGAAACCCCCCAATTCTAACTGAAACCCTAACCCAAACACACTGCTAACCCACACACACCCCTAACCCTAATCCCAACTCTAACCATAACCCTAACTACACCCCTAACCCGAACATGCCCCTAACCCTAATCCCAACCACACCCCTAACCCCAACCACACCCCCTAACTCCAACACACCCCAAACCCTAATCCCAACCCTAACCACACCCCTAAATCCAACACACCCCTAGCACTAATACCAACCGTAAATGTAATCCAAACCCTAACCATAACCCTAAATTTAGCCCCAACCCTAACTGTAGCCCCAACCCTAACCCTAGCCCCAACCCTAGCACTAACCCTAGCCCCAACCCTAACCCCAGCGCTTTTATACGATAAAAACTATTTTATATAAAAAAAATAATTATTTTTGCATCGCTTTATTCTGAGGACTATAACTTTTTTATTTTTTCGCTGATGATGCTGTATGGCGGCTCATTTTTTGCGGGACAAGATGACGTTTTCAGCGGTACCATGGTTATTTATATCCGTCTTTTTGATCGCGTGTTATTCTACTTTTTCTTTGGCGGTATGATAAAAAAAATTTTTTACGGTGTTCACTGAAGGGGTTAACTAGTGGGACAGTTTTATAGGTCGGGTCGTTACAGATGCGGGGATACTAAATATGTGAACTTTTATTGTTTTTTTTTTTGTATTTAGATAAAGAAATGTATTTATGGGAACAATATTTTTTTTTCTTTATTTAGGAATTTTATTATTATTTTTTTTTTTTTTTTTACACACATGTGAATTTTATTTTTTTACACTACAACATTGCTTTGGGGGGGCATCATGTTATAGGGTCAGATCGCCGATCTGACACTTTGCACAGCACTGTGCACAGCACTGTGTCAGATCAGCGATCTGACAGGCAGGGCTGCAGGCATACCGCCGCCTGTTCTGAGCAGGCGCTGGTAAGCCACCTCCCTGCAGGACCCGGAAGCAGCCCCGCAGCCATTTTGGATCCGGGGCCTGCAGGGAGAAGAAGGTAGGAGACCCTCGGAGCAACGCGAGCACATCGCGTTGCTCCAAGGGTCTCAGGGAAGTACGCAGGGAGCCCCCTCCCTGCGCGATGCTTCCCTATAATGCCGGAACACTGCGATCATGTTTGATCGCGGTGTTCCCAGGGTTAATGTGCCAGGAGCGGTCCGTGACCGCTCCTGGCACATAGTGCCGGATGTCAGCTGCGATAGTCAGCTGACACCCGGCCGATGGCATATGACGTACTATCCCGTCGGTGGTCATACGGGCCCACCCCACCTCGACGGGATAGTACGTCATATGTCAGAAAGGGGTTAAGCAGATGAATCATGTTGAAAGTCTTACATTCAAGTAATCACAATGCACAGTGCTTCCCACTCTTCTCTTCTTCTTCTGGGGTAACTGCTGCTTAGGGAACTTCAAGACCAAGGATTTCCTACGAACCTCATCCGCACTAGAAGAAAACACAAATGGAAGGTGTGAATAAATTCCTATAAAAAAAAAGGTTAAGTCAGCAGAGGAGGAAAGGTCTAGCCGGTAGTGTTTGAAAAAAGTTGAGGGTGAGGACCAGGTAGCGGCCTTGCAAATTTGGTCAATCGATACCTCAGCTTTCTCTGCCCAGGAGGTAGCCACGGCTCTGGTGGAGTGAGCCTTGATGCCACCAGGAACCGGAGTGCCACTCGCAAAATAGGATAGACTAATGGCCTCCCTGATCCATCTAGCAATGGTACTTTTAGCTACGCCACACCCTTTACTACCCTGAAAGGCTACAAATAAGGTTTGGTCTTTCCTCCACTGACTAGTCATGGTCATGTATTGTAACATAGATCTTCTTACATCTAACATATGAAACTTTTGTTCCCCAGGATTTTTAGGATTATTACAAAACGATGGTAAAGTAATCTCCTGACTCCTATGGAATTTTAGGACCACCTTGGGGAGATACGTCAGGTCTGGTCTTAGAATTATCCTGTCGTCAAAAACCTGAGTATAAGAAGGGCATATCAACAGAGCTTGTAAATCACCTACCTTACGGGCCGATGTTAGGGCTACCAGTAGGACTGTTTTCAGGATGAGTAATTTAGGTGACAACTCCTGCAAAGGCTCAAAAGGGTCTTTTGTTAAGGCTTCTAAGACTAAATTTAGATCCCAAGGAGGGATTTTTGGGATAATAACCGGCCTAGACCTGCCACAGGATTTTACGAATCGTGAAAGCCACCTATTTGATGCCAGGTTGCAGTTGTATAGGGCCCCCAAGCCTGAAACTTGAACCTTAAGGGTGCTAATTGCTAATCAGAGTTGCAACCCTGCCTGCAGGAACTCTAGGATTGGTCCCACTGGAGCTACATTCCCCAACGGTTCACCCAGGAAGTCAAGAAACTTTTTCCACATCCTTCTGTAGATTCTAGATGTTATAGGCATTCTGCTTTTCAAAAGGGTGGAGACTAACCCTGGTGAGAATCCTTGGCGACTCAGTAACGCCCTCTCAAATTCCAGGCTGCCAGATGGAAACCCTTCACCTGAGAGTGGGTCACTGGTCCCTGGGTTAACAGGTCCGGAACTTCTGGCAGAATCCATGGGTCTGTTAATGACATCTGCCTTAGAAGGGAGAACCATGGCCTTCTTGGCCAGAATGGAGCTATGAGTATTATTTTTTGCTCGGTCTTCTCTGATCTTCCGGACTACTGTTGGAATCATCACTATCGGGGGGAATGCGTAGGCCAGACAGAACCTTCATGGTATTAGCAGGGCATCTACTGCAAAAGGATGTTCTCTTGGGTTTAGGGAGCAACATTTTTTTACTTTGTTGTGTGAGGGGGCAAATAAGTCTATTTCTGGTGTACCCCAGGCTTGTATTATTTGTTGGAAAACCTCGGGGTTCAAGGGCCATTCCCCCTGTCTCAGACCTCTGCGACTCAGGAAGTCTGCCTGTGTTTTCTACACCCCTTATGTGTACTGGCGACAGGTGTTGTTCTGCCAACTGGAAAAGTAGATTTGAGACCTCCATGAGGCCCCGGAATCTCGTCCCCGTTGGTGATTGATATAAGCCACCACTGCTCGATTGTCCATCATGATTCGTGTATGGCAGCCCTGGAGCAAGGGGAGAAATTGTTTCAAGGCCTTTTCCACTGCCCATAGTTCTTTTTGTTTGAGCCATAATTCCTTTCTTGGAAAGACCAGGTTCCTTGTACTGAATGAGACCTCAGATGAGCCCCCCAACCTATACCGCTTGCGTCGGTCGTGATGATGTCTTCGACTGGTTTCTGCCACTGGACCCCCATTGTGAGATGTTCCCTCACAGTCCACCAAATTAGGGAATCTCTTACGCCCTGAAAAAGACATAGATTTCCTTCCAAATGCCCTCTTAACAGTTTCTGAGCTGATAGAACTTCCCACTGCAGTTGTCTCAGGTGAAATTGTGCCCATCCTACAGCCGGAATGCAAGACGTTAATGAGCCTAGTAGGGACATTGCATTTCTTAGGGTCATCGCTGGCTGATGTATTGCTGTACTGGTCAAGCTGATTATTTTGGCTACTTTGTTCTCCGGAAGGAGGCAGAGCTGACGCTCGGAGTTCAGTATTAATCCTAGGAAGGACTGGACTTTTACTGGAACTAACTTTGATTTGGGGATATTTATTATCCATCTCAGCTCTATTAGAGTTGATGTTACAACTGTTACTTGATGGGAGCAATGGGTCTCTGTCCTCCCTACCACAAGGAAGTCATCCAGCTATGGGACAATCACCACATCCCGGGATCGGAGGTATGACATTACCTCTACCATCACCTTGGTGAAGACCCTGGGAGCTGTAGACAGGCCGAATGGAAGGGCTGTATATTGGTAATGTTTCACTTGGTTTTGTATGTAGAGCGCTACTCTCAAGTATTTGCGATATTCCTGATGTATTGGGATATGATAATATGCATCTTTTAAGTCTATTACTGCCATGAAGCAGTGAGGGAACAGAAGTTTTGTGGTTGTGTTGATGGACTCCATCTTGAAGGAGTAGTTCTCAACTGATTGATTGAGCTTTCTTAGATTGACTATGGTTCTCCAGGAACCATCTGGTTTTTGTATCAGAAAGACCCCCTTCCTTCCTCCCGAGCCGGGACTTCCTGCAAAACATTTTTGTGAACAAGTCCGAGGACTTCTGTTTCCAGAGCAGATTGCTCCTGCTGGGACTTCCTACAGGGAGTTGGAGCCTTCCTCCAACCTCTGATGTAATGTCATTGGGGGGATTTTTTTGCTGATGTAGAGGGCCCTTTGAACATATAGCCCAATCCCCTTTTATCTTTAAAGTTCCAATTTCTCCTATCTCCTGGGGGACGACCTCTGTTATATCTTCTCCTCCGAAAGAAAGGTTTTTTGGGATCTCTAGAGCAGAGGTCCCCAACTCCAGTCCTCAAGGCCCACCAACATGTCATGTTTTCAGGATTTCCTTAGTTTTGCCCAGGTAATAATTGCATCACCTGTGCAATGCAAAGGAAATCCTGAAAACATGACCTGTTGGTGGGCCTTGAGGACTGGAGTTGGGGACCTCTGCTCTAGAGAAACTTGGAAAGGCTTTCTTTTTATCTCCTGTATGTTCCAAGATCTCTTCTAGCTTTTTTCCAAAGAGGAATTGAACGTCGCATGGGATGGAGCAGAGTTTATGTTTAGACAGCAAATCCCCCGGATAACTTTTAAGCCATAGGGCTCTCCTTGCCGCATTGGACAAGCCTGCTGCTCTAGCTGTTAATCTTGCAGAATCCGCAGAGGAATCTGCCAAAAAAACTGCCGCTCCTTGCACTAAGGATATATTCGCAAGGATATCACTTCTAGGACCTTTATCCCTTAGCTGATCTTCTATCTGCTGTAGCCAAACCATGAGAGCACGAGCCGTACATGTCCAAGCTATTGCTGGTTTCAAGCCCCCAGTCGAAGCTTCCCAGATGTGTCTCAAAAAACTATCTGCTTTTTTGTAAAGCGGGTCTTTTAGGACACCTGAATCTTCTAATAGAAGGGAAGATTTTTTCAAAGATTTCGCCACCGCACCGTCAATTTTAGGGATTTTCTCCCAGGATTCGGAGTCTTTTTCCTCAAAAGGATATCTCCTTTTTGATGAAGAAGGCAAGGTACCCATTTTCTCAAGTTTTTTCCATTCTTTTTCAATCAATGCTTTGATTTTTGAATTGACTGGAAACGTACGTTTCCTTTTTTCTTCTAACCCGCCAAACATGACATCCTCAAGTGACCTAGGTGTCTTCTCCTCTTTAAGACCCATTGCAGACCTGACTAATTTAACTAGTTTTTTTACATCCTCAGTTGGAAAACATGGTCGACCCCCTGTATCACTGTCTGAGGAGGAATCTGAGGACTGGATAGAGGCGGAGGAGGTAGAGGGAGCCCGGGATGATTTATGACTCTCCTGTCTCTGAGAGGTATCCGAATCTGTAGACACCTTGCAGCTTTTCCTCCCTTTTTTTTTTTTAAGGGCCAGTTTTAAGGAGTCTTATCTCTGCCTGTATTATGGCTTTAAGGCTAGTGGCAAAATTAGGGGTCTCTTCCTGTATAGTTTTATTAATGCAGTCAGCGCAGAGGTCCTTCATCCACTGAACTGCAAGCGGAACTTTACAAAGGGCACATTCTCGATTCTTTGCTTTGCCGCTAGATTTCCTCGACCCCTAGTGATCAAACAGAAAAAATGGACCCTGTTACCATAAGGGTGACATTCACGTAGATCACTCACCACCGCTGACAGTCAAGGGTACCGGTTTCGGAGGCTGGACAGATGCAAGTGCAGCGTCCCTTCTGGACGCCGAAGAGTCTTGCCGGACAGGACGACTGATGCTCCTACCACTTGAGCGGCTGCTCCTGGTGGCTCAGCAAGGCATCTGGTGAGAGCTCCTGATGCGGCTGCTGCTGCCGTGACAGCGGCTGCAGCTGCTGCTCTTGTTGCCCCACTTCCATGATGAAGCTTTTTGGGCATGAGCGTGTCTTCTGTGGTCATCATTCGTTTTATGGGGGATCCACTGCACTCCCCTCCCCTCTTCTGCCACGCCGCCGGAGTCCTATACCACTGGCCGGCGTTTTCTTCATGGGCGCCGCCATCTTGGATCCGGCGCCCGCCTCCGACATCACGCGGGCACGCCCATTCCCAGAGTGCCTTGCACGTGACGTCAGACGGGCGACCCGAAAGCGGCCGCCGCACCTGGACGCCGGCAGAGACAGGAGGGCAGCCACGGAAGGAGCCCGCCTATCCGACCGTGCTGCACGGACGCCGCTCGGACGCAAAGCCCCGGAGGACCTGCGGACAGCGCATCCAGAACCCGAACACTGACGCACAAGTGCTGCCTGTTCTTCCACGCCGGGACGGGTACTGGGTAAGTGGAAACTTCTCCGCCGTGTTCAGCACGAGGGTCCCTGTCAGGACAGGAAACCTAACTGAAGCGACAGAGAGGTACCGCCCTTTTATTTTCAGTAGGGTTTCCTGTCCTGACTGGGCGGATCCACTCTCTCAGGTGTGCTGTCATGGGGGAAGGGAAAATCCATCTTTCTTTCTCGCTTCATTGGGGGACACAGGTAACCATGGGACGTGCAAAAGCGGTCCCAAGGGTGGGAAAAAAAATAGTCAGAGAAAAGAAGACTTTGGCCGGCCGGTGGGAAACCGCCGCATGCAGTATCTTCCTACCCAGGCCTGCATCCGCAGAAGCCTGAGTATGCACCTTGTAGAACCGTACAAAGGTATGAAGGGACGACCACGTTGCAGCTTTGCAAACCTGCAAAGCCAAAGCCTGGTGACGAACGGCCCAAGAAGCTCCCACAGCCCGGGTAGAGTGAGCCCTCACCTCGGGAGGAGGCTGTTTATCCTGAACGCGGTATGCCTCCAGAACCGCTGATCGAATCCAACGAGCAGAAACGTACAAAATAATAATCAAAGAAGGGAAATTTAAAGACTGTGTATCATGTTGTCCCCTTAAAAAGTATAAGTTTAATCAAGAATTCTTTAAAAAATACCACTTCCCAGTGAAACAGAAAAAAAAAAAAAATACAAATATGGATCTCTAATGTGCACCTATCCTAATATAATAACCCTACGCTTACCTACTGTCCCTTCCTAGCAGTGGAGGTTGGCACCCTGATAGATAATATGGCGCCCCCACTCCGGGGCGGCTGACATCTGCTAGCCCTATTACGAACCTAACCAACTAAAGGAGGGAAAACAATGAGCAATAAAAAGAGATGAAAGAAAGCGTGAAGTAAGAAAAATACATATAGGTGCACAAAGAATACCAATATAGCCCCCTTCTATATTGGAATCTCATGTAGGACGATTCAAGCATTAGGAAAGGCAATAGAAGCGAACAAATCCGTATAGGCATTTATCATTGGCTATAATAGCGCATTGGTGGTTGTACATACCAAAGAACAGTTGAGCATTTTTTAATCACTATAACAGGAGTTATACTGAGAATATATAATACTGTTGAACATCCTGTAAAGCGCTGATTATAACTACTGTTTATTAGCCCTTACGAGGGAGGTGTTGCCATACATATGTTATATCTTATATTTTAGACTGAACCAGGTCTTTTGTTAATATATGTCCTTCCTTCTATGGTTATCTCATTATTTTTGCACAGTTATATCCCTGAGAAATGTGCAGTAGGACTGGTAGATTTTTTCGAGCATACGGATTTGTTCGCTTCTATTGCCTTTCCTAATGCTTGAATCGTCCTACATGAGATTCCAATATAGAAGGGGGCTATATTGGTATTCTTTGTGCACCTATATGTATTTTTCTTACCTCACGCTTTCTTTCAACTCTTTTTATTGCTCATTGTTTTCCCTCCTTTAGTTGGTTAGGTTCGTAATAGGGCTAGCAGGTGTCAGCCGCCGCGGCGTGGGGGCGCCAAATTATCTATCAGGGTGCCAACCTCCACTGCTAGGAAGGGACAGTAGGTAAGCGTAGGGTTATTATATTAGGATAGGTGCACATTAGAGATCCATATTTGTATATTTTTTATTTTTTATTTATTTATTTTTTTTTTTTCTGTTTCACTGGGAAGTGGTATTTTTTTAAAGAATTCTTGATTAAACTTATACTTTTTAAGGGGACAACATGATATCGAATCCAACGAGCAATAGTGGATTTAGAAGCGGGGAGCCGTTTTCAACGACCTTCAGAGACGACAAACAGAGGATCGGACTGGCGAAAAGAAGCAGTTCTGGTAAGATAGACTAGGATAGCCCTGACCAAATCCAGCTTGTGGAGAGATTTCTCCAAGGGATGAACCGGGGAAGGGCACAAGAAAGGAAGGACGATGTCCTCGTTGATGTGAAAAGCCGAAAATACTTTTGGTAGAAATGAAGGAACAGGCCGCAGGACTACTTTGTCCTGGTGCAGAATTAGGAAAGGAGAACGGCAGGATAATCCCGCTAACTCGGATACCCTCCTAATAGAGGTGTTGGCGACCAGGAAGGCCACCTTCCAAGATTGGAGAGAAAAGGAAATGTCCTGGATTGGTTCAAAAGGCGCGCGTTGGAGAGCGCCGAGAACGAGGTTGAAATCCCATGGCTCAAGCAGGGAATGATAAGGAGGTGCTATGTGGGCAACACATTGGAGGAAGGTCCTAACTTGTGGAAGGGAAGCTAGGTCCCTTTGGAAAAGGATGGACAGGGCGGAGACCTGGCCCTTTAAAGTACTCAAAGAAAGACCCGAATCGAGACCCGCTTGAAGGAAGCCAAGGACTGAAGGAAGGGAAAAACCATAGGGAACAAGCTGTTGTCATCGCACCATCGGAAAAAGGCCTTCCAACATCTATGATAGATGCGAGAAGAAGCCTGTTTCCTAGCTTTTATCATGGTCTGTATGATGCTGTGAGAAAAACATGCGTCCTTTAGGACCGCGGCCTCAATGGCCATACCATTAAATTCAGAGACTGAGAATTCGGGGAGAAGAGGGGCCCCTGCGATAAAAGATCCGGACGGTCTGGGAGTCTCCAGGGGACGTCCAACAGCATGTTTACTAGCTCCACGTACCAGGCCCTGCGAGGCCAATCAGGAGCTATTAAGCAAACGGGGACCCTCTCTGCCTTTATCATTTTTATGACCCTTGGGATCAAGAGAAGAGGAGGAAACAGATAGGGCATGTGGAACTGGGCCCAGGGGATCACCAGGGCATCGCAACAGACAGCCATCGGGTCCCGAGACCTGGCTCCATACTGGGGAACCTTGTGGTTCGTTTGGGAGGCCATTAGGTCCACGTCCGGAACTCCCCATCTCTGAGTTATTTGGTTGAAGACGGTGGGATAGAGAGACAACTCGCCTGACGTGAGGCTCTGACGGCTGAGGAAGTCGGCTTCCCAATTGTCCACCCCTGGAATGTGGAGAGCTGAGATGGCGGGAATGTGGTTCTCTGCCCAGCGTAGAATGTTTGACACCTCCCTCATGATCTGCTTGCTGTGAGTCCCTCCCTGATGGTTTATGTAAGCCACGGCCGTGGCGTTGTCCGACTGAACGCAGACCGGATTTCCCGCGAGGAGGGGCTGCCAGCGGAGGAGGGTGAGGAAGATCGCCCTGATCTCCGTGAGATTGATGGGGAGAAGGGTCTCCTGAACCTTCCAGCGACCGTGCGCTGTGTGATGGAGAAAAAACGCATCCCACCCCTGAAGACTGGCGTCGGTGGTGATCTGCCAGGCGAGGGGGAGAAATGACCTCCTGCGCAGCATGGAGGCGGAAAGCATCCACCGAGTGAGAGACTGCCTCACATTGAGAGGAAGGCAAATTGGGCGATCTAGGGAAAGTTCTTGTGCCAGGCAGACAGGAGAGCCAGCTGGAGAGGGCGAGAGTGAAATTGAGCGTAGCGTACTGCTTTCATGGAAGTGACCATCTTCCCTAGACCTTTCATACAGAGCCGTAGAGGCAGAGGGACTGGGCGCTTTAAGGCTTTGATGCCCTGGCGGAGGGAGAAGAACTTCTCTTTCGGGAGGAAGACCCGAGCTTAGATGGTGTTGAATTCCATGCCCAGGAACTCGGGGAGTTGAGTTGGAATCAAGGTCAACTTATCCCTGTTGATTATCCAGCGTGTCCAGAGTGATCTGGAGACTCTGGTCGCAGTCCCGATGCGACGGACCCCTGACTAGAAGGTCGTCGAGATAGGGGATTATGAGGATCCCCTTTGAACGAAGGATGGCCATGACCGCTGCCATTACCTTCGTAAAGACCCTGGGGGGCGGACGCTAGGCCGAACGGGAGAGCTGTAAACTGGTAATGTTTTCCTGGATCGCGAAACGCAGGAACCTCTGATGCTGCTGACAAATCGGAATGTGTAGGTACGCATCCTGAATGTCCACAGAGAACAGATATTCCCCCGGTTCCATGGAAGAGATCACCGAGCGCAGTGACTCCATCTTGAAGTGTCGAACCCAAAGGTGGCAGTTCAACTGTTTGAGATCAAAAATGGGGCGGAGATAGCCGTCTTTTGTTAGAACCACAAACAGATTTGAGTAAAACCCCAAAAACCGCTCGTGGTAAAGAACAGGAACGATCACTCCTGAGGTGAAGAGGGCATCCATGGCCTGGAGGAGCCCTGAGGCATGGGACGGCTGCTTGGGTGGACGGGAGAGGAAGAAACGTCTTCCTGGGGGCGAAGAAAATTCTATTTTGTATCTTGATGTGACGATCTCCCTGACCCAGGCGTCGTCGACTACCGATAACCAAGCTTCTGTGAACAGAAGAAGCCTGCCTCCCATCCTGGAAAGATTTCCAGGTGGGGGTGACCCGTCATTTTGAAAGAGAATCTGTAGCTGCGAGATCAGGAAGGTTTAGAGGAACGGCTCTTAGCCCTCCAGTGAGGGGTAGGCCTGAAGGAAGGTTTCCTCCATTCCCCCTGAGCGGAAGAACGCTCCTGCTGGGAGAAACCGCCAGAGAAGGAGAAGGGCCAGAAGGGACTGGGGTCCCCTACGATTAAAGGGGCGCTTAGGCCTGGATTGAGCGAGAGAGGTGCTCTTTCCACCTGTAGCGTTTGAGATGATCTGGTCTAGCTTAGTGCCGAAGAGCCTGGAGCCCTGGAACGGGAGGCCAGTGAGTGAGGTCAGCGTTCCACACCTTCAGCCAAAGGAGACGGCAAATGGCAATGATGTTGCTGTTTGCTCTTGCGGAACAAGCAGCCGCATCCAAGGAGGCATTTAACAGATATTTCCCTGCATGTGCAATCTGGTCAGCTAAATCAGGTAGTTCCTCCGAAGGAGCCGAGGCAACGATGCCCCTGCGAAGTATCTTGGCCCAGGCAGACACGGCTTTTGCCACCCAAGAGGAGGCGAAATTCGGGCAGAGAGAGACGCCGGACGCCTCAAAGGCTGATTTGGTTAAAGCCTCAATTTGCCTGTCAGTAGTGTCCTTAAGAGACACTGCATTAGGGATAGACAGAACTGTCTGCGAGGATAGACGAGACACAGGTAGGTCTACCTTAGGGAAATCAGACCATTTGCTGACTAGCTCTGGATTAAAGGGCTACAAGATATCCAGACGCTTTCTTCCTGGAAAACATTTTCCAGGTTGTTCCCAGTGTCTAGAGATAGTATTCTCAAACTCTTTGTGATTGGGAAAAACTCTAGAGGGCCATTTCACCTGTTTGAATGAAACGGAGTCCTCCTGGGAGGTGGAATCCTCCTCAACTTCAAGGGTTTGAATAATAGCCGAAATAAGGCTATCTACCATGTCCTGCGTGCCAGATGTCTGATCTGTATCTGAATCAGACTCTGTGTGCGAAAGTACATCCGACCCGACGTCTGCCTCAGTGGAGGGTGAAAGGGTGGAGAGGGGTATTCCAGATGGTGCCGCGGGTTCGGAGAACTGGATGAGGAGCTAGACAGTTCTCTTTCTGGATCCTTTGTCCAAACTGACTCTGTGCGGGTCGTGTTCAGGTGCGAGCGAATCATAAGGGTGACAGGGGACGAAGTCCTGCCAGCGGGTCCGATAGTGGGTAATGCGGGGAGTACCACACTGCTCTCTCGGTCGCTTAAATGTGGGAAAAACAGGGTGAGAATGTGCACCCTGTTACCCGAAGACATGAATCTGAAAGGGAAAGGGAAATGATTAATAAAACACAAAAACACTTTCAAAGAAAATAATGCGGATCTCGAGGTTAGATCCAGGTCTGCCTCCTACAGACACTAAGCAAAAACAGAGTTTCATTGTCCCTGTCGGAGGGTGTATACTGCCGAGAAGGAGTTAACATTTCCTTATTTGCATAGTGTCAGCCTCCTACCGACAGCAGCATACACCCATGGTTACCTGTGTCCCCCAATGAAGTGAGAAAGAAATGAAGGTGTCAAGATCTGGAGAAGTTGTGGACAGAGGACCAGGTAGCAGCCTTGCAAAGCCATACAACAGAAGGCTGATGCCGAACCACCCAAGAAGCCGCCACCGCCTGGGTGGTGAGTTATAACTTGGGGTTTGCTCAATAAGCTTCCAGATTGGTAGAACAGTGATGGCAGCCTCAGAGGCGGAGTGACCTCTATGGCAGCCATCCTAAATGTTAAAGGGAACCTGTCACACACCCAAGCCACCTCGCGAGACTTCGGCATTATCTTCAATGGAGCACGGTGACCAGCTCCACTGCGCAGACGCCAGATTCCCAGCCCCGCAGTGTGAATACATCATAAAAGACTGCGGGGCAGGATCTGGGGCCTCGGCTACACGAAGGCGCCGGTGACATCACGACAAAGAGAGGAGGCGGCGCCCGGAGGAAAAAGGGGGATGATTGATGGCTGCAAGGCGGTTGAGTCAGGGGAGAAAACATACCTCCCTGACTCAATAGAGGTATGGCAGGAAATTTATAAGTCATTATTTCAGCATTCCTAGGGATAATAAACATAAGAGCCACCTTCACAGAATGCAGCCTTAGTGCTGCTGAACGTGCCTCTTTTACTTTAATAGGCCCTGGGGGGGAATGACAGGTTCCCTTTAAACAAGGGGTGTGAAAATGTGTAAAAGGCCGTCTCCAACAGGTAGTGATGCACGACTCTGACCAAGTCCAACTTGTGTAAAGGATCACTAAGCGGGATGAGAGGGAGAAGGATGAAGGCAGCACAATCTTATTAAGGTGGAAATAAGAGCCCACCTTAGGAAGAAAAGAGTGCATCAGAAGCATGACCCCTTTGTCCAACAGGAGAGAGCAGCAAACTCAGAGACTCACACGATGGAAGTGATCACTAAAAGGAAGGCCTCCTTCGAGGAAAGGAAAAGTGGGGAGATATCCTGAATCGGTTCAAAAGGAGAGCACTTTAAAAGCTGCCTAGCACCATATTCAGATCCCCTAGGTTCAAGCAAGTCTGATAAATGGGGGGTCAATTGTGCCACACCCTAAAAGAAAGTAAAAATTTGAATCCTGTAAGCTAAGTTCTTTCGAAAAGGACAAAAGTGGAAGGCAAAACTGTGCAAAAGCAAAGCAGATCTGGACGATCCGGAAGCCTCAACGGTATGTCTGCGAGAAGGTTGAATATGGACACGTACCAAGATCTTCTGGGCCAATCCGGTGCCATGAGGATGACGAAAACCCCTCTGATTTGAAGATCTTGGGCAACTTTGGTAGCTGGGTCAGAGGATGGAACAGATAAGGAAAGGAGAGATGGGACCATGGAATTGCCAGTGTGCCTGAGGCAATTGCTGGAAGGTTGAAAGACCTCGACATGAACCGAGGGACCTTGTGGTTCAGTCTGAGTGCCATCAGATCAATGTCTGGAGTACCCAACAGTAGGCAGATGAGTTCATAGACGGCTGGATGAAGTCTGCACAATTAGCCACTCACAGAGGGGGAAACTTGGTCGTAATGTGAGCCACTGGAACAGTATAGTAGTTACATGTGTCTTCACCTAAGTGAAGCGTTTCTCTGGCTGTGCCCATTCCTTGTCTAGCAGTTTGCTGAACTGTGTGTTTCTAAAAACCTTTGGCGGTACACCTAACCATCCTGAAAGACATTGTCTCTGCAGGAAGAGATAGAGCTTCTTCCTTTACATTCAGGGATTGGATCACAGAGCAAACAAAACTGTTAACTATGACTCTAAAAGTACCGTTACACTAAACGACTTACCAACGATCACGACCAGCGATACGACCTGGCCGTGATCGTTGGTAAGTCGTTGTGTGGTCGCTGGGGAGCTGTCACACAGACAGCTCTCTCCAGCGACCAACGATCCGGGGAAAGACTTCGGCATCGTTGAAACTGTCTTCAACGATGCCGAAGTCCCCGGGTAACCAGGGTAAACATCGGGTTACTAAGTGCAGGGCCGCGCTTAGTAACCCGATATTTACCCTGGTTACAATTGTAAAAGTTAAAAAAAAAAACAGTACATACTCACATTCCGATGTCTGTCACGTCCCCCGCCGTCAGCTTCCCTGCACTGACTGTCAGTGCCGGACGTAAAGCAGAGCACAGCGGTGACGTCACCGCTGTGCTCTGCTTTACGGCCGGCGGCGCTGACAGTCAGTGCAGGGAAGCTGACGGCGGGGGGACGTGACAGACATCGGAATGTGAGTATGTACTGGTTTTTTTTTTAACTTTTACAATTGTAACCAGGGTAAATATCGGGTTACTAAGTGCGGCCCTGCACTTAGTAACCCGATATTTACCCTGGTTACAAGTGAACACATCGCTGGATCGGCGTCACAAACGCCGATCCAGCGATGACAGCGGGTGATCAGCGACCAAAAAAAAGGTCCTGATCATTCCCCACGACCAACGATCTCCCAGCAGGGGCCTGATCATTGGTCGCTGTCACACATAAGGAGATCGTTAGCGAGATCGTTGCTACGTCACAAAAAAGCGTGACGTTGCAACGATATCGTTAATGATATCGTTATGTGCGAAGGTACCTTTAGCTTGAGTGGCTGATTAGTCTGCATATCTGAGTCACAGTGGGAATGATGGTCCAATTTTTGTAGTGGAGGCAAGTAAGTGAAATGGCGAATGCACGCTGGGAGGCGTGGAAATAGGAGAAAACCTAGTGAACTCACTTGAGGCCACCTGGAACGTTGACCCGATCTGATATATGGGTGCAGAGTAGCTGGTGGTTCGGTCTCACTCTGGGCAGTAGTCACAGTACTGGGGGTGACACTAGACATAGGCAGACGCTTCATAAAGGTAGTCAAGGTCTGAAACACCTTAGGCAATTCAGCCGCTGAATGTAAGGACACCTGTTAGGAAGGGGCCACACTCATGTTGCAGGCAACGAAGGGGTACTGAGCTGGAAGTATGGGGAAGAGGTGAGATGGGCAAAAGTAAGCAGAGCAGGTCGCTGTGCTTACATGAGGAGCAGGCAAAATGAGTGAAGCCAAGTGGGCTTAAGTGTGTGGTCCCCTTTGGGAAGAGACATGATAGGGAGGAAGAGACAGCAGGACAGAGGGAAAAACACAGTAGTAGTGGGCTCTCAAATAGAGAGCGTTCTTGAATAAAAAAGACATCTAGAGGCGAGGAAGCAATGGACATAAACCAAGAGGTGGAAAATGAGACCATGTGGGAAGATAGGAGTGGAGGCTTGACCCACTGGAGCAGGCTAGGCTGCAACACAAACCGGGTCCTAAATT
This sequence comes from Ranitomeya imitator, assembly GCF_032444005.1. Lineage (NCBI taxonomy): Eukaryota > Metazoa > Chordata > Amphibia > Anura > Dendrobatidae > Ranitomeya > Ranitomeya imitator. Next base: position 132,843,087 of record NC_091283.1, read on the forward strand.
AGAGTTCTGGCTGTAGCAGGGGCGCCAGGGAAGCTGCTACCAAGACCAGAAGGGAGAGGATGTCGAGCGAACAACGGGGGACCCTCCAGGAAGACCAGTCCTCTGAGGATATGCAGATAGAGTATGCCCTACGAAAAACATGAATGTCGCAAATAGAAGGGGACCAGGAATGGAGAGACATCGGCGCATGATGGCAGCTGGGGGTACAGGCCAAGGTAAGCCAGTGATACTTTGCAGACTGTCCTCTCTGTCTTAAGTGTCCCTACTTAGAGGATAAGAAGACTAGTACATTGTAGAAAATAACAGGTAGACACATGTCTGAGACCCAAACCTGTCTCTGTCTGCCTCGTGACACTAAGCAAAACGGGGTAGGTAGGCAGGTGTAGCCTGCTGAGAAGCCACTTTTCTCATTAAGTGTATTTCTTAGTGGCAGCAGCATGCGCCCATGATTTCCTGTGTCCCCCATTGAAGATCCAGAAAATATATTTACTGATAATGAGCTCAAGTCACATGGTGATGCCCTCCTAGAAAAATAGAGGAATATTCTTCAACACAGTGCAAAGCCTTGTGTGGTGTTTTGCCACTGCCATACCTTTCAATGAGTTGCTTGCCCAAAACTATTTTGGTTCCTTCCACTTTGATCAGCTCCTCGTTGTCATTGTGTATCACGGTTTTTTCCAACTCCTCTTCCTGTTCTTCAGTCATTGCAACCGGATTCGATGGAGGAGCGTTTGTTTGGTTGTACAATGGGCAAAATTTGTTTGTTCTCATATGTCCGATTGCTCCACAAGCTCCACATTTTAGCTGCATGAATAAAAAAAGAACAGATGATTGAGGATATAGGTTTAACAGCTGACGTTAAATACATTAAGCTTTTTTTTTTAGCTAGTAGGAATTATCTGTCTAGTTCATGTTCAAAATTTCTTCCATTGACAAACCTTCAGATCTGGACGTTCCTTCATTTTCTTGGGTTTTTTCTCAGGCGGACCTCTTAATTTTTCCTTTTCTTGGTTACGTTTAAGTCTTCGCAGCTGCTCTTGGATTCTTCGCCTTTCTTTCCTCATCTCTTCACGATGTTGTTCATCAAAGAGGGCGAATTTCCGTCTTTAACACAGAGTAGCCAGGGTCACATAACATAAAACATGTCATTTTTCACGAAAATGTGACTACATCCATAGGAGTCTCCTGGAAATGGCAGAAGTACTCACATAAACTCATCATCTTTAGTGCTACGGATTCGACTGTAGGCATCAATAACAGCTGGTTTACGCACAGTCTCACATCGGACATATTCTTTTCCATCCTCATCCCTAAATGTGCGGTAGATTTTCAGTCGACGTCCACTAGCGGCTGAATTTAAGCTGGTCACTGAAGCCGTGTCATCATCCTTGTGAGAGCCTCCTGGAGTACCTGCCCCTGTAGACAAGAGAATAAGTTACTGACCACATCGTGGGTCCTTACCAGGTATTCATGGTCCCCATCCCCCATTCAGGTATACATGGCCACCATCCATCACCACCCTGGTATACATGGCCCCCATCCACCACCCCGGTATACATGGCCCCCATCCACCACCCCGGTATACATGGCCCCCATCCACCACCCCGGTATACATGGCCCCATCCACCACCCTGGTATACATGGCCCCAATCCACCACCCTGGTATACATGGCCCCCATCCACCACCCTGGTACACATGACCCCAATCCACCACCCAGGTATACATGGCCCCATCCACCACTCTGGTATACATGGTCCCCATCCACCACCCTGGTATACATGGCCCCCATCCACCACTCTGGTATACATGGACCCCATCCACCACCCTGGTATACATGCCCCCCATCCAGCACTCTGGTATACATGGCCCCCATCCAGCACCCTGGTATACATGGCTCCCATCCACATCCTGGTAAACATGGCCCCCATCCACCACCCTGGTATACATTGCCCCATCCACCACCCGGTATACATGGCCCCCCATCCACCACCCGGTATACATGGCCCCCATCCACCATCCTGGTATACATGGCCCCCATCCCCCACTGTGGTATACATGGCCCCCATCCACCACCCTGGTATACATGGCCCCCATCCCCCACTCTGGTATACATGGCCCCCATCCACCACCATGATATACATGGCCCCCATTCACCACCCTGGTATACATGGCCCCCATCCACCACCCTGGTATACATGGCCCCAGTCCACCACCCTGGTATACATGGCACCAATTCACCATCCAGGTATACATGGCCCCCATCCTGGTATACATGGCCCCCATCCACCATACTGGTATACAGTACATGCCCCCCCCATACTTGTATACATGGTCTCCCCCATCCTGGTATATATGTATACCAGGATGAGGGGGCCATGTATACCAAAATGGTTGACATTTCCACCATCCTGGTATACATACCCCTCCATAACGGTATACATGGCGCCCATCCACCATCCCTGTATACATGATCCCCTTCATCCTTCATCCTGGTATACATGGCCACCATAATGGTATACATTGCCCGCCCCTCTCACGTCCTAGTATACATGGCCCCATCACGCTGCACACATTAAAAAAATGAACCATTCTACTTACCTTCCCTCTGCTCCCACGCAGCGGAGTCCTGTTCTGATGCCGGCAGCTTTCTGCAATGTGTAAGCAGCGCATGACGTCACTGCCATGCGCCCCCACACGCTGAGGTGAGCTGCCGGAATATTCACTGCTCTCCACACCCGGAACTATGGGCATGGAGAACGGTGAATATTCAGCCTCTTTAATAGCAGGCAGACTGTTGGCCATAGCCGCTGGCTTCCTGCAGTGGCTGGGCGATCATGTGTGCCCACTATTGTAGAGAATGAATATTCACTGCACTCCACTCCCATGGACGTGGGGAGCAGTGAAAAATCATTCTCTTTAGTAGAAGGCACACGTGATCGCCTAGCCGCTGTAGGAGCTGATGGCTGCGGCTAACACTGTGCCTGCTATTAAAAAGGATGAATATTCACTGTTCCCAGAGCCCATAGTCCCTCTCACCTTTCGGCGCCGGCCTCAGTATGTAGAGGTGGGAGGGACTATTGGTGTGGGGAGCAGTAAATATTCATTTTCTTTAACAGCGGTTACATTGTTGGCTGTACACACACACACACACACACACACACACATACATAAAGTACATCTGGACTATACGAAGCAACCCCCCCCCCACACACTTTCCTCCAACATTTTGGAGGAAAAAGTGCCTCTTGTAGTCCAAAAAATGCAGTATTTCCCAATCTGCTCACCAATCGATTTACAGAAATTTGTCCAACAGCAGGACTTTTTATAAAGTAATAAATGAACCATTATCTAAATGTTCACACCTCCTTGGCTCCTGCTCTGGGGAGCCCTGTCTATTTTGCAGTGAAATCAGCCATATGACAGCTGCAGCCAATCGCTACTTGGTGGGATATTATCCAATTAGCAGTTTAAGACCTTAATACCAATACTCACAAAACCCCTTTCTGTCTTTTTTGTCCTTTCGGCTCCGCTCTTTGTCATTGCCACTGTCTTCCCCCATTAACATCCTCTGCAGCTCTTTTCTCTCCTGCTCTTCCCGTTCTCGAGACAGCTGAGAACTGGTCTTCTTATTTTGCAGCATGTTCTCAATGTTTTTCCCCATCTCTTCAAAGTCACTATCTTCAGCAGAGCTACTATCTGTGTCTGTGGACAAAACCTCTGCAGACTCCAAGACCCTAGAAAGGGGACAGTAAGGATCACATCAGTGAGGATCACATTGGTTGATCCCCTGCCAATTACACATTGGTACCATGTCCTGTATATTGCATTGATATTCTATGGTATGCACTGACTTTCCCCACCTCTCCCTGAGTCCTGAATGTCTCTGTATATTACATTGATTTTCTATGGTATGCACTGACTTTCCCTAGCTCCTGAATGTCTCTGTATATTGCCTTGATGTTCTATGCTTTCCCTGGCATCTGAGTGTCTTGGTGCAGCACATATAATCCTTTTTTAGTATGCTTTCTTACCTATCATCTTGTTTCCATGATCTGCTTCATGTCTCTCATTGTGTTATCCTGGCATCTCTTTGAGTGGTCAGTCCAACCCTTCCATCTCTTTATGACCTCTGCTTAACTCTCTACATCTGGTCTCCCATACCCACCCACCTCCTCATTCACATCTGATTGCCATTAACTGGGGATATATTCACATGCAGGCGTCTGCTCCAGACGCAGTCTGCTGCATTCATGTTTTAACTTCCATCTTTTTAATTACGTTGAATCACTGACTGCATCCTTAGGCCTCACTCAATGGTCCTCTGAGACCACTCACAAAGATGGCCACACGCTGGACCTCATCTTCACCTGCCTCTGCTCCCTTACTAATCTCATTAACACACTCCTCCCCCTGTCTGACCACAACCTACTGACATTCTCTTCCCTCTCCTCTCCTAGTGTGCAACCCCCACTCCACAAACTCACTCACCCTAGCAGAAATCTCAAACATCTCAACTTACAATCACTCTCTGAGTCCCTTCTCCCTCTTACAGACATAGCCTCCCTTCATGACACAGATGCTGCTTCCACTTTTTATAACACCACAATAACAGCAACACTCGATTCGGCCGCCCCACTCATGCATAGCAAAACTCGTACACTCAACAAGTAGCCCTGGCTGACCAGCCTAACCAAAGAACTGAGATGGGCTTCCAGAATTGCTGAGTGGAGAAGGAAGCGATCCCGCTCTGCTGACCACTTCACTGCATACAAGCAGTCCCACGCCAGCTTCAAGTCCACTCTCATTCCCTCAAAACAAACTTACTTCTCATCTCTCATATCCTCCGTGTCTCACAACCCTAAACAGCTTTTCAACACTTTCAATTCTCTACTCCGTCCCCCCCAGTACCCCCTCCCTCCCCTCTCATTTCTGCTGAAGACTTTGCCTCTTTCTTTAAACAGAAGATCGATACAATCAGAGAAAGCTTTGGCCCACAGCGCCCACTGCCCCTCTTAGCTGCTCCAAAACCAGCTTCTCCACCATGACAGAAGATCAGCTCTCCACCCATCCTGTCAAGATCACACCTCACCACCTGCACGCTCGACCCGCTCCCATCCCACCTCATCCCTAACCTTTCCATGGTCTTCATCCCAACCCTAACACACCTCTTCAACCTCTCACTCACAACAGGTGTCTTCCCCTCATCCTTCAAGCATGCCAAGGTCACACCCATCTTGATCGGTTACAATCTGGCTTCCGACTGCATCACTCAACTGAAACTGCCCTAACTAAAGTCACCAATGACCTACTAACTGCCAGGAGCAAGCGACATTACTCTGTCCTCCTTCTCTTGGACCTGTCTTCTGCCTTCGACACTGTGGACCACTCTCTTCTGCTACAGATCCTCTCATCTCTTGGCATCACAGACTTGGCCCTATCCTGGATCTCGTCATGTCTGACAGACCGAACATTCAGTGTCTCCCTCCCCCACACCACCTCCTCACTTCGCCCCTTGTCAGTCGGTGTTCCTCAAGGCTCTGTTCTAGGACCCCTACTCTTCTCCATCTACACCTTCGGCCTTGGACAGCTCATAGAATCTCACGGTATGCAGTATCATCTCTACGCTAATGACACGCAGATCTACCTATCTGGACCTGACCTCTCCTCCTTACTTACCAAAATCCCACACTGTCTGTCTACTATCTCGGCCTTCTTTTCTGCTCATTTTCTAAAACTGAACATGGACAAAACAGAATTCATCATCTTTCCCCCACCTCACTCTACCCCTCCACCAGACCTATCCATCAATGTCAATGGCTGCTCACTTTCCCCAGTCCCACACGCCCGGTGCCTAGGGGTGATCCTCGACTCTGCCCTTTCTTTCAAGCCACGTATCCAAGCCCTTGCCTCCTCCTGCCGACTCCAACTCAAAAATATTTCCCGCATCCGCGCATTCCTTGACCGCGACACCACAAAAACACTAGTGCATGCCCTTATCATCTCCCACCTTGACTACTACAACCTCCTACTTTCTGGAGTCCCCTCTAGCACTCTGGCACCACTCCAATCCATCCTACACTCTGCCTCCCGACTAATCTACCTGTCTCCCCACTATTCCCCAGCCTCTCCCCTATGCCAAGCCCTTCAATGGCTTCCTATCGCCCAGAGACTCCAGTTCAAAGCCCTCACAATGACATACAAAGCCATCCACAACCTGTCTCCTCCATACATCTGTGACATGGTCTCCTGGTACTTACCTACACGCAACCTCCGATCCTCTCAAGACCTCCTTCTGTACTCCCCACTCATCTCTTCTTCCCATAACCTCATCCAAGACTTCCCCCGTGCTTCCCCTATACTCTGGAACTCTCTACCCTAACACATCAGACTCTTGCCTACCATAGAAACCTTCACAAAGAACCTGAAGACTCACCTCTTCCGACAAGCCTACAGCGATGCTCAACCTACTGAACCGCCGCACAACCAGCTCTACCCTCTCCTAGTGTATCCTCACCCATCCCCTGCAGACTGTGAACCCTCCCGGGCAGGGTCCTCCCTCCTTATGTACTTGTGTGCCTTGTTTTTTGCTCACGTTTAATGGATTTGTCTATATTTGCCCCGTATTCATATGTAAAGCGCCATGGAATAAATGGCTCTATAAATATGTATAATAATGTCCTAGAGTGATATCATTTATGCCTGAGATCTGGCAATCCATCATATATTGATGTCATAAGACATATATCAAGTCACAGAACATGACAAGAAATTCAGTGCAGCACATGCTAATTACTGTAGGTCTAATTAGGCTAATTGCATCTCAGTCATGTAAAGTACCTATCTGATGTAGTTGACCTGATGTTTTTAAGCATGAATAAGCAGGTGACAAAGCTAATGTAACTAAACAATGCCTTCATATCATGGATGTTTCCAGCACCTCCTTGATGCCATGGTAGTAAGAATTTAGCCTGCCTTAAAGAGGACATTTCACCAATTTTTTTTATGTTGAACTGGTCATTAGATGCAATACAGACTGCAAAGTGAAATAAAACATTTTTTAATTGGGGGGCAGCACAGCTGAGTTTAGCTGCGTCACATTACAAATCCTTCTATCACTATTTTCCTTTCTTAGCATTGTCACCTCTGCTGTACTGCCCCTCCCCCACATTGCCTGTCCTGGAGTTGAGAGCTCAAAGATGTCAGTAATCACTTATGTCTGATGTGCTCAGGGTATCTTATAACCACTCTTCAGTGAGAGAAGAGCAGGGTTTTCATTACATCTCACACAGGAATAGGCCAGAAAAGGTAGGCTACTCGCGTGTGATACATATGAGAGACAGCCTGATCTCACTGCAGAGAAAATACGAGCACAGAAATAATTACTAATACCTGTGAGCTTTCATCTCCAGAACAGGCAGTGGAGAGGCAGTACAGCAGAGCAGACAGTGCTATGATAGGCGGCAAGCTGATAAAGAGGTTTGTAATGTGACACAGTTAAACTCAGTTCTGCTGCCCCTTCCCGCACACAGACCTTATCTGAAAGATGATAGTCATCACTGCTCTATTTTCTAATCATGCAGGCTAGACCAGGAGATCAGTGCTATTTGAAATCATATGTCTCACACACTGTGAAACCTGCTCTAGGTTATGGTGAGTGTGTGTGGTCCTAGCCTAACTATAAGCCTAATAATAGATTCTTTCAACTTTAACATATTACAATACTGATAAGAAAAAGCTTGAAATGGATTTGTTAGTGGTGAAGCAAAATTTGGAGACCATACTTGTTCTGAAGGTCAAATATCCGCTGGCACTCCTCTTTGTATCGTTCTTGATGTTCGGCCACTGAGAAGCGTGACCCTCTAGCAAATTTGCTCATTGGTCCCTCACCAGAGCGTGCTTGCTCAGTGGACATTGTTCTCACAACATCGATTACTTCCCAACGAGACAGCTTCTTAATCTGGAGAAGAAAAAAAAAAAAAGAGATTAACCATAAGCTGTAAAGAAAAATTAGCAATATGATTGAAAGGTGCTGCTTTGTAAAGATGTGTACTTTCCCTTTACCATATAAATAACAGGATTTTTGGTTGCTTACCGTAAAATCTGTTTCTTGAAGCCTCCATTGGGGGACACAGGAACCATGGGGTGTATGCTGCTGCCACTAGGAGGCTGACACTATGCAAATAAAAAAGTTAGCTCCTCCTCTAGTGTACACCCCACCGACTGGCATTAAACTCTTCAGTTAGTGAGAAAGCAGTAGGAGAAAGAACAAGGTTGAAAAACCATAACCACAAACTTGAGAACTGTAAACGTGAGAACAGTCAGAGAAACATATAACAAAAACATTGGGAGGGAGCTGTGTCCCCCAATGGAGGCTTCAAGAAACAGATTTTACGGTAAGCAACCAAAAATCCTGTTTTCTTTATCGCCTCTCATTGGGGGACACAGGAACCATGGGACGTCCCAAAGCAGTCCCAAGGGCGGGAAAAACAGACTTCCATCAGGTCAGAGGACTCACCACTGCCGCCTGCAGGATCCTTCTGCCTAGGCTGGCGTCCGCCGATGCGTAGGTATGGACCTTGTAAAATTTGGCGAACGTGTGGATGGAAGACCAAGTTGCCGCTTTGCACAGCTGTAGGGCGGAAGCCCTGTGGTGCACCGCCCAGGAGGCGCCGACTGCCCGGGTAGAGTGAGCCTTAATCCCAGGAGGGGGCACTCTGTTCTTGACCCGGTAAGCCTCCAAGATTGCCATTCTGATCCATCGAGCAATAGTCGCATTAGAAGCCGGCTGGCCTCTGCGCGTGCCATCAGGAATGACGAAAAAGGAATCCGTCTTCCGGAAAGTGGACGTTCTGTCCAGATAGATCCTCACAGCCCTGACAAGGTCCAGCTTGTTCAATGATCGCTCCAGAGGATGAGTCGGAGCTGGACAAAAGGAAGGTAGAACGATGTCCTCGTTGAGGTGGAAGGTGGAAACCACCTTAGGAAGAAAAGAAGGTGGGGGCCGGAAGACCACCTTGTCCTGGTGAATGACCAAAAACGGAGGACGGCAAGACAGGGCCGCCAGCTCGGAAACGCGGCGAATGGACATGATGGCCACAAGAAAGGCTACCTTCCATGATAAAACTGATAGAGGAATCTCCCTAAGAGGTTCAAAGGGAGAAACCTTCAGAACGTCCAGTACCAGGTTTAGGTCCCATGCCTCCACAGGGGCCCTGTACGGCGGGACGGCGTGGGCTACCCCCTGAAAGAAGGTCTTAACCTGTGGCCGAGAGGCCAAGGTCTTCTGAAAGAGGATGGAAAGCGCAGAGACCTGACCCTTCAGGGAACTAAGAGCCAGGCCCGAATCCAGTCCTGCCTGAAGGAAGGCCAAAAGAGAAGGCAGGGAAAAAACCATAGGCGGAACGCGGTTGGACTCGCACCACCGGAAGTAGGCCTTCCAGGTGCGGTAGTAGATCCTGGAAGACGAAGGCTTCCGAGCCTGAATCATGGTGTGAATCACCCGGTCCAAAAGGCCAGACGCTCTCAGAACCGTGGTCTCAACAGCCACGCCATTAAACTGAGCGACCGAGAATTCGGGTGGCAGATCGGACCCTGGGACAGCAGATCGGGCCTGTCTGGAAGGCGCCAGGGAGCGTACGCGAGAAGGTTGACGAGCTCCGCGAACCAAGCTCTCCTGGGCCAATCCGGGGCGATCAGGATGACCGGCACCCCTTCCGCTTTGATCTTCTTCAACAGTTTGGGAAGTAATGGAAGGGGTGGGAACAGGTAGGGCAGCTCGAACTGTGACCAAGGAATGGCCAGAGCATCGACGCCCACTGCGAGAGGATCGCGGGACCTGGAGACGAACTGCGGAACCTTCCTGTTGACTCGGGACGCCGTGAGATCCACATCCGGAGTTCCCCATCGAAGACAAATCTGATGGAAGACCTCCGGATGCAAGGACCATTCCCCTGCCGCGAGGCCCTCGCGGCTGAGGAAGTCGGCGGCCCAGTTTTCCACGCCGGGGATATGCACCGCGGATATCACCGGAACCGTTGCCTCTGCCCAAAGGAGGATCGTGGATACCTCGGCAAGCGCCAAGGAGCTCCGAGTCCCCCCCTGATGGTTGACAAATGCCACAGCCGTGGCGTTGTCCGTCTGGATCCGGACTGGAAGGCCCCTGAGGATCCTTTCCCAGTGGTGGAGGGACAGGAAGATGGCCCGAATTTCGAGGACGTTGATCGGCAGAGATGACTCCTGCAGCGACCAGCGGCCCTGAACCGTCAGGTGGCGAAAAACCGCACCCCAGCCGATCAGGCTGGCGTCCGTTGTCACCACCTGCCAGTGAACCGGAAGGAAGGACCTGCCCTGGGAGATGAGAGGTGACGTCAGCCACCAGTTGAGAGACCGCCTGACCCGAAAGGAGAGTTTGATCGGTCGATCCAGGGAGAAGACCGACCTGTCCCACTGAGACAGAATGGCTTGCTGAAGGGGTCGCGAATGGAATTGGGCGAAGGGAATCGCTTCCAATGTAGCTACCATCCTCCCCAGAACCTTCATGGCCAAACGGAGGGAGGGAGGTCGAGGACCCTGGAGCAAGCGTATGTCCCGACAGAGAGTGGATCTCTTGTCTGAGGGAAGGAAGACTCTGCTCTGACGAGTATCGAAAAGCATGCCCAGAAAGATGATGCGCTGAGAAGGAATAAGGCAGGACTTCTTCCGGTTTACCAGCCACCCGAAACGGGCTAAGGTGTCGAGAACAATGGACAGGCTTTCGTGGGCCTGAGCGAAGGACGGAGCCTTGATGAGGATGTCGTCGAGATATGGAAATAGGACCAAGCCTCTGACTCTCAAGATGGCCATCAGCGCCGCCATGATCTTTGTGAACACTCTTGGCGCGGTTGCGAGACCGAACGGCAGAGCGACGAACTGAAAATGATCTCGTTGCACTGCGAAGCGCAGGAAACGGTGATGTCCGGGAAATATCGGGACATGGAGGTAGGCGTCCTGGATATCTATTGAGCATAGAAACTCCTGAGCCTCCATGGAAGCAATTACTGAACGAAGGGATTCCACCCCTGAAGTGTCTCAGGCGAACTCTCCTGTTCAGCAATTTGAGGTCCAGAATGGGGCGAACTTTGCCGTCTTTTTTCGGTACCACAAAAAGATTCGAGTAGAAACCCGTGAAGCGTTCTTTTTCTGGGACGGGAACGATTACCCCGGATTTGAGCAGAGAAGCGATGGCTGAGAAGAAGCGCGGAACTAGAGCGGGGTCTCTTGGAGGACGAGATAGGAAGAAACGATCCCGAGGTCGGGAAGTGAACTCTATTTTGTATCCCGAGGATACAACTTCCCTGACCCATGCATCCTCTACTGCGGAAATCCAGACGTCCCTGAAAAGGAGAAGACGGCCGCCCAATCTGGGAGTTGGGCTGGAGTCTTGCCGAGAGTCATTCCGAGGTGGATCTTCCAGTCCTGGGCCTGGAGGATCTACCCTGGGAGAAACGAGGACGCCAGGACGGAGTGGGCCTAAAGGACACCGCCTTCTTCTCTTGACGTGCCTGTGGCCTCTGTTGCTGCTGGGAAAAGGAGTTTGACGCAGCGAAGCGACGAAAAGGCCGAAAAGAACGAAACTGTCGTCTAGGAGGAGGGCGACGAGGCTTAGCCTGGGGGAGAAGAGAACTTGTACCCCCGGTGGCGTCCTTAATTATTTGGTCCAGCTGGGAACCAAAGAGGCGAGAGCCCTGGAAGGGCAGACTAGTGAGGGACTTTTTGGAGGACAAGTCCGCCTGCCAGGCCTTGAGCCAAACGGTCCGGCGGATGGCAACGGCATTGCTGGAAGCTTGAGCCGCACAAGACGCGACATCCAGGGAGGCGGAAACCAGGTATTCACCAGCGTGGGAAATCTGGTTGGCAAGTTCCGCTAATTGCGCGGGAGGCGCCCCATCCAGGATACCTCGCCGAAGATCCTTGGCCCATTTTGAGATGGATTTTGAAGTGGACGCAAAAGCTGGACATAGAGCCGCTGAAGCCGCTTCAAAAGCAGATTTCGCGAAGGATTCTATAACTCTATTGTTAGAATCCTTCAGAGATGCTCCGCCGGACAGAGGAAGCACCGTGTTGGTGGACAGCCTGGAAACAGGGGGGTCCACCGAGGGAGAGGCCGTCCAATTGGCGGTAAGTTCTGGAGGAAAAGGATATAACACACCCAGGCGTTTTCCCCTCTGAAAACGCCTAGTGGGGTTCTCTCTCTCTCTGGACACGATTTCCTCGAATTCAGGATGAGGAGCGAAAAATTTTGAAGGTGGTTTGGCCCGTCTAAATGAAACCGCCTGATCTGCGGGTTCCGTAGAGGGATCCTTGATGCCACATGTTTGGTTTATTGCCCCAATGAGGTTCTGGACTGTCTCACTCATAGTGGCGATTTGGTTAGGATCCAGCTCCGAAGTATCCTCCGAAGGCGCATCAGATAATGCCTCGCCTGACTCAGGGGAGGAGGATCGGTGGGACACCAACCGCGGGGGAGGGCCGAGCGGCGAGATGGAGCGCGAAGAGGACTCAGACCGACGTTCCTGTCTGGACCTTTTGTGGCTTATCAAGGAGAGCTCTGGCGGCGGTTCCTGTGACCCGCTGGCTACGGCCGGGGTCTGCAGGGATAACCGATCCAGCGCGGACACCAGGGTTTGAGATACCCGTGTTAAATCGGCCACCGATTGTGACAGAGAGGCGGCCCATCCTGGGATGGGGGGGATCACTCTCGGACGGAACAGCCGGGGGATCCTGGGCAGTGGGAACAATCGGGTTGCTGCAGGACTGACACAGCGGGGAGGACTGACCTGAGGGAAGTTTGCTGTTACAGGACGAACAAGCAAAGTACGTGACTAAGGCAGAAGAAGAAGTAGGGGGGCGAGAGCGGCCCCCTTTAGAGGTAGACATTTTGAGAGGTCCCTGAAGATGCCAGTGGGTTAGGGGACAGTGGGGCAGAGGGGGGTGTCAGTCTGCAGTGCAGCTACTCACGGACCCGTCCTGGAAGATGTCCCACTTGCCGGAGAACTCCTGCCCTGAGGTGCTGGATTCTGTGCAGATTTTGTGCCCACGGAGGATGCAGTGGCGAAGGTGTGGGGCGCGCTGCGTGAGCTCCTGCAGCTAAGAAGCGGTGAGCACACACAGACGCTGTCCCTGGAGGAAGGGGGCGGAGCCAGACAGGGGGGCGCCGATGAGCAGGCACAGTATGTCGGGCGGGAAAAAAGCCCGCCCGATGAAGAAGGAAGTGGGCGGAGCGCGGCACCGGAAGTAGGCCCCGGGAAAAGCCGGAGCCTAAATTAGAAGCCGGTGCCCGCTGAGAAGAACCCCCGCGGCGCAGACACTGCCCGGCAGAGCGGCGCTGAAGCCGCCGCATGAAAGACAGAGAGCGCTGCCGCCGGAAAAGAGTCGCCGGAGTAGGCCCCGGAAAAGCCGGGGCCTAAATTAGGAGCCGGTGGACAGAGAGAAGATCCCCGCGGCGCAGACGCTGCCCGGCAGAGCGGCGCGGCAGCCGCCGCATTTAAGAGAGGGAGCGCTGCCGCCGGTGAAGAATCGCCGGAGTAGGCCCCAGCTGGCTGTGGAGGTGAGCGACGCCGGAGAGGCCGCTGCATAGAACGCTGAGGGGGGAACGCTGAGGGCAGCTGGTACGCCGCAAGTAGGCCCCGGGAAAGGCCGGGGCCTAAATTAGGAGCCAGCGACCGCTGAAGGAAAAGCTGCAGGCAGGAGTGTGCCGCAAGCAGGCCCCGGGAGGCCGGGGCCTGAAGGAAGAACGGCGACCGCTGGAGGAACGCGGTGGGGCATGGAAAGGTAGCCACCGCGCAGGGAACGGGGAAAGTGCTGCAAATGCAGCGATGACCCGCGCTGAGTCCTGGGAACCCCTTTAGAAATACTCACCTAGTAAAATCCCCCGTCGTCTGCTACTAACCTTGAGAAGGTATCAGACGTCCATAGGAGCTGCTGATGGACGTCCTTGTCTCCTCCGACCGACAGGCTCTGGTGGGCGAGTGGGTGGGGGACGGGCCAGGACCGGACTTCTGAGCACGCTTGTGTGCCAGGCTCTTGGTCCTGCTGAGGGATCTATGAGGATACGGGGTGGCAGTACACGCCGTACTCATAGTCCGCTTGTGGGACTACAGGTGTGACTGCTCACCCTGTATCCCATCCGGAAAAAACCTGAAAAGAAACGACGCACATTGAGGTAGATAAGGGTCTAAAGAAAGACCCGTGTCCACCTCCTACTGACACTAAGCTAAACTGAAGAGTTTAATGCCAGTCGGTGGGGTGTATACTGCAGAGGAGGAGCTAACTTTTTTATTTGCATAGTGTCAGCCTCCTAGTGGCAGCAGCATACACCCCATGGTTCCTGTGTCCCCCAATGAGAGGCGATAAAGAAATATATATTACACATAAAACATGTAATGTGTAACATTCCACATATGGAGATCAAAGCTTTGCAAGACGCAGGTGATTAATAACCGATATCGTATATATTTCATTTATTTAAATAAAACAAGGAAACCTCCAAATCTTCAGCAGTTCCATGAAACCTTCCCATCACATAAAAACAATTATCATCCTTTCATTTTCATACTCGCCTCTTCTTCTGGAACTCCAAATTTGCGGAGCAATTGTTTAGCATTCTTCAAGGATAGTCTACGCAAATCGGCATCTGTTCCAGTCACTGTTTTTTTCACCGGCTGAGGCTCTTTATCATCTTGCTGTTACAAGAAGTAAAAAGTTACATCACTAATAAAGTTATCTATTTTAGGCACTTCTATACACTGGCATTTAATAATCATCAACAATACTTGTATCTTCTACTTATAGGAAGGAAAGTAGACCATTGGTGTTTCCACAAAGAGCGGAGAAAGCATGCCAATCTACACAAATGTACATCCTCTGAAGGTTTACATGCTACACGAGTCACATCAGGATTTAGCAAACCTCTAACCTTTTGCTGTGTTGGTTTGTTAGGAATCTTCACATAAGAGAATCCTTCTCCACATCCGGTGGGGTCTGCCACTCCTGTCACCTCCAGCAGACATTTCCCTTTCATAGCAGCAATAAATGCTCTTGTGGTGTTCCAAGGTGCAGTCCTGACCTGTTCATACACAAGTGATCACGCATGATTTGGAGATCCAGCCACCAATAAAGTGTAATCCTCTCAATTGAGGCCAACACTTGCAGGGTGTGTGCACCATAGTGCCAGCAGGGTCTTCCACTCACACTTACCTCATCATCTATCTTCATCTGGAAGTCTTCTTCATTCTCCTCATCGGGGGCAAAAAATGATTTTTCCCCATAGCCAGCATCCTGCAAGGACACAATAATCCAGTATGTCCCAATCAATAAGGCAGAACCACGCATAGTATAGATCTGCCTCAGGAGAAGAGCCCGCCATCACAATCACTGCATGACAATGGGCACTGATTTCCAGACACGTACAGCTTGGAACTCATCACGTAAATGAAAAGTAAGCACATCACCTCCAACCTAATATTGTTTTCCTCTGATTGTCCTTCCCTCATCATACATTCATGGATTATAACAACTACCTTCTAGTCTACCATGTATCCATTAGTGTCCCTCAAATCTTTTCCTCGCTTCTGCTGCCCATCTCTATGTCGGACCCTACCACAGTCCACATAATATTCAAAATCTATCCAAACAACGTATGTCAAAGTTTTTTCTGACACCTTAAAGGGTTGTCTGGTCTTCCAATAAGTATATAATCACTATGTCACTGCACGATTCACCATTATTGCCAGTGAGAGAGTCAGTCACGTGACCGCAAGTATGCGATTTACATACAACGGGCCACATTCCGACTAGACGTGCACAGCCTTGATCGATACAAGAGAGAGAAGCCAAGCAAGTCTAGTTAGCAGGTGACTGCATGTATGCAAATCCCATACTTGAGGTCACATGACTGCCCGCTCTCCCAGCAATACCGATGAATCTTGACATCGTGTACATCACATGCTGTCAGGATTCAGAAGTATGCAGTCACAAAATAACTGCAGACTTTTATCGGAAGACCGGACAACCCCTTTAAATTAATTTCATCGCTAATGTGGTTTTTACCCCTAAAAAACCATGTTAAAGTGCTGACCAACTAAGTGCTTCCCTTCTGTTTAAGCTGCTGCCCACTGCGTGCTATGTAATCCGTTTCCAGCAGCCAAGACCGTGAGACGGATTACAGGGTGTGGGAGTGCGTGTTGGTCTTTCTGCTCCCGCTCTCCTGTTCATTAAACGTCTTGTAGATGCAGAACAGAGATGAGGGCTTTTAGTTAAGGGCAGACAGGGCATTGGACCATGGCAGGTGCAATGTATGCTGGGAAATGAGGAAAAGGAACATCCAGCTCCTATAGTACTGGCAAAATGCTAATGAAGAATAAAAGAGTGGATGGAAAGTTAGGGAGTGTGAGAATGGAGACTGTTCCTGAACATACTGGACTGAAATTTAAAGACAAACTGCAGCAGGGGGACAGGGGTTTTCCAAAACTACAGTTTAACAACTTACTGACCTTTAAGCGCTGTTCAGCTGCAATCATGCTGTAATATGCACAGCACTGCTCAGGAGAAACCATAGCACGAATCTCTTCTTCCGTTGGTAAGCGGAAATCCGGTTTCAGCACCCACCAATTAGAGTCCATTCCTAGAACATAAAATATAATGGAATTTTATGTATCCATGATAAAATACTGTATTAGTCATATTCACTATGACGGCAGCATTACGGCTACAGACTGCGCCATGAATGTCTAGCTCCTCCTATGAACAATGCATTTAACCATTCAGCTTTGGTGGAAGGTGACAAATCAGATTACTGTCAATTAAGGCTACAAAACATAAAAGTGATGAGACAGTACCTGTTCTTTTAAAGTCAGCGCACAGTTTCAGCCTCTTTCTAATGCTGCTCTCTGAATGGGAAGGAAAAGCCTTTTTTATGTCTTCCATACGAATTCTACGCGGTCGATCTTTGCTTTTCCAGAACAGACGATATATAAACACCTGTAACAGATCAGGAGCAAAACTGTTTCTCCATCATTTGGCCAATATGCAAATAAAATAAAAATGAAGAAAAGTGGGAGGGACGGACCTGCAAGAAATCACGGATGTGTGTGTTCGCCCGCTTAGAGTTTGGCCCAGGAACTTCAAAGAGAGGACACTGCTGCCCAACTACAAAAATGTCCACCAGATCACGAACGTAATAACCTTGCCGGGTTCGGATGATCAGGAAATCTGTTTCAGGCATCTTGTGCAAGTAGATTGGAGATCTGAACAAATTATTTTCAAAAGCCTAAAAATAAGAAAAAACAAACAAACAAGCAGTTTAATGAAAGCTCAGATCAGAAATGCCCAACCTGTAATATGTGGTGGCACATACCTGTAAAAGTTGTCCTGGGTGCAGCGAGCCAAGAAACGGTGAGGTGTGACAATATACGGTCTCTCCATACTTGCAATCCGGCGCTCCAGGATCCTTCCCTGGTTTCTAGAAAAAAGTGAAACGCTCAGAAAACAATGTTTTATAAAACCTTACAAATACTGCTGTAAGACTAGAATTTGTACCCTCTTGTAATAGTTCTTGATTTTAGTTGCCATTCCAACTTGCATCATTAACGGAGGGTTTTCTTCACTGTACTCGGCCAGAATGAGATCTCCATCTTTGCCGGTGAGATCTTGTGACGTGCGCATAAAAAACATCTCTCCTCCACCAGATGCCTGGCGTTCTTGTTCTCTCATCTAATGCCCAGAAGAGGATATGAATAGATTAAATACAACAACTGACCCTTTAAAAATGAAATGCAATGCTGTGCTGAATATTTCATTGAACACTACAGATGAGACACTTTTCCCAAATGCCTGCTTATTGCATGGGGGAGGCAACTACGGGTATATCAGGGGAATTAAACCTGAAAATATGTGACATAATTAGGATTTATTTACCCCTAATAATTTACCTTTGCTTTCTTCTTGATGTGTTTAAGAAGAGGCTGCACCGAATGTGCTCCTGGTTGGGACAGGGCCCCAAATGAATATTTCTTCAATGGAGGACGGTGGAATTGTCTTAATTTCATGGGTCCCATGTGAGTAGGGAAGAAAGGCTGTCTGAGCTCCACTGCCGGTATCGAGTGCTGACACAAAGGAGAGGCTGAATGTGATTAACCTGTTAGTCACGTCTACATGAAGATAATGAATTCGGCAGGTAGCTTATTCTAATAAGCGATGTAGTGAAGACACTAGATTATAATCTGTAAGAAAGAAAGGCAATCTCTAACAGTAAAGGCCCCTTCACATTAAGCGACGCTGCAACGATACCGACAACGATCCGGATCGCTGCAGCGTCGCTGTTTGGTCGCTGGAGAGCTGTCACACAGTCCGCTCTCCAGCGACCAACGATGCCGGTAACCAGGGTAAACATCGGGTAACTAAGCGCAGGGCCGCGCTTAGTAACCCGATGTTTACCCTGGTTACCAGCGTAAAAGTAAAAAATAACAAACACTACATACTTACCTACCGCTGTCTGTCCTCCAGCGCTGTGCTCTGCACTCCTCCTGTACTGGCTGTGAGCACAGCGGCCGGAAAGCAGAGCGGTGACGTCACCGCTCTGCTTTCCGGCTGACCGACGCTTACAGCCAGTACAGGAGGAGTGCAGAGCACAGCGCTGGAGGACAGACAGCGTTAGGTAAGTATGTAGTGTTTGTTTTTTTTACTTTTAGGATGGTAACCAGGGTAAACATCGGGTTACTAAGCGCGGCCCTGCGCTTAGTTACCCGATGTTTACCCTGGTTACCAGTGAAGACATCGCTGTATCGGTGTCACACACGCCGATCCAGTGATGTCCGCGGGAGATCCAGCGACGAAAACAGGATTTTTGGTTGCTTACCGTAAAATCTGTTTCTTGAAGCCTCCATTGGGGGACACAGGAACCATGGGTGTATGCTGCTGCCACTAGGAGGCTGACACTATGCAAATAAAAAAGTTAGCTCCTCCTCTGCAGTGTACACCCCACCGACTGGCATTATACTCTTCAGTTAGTGAGAAAGCAGTAGGAGATAATGAAACAAGGTTGAAAAACCATAACCACAAACTTGAGAACTGTAACGTGAGAACAGTCATAGAACAGATAACAACAGAAAACATTGGGAGGGTGCTGTGTCCCCCAATGGAGGCTTCAAGAAACAGATTTTACGGTAAGCAACCAAAAATCCTGTTTTCTTTATCGCCTCTCATTGGGGGACACAGGAACCATGGGACGTCCCAAAGCAGTCCCAAGGGCGGGAAAACAGACTTCCATCAGGTCAGAGGACTCACCACTGCCGCCTGCAGGATCCTTCTGCCTAGGCTGGCGTCCGCCGATGCGTAGGTATGGACCTTGTAAAATTTGGCGAACGTGTGGATGGAAGACCAAGTTGCCGCTTTGCAAAGCTGTAGGGCGGAAGCCCTGTGGTGCACCGCCCAGGAGGCGCCGACTGCCCGGGTAGAGTGAGCCTTAATCCCAGGAGGGGGCACTCTGTTCTTGACCCGGTAAGCCTCTAAAATTGCCGTTCTGATCCAGCGAGCAATAGTCGCTTTAGAAGCCGGCTGGCCTCTGCGTGTGCCATCAGGAATGACGAAAAAAGAATCCGTCTTCCGGAAAGAGGATGTTCTATCCAGATAAATCCTCACTGCCCTGACTAGGTCTAGCTTGTTCAACGATCGCTCCAGAGGATGAGTCGGAGCTGGACAAAAGGAAGGTAGAACGATGTCCTCGTTGAGGTGGAAGGTGGAAACCACCTTAGGAAGAAAAGAAGGTGGAGGTCGGAAGACCACCTTGTCCTGGTGAATGACCAAAAACGGAGGGCGGCAAGACAGTGCCGCCAGCTCGGAAACGCGGCGAATGGACGTGATGGCCACAAGAAAGGCCACCTTCCAAGATAAAACTGATAGAGGAATCTCCCTAAGAGGTTCAAAGGGAGAAACCTTCAAAACGTCCAGTACCAGGTTTAGGTCCCAAGCCTCCACAGGGGCCCTGAACGGCGGGACGGCGTGGGCTACCCCCTGAAAGAAGGTCTTAATCTGTGGCCGAGAGGCCAAGGTCTTCTGAAAGAGGATGGAAAGCGCAGAGACCTGACCCTTCAGGGAACTAAGAGCCAGGCCCGAATCCAGTCCTGCCTGAAGGAAGGCCAAAAGAGAAGGCAGAGAAAAAACCATAGGCGGCACGCGGTTGGACTCGCACCAACGGAAGTAGGCCTTCCAGGTGCGGTAGTAGATCCTGGAAGACGAAGGCTTCCGAGCCTGAATCATGGTGTGAATCACCCGGTCCGAAAGGCCGGACGCTCTTAGAACCGCGGTCTCAACAGCCACGCCGTTAAACTGAGCGACCGAGAATTCGGGTGGCAGATCGGACCCTGGGACAGCAGATCGGGCCTGTCTGGAAGGCACCAGGGAGCGTCCGCGAGAAGGTTGACGAGCTCCGCGAACCAAGCTCTCCTGGGCCAATCCGGGGCGATCAGGATGACCGTCACCCCTTCCGCTTTGATCTTCTTCAACAGTTTGGGAAGTAATGGAAGGGGTGGGAACAGGTAGGGCAGCTCGAACTGTGACCAAGGAATGGCCAGAGCATCGACGCCCACTGCGAGAGGATCGCGGGACCTGGAGACGAATTGCGGAACCTTCCTGTTGATTCGAGACGCCGTGAGATCCACATCCGGAGTTCCCCATCGAAGACAAATCTGATGGAAGACCTCCGGATGCAGGGACCATTCCCCTGCCGCGAGACCCTCGCGGCTGAGGAAGTCGGCGGCCCAGTTTTCTACGCCGGGGATATGCACCGCGGATATCACCGGAACCGTTGCCTCTGCCCAAAGGAGGATCTTGGATACCTCGGCAAGGGCCAAGGAGCTCCGAGTCCCCCCCTGATGGTTGACATATGCCACAGCCGTGGCGTTGTCCGTCTGGATCCGGACTGGAAGGCCCCTGAGGATCCTTTCCCAATGGCGGAGGGACAGAAAGATGGCCCGAATTTCGAGGACGTTGATCGGCAGCGCAGACTCCTGCGTCGACCAACGGCCCTGAACCGTCAGGTGGCGAAAAACCGCACCCCAGCCGATCAGGCTGGCATCCGTTGTCACCACCTGCCAGTGAACCGGAAGGAAGGACCTGCCCTGGGAGATGAGAGGAGACGTCAGCCACCAGTTGAGAGACCGCTTGACCCGAAAGGAGAGTCTGATCGGCCGATCCAGGGAGAAGACCGACCTGTCCCACTGAGACAGAATGGCTTGCTGAAGGGGTCGAGAATGGAATTGGGCGAAGGGAATCGCTTCCAAGGTAGCTACCATCCTCCCCAGAACCTTCATGGCCGATCGGAGGGAGGGAGGCCGAGGACCCTGGAGCAAGAGTATGTCCCGACAAAGGGTGGATCTCTTGTCTTTGGGAAGGAAGACTCTGGACTGACGAGTGTCGAAGAGCATGCCCAGAAAGATGATGCGCTGAGAAGGAATAAGGCAGGACTTCTTCCGGTTGACCAGCCATCCGAAACGGGATAAGGTGTCGAGAACAATGGACAAGCTCTCGTGGGCCTGAGCAAAGGACGGAGCCTTGATGAGGATGTCGTCGAGGTATGGAAACAGGACCAAGCCTCTGACCCTCAAAATGGCCATCAGCGCCGCCATGATTTTCGTGAACACCCTTGGCGCGGTTGCGAGACCGAACGGCAGGGCGACGAACTGAAAATGATCTTGTTGCACTGCAAAGCGCAGGAAACGGTGATGTCCGGGAAATATTGGAACATGTAGGTAGGCGTCCTGGATATCTATAGAGCATAGAAATTCCTGAGCCTCCATGGAAGCAATTACTGAACGAAGGGATTCCATCCTGAAGTGTCTCAGGCGAACCCTCCTGTTCAGCAATTTGAGGTCCAGAATGGGACGAACCTGGCCGTCTTTTTTTTTCGGTACCACAAAGAGGTTCGAGTAGAAACCCGTGTACCGTTCCTTTTCTGGGACGGGAACAATTACCCCGGATTTTAGCAGAGAAGCGATGGCTGCGAAGAAGCCCGGAAACAAAGCGGGATCTTTTGGAGGACGAGATTGGAAGAAACGATCCCTGGGTCGGGAGGCGAACTCTATTTTGTATCCCGAGGATACAACTTCCCTGACCCATGCATCCTCTACTGCGGAAATCCAGACGTCCCTGAAACGGAGAAGACGGCCCCCCAACCTGGGAGTTGGGCTGGAGTCTTGCCGAGAGTCATGCGGAAGTGGATCTTCCAGTCCTGGGCCTGGACGATCTACCCTGGGAATAGCGAGGACGCCAGGACGGAGTGGGCCTGAAGGACACCGCCTTCTTCTCTTGACGTGCCTGTGGCCTCTGTTGCTGCTGGGAAAAGGAGTTTGATGCAGCGAAGCGACGAAAAGGCCGAAACGAGCGAAACTGCCGTCTAGGGGGAGGGCGACGAGGTTTAGCCTGGGGGAGAAGGGAACTTGTGCCCCCAGTGGCGTCCTTAATGATCTGGTCCAGCTGGGAACCAAAGAGACGAGAGCCCTGGAAGGGCAGACTAGTGAGGGACTTTTTGGAGGACAAGTCCGCCTGCCAGGCCTTGAGCCAAACGGTCCGGCGGATGGCAACGGCATTGCTGGAAGCCTGAGCCGCACAAGAGGCGACATCCAGGGAGGCGGAAACCAGGTATTCACCCGCGTGGGAAATCTGGTTGGCAAGTTCCGCTAATTGCGCGGGAGGAGCCCCGTCCAGGATACCTCGCCGTAGATCCTTGGCCCATTTTGAGATGGATTTTGAAGCCCAAGTGGAAGCAAAGGCTGGGCATAGCGCTGCTGAAGCCGCTTCAAAGGCAGATTTCGCGAAGGATTCTATAACTCTGTCGTTAGAATCCTTCAGAGACGCTCCGCCGGACAGTGGAAGCACCGTGTTGGTGGACAGCCTGGAAACAGGGGGATCCACCGAGGGAGAGACCGTCCAATTGGCGGTAAGATCTGGTGAAAAAGGATATAACACCCCCAGGCGTTTTCCCCTCTGAAAACGTCTGGTCGGATTCTCTCTCTCTCTGGCCAGGATTTCCTCGAATTCAGGATGAGGAGCAAAAAATTTTGAAGGTGGTTTGGCCCGTCTAAACGAAACCGCCAGATCTGCGGGTTCCGTAGAGGGATCCTTAATGCCACAGGTTTGGTTTATAGCCCGAATGAGGTTCTGGACCGACTCACTCATGGTGGCGATTTGGCTAGGATCCAGCTCCGAAATTTCCTCTGAGGGCGCATCAGATAAAGCCTCGCCTGACTCAGGGGAGGAGGAACGGTGCGACACCAACCGCGGGGGAGGGCCGGGCGGCGAGATGGAACGCGAAGAGGACTCAGACCGACGTTCCTGTCTGGACCTTTTGTAGCTTGGCAAGGAGGTCTCGGGTGGCGGTTCCTGCGACCCGCTGGCCACGGCAGGGGTCTGCAGGGGTAACCGATCCAGCGCGGACACCAAGGTTTGAGATACCCGTGTTAAATCGGCCACCGATTGTGACAGAGAGGCGGCCCAGCCTGGGATGGGGGGATCACTCTCGGGCGGAACAGTCGGGGGATCCTGGGCGGTGGGAACAATCGGGTTGCTGCAGGACTGACACAGCGGAGAGGACTGACCTGAGGGAAGTTTGCTGTTACAGGACGAACATGCAAAGTACGTGACTAAGGCAGAAGATGAAGAGGTAGGGGGGCGAGAGCGGCCCCCTTTAGAAGACATTTTGAGAGATCCCTGAAGATGCCAGTGGGTTAGGGGACAGTGGGGCAGAGAAGGGTGTCAGTCTGCAGTGCAGCTACTCACGGACCCGGTCCTGGAAGATGTCCCACTTGTTGCTGTATTCTTGCGATGCTGAGCCCACAGAAGATGCGGGCGAAGGAGCGTGGCGCGCTGCGTGAGGTGCTGCGAGGGCTGCTTGCTGTGTGAAGCGGCGCACACCAGCTGAGAGTCCCACGAGGAAGGGGGGCGGAGCCAGACGTAGAGGCGCCGGTGGGCAGGGCGCAGTATGTCGGGCGGGAAAAAGCCCGCCCGCAGAAGCGGAAATGGAGAAAGCCGACAACCGGAAGTAGGCCCCGGCCGAAGCCGGGGCCTAAATTAGGGACCGGCGGCCGAGAAAAAAAGGCCGCGGCGCCGAAATAGAGCGCCGGAAACAATGCGGCGTGAGGGAGGCTGGGGCCGCTGAAGGGCGCCGCAGACAACACCCTCCCGCGGCGCCAGAGCAATGCGCCGCAGGGAGAAGCGGCGTGACAGCCTGCAGGTCACAGAAGGGCGCCGCAGATAAACACCTTCTGCGGCGCCAGAGCAAAGCGCCGCAGCGAGAAGCGGCGCGACCGCCTGCAGGGCTGCCGCGCAAAGGATGTGCCCAGAGTAAAAACCGCAGCGCCGGTAATGCGCCGCGGAAGGAGCGTACGGCAGCCATAGAGCTGTCGTGGAAGAAATGCTGGCCACAGGGAAAAGAGCGCGGTGGCCTAAAAGGGGGGCCCCGCGCTGGAGAGCAGAAGGCCCCTGCAGAAAAGGGGAAGAAATGTGGAAATACCAGCCGCGCCACCGAAAGACAGGCGATGACCGGGTAAGCGAGTCGCCAGGGAGCCCCTAACAAGAACCCTATCAAAGGTCTGGGATGGGAGGGGAAGGGAGAATATACTCACCTAAAAATTCCACGCGTACTAACCTTGAAAAAGGGTTGAGACGTCCAGGGAGCTGATGGACGTCCTCGTCTCCGCAACCGACAGGCTCTGGTGGGCGAGTGGGTGGGTGACGGAGCCAGGACCGGACTTCTGAGCACGCTTGTGTGCTAGGCTCTTGGTCCTGGAGAGGGATCTATGAGGATACGGGGTGGCAGTACACACCGTACTCATAGTCCGCCTTGTGGGACTACAGGTGTGACTGTTCACCCTGTATCCCTCCGGGAAACCTGTAAAGGAAGCGACGCACATAGAGGTAGATAAGGGTCTAATGAAAGACCCGTGTCCACCTCCTACTGACACTAAGCTAAACTGAAGAGTATAATGCCAGTCGGTGGGGTGTACACTGCAGAGGAGGAGCTAACTTTTTTATTTGCATAGTGTCAGCCTCCTAGTGGCAGCAGCATACACCCATGGTTCCTGTGTCCCCCAATGAGAGGCGATAAAGAAATAAAGTTCTGGACTTTCTTCAGCGACCAACGATCTCCCAGCAGGGGCCTGATCGTTGGTCGCTGTCACACATAACGATTTTATTAACGATATCGTTGCTACGTCACAAAAAGCAGCGATATCGTTAACAATATCGTTATGTGTGAAGGTACCTTAAGATCAGTCTTCTCAGGTCCCTTAATATTGTTACCATCCATTACGACAGCCACAACTCATGCAGGGATTCCCTGTTAGGCAATCCCTACATGTGTTGTGGCTGTCAAACAGCCGCGAAACATGAAGGCGAGGGGACTCAAACATATTATTTGAGCACCCGAGCATGCTTGGACAACACCTTACCTGATCATGTTTGCTCATCACTATATACCGCACATCGCTGCTAACAAAGACCCATAGTCATGTGATATATGTTCACAATCCAAAATCAGATCTCAGCAGCAAAGATCATTTTGTTTAGTATTAGCATCAATGCTTCAGTTAGGAATTGTGTGCCTGTAAGAATAAGAATTTACCTGGATAATGTTTCCTCCAAATGTTCCTCGTAACCCTTGCTGTTTTGGATAGTAAAATTCATCATTGGATAAATTCCAGGGATCCTTCACCTCCGGCTGGGACATGTTCTGTGAGAGGACACATTACACAACATCCCTTTTTACTCGTCCAGACTTAGATGCTTTGCTGTCTCAGTATGACATTAATAAGCGAGTCCTAGATCAATAGGAGCTAGTGTAATTAAGCATGTAGCTCTTAGAGGGCCAAATGTTACACTGCGGAGCATGTGGCATCAAGCTATCCATCTCAGTTGTTAATTAAGGGGGTAGAATAAGAGAAAAAAGAGCTATCGGTGAGATTACAAAAAAATTTAGCTGCTTGTACTAATTTAAATAAGATATTCTGTCTAGAATATCCCTTTAAGGGATGGCCCCCTTACCTGCTGGGGCTCCTCCTTGATGACACCAGTTTTCCCTAATAAAATTCTACTTTTCTTTAGAGATGACTCCTTCTTGCTCTCCTTAGAGGGAGAATTTGACGTGGTTTCTTCTTTCTCATCTGGGATTTCTGTTGATAAAAAAATAAGTTAAATATAGAAGAATTCCTAAGGACAAGTATATTACAACTGTGTGTGAAATGTTACCAACCCAGGATAATGTTTTCATCGTTGGGATTTAACGTTAACACAGGAGGGTCCAAAATCCTGTCCATGGCTTGATCATCCCAGATTATATTGTCTTCCCACCGTCCATATACCAATTCTTCATTGTCAATAGGAAAAATTGAAAACCAAGGGCGATCTTCTTCCGTGGATGCTAAAAAGCAAGGTGGACATATCTGCAATCAGACTCCTAAAACCACAGCACAATCTGACCACAAGTCACTGTCTAGTCCAGGTCTGACTGTGCCGTGACGATGTGCAGATACTATCCCTTATAGTAGTAGCCATCAGCATACAGACATTACTTGGTCTGGAAACATTTGTGTCATAGGAAGAAAAGTTGCGCAAGGAACATATATAAATTCTATACTTTTCTAGGAGTATTTAAGGTTTATCAGTAAGAATTGTGACTTGCGCCTCGCCCACAGCCAAAATAGGGATTTTTGTGTACTCGCCATAAAATCCTTTTCTCCGAGCCATTCATTGGCGGACACAGACCGTGGGTGTATGCTGCTGCCACTAGGAGGCTGACACTAAGTGATACAAAAAAAGTTAGTTCCTCCCCTGCCGTATACACCCTCCTGCTGGCTCTCAGCTAACCAGTTCGGTGCAAAAGTAGGAGATCAATAACATATGAGCGTATATCATGTCACATTATATATGAGAGTATAGCATGTCAAATTATAAAACAAACACAAGCTAATAACAGGGTAGGAGCTGTGTCCCCCAATGAATGGCTCGGAGAAAAGGATTTTACGATGAGTACACAAAAATCCCTATTTCTCCTTCGCCTCATTGGGGGACACAGACAGTGGGATATCCCAAAGCAGTCCCTGGGTGGGGACAGCATCAGATCAGGCCCTGTGTAACCGCTACTTACAAGTGCGCCATCGCGGCCTGCAGAGTCCGCCTGCCCAGACTCACATCTGTGGAAGTGTGGGAATTATAGTGCTTCAAGAATGCATGTGGACTGGACGAATCCACAAGCTTGCAGGTGTGCTTTGCCGACGCCTGGTGCCTAGATCCCTCGATAGACAGGGAGATAGGCTGACATCTAACACGGAAGGACTCCTGGATGGTGAAACGAATCCACCAGACTAACAAACCCAAGGAAAATGGCTAAACCCTTCCTGTAACCATAAGGAAGCCTTCTTATCGTCAGGAAGCCCAAATAAAGTGTTCGACCTTCGGAAGGACGCCGTCCTCGATACGTACCTACTCAGAGCACTCACTTTGTTGAGATTATGGGGAACCCATTTCGTTTTGTAGACTGGAGCCGAAAGAGATGAGGGAAGAACGATAGCCTCATAACAGTGGGAACACAATACCACCTTGGTAAGAAGGGACAGGGATGGCCTGAGGACAACCTTGCCTTGATGGTAATAAGGAAAAAAGTCTGAAAGAACAGAGTGGCAAGCTCTGAAGACTCATCAGGATGACAAGATCATACAGAAAAAAGGGCGACCTTCCCTGATAGAAAAGTCTGTCCAGATCAAAAGGAGTCTACTGTAAGACTCCCAGGACCATTAAGGATCCAAAGATCTAACGGTATGCGATAGGGAAGGACTACATGTGAAAATTCCCCTGTTGCAAGAAGACGGAAAGATACTAGCTCCGCAAACAAAAAACTGACGTGGTCTGTGCGGATCCCCGAGGATCACTGGGGGGCCTTTCTGCTTCGGAAAGGCTTTTGGAAGTAGTGGAAGAGGGGTTATGGAAACTGGTACCACGGAAGAACCAGAGCAAGCACTGCGATGGCTCTTGGATCTCGAGGCCGAACCATGAACTCGAGTACATTGGCGTTCAGTCTGGACGCCATCCGATCTACAACTGAAGAGCTACAGTGAAGGAAGATCTGATGGAAGACTTCCGGGTGAAGTTCCCACTCACTTGAGGGGGAACCCTGACGACTGAATATGTCTGCCGCCCAGAGTTCTACTCCTGGAATATGTACTGCTGAGATCACCAAGTGATAGATCTCGGCCCATCAGAGAATGTGAGGTACCTCGGCCAAGGCGCCTGACCGTGGGTACCTGCTAGATGATTGATGTATGGCACAGCCGTGGCATTATCCAATTGAATGTGGATGGGGTGACCCGCCAAAATGCAGTGGACCTGCTGTAGGACTAGCCGTACCGTTTGGATCCCCAGAGCAATGATCGGGAGAAGAAGACTGGCACAGATAGTCACCAATAACCATTGAACAGGGAGAAAGGCCCTAGATGAGGAAGGAGCTCAGAGACTACCCTCTGAAAGCCTGCTTGACTTGCTTAAAACGAGCGGAGCGAAGGAAACTGCTTCCATTGTCGTCACCATTTTCCCCCAGAACCCTCCTAGCAAATCGAATGAAATGAGGGGATGAGTGATCAAGTGCGCGAGCTCCCTGTTGAAGGGCCACGACCTTGTCTCGAGGGAGAATTACCATCCTTCTGGAAGTGTGCAGGATCATCCTCAAAAAGGATCTACCGGGCTGGATATGAGGAAAACTTGTCTAAGTTTAGCTGCCAGCCCAGGTGAGAGGGTATCGCAAGTGATAGAGACGACTCAGCGTAGTCCTGGAAGAGTGGCTAGAAAGTTGACCAAATAGGGCAGGACGACCACGCCTCTAGGGTGCAAGAGGAACATGACAGCCGCCATGACCCTTGCGAACACTCTGGGTGCGGTAGCAAGGCCGGAGGGCAAGGTCAAGACTTGAAAATGCTGTTCGCGAATGGAAAAGCGAAGGAACTTTTGAAGAGGGGAAAAACAGGAACGTGAGGGCAAGCATCCCGAATGTCGAAAGATGCCAGAAAAAACACTTTTTTCTGTTGAAATAATGGCTGAGCAGAGGAACTCCATCCGAAAAAGGAGGACCTTGTCAAAGGTTGTTAGAAGTTTTAGGTCCAGGATCGGTCTTACTTTTCGTTCCCCATTTGGAACCAAGATCCCTTAGATTTAGACTGTCCTGGACAACCCTTCCACTGCTGGTTGGGTCTGTAGGAAACATACGATCCTTTGTTAGACTCCCGCTCAGAAGATTTGATTGTGTACTGTCTTCGGGAAAAGGTTACTGGTGTGAAATAAAGGTAGTTAAGATCTCCGACCAGGAGACCATTGCTCTAGCAACCCATGCGGCGGCTAAGGAAAGGTAAAGCGCTGAACCAGAAAACGCAAGACAAAACGAACCAGATTTTCTATCTGACAGTCCGTGTATTTTTAATTGATGATACATCAGGCAGGGATACTGGTAGGTAAACCACAGAAGATTCTACCTGGTTAATCTGCCAAGTGGCAGAATGTGCGGCTGCATTCAGCAGTTCGGAAAAAAGCCATCTCTTGCCATCGTCTCTCTCTTTTGACAGTGCAGAGTTAAAAATTAGGAACCCTCGGTCCACCGTCCTCTTAACAGGGAAGTGCATCATCTGCTAAATAGTGGTGATGCAGAGGGGGGTTCTCGGACGCCAAAAAGGGTGCCTCTGTACGTCCACAGAGTTCAGGTCCCCGGGTGGACAGGGCAG
Organism: Ranitomeya imitator; assembly: GCF_032444005.1. Classification (NCBI taxonomy): domain Eukaryota; kingdom Metazoa; phylum Chordata; class Amphibia; order Anura; family Dendrobatidae; genus Ranitomeya; species Ranitomeya imitator. The sequence continues at coordinate 132,872,877 of NC_091283.1, forward strand.
GTTGTCTGGCGTTAGGCTTGGATGCAGAAGAGGATACATGGAGGCGACACTCCATGTGCTCATCTGTTGATGGTGTGGGGAGATCGGTGCCCTTTAACCCCTTCACGACCTGTGACAGCGTATGCGTCTTGAAAGTAGGTGCCAATCCGACCTGTGATGCAGATGCTGTGTCACAGAAGGATTGCGTTACTGCGGGTCGGGTGACCGGGGTTAATGAAAGGTCACCCGTCCCGTAGGTGCAGGGGGACCTATACTTGACCCCGGGGGGGGGGGGGGGGTGGCCTTGCCCCCCAGGCTACGATCACTCCTGATGACCTTTTTGTCACCCCCCCTCAGATCTGATTGGAGCTAGCGTCCATGTGACGCAAGCCCTCCAATCAGATGTGGAGGGGCGGAGAAAAACAATATCTGCCTCGCTCCTCAGCTTCATGCCTTCCGTGGAAGCTGAGGAGTGAGGTGCCTGACTGCTCACCTGCCCCCCAGACACTGCGATCGCCGCCACCACTGCACACCTCTTCACAGTGCCACCGCCTCCCCCACTGCCACTACCACCGCTGCTGTTGAGGACAGGTATCTCCCCTCTCTTGTCCTCCACTCTACCCCAACCTCCACCCCCTCCCCCCTGATCATCCCTTGCCCCCCTTTATCACCTGCTGCTGCTGGCTCCAATTTCTTCTCTCCTACCCCCCCTGCGCCTGTTAGCCCCTCCTCCCCTGGTGATCACCCTCTTCAGTGATCACCCCTAATCACCCCCAGCCCCTCTGGTCACCCCCTGCCCACCCCCTGATTACCTGCTGCCGGCTCCATCGACAGCTCGTCCTCTGCTCCCCTCCTGCCCCCCCCCCCCCCGTACCTGGCAGCTCCATCCTCCCCTGGTGATCACCCCAAAGTTACCCCCTGATTACCCCCTGCACTCCTTTATTACCTGCTGCTGCCTCCATTTGCTCCTCTCCTACCCTCCCCTGCGCCTGACAGCTCCATCCTCCCCCGGTGATCACCCCCCCCCCCCCAGTGATCACCCCAATCACCCTCGGCCCCCTGATCACCCCGTGATTACCTGCTGCCGGTTCCTTCTACAGCTTGTCCTCTGCTCCACCCCCCCCCCTGTGCCTGACAGCTCCATCCTCCCCTGGTGATCAACCCCCCCGCCCTCCTGATCACCCCTGCACTCCTTTGTCACCTGCTGTCGGCTCCGTTTGCTCCTCTCCTGCCCCCACGGCGCCTGACAGCTCCATCCTCCCCTGGTGATCACCCCCCAGTGATCACCCCAATCACCCCCTGCCCCCCAGATCACCCCCTACCCCCCCCTGATCACCTGCTTCTGCCAGCTCCATTTTCTCCTCTCCTACCCCCCTGCGCCTGTCAGCCCCTCCTCCCCAGGTGATCACCCTCTCCAGTGATCACCCCTAATCACCCCCGGCCCCCCTGGTCACCCCCTGCCCCCTGATCACCCCGATTTCCTGCTGCCGGCTCCATCTACAGCTCGTCCTCTGCTCCCCTCCTGCCCCCCCCCCTTACCTGACAGCTCCATCCTCCCCTGGTGATCAGCCTAACCCCCCCCCACCCCCGGCCCCCCTAATCACCCCCTGCACCCCCCCCCCCCAATCACCCACGGCCCCTGATCACCCCTTGCCCCCCTGATCACCCCCTGTGCTCCTTTATCACCTGCTGCTGCCGACTCCATTTGCTCCTCTCCTACCTGACAGCTCCATCCTGTCACATCACACACACACACCAACCTGACGTACACTATACAACACCACACACCAACCTGACATACACTACACCACACACACCAACCTGACATAGCGTGTCAGGTTGGTGTGTGTGGCGTTGTGTACGTCATGTTGGTGTGTGGTATAGTGTACGTCAGGTTGGTGTGTGTGGTGTATACTACACCACACACACCAACCTGATGTACACTACACCACACACACCAACCTGACGTAGTGTCAGGTTGGTGTGTGGTGTGGTGTAGCGTATGTCAGGTTGGTGTGTGTGGTGTAGTATACACCACACACACACCAGCCTGACGTACACTATACGACACCACACACCAACCTGGCGTACACTACACCACACACCAACCTGACGTACACTACACCACACACACCAACCTGACATGTCAGGTTGGTGTGTGGTGTGGTATAGTGTATGTCAGGTTGGTGTGTGTGTGTGGTGTATAAAACACAATACACACCAACCTGACGTACACTACACCACATACCAACCTGACATACACTACATACTTTCAATACGCGACGTGTCCGCTAACGTTGGAGCTAATTTTCCATTCAAAAAGTCAAATGGTGCTCCTTCCCTTCTGAGCCTTGTGGTTTACCCCCACATGTGAGGTATCCGTGTACTCAGGAGAAATTGCCCAACAAATTTTAGGATCCATTTTATACTGTTGCCCATGTAAAAATTAAAAAAATTGAGGCTCTGTCCTATGCTGTAATGGGAGCATAAATCACACACCGAACAAGGCCACACACCCGCTCATACGCGCTGCCACCACTCATCGAATACACGGGCGATGAGTCCCGGACTAATAACAATACTAATAAAAATATGTGATGATGAAATACACACTACCACTACAATGGAGGGTAGAAAAAACGAAAAAAAAAAGCCAAAATATAATGAATTTTATTAGATATATTATTAAAAAAGAATTATAAAATACCAAAGCAAGCTACTAGAGCCACACAAACAGAGGTTATATTATTATATCATTATCATCTGACATTAGTATTTATTCATGGATTTTTCTGTCTACATCTTGCACTAGGCACTTTTTTGTTAGTATTTTTTACTATTGTTATTTGTTATTTTTTGCATAGAGGTTATTTTTGTTATTATTATTATCAAATATTTATATATTTTTTGATGTGCTTCTATGGATTTTGGACAAAACTTTAGTCATCATTGTGACATTTATATATGTTGGGCACTGTCCATAGGTTTCCTCTCAAGTGTGTCCTCTCTAGTAGCTTCCTTTGGTATTTTATCATTCTTTTTTAATAATATATCTAATAAAATTCATTATATTTTATTTTGGCTTTTTTTCGTTTTTTCTACCCTCCATTGTAGTGGTAGTGTGTATTTCATCTTGTACTTTGACGATTTTGCCAGTTATTTTTCGAAGACTGTGTCTAATTATTAATAAAAATATGTCTATCACTCATAAGGCTCACACACCTTTAGGCTATGGATGCTTTTAGAACATTCAAGGTTCAACTTGTTAAAGTTTTATACTTTAATAACAAAAAGTTCAATGCTTACAATAAGAAAAAGGTATAAAAATATGATACTAAAAAGACATACAACTTATGCAAAACAGTGTCAAAATAAACAGCAGAAAACTTACAGAAATTACCTAACTGGTAGTTGCTTTCTGCTCCCTGGGGGAAGGAAGAATGTAGATTGGATCACCCCAGCTTCTCAGGCTGCCCTCACATGTGAACACAATTCTCTGTTTGCAGCCTAAATGTATAACTTTGGTCTGAGGTCAGGTTTCTAGACCGGCCTTCCAGGTTAATATCATAATTGCGTTCTGTTTGATTGGGCCACGGCCGCTCTACTAATGAATATATATTATTTTCCTCTGGAGACACTTGTGAGGTGGTTCCCAGGGATAGCTAGCCCTCAAGCCGCAATTAGCATCTCCCCTCCAAGCACTAGGGGGTGCCAAGTGTTCATTTCTTCTTGGCCTTAGCCAGACCTCCTGGTGGGATATGGAGACAGAATTTCTACTAGTCCCAAGGAACCAATGAAGTACCTATTAACACCTAGGTGCGACTTGCCTTCAGGGCAGATGTTACATTACCACTAGTCACACATATAACCCTAGACATATGTCCCTACACACATATAGATATAGATATATATATATATTTATATATATATATATATATATATATACACACACACATATTTCACCACACTGATTATGTGTCTTTAAGACCAGGGAATACTGGTCAGGTACTTCCTTACCCGGGTACTGATGTTGCAGAGTCGTTGTGCCCCTTTAATGCAAAAAAACTGTCGCCCCTGTGTGAGCCGGCCAGGTGGACCAAGATGACCACAGGTAGATGCAGAGGTGATAAAGTCTTGCAGAGAGCGAGACGTGCCCATTCGTGGGCGGAGCCACATACATGTGGTGGGTGGAGCCTCGAGACTTCGATGAATAGGCCCAAGCCGGGGCCTAAATTTCTGCAGCAGGCGGGAGCGATACCAGCGGTAGAAGTGAATGGCGTAGTAGTGGCCGAGAAAATTGAATGCTCCTGTGCCAGGCGACAAGCGCCAGAAAAGCGGGCGGAGCCGCCTTAGCGCGCCATAGTGTGGGCGTGGCTTTCGGGATGCGGCCTACACATCGGCTGAAGCCGGAGGCTAAATTTTTGCAGCCGGCCGCAGCATTACCTCAGGGAGGTGGGCCACAGGGAAGCTGAGGCTGCCAGTCAGCATGTGAATATCCCACTGCAGAGGCCCACCGCTGACTGGATCCACTCACCATGGGTGCGCGTCCCGGCATGGAGCCGCTGCGGATGACTGGGATTCAGCGCCGAGAAAAGCGTGCGCACTCTACTGTTCTGCTGCAGGTGCAGGGATAAAGGTGTAAACCTCAATCCATCATCCCTTTTGTTAGGGAGGTGGAGAGGAACCGTCCGCCTCCTTGTGCCATCCGCTTTCACAGTGGTGGGACAGTGGGGACTGCTCGGACGCCATAGAGAGGGGCCTCTGTACATCCACGGAGTTCAGCCCCCGGGTGGACAGGGCCAGTTGTCCGGCATTAGGCCTGGCTGCAGAAGAGGGTACGTGGAGGCGACACTCCATGTGCTCGTCCGTTCAGGGTGCGGGGAGATTGGTGCCCTTGAAGGGGTCCGTCGCCCCTAAGAATCAGCTCAGGCAGTGGCATCCCACGTCGCAGGAGAGGATACGGAGAGATGAAACTCCATGTGCTCGTCCGTTCAGGGTGCGGGGAGATCGGTACCCTTGAAGGGGCCCGTCGCCCCTAAGAATCAGCTCAGGCCTGGTATCCCACGTCGCAGGAGAGGATACGGAGAGACGACACTCTCCATGCTCGCCTGTTGATGGTTCGGGGAGATTGGAACCTTGAAAGGATCCGCCGCCCCTTCGTTGTAGAAAGTAAAATCAAAAATGTAAAAAAGTAAAAATTAAATAATAAAGAGTTTTGGGTCTGAATAGCAGAGCCCTCCGTGTGCCTCCTACGGACACTAAGAACTGGTTAGCTGAGAGCCAGCAGGAGGGTGTATACTGCAGGGGAGGAGAGAACTTTCTCTGTATCACTTAGTGTCGCCTCCTAGTGGCAGCAGCATACACCCACAGTCTGTGTCCCCCAATGAGGCGAAGGAGAAATCCATACTATACCTTGCTGTTCTGGAGGATGCTTTTCCTTCCCCTTGGTAGCAATGAGTGAACCAGGAATGATCGGCTTTTGCACTAAAGGCGTTGGTAGGTTTAACAGTGATCCACTTCGATTCAGTCCTGCACGAAAGAAGAAAGACTCCTTAAATCAGCAAACAAGGACCTGAGCCTCATACTACTGACATCTTTGCTCCAACTGGTGGCACCTTGCTGGGCATTGTACGCTGTGGCATTCCTGGTCATGCTGGAGGGAAGCCAACCAGCTAAACTGGCTCTCTGGGTCTTGGTTACTTTGTGCTTCACGTCCTCCCCGTTCCATATCACGTCATCCTCCCACTGAAGCTGTGTTACCATCAGGAAATGTTCATCTTGAAATTGTGCCTCTGTGGATTCCTCCGGTTTCTAAACAATGTCAGAAACTACTTGTGTAAGATACTGATAGAGAAACATTATGACCAAGAATCTCTGCTTACTTACTCATTCACAAACCTGGTCGTTTATGTCATTGCCAGTATCAGGAACAATATCGTCATCATTGTTCTCCTCCTTCAGCTTAAATCCATAATCAAATCCACTGCCATCTTCAGGTACTCCCAGCATATCGTACCACAACTGCGCTGGGCCGTAGCGCCACTCTGCTACTCGGGGTTTGGTATCCGCAACCTTATCTGTATCCCCAGCGGACTGGGAGAACTTGGACTCCACAGGAGCCATCATAGTGATCTGCAGAAAGAAAAAAATATTTGGATTCATTTCAACTGAATTCTAAAAAAATAAGTTTAAAAAGATAAATCTAGAATAGTAACTACACTATTCTCCATAAATCAATAGAACAGGTGAAGAGAAGTTACAAAGTTTATTATCTGAGAAATCTGTTTCTTTCTTCACTTATCGGTCACTTTTTTTGCCTCCTGTACTGATCATTCACTCACGAACTGCTCAGGTCTGTCTACAGTCAGTCTGCAGGGCTAGGAGAGCCAACGGGAAGGAAGGTAGGGGAGAAAAAGCCAGAGAACATAAAGAGGATACGCTGAGGCTTCAAATGTGGAGGGGAAAATGTGGAAATCTAGGATGCAAGTCATGTGATGGCCAGAAATAGGGTCATTCCTCTTGTACGCACACAGGACACCTAAAGTGTAACGGCACCTTCAGGTAAGTTTTCATGTATAAGATGAAATACCACCCTAAATATAATTTTTTTTTAAAGTAAATAGGATAAGAATTATGTGCCATTTAATTTCCTGTTATATGTTTATTGCGATACTTTTTATTTTTTTTATTTACAAAAACTGAGTTTCCAAATGCTCAGAATACCTAAAGCTGCCACTAGAGGGAGTAAAGGAGCGAACTGAGTTTAGTTACACACTAAACTCAATAGCAGGCAGCATGCTGCCTCTAGTGGTAGCTGCAAGAATTTTCCCGGCGATGAAGTCATTTAAAAGGAACCTGTCACCCCGAAAATCGCGGGTGAGGTAAGCCCACCGGCATCAGGGGCTTATCTACAGCATTCTGTAATACTGTAGATAAGCCCCCGATGTTACCTGAAAGAGGAGAAAAAGACGTTAGATTATACTTACCCAGGGGCGGTCCCGCTGCTGGTCAGGTCAGATGGGTGTCTCTGGTCCGCTGCGGCGCCTCCCATCTTCATTCCATGACGTCCTCTTCTGATCTTCAGCCACGGCTCCGGCGCAGGCGTACTTTGTCTGCCCTGTTGAGGGCAGAGCAAAGTACTGCAGTGTGCAGGCCCCGGGCCTCTCTGACCTTTCCGGCGCCTGTGCACTGCAGTACTTTGTTGTGCCCTCAATAGGGCAGACAAAGTACGCCTGCGCCGGAGCCGTGGCTGACGATCAGAAGAGGACGTCATGGAAAGAAGATGGGAGGCGCCGCAGCGGACCAGAGACACCCATCCGACCGGACCAGCAGCGGGACCGCCCCTGGATGAGTATAATCTAACGTCTTTTTCTCCTCTTTCAGGTAACATCGGGGGCTTATCTACAGCATTACAGAATGCTGTAGATAAGCCCCTGATGCCGGTGGGCTTACCTGACCCGCGATTTTCGGGGTGACAGGTTCCCTTTAAAGGCTGCTGTCTGTGACCGACAAAAGCAATAGATAGTTAAATGCAGCAAATGGAGCCAAGTCTGGTTGCTGCAGTTACAGAAATCTACTTGTGTTACACTGGAAAAAAATCTCTACCCGACAAATACAATAGCAAGCATTTATTATACACTCACTTAAAAAGGACTAGAGCCCAAAAGCAGAACACATATTATATGCACACAGACAAGCACTGGGGATAATATACCAATGAGGGACAAATTAATGCACTAATGTAGGGGAGCAATAATTACAAGATCCTACATCAGTGCATTAATCTGACATCCATTGGTATAGTGTTTGTGCTCTGTATTTGGGCAAATGACCTTTATAAGTGGTGTATGATAAATGCTTGCTTTTATATTTAGAGGATTGTGATTTATTCTAGTGTAAGCCTTTTTAGTCAGCACCCTGGTGTAATCTGCTATATTTTTGGCTTGGAAACCGATAGCTGGTATGACGCAGGGTCCGCACCTTACCTGGCTTCATTATTTTGCAAGGGACCTATAATGATGTACGCCAGAGGTCATTAAAGGGCTAAAAAAGGGTTTTCTGATCTCATGAAATGATAGCGTATCACTAGGATATCCTGCCACTTTATGATTAGGGGGGCAGGGGGCATTTTTTTTTTAGACATCCACTGATCCTGGGAAAGAAGGCCACCTAATAAATAAAACTAGGACAATCATTCACTAAATGTTTCCCCATGATTAGGTAAAGCAGTCATCAGGATAAGCTGCGGGACGTCGTACCTCATCGTCCGAGAGGCATTGCTCAGGTGGTGGTGCTGGAGCATACTCATATTCCCAACATGACTTCTTCTCGGGTCCTGCCTCGGCTTCTTCACCTTCTTTTGCCTGAACTTCCTGGGTCAATTCTCTGTGCTTTTTTCGGCGTTTTCGGCGGGCACTACGCCAAACTGACAGGACACTTTTCCCAGGTCCAAATAGTCGAAGAAAGCGCAAAACCTGTAGGCAAAATAAAACTGCTCCTTAGAAGAACTAACAGTTGCTATCAACGTGGTTCACTATTGATGTTGCCTTATTTTATTAACCATGTGTGTCATTGCTCACTCTATTAGCCCCAGCAATCACTTGTTAAAAGATGGGGACTCTGCATGCCACATGTGGGCAGAAATCAAATCAGCTGTAATATGTAAGGAATAGGACTGATTAATCCCATCACATGTTGGTTGCTTATATTGAGCCATCATATTCCACAGCTCGTTACAGACATCACTGTCTCCAATGGGGCTCACCATCTATATCCCTATCAGTATGTCTTTGGGGGGTGGAAGGAAACCAGAAAACCCGGAGGAAATACCTACAAACATGGGGAGAACATACAGACTCCTTGCAGAGGTAGTCTTTGGTGAGTTTAAACACAGGACCCCAATACAACCGTGCTGCCTTATAGCATCCCAAAAAGAGCTTGTGGAGAACATAAAAACAACAATAATGGTAGAAAATACCTTGCCAGGTCTAAATTCTGGGAAGAGCTCAGTGACGCTAGGAAGAGGTTTGGTGCCATCTCTCTGCATTATGCCAGCAAGTGGCAATGTCAACTTTCGCTCCTTTTTCTCACTTTGTCTGCGCTCTTGAGGACCAATCTCAGATTCAGAATCAGACGAACTGCTGAAGTCCACCTTTTCCAAGGAAGCGGAAGATGGCGCAATAATGGAAGGAAGAATGATCCCATCACCTTCTTCAGAGGCTGTATAAAACAAGCAGAATTCGGCTTTAAGAGAGGTATAACCCCAACTGAAAGCTATCTCCTACACATAGAGCATAGTACTCGGCTTTCTTAGACAGTGAACGGCGTGGAGGCTAATCATGTGCACTTCTGCTCCACTCATATGGAAAGCCCCATAGGCGAAGAGCCCAACTTTATAGATGACTGTTTTTTTGTACATGGTTGATAACTTATGTAGATAAATGCAAACTTTGTCCCAACTTTCTGCAGCATGTGAATATTTATAGGATTTGCAAAAGGTAGTCCCGATTCAACAAATCTATTACGAGAGATAACTGGTGTAAAATGGTTTTTGGCACAATGCATAGTGGTGCAAAAATTTTGCGACTGTGAACTCTGCGATAGAGTGTAAAGTAGCTCTGCAAAAACGGGTGGAGAAGGAGCAGGGCCACACCAGCCCATCAAATATAGCAAAAGTGCTGGCATTTCTTAAATCTCTGGCTGCAATAGCATTTGTGGCGAGGACACGCCACCGAAAAATGTGCCAAATCCATTAAGTGGCTCTTAATAAATTTGTTGCACTTTACTCCTGCCAGCTCTTCATTAAGACAGGTATGAGCAACACCAATCTTAATGGATCAGCCCCTATGTTCTTAGAAGAAAGTAGTATTTTTTTCACCAATGATGCAGCAGTTTTACATATCCAGAAACTAATGTAGTCCCAAAATGAAGCTGATTAAGTAAATATTGCAGTGAGAAAATGGAGGGGAGTAGACTGTACACAGCAGCTTCTCTCCATGTGAGACTACATAGTGGGAGAAAGGGCAGAAGTAGTAGATAGGAGAAGATCAAATTTCTTGGTGTAAACCTCTTAAGGTCTCATACACAAAAGCTGGACTCCAGACTAAGGATTGCCTAGTCCTTTTGTTCTACAGACAGGTAAGTCGCTGCCACAGGAGATATATGGATATGAATATATGTATATATCTATCCATGATCACTTACTTGTTGGTGCTGCTCCCTTTTCCTCTTCTTTCTTACATGTCACTGGTGGAGGAGGTGGAGGTGGCATTAGCTTGGAATCAATATCTTCACAGTCCGCATCATAGTCGTCGTCATCATCATCTAATCAGAGCACAAATTTCATCAAAACCTCAACTAGCACATGAAATTCTACAGTCAGGTCTCCTGCGATGACGATAACATTTACCTGCTCTTCGGGAGAGATGGAGACTTCCCATAGCCTGCCTATACCTTCGAGACTCATCTTCAGCCACTTCATTGATATCAGAGTAGTCGATCGCGTCATCAGTACTCTTAACCCAACCTGTACAATAGAGATGGTGAGTTATAAGTAGATAGACTGCAATGAGCAGAATAAAAATGATATAAGTAGAGGTTTAATAACAAAAAGCTTTTGTAGAAAGATGCAGATATTCAGATAGAAACTCTGGTCCCGAGTCTCAGCAGCTTCTCCATCAATTTCTGGCCATTGTAATACACAGTTTCTGGTGCCGACAAGTGTAGAAAATAAAGGGACTGGGTTAGCTATTAGCTATTGTGCAGCCAGCCAGCCCCCTTCACACACATCGCAGATCACATGAAACACTCTCCTATGTCGAGCACAAAACTGAAAGTGGAAATAATGAGCCGGGGACTAGAGCAGATAAATAATATCGGGGCAGCAGGCCTAATAGAACTATATTAGAAAGTGGCAGTAGCAGCTACTAAACAATTTATGGAGCTGCAGTACATTGCTTACATACACCGGCAGCCAGATCTGATATCAGCTGATTGGTGGGGAGGGGACCCCTGACAGATCTCACATTGATGACCTGTCCTATGGAAAGTTCATCCACCCCTTTAAAGAACTTACTATTTAAAGTTTATTTAGGTTTTTTTATTAATGGATGACCCCTGCAATTTTACAACTATAAAACTGAGGAATACTACATACACTGCTGAAATACACAAAATGCCTTATGTCAATGCCATTACCATCTTCATCCAAGTTCACCCCTTCAGTTTCTGTGGCCTCGTCCGCGCTGGATGTGATTTCTGTAATAAGATTTCCAAGGCCAAGAGCTCCCAACCCTGCAAGGTGTTTCTTTGACTCCTAAAACCATGAAACAGTCAAATGTCTTAGTAAAAGATATTTATATCATGAATGATAAGAAGACAATGTCGGCAGGAGACTCTGGTGGAGACACTGGAGAGGAAATCGCTTCAACTGCAATGAAAATTAGTAAACATCCATTTACCATTTATGTAAGTGTAGGTATGAGTGGTAAGACGTCCAGCTACATGGTCAGATACAGGTAGGAGCAGGGTGGATTTGATTTAAATCTAACTGATTTAAATCACGATTTAAATCACAAGTCAGTAAGGCTTAATTTAAATCAGTGATTTAAATCAAAGTTTCTACCTAACTGAATTTGACTCCGCAGAGGTCCCAGCCTCTTCTTCACGGCAAAAATGTTACAACATGAACAGAGTTGAGAAAAAGACCTTAATCCTATTGTTCTACAAACCTATGAATACAGAATCAACCCCTTCAGTGCCAAGTCCATGAAGTTACACAATATGTTTCTGATTGTTTGGAGTGGAATAGATCTGCACAACACAAGAAGAATGTGAATCTAAGTGTGAGGAGGAGGAAGGGCAAGCAGACAAGAAAATGAAAGTGAAACTTTTAGCACAATACTGCAGCATAGCCACAGACAGACAAGTCTGGTTCTGTTTGTGTGTACGATCAACAAGGCAGGCATGCATGCAAAATGCAAACGATGCAACAAAGAGATGCAAGGCCTGGTGGCGCGAATGAGGCAACATCATGAGAAGTCGCCACCAGGCCTTGCATCTCTTTGTTGCATCATTTGCATTTTGCACGCATGCCTGCCTTACCGATAGGCAAAGGAGCTTCATTAAAATATTCCCAAACTGGGTTTCTTTTACGGCCTGCTGCCATTATAAGGAAAGAATGTAATAAACCTCAGATCGTACACACAAACAGATCCAGACTTGTCTGTCTGTGGCTATGCTGCAGTATTGTGCTAAAAGTTTCACTTTCATTTTCTTGTCTGCTTGCCCTTCCTCCTCCTCACACTTAGATTCACATTCTTCTTGTGTTGTGCAGATCTATTCCACTCCAAACAATCAGAAACATATTGTCTAACTTCTTGGACTTGGCACTGAAGGGGTTGATTCTGTATTCATAGGTTTGTAGAACAATAGGATTAAGGTCTTTTTCTCAACTCTGTTCATGTTGTAACATTTTTGCCGTGAAGAAGAGGCTGGGACCTCTGCGGAGTCAAATTCAGTTTTGAGAACTGCGTAAGTAAAGCGAGCGTCTGTGATAATATAGGAGAGAAACTGCCCACTAATCCTACAGAAACCTCTGGAAGAGCATGGCATTGTGAATGTTACACATATACAGCCTTTATTCTACTGAGTTAAACAACTAAGCTTTAACTCATGATGGAAGAACCTTTGGATGGTAAAACATTTTCCTCAAAAAGCAGTTTATTGAAAAAAATCCGATTTAAATAAAAAAAATCCGTTTTTGATTTTTTTAAAAAAAAAACATTGATTTTTATCCACCCTGGGTAGGAGCCAATGCACCAAATGGTAAATAGGGCCTATCACCCCTCCTGAGACGTCTGGTTAATGCCAAGTTCAGACCATCATAATAAATAGGCTACTAATGCCGCCAGTAAATGCAGTATTCTGGTCTGTAAATTGCTCAAATGCACTAGCACATAGGATGCAAATAGTCTGTGTGCTGTCCACTGTGCTTGCCCAAACCCGGTCTGATCAAATATTGTACTCCACATGTGCAGCAACGACCCAGGATCTGCTGATTGACCTGTGTCATGGCATTCCTCTGTTACTCCTCCTAGAAACGCCGGACGACTGGATGTGCAGGTCCTGTATGGCCATGTATTATCCAATCAGGACTGCCAGTGTCTGACTATGTAGTGAAACAGCAAATGGTGACATCCAGTTGTTCATTTATTTAGAAACATTCTGCAGGAAGTGGAACAGAAGAAAAGCACAACACAGGGAACAGAATCATTCCTGCATGGGGAATCTACTAATCCAGACCCAAAGCGTTTGATACCGTGCCGCACAAGAGGTTGGTACACAAAATGAGAATGCTTGGTCTGGGGGAAATTGTGTGTAAATGGGTTAGTAACTGGCTTAGTGATAGAAAGCAGAGGGTGGTTATAAATGGTATAGTCTCTAACTGGGTCGCTGTGACCAGTGGGGTACCGCAGGGGTCAGTATTGGGACCTGTTCTCTTCAACATATTCATTAATGATCTGGTAGAAGGTTTACACAGTAAAATATCGATATTTGCAGATGATACAAAACTATGTAAAGCAGTTAATACAAGAGAAGATAGTATTCTGCTACAGATGGATCTGGATAAGTTGGAAACTTGGGCTGAAAGGTGGCAGATGAGGTTTAACAATGATAAATGTAAGGTTATACACATGGGAAGAAGGAATCAATATCACCATTACACACTGAATGGGAAACCACTGGGTAAATCTGACAGGGAGAAGGACTTGGGGATCCTAGTTAATGATAAACTTACCTGGAGCAGCCAGTGCCAGGCAGCAGCTGCCAAGGCAAACAGGATCATGGGGTGCATTAAAAGAGGTCTGGATACACATGATGAGAGCATTATACTGCCTCTGTACAAATCCCTAGTTAGACCGCACATGGAGTACTGTGTCCAGTTTTGGGCACCGGTGCTCAGGAAGGATATAATGGAACTAGAGAGAGTACAAAGGAGGGCAACAAAATTAATAAAGGGGATGGGAGAACTACAATACCCAGATAGATTAGCGAAATTAGGATTATTTAGTCTAGAAAAAAGACGACTGAGGGGCGATCTAATAACCATGTATAAGTATATAAGGGGACAATACAAATATCTCGCTGAGGATCTGTTTATACCAAGGAAGGTGACGGGCACAAGGGGGCATTCTTTGCGTCTGGAGGAGAGAAGGTTTTTCCACCAACATAGAAGAGGATTCTTTACTGTTAGGGCAGTGAGAATCTGGAATTGCTTGCCTGAGGAGGTGGTGATGGCGAACTCAGTCGAGGGGTTCAAGAGAGGCCTGGATGTCTTCCTGGAGCAGAACAATATTGTATCATACAATTAGGTTCTGTAGAAGGACGTAGATCTGGGGATTTATTATGATGGAATATAGGCTGAACTGGATGGACAAATGTCTTTTTTCGGCCTTACTAACTATGTTACTATGTTACTCGTCCGGGAAGGTGACAGATCACTCTGCAAGGGGAACTGGAGAACATCCCGTGCATTCTCTGGGCACTTGTTGGTTATTTTTTTTTAGAAAATAAAGCAGAATTGTGATTAGCTGTTGTGAGCATCTGCTTTCTTCTGATCTCGTTTTGACAATTCTCTGCACGATGTGTCTCGCTGTGATGATGATGTGATCACTGCTGGTAAAGAGAACGCGAGCATTACCTACATCAGTGGTCCCCAACATTTCTTACTTAGAGAGCCACACTCAGCTCTGAAAGATAGTTGTGAGCCATCCGGCACCCCCTTCACCTACTGTAGTGACACCCCGAGACCCCCCATTAATGGTATAATGACAGCTAAAGCTTCACCACAGTGACACCTTGTGATCCTTCTTTTATACGCAGGATACATCCAGGGGTTCCCACTTTTCAGCATTTCAGGATCATTGCACCTGGCACTCCCACCACACTATAGCATCCAAATTCAAGCAGCCCTCTACCTGCCACTATCATCCTATCGCCAGCTTACCGTATATATTCCCACAACCACTCCCAACAATATGCGAGCCTTAAGATCCAGTCTTCTGATCAGGGCAACTCACAAAAGTTTCCATCTAGCTGCTTCCTGGATCTGGTGCTAATGCATCAAGCTTGCTGACAGGAAAGTCCGCCCACCTGTCAATGGGGGAGCCCCTGCGTGCGAGCGTGCAATGCCTCCCAGACAACAAGGGGAGCCCCCCACATGCAACACCCCCGGCCAGGTTGTACAGTTACGTATACTTTGTCTTTATGCCTCCTGTGTGATCAGTCTCTCTGCAAATTACTTGTAATGCATCACACACTATATGGCGACATTATCAGCAGTTTTGTCTGATCCCCTTATATCAGATAGGACCCCTATGTATGGCTGACAGCACACTGATCACTTGTGAGACATGTTGTTCACTTCTGATTACATTTGCACTTACTAGCTCCTCCTGGTTTTTCCACTTGGAATTATACCCAATTTAGCCCTCTCTCCTTTTTTGGAACCCGGGGTGTGTGTCATTACTTATACCACTATGTGACGGACTACTGGTGAATATTTCCGTCCTGTGTCTCCTGGCTGTGTGAGGTCATTGCTTCTTTTCTCCTCATTTTTATCTTAGTATAAAGTATTCCTTTACTCTGATTTACCATAATAACAATGATATTCTTACACCTATAGCTTTACGCTTCCCTCTGATTCGTGTGGTCTTTGGGATATGACTGGAGCCAGGTGCACTACAAAGCCCAGCACTGTCCTAACGTCATTATCAGTGCACAATCCCATTGGAGGGTCGGACAGACGCCCCCCAGCGGATTCCTGAGGCTCCTCACCTTGTCCAGCACCGAGTCATCCTCCAGCTGTCCGTCCTCATTAATATTCCCGAACAGAAACCCTGTGATGGAGAACGGCCGCTCCTCATCACTCTCCGAGTCCGACATCACGCACCGGAAGTGAGCAACTACAAACCGGAAGCTCCAAAGGTAAACTTCGGCAGAGGACCTGGTGGAACGCATGGACTTCCGTTTCCGGTACAGTGGACGCTTGTTTTGTAGGACTGGACAGGCGGCAAAATGAGCGGTAGGAAGAAAGGAGATTGCGTGTGGGAATATTCTGAATGCAGTGACGCGTAGTTGTGTGTGTCGTGATATCACCTAACGATAGCTACAGTACATTATGAGTTCTGCTACAGTGAGTGAGTCTGTTGTAATGAAACTACAACTCCCAGGATGCCACAGCGCGCACTGGACGTGTAATACTACTGTGTGACAACAGGGGCAGCACCGCAGTCACTCCGGGGAGCACAGCCTGCAGCAAGGAGAGAGGCGGGACGAGACACAACACTAGCGACCGTGCAAGAAGGTCCAACCACTCCTCATAGGCTGCCGACCGCTCCTCACAGGCTGCAGACCCCCTCCTCACAGGCTGCAGACCCCCTCCTCACAGGCTGCAGACCGCTCCTCACAGGCTGCAGACCGCTCCTCACAGGCTGCAGACCGCTCCTCACAGGCTGCCGACCGCTCCTCACAGGCTGCAGACCCCCTCCTCACAGGCTGCCGACCGCTCCTCAGGTCACCGACCGCTCCTCACAGGCTGCAGACCGCTCCTCACAGGCTGCAGACCGCTCCTCACAGGCTGCAGACCGCTCCTCACAGGTCGCCGACCCCCTCCTCACAGGCTGCAGACCGCTCCTCACAGGCTGCAGACCGCTCCTCACAGGTCGCCGACCCCCTCCTCACAGGCTGCAGACCGCTCCTCACAGGTCGCCGACCCCCTCCTCACAGGCTGCAGACCGCTCCTCACAGGCTGCAGACCGCTCCTCACAGGTCGCCGACCCCCTCCTCACAGGCTGCAGACCGCTCCTCACAGGCTGCAGACCGCTCCTCACAGGCTGCCGACCGCTCCTCACAGGCTGCAGACCCCCTCCTCACAGGCTGCCGACCGCTCCTCAGGTCACCGACCGCTCCTCACAGGCTGCAGACCGCTCCTCACAGGCTGCAGACCGCTCCTCACAGGCTGCAGACCGCTCCTCACAGGTCGCCGACCCCCTCCTCACAGGCTGCAGACCGCTCCTCACAGGCTGCAGACCGCTCCTCACAGGTCGCCGACCCCCTCCTCACAGGCTGCAGACCGCTCCTCACAGGTCGCCGACCCCCTCCTCACAGGCTGCAGACCGCTCCTCAGGTCACCGACCCCCTCCTCACAGGCTGCCGACCGCTCCTCAGGTCACCGACCCCTCCTCACAGGCTGCCGACCGCTCCTCAGGTCGCCAACCGCTCCTCACAGGTCGCCGACCCCCTCCTCACAGGCTGCCGACCGCTCCTCAGGTCACCGACCCCCTCCTCACAGGCTGCCGACCGCTCCTCAGGTCACCGACCCCCTCCTCACAGGCTGCAGACCGCTCCTCACAGGCTGCCGACCGCTCCTCAGGTCACCGACCGCTCCTCACAGGCTGCAGACCGCTCCTCACAGGTCGCCGACCCCCTCCTCACAGGCTGCCGACCGCTCCTCAGGTCACCGATCCCCTCCTCACAGGCTGCCGACCGCTCCTCAGGTCACCGACCCCCTCCTCACAGGCTGCCGACCGCTCCTCAGGTCGCCGACCGCTCCTCACAGGTCGCCGACCCCCTCCTCACAGGCTGCCGACCGCTCCTCAGGTCACCGACCGCTCCTCACAGGCTGCAGACCGCTCCTCACAGGCTGCAGACCGCTCCTCACAGGCTGCAGACCGCTCCTCACAGGTCGCCGACCCCCTCCTCACAGGCTGCAGACCGCTCCTCACAGGCTGCAGACCGCTCCTCACAGGTCGCCGACCCCCTCCTCACAGGCTGCAGACCGCTCCTCACAGGTCGCCGACCCCCTCCTCACAGGCTGCAGACCGCTCCTCACAGGTCGCCGACCCCCTCCTCACAGGCTGCCGACCGCTCCTCAGGTCACCGACCCCCTCCTCACAGGCTGCCGACCGCTCCTCAGGTCGCCGACCGCTCCTCACAGGTCGCCGACCCCCTCCTCACAGGCTGCCGACCGCTCCTCAGGTCACCGACCCCCTCCTCACAGGCTGCCGACCCCCTCCTCACAGGCTGCCGACCCCCTCCTCACAGGCTGCCGACCGCTCCTCAGGTCGCCAACCGCTCCTCACAGGTCGCCGACCCCCTCCTCACAGGCTGCCGACCGCTCCTCAGGTCACCGACCCCCTCCTCACAGGCTGCCGACCGCTCCTCAGGTCGCCAACCGCTCCTCACAGGTCGCCGACCCCCTCCTCACAGGCGGCCGACCGCTCCTCAGGTCACCGACCCCCTCCTCACAGGCTGCCGACCGCTCCTCAGGTCGCCAACCCCTCCTCACAGGCTGCCGACCGCTTCTCACAGGTCGCCGACCCCCTCCTCACAGGCTGCAGACCGCTCCTCACAGGTCGCCGACCCCCTCCTCACAGGCTGCCGACCGCTCCTCAGGTCACCGACCCCCTCCTCACAGGCTGCCGACCGCTCCTCAGGTCACCAACCCCTCCTCACAGGCTGCCAACCGCTCCTCGGGTCACCGACCCCCCTCCTCACAGGCTGCCGACCGCTCCTCACAGGCTGCTGACGGCTCCTCAGGTCGCCGACCCCATCCTCACAGGATGCTGACAAATCCTCGGGTCGCCGACCCCCTCCTCACAGGATGCTGACCCCCTTCTCACAGGCTGCCGATCACTCCTCGCGGCTGCTGACTGCTCCCCAGGTAGCCTACCGCTCCTTGTAAGCTGCTGATCCCTCCTCACAGGATGCTGACCTCTCCTCGTAAGCCGCCGACCCCACCACACAGGCTGACTGCTCTGCACAGGCTGCCAGCCCCCTTATCGCTGGCTGCTGACCGCTCCTCACAGGCTGCCTGCCCCCTTCTCGCAGGCTGCTGACCGCTCCCCAAGTTGCCAACCGCTCCTTGTAAGCCGGCGATCCCTTCTCGCGGGCTGTCTGCCCCCTTCTTGCAGGCTGCTGACCGCTCCTCACAGGCTGCCGGCACACTATCAATTGTTTGTTTTACGTACAACTAATGTAAAGAATCATTGACACCGAAAAAACTAAATGAATGATGAAAGGGACCTTTCCACTGTGGACCTTCTTCAGAACTTGGCGGTATGGTAGATAACGTGCAGCGGCCTCACACGGTCCGTCCTGTGCAGGGTGACTGGGTGCATTGGTGTCTGCACAGTGACTTTCTCTGCTCACGTGTATGAGATGGGGCCCACAAGTTGCGTCTGTAGCTCAAATGACATTAAAATAAGAATTGTCATCACAATTTTCTGCAAATGCATCACCACGTAAATAAAAAAGTCACAAAATTAAAAAAAAAAATCCTCTTTTATGGACTGTGTCGTCGCCACGTAATGTTGGACGTTCTGAGACGTTGTGCCTGCTCCAAATTGAATTGTAAAACCCAAGTAGGTACAGGAGAGTCACGTAGACACACACGTCGGTATCTCAGCAGATCTCTAATACATCACCAGTCAGGGTTTACATAGGTTTTCTCTAGACTTGCATTGTAGCAATATAATAGAGCTCAGCTTATCTCTACATATGTGCTGGCATTATATACATAGAATTGGCTGTGCTGAGAGAGAACACAGGTGACCGACACAGCGGCAATATTCTGGGATTTTAACACGTTACCGACTCAAGGGACACGGGTGCCAAATCCCATAATAATAATAATTTTTATTTATATAGCGCCAACATATTCCGCAGCACTTTACAATTAAGCGGGGACATGTACAGACAATAAATTCAGTATAAGTTAAGACCATTTAAATAGTGACATTAGGGGTCAGGTCCCTGCTCGCAAGCTTACAATCTACAAGGAAATGGGGGGACACAATAGGTGAAAAGTGCTTGTTATTTCAGGTCTGGCAATTATAAATAGGGATTTTCATACAAAGCTGCATGATCCGGTCATCAGCCCGTGTGTTTTAGTGCAATAGTCAAGTATCAAGTGCAGCTATCGTGTGCATGGAGGGTGTGGTGACAGATGAGTAGTAGGGTGCAGATTCACATGCAGATAATATTTGGAAGGAGGGAACAGGACAAAGTTAGTTTACTGAGTAGTTGATGTGGTAGGCTTGTTTGAAGAGATGGGTTTTTAAAGCGCACTTGAATAGGTCGGGGCTAGGTATCAGTGTGATCGTCTGGGGAAGTGCATTCCAGAGAGCTGGCGCAACACAGGAGAAGTCTTGGAGACGGAGGTGCGAGGTTCGGATTACGGGGGATGTTAGTCTTAGGTCATTTGTAGAACGGAGGGCACGTGTAGGGCGATAGACGGAGATGAGAGAGGAGATATAAGGCGGTGCAGAACTGTGGAGAGCTTTATGTCCAAATCCACTGAGCGAAGAAAGGAATGGCTCTCACCTTTCCATCAGATGTCCTTTATTTGGGTTCACTTACAAACAGGCAGGAGAGCTTCTGGTGGAGACGCACTGGACAACGGACGTTTTGCGCTGGTATGCGCTTCTATGGGTCCTAGGTGGAAAGGAAGTGACGAGCCCCATATACAAGTATAGAGCCTCCCCTCCAATGTCATCCAGGTAACTGGAGACCTCAATCAATGTGGCGTGGCATGGAGGTGGTCAGCCTTTGGCACTGCTGAGGTGTTATGGAAGCCCAGGTTGCTTTGATAGGATCCTTCAGCTCATCTGCATTGTTGGGTCTGGTGTCTCTCATCTTCCTCTTGACAATACCCAATAGATTCTCTATGGGGTTAAGGTCAGGCGAGTTTGCTGCCAATCAAGCACAGCGATACTGTTGTTTGTAAACCAGGTATTGGTACTTTTGGCTGGAGAATGAAATTTCCATCTCCAAAAAGCTTGTCAAACCATCACTGATTGTGGAAACTTCACACTAGACTTCAAGCAGCTTGGATTGTGGCCTCTCCACTCTTCGTCCAGACTCTGGGGCCTTCCAATGATAATGTGTGCAAACTAAAGTGCTGCAGAATATGTTAGCGCTATATAAAAATAAAGATTGGAACAAAACAAAATCCTCTAAACTGCATGCTTGCAAACGCCAGAAGCCTGACAAACAAGATGGAAGAACTAGAAGCAGAAATATCTACAGGTAACTTTGACATAGTGGGAATAACCGAGACATGGTTAGATGAAAGCTATGGCTGGGCAGTTAACTTACAGGTTACAGTCTGTTTAGAAAGGATCGTAACAATCGGAGAGGAGGAGGGGTTTGTCTCTATGTAAAGTCTTGTCTAAAGTCCACTTTAAGGGAGGATATTAGCGAAGGAAATGAGGATGTCGAGTCCATATGGGTCGAAATTCATGGAGGGAAAAATGGTAACAAAATTCTCATTGGGGTCTGTTACAAACCCCCAAATATAACAGAAACCATGGAAAGTCTACTTCGAAAGCAGATAGATGAAGCTGCAACCCATAATGAGGTCCTGGTTATGGGGGACTTTAACTACCCGGATATTAACTGGGAAACAGAAACCTGTGAAACCCATAAAGGCAACAGGTTTCTGCTAATAACCAAGAAAAATTATCTTTCACAATTGGTGCAGAATCCAACCAGAGGAGCAGCACTTTTAGACCTAATACTATCTAATAGACCTGACAGAATAACAAATCTGCAGGTGGTCGGGCATCTAGGAAATAGCGACCACAATATTGTACAGTTTCACCTGTCTTTCACTAGGGGGACTTGTCAGGGAGTCACAAAAACACTGAACTTTAGGAAGGCAAAGTTTGACCAGCTTAGAGATGCCCTTAATCTGGTAGACTGGGACAATATCCTCAGAAATAAGAATACAGATAATAAATGGGAAATGTTTAAGAACATCCTAAATAGGCAGTGTAAGCGGTTTATACCTTGTGGGAATAAAAGGACTAGAAATAGGAAAAACCCAATGTGGCTAAACAAAGAAGTAAGACAGGCAATTAACAGTAAAAAGAAAGCATTTGCACTACTAAAGCAGGATGGCACCATTGAAGCTCTAAAAAACTATAGGGAGAAAAATACTTTATCTAAAAAACTAATTAAAGCTGCCAAAAAGGAAACAGAGAAGCACATTGCTAAGGAGAGTAAAACTAATCCCAAACTGTTCTTCAACTATATCAATAGTAAAAGAATAAAAACTGAAAATGTAGGCCCCTTAAAAAATAGTGAGGAAAGAATGGTTGTAGATGACGAGGAAAAAGCTAACATATTAAACGCCTCCTTCTCCACGGTATTCACGGTGGAAAATGAAATGCTAGGTGAAATCCCAAGAAACAATGAAAACCCTATATTAAGGGTCACCAATCTAACCCAAGAAGAGGTGCGAAACCGGCTAAATAAGATTAAAATAGATAAATCTCCGGGTCCGGATGGCATACACCCACGAGTACTAAGAGAACTAAGTAATGTAATAGATAAACCATTATTTCTTATTTTTAGGGACTCTATAGAGACAGGGTCTGTTCCGCAGGATTGGCGCATAGCAAATATGGTGCCAATATTCAAAAAGGGCTCTAAAAGTGAACCTGGAAATTATAGGCCAGTAAGTCTAACCTCTATTGTTGGTAAAATATTTGAAGGGTTTCTGAGGGATGTTATTCTGGATTATCTCAATGAGAATAACTGTTTAACTCCATATCAGCATGGGTTTATGAGAAATCGCTCCTGTCAAACCAATCTAATCAGTTTTTATGAAGAGGTAAGCTATAGACTGGACCACGGTGAGTCATTGGACGTGGTATATCTCGATTTTTCCAAAGCGTTTGATACCGTGCCGCACAAGAGGTTGGTACACAAAATGAGAATGCTTGGTCTGGGGGAAAATGTATGTAAATGGGTTAGTAACTTGCTTAGTGATAGAAAGCAGAGGGTGGTTATAAATGGTATAGTCTCTAACTGGGTCGCTGTGACCAGTGGGGTACCGCAGGGGTCAGTATTGGGACCTGTTCTCTTCAACATATTCATTAATGATCTGGTAGAAGGTTTACACAGTAAAATATCGATATTTGCAGATGATACAAAACTATGTAAAGCAGTTAATACAAGAGAAGATAGTATTCTGCTACAGATGGATCTGGATAAGTTGGAAACTTGGGCTGAAAGGTGGCAGATGAGGTTTAACAATGATAAATGTAAGGTTATACACATGGGAAGAAGGAATCAATGTCACCATTACACACTGAATGGGAAACCACTGGGTAAATCTGACAGGGAGAAGGACTTGGGGATCCTAGTTAATGATAAACTTACCTGGAGCAGCCAGTGCCAGGCAGCAGCTGCCAAGGCAAACAGGATCATGGGGTGCATTAAAAGAGGTCTGGATACACATGATGAGAGCATTATACTGCCTCTGTACAAATCCCTAGTTAGACCGCACATGGAGTACTGTGTCCAGTTTTGGGCACCGGTGCTCAGGAAGGATATAATGGAACTAGAGAGAGTACAAAGGAGGGCAACAAAATTAATAAAGGGGATGGGAGAACTACAATATCCAGATAGATTAGCGAAATTAGGATTATTTAGTCTAGAAAAAAGACGACTGAGGGGCGATCTAATAACCATGTATAAGTATATAAGGGGACAATACAAATATCTCGCTGAGGATCTGTTTATACCAAGGAAGGTGACGGGCACAAGGGGGCATTCTTTGCGTCTGGAGGAGAGAAGGTTTTTCCACCAACATAGAAGAGGATTCTTTACTGTTAGGGCAGTGAGAATCTGGAATTGCTTGCCTGAGGAGGTGGTGATGGCGAACTCAGTCGAGGGGTTCAAGAGAGGCCTGGATGTCTTCCTGGAGCAGAACAATATTGTATCATACAATTAGGTTCTGTAGAAGGACGTAGATCTGGGGATTTATTATGATGGAATATAGGCTGAACTGGATGGACAAATGTCTTTTTTCGGCCTTACTAACTATGTTACTATGTTACTATGTATATTGTATTCAGTATAACGGCGCCGACCTGACCCTGTGTGTAGGTTACTGTGCACAATCCTGCTGACAGGTTCCCTTTAACAATAATACAACTTTCTGCAGGATGCAGAGCTGCTCCTTTTTAGCTAGTGTAAAGTTACTGGGATCCCGAGACAGTCAGGAAATGTTACATCTGTATTTGCCAATGGGGCATTTGTAAAGCAGTCAAAACCTTTCGGGTGCATTTAAGCGAGACGTCTCTGTGCAATTAAAAACTGCATGTGGTTTCACAGTGCATTGCGCGGTTTTGCAATAAAGTTTTTGGCCATTCGGCTTGTGAGGCTGAAGTCCATGGTTTCACACATTGCAGAACCGTAGTAATTTGTGGTAACAGTGCAGATGCTTTTTGATGCTGCTTTTTACTGCTCCATAAAAACTGTCATGTAAATGTGCTCTCGGCTCTGTTTCCGCTCTAGTCAGCAGCGTTGGAGGCATCATACTTTACTTCCTGCCCGTGCTTTTTTCTCACAATAACACAATATTCGCTGTGCTTATCCCTAGGTTTTGTGCTATTCTCATGCTGTTCCAGTAGTGTTTGCAGTTTCCTTGTTTGTGTCTTATTTCATGTATTCTGTCCTGGGCACAATTCCATTGTGAGGATGTCCTAGGTTTATTTCTAAGTAATGTGGGGAGGTTATCTCACCCCTTCAATATTCTGGCATCTAAAAGTCACAAAGTTTGGCAAAAGATATTTCTGTAATATTTATGGATTCTTTTCTACCAGCTTCAACATTTAGAGGTGATTTGTCTTCACTTCCACATCAGGAGGTCAGCCGGTCAATGGCTTTGTCTACAGATTTCTGTCAGGTCACGTACTCTTGTCTGATTCTCGCATAGGTATCTATAAATATGATGTTACCAACCCTGCTCACTTTCATGCAGAAGTGAGTGGGGCTAAACTACCCCTTTAAGAATATAAAAAAGTGGTGGGGCTTCACAAATGGGTTCATATCTGCCGTAAATTTCATTATCTGAAACATGAACAGCTCAAAGATGAACCAAATTCTGAATACACATGTTTGCTTTCCCTAATGTGAGAAGAGTTTTGGACTCTCCATAAAATTACTATCATATATCACATTTTGTTCAAATGACATTTCCCTCTTTTGACCAAATGCAATATTAATTCCATATTCCACATTCTGCTTTTTAGGCCGGGGTCACACTTGCGAGTGGGTTGCGAGAAACTCACACATCTATGCCCGGCACTGCCGCCGACACTCTGGATCAGAGTGTGTAGCTGCATGGAAATACATGCTGCAGCACGCTCCAGTCTCGAGTGCCGATCCGTGAGACTCGCGCAAGTTTCTCACATCAAACTCGCAAGTGTGACCCCGGCCTTAGAAGTATTTACAATTATAACATGTAATCACAATTCAGTTCCCTCATCCACACATTGGGTATTCTCTTTTGATAACCGTACTTAAAACTCAGGGTCCCAGAGATTGTGTTAGCACTTAGAGAAGCCCTCCTCCCATCAAAATTGTTATCCTCTTAATATATTGCAGTTATCATATTATATAGCTCTTTGTACTTACAATTGCTCATTTGCCTTTCGACCCAGATAATTCTTCTCTTTTCCATTAGGTCTGGACATCATAGTTGCATAGGTTGAAAAAAGACCTCAGTTCAACCTTTCTCCACTAATTGTGCATTTTGTCACTAAATTAACTATAACCCACAATGTTATCACATGATTAACCCCTTCATGACCCAGCCTATTTTGACCTTAAAGACCTTGCCGTTTTTTGCAATTCTGACCAGTGTCCCTTTATGAGGTAATAACTCAGGAACGCTTCAACGGATCCTAGCGGTTCTGAGATTGTTTTTTCGTGACATATTGGGCTTCATGTTAGTGGTAAATTTAGGTCAATAAATTCTGCGTTTATTTGTGATCAAAACGGAAATTTGGCGAAAATTTTGAAAATTTCGCAATTTTCACATTTTGAATTTTTATTCTGTTAAACCAGAGAGATACGTGACACAAAATAGTTAATAAATAACATTTCCCACATGTTTACTTTACATCAGCACAATTTTGGAAACAAAATTTTTTTTTGTTAGGAAGTTATAAGGGTTAAAATTTGACCAGCGATTTGTCATTTTTACAACGAAATTTACAAAACCATTTTTTTTAGGGACCACCTCACATTTGAAGTCAGTTTGAGGGGTCTATATGGCTGAAAATACCCAAAAGTGACACCATTCTAAAAACTGCACCCCTCAAGGTACTCAAAACCACATTCAAGAAGTTTATTAACCCTTCAGGTGCTTCACAGCAGCAGAAGCAACATGGAAGGAAAAAATGAACATTTAACTTTTTAGTCACAAAAATTATCTTTTAGCAACAATTTTTTTATTTTCCCAATGGTAAAAGGAGAAACTGAACCACGAAAGTTGTTGTCCAATTTCTCCTGAGTACGCTGATACCTCATATGTGGGGGTAAACCACTGTTTGGGCGCACGGCAGGGCTTGGAAGGGAAGGAGCGCCATTTGACTTTTTGAATCAAAAATTGGCTCCACTCTTTAGCGGACACCATGTCACGTTTGGAGAGCCCCCGTGTGCCTAAAAATTGGAGCTCCCCCACAAGTGACCCCATTTTGGAAACTAGACGCCCCAAGGAACTTATCTAGATGCATAGTGAGCACTTTGAACCCCCAGGTGCTTCACAAATTAATCCGTAAAAATAAAAAAGTACTTTTTTTTTCACAAAAAAATTCTTTTAGCCTCAATTTTTTCATTTTCACATGGGCAACAGGATAAAATGGATCCTAAAATGTGTTGGGCAATTTCTCCTGAGTACACCAATACCTCACATGTGGGGGTAAACCACTGTTTGGGCACATGGTAAGGCTCGGAAGGGAAGGAGCGCCATTTGACTTTTTGAATGAAAAATTATTTCCATCGTTAGCGGACACCATGTCGCGTTTGGAGAGCTCCTGTGTGCCTAAACATTGGCGCTCCCCCACAAGTGACCCCATTTTGGAAACTAGACCCCCCAAGGAACTTATTTAGATGCCTAGTGAGCACTTTCAACCCTCAGGTGCTTCACAAATTGATCTGTAAAAATGAAAAAGTACTTTTTTTTCACAAAAAATTTCTTTTCGCCTCAATTTTTTCATTTTCACATGGGCAGTAGGGTAAAATGGATCATAAAATTTGTTGGGCAATTTCTCCCGAGTACGTCGATACCTCATATGTGGGGGTAAACCACTGTTTGGGCACTCGGCAGGGCTCGGAAGGGAAGGCGCGCCATTTGACTTTTTGAATGGAAAATTAGCTACAATTGTTAGCGGACACCATGTCGCGTTTGGAGAGCCCCTGTGTGCCTAAACATTGGAGCTCCCCCACAAGTGACCCCATTTTGGAAACTAGACCCCCCAAGGAACTTATCTAGATGCATATTGAGCACTTTAAACCCCCAGGTGCTTCACAGAAGTTTATAACGCAGAGCCATGAAAATAAAAAATAATTTTTCTTTCCTCAAAAATGATTTTTTAGCCTGGAATTTCCTATTTTGCCAAGGATAATAGGAGAAATTGGACCCCAAATATTGTTGTCCTGTTTGTCCTGAGTACGCAGATACCCCATATGTGGGGGTAAACCACTGTTTGGGCGCACGGCAGGGCTCGGAAGGGATGGCACGCCATTTGGCTTTTTAAATGGAAAATTAGCTCCAATCATTAGCGGACACCATGTCACGTTTGGAGAGCCCCTGTGTGCCTAAACATTGGAGATCCCCCAGAAATGACACCATTTTGGAAACTAGACCCCCAAAGGAACTAATCTAGATGTGTGGTGAGGACTTTGAACCCCCAAGTGCTTCATAGAAGTTTATAATGCAGAGCCGTGAAAATAATAAATACGTTTTCTTTCCTCAAAAATAATTATTTAGCCCAGAATTTTTTAATTTTCCCAAGGGTAACAGGAGAAATTTGACCCCAATATTTGTTGTCCAGTTTCTCCTGAGTACGGTGATACCCCATATGTGGGGGTAAACTACTGTTTGGGCACATGCCGGGGCTTGGAATTGAAGTAGTGACGTTTTGAAATGCAGACTTTGATGGAATGCTCTGCGGGCGTCACGTTGCGTTTGCAGAGCCCCTGATGTGCCTAAACAGTAGAAACCCCCCACAAGTGACCCCATTTTGGAAACTAGACCCCGAAAGGAACTTATCTAGATGTGTGGTGAGCACTTTGAACCCCCAAGTGCTTCATAGAAGTTTATAATGCAGAGCCGTGAAAATAATAAATACGTTTTCTTTCCTCAAAAATAATTATTTAGCCCAGAATTTTTTAATTTTCCCAGGGGTAACAGGAGAAATTTGACCCCAATATTTGTTGTCCAGTTTCTCCTGAGTACGGTGATACCCCATATGTGGGGGTAAACTACTGTTTGGGCACATGCCGGGGCTCAGAAGGGAAGTAGTGACTTTTGAAATGCAGACTTTGATGGAATGGTCTGCGGGTGTCACGTTGCGTTTGCAGAGCCCCTGGTGTGCCTAAACAGTAGAAACCCCCACAAGTGACCCCATTTTAGAAATTAGACCCCCCAAGGAACTTATCTAGATATGTGGTGAGCACTTTGAACCCCCAAGTGCTTCACAGACGTTTACAACGCAGAGCCGTGAAAATAAAAAATCATTTTTCTTTCCTCAAAAATTATGTTTTAGCAAGCATTTTTTTTGATTCACAAGGGTAACAGGATAAATTGGACCCCAGTAATTGTTGCGCAGTTTGTCCTGAGTATGCTGGTACTCCATATGTGGGGGTAAACCACTGTTTGGGCACACGTCAGGGCTCGGAAGTGAGGGAGCACCATTTGACTTTTTGAATACGAGATTGGCTGGAATCAATGGTGGCGCCATGTTGCGTTTGGAGACCCCTGATGTGCCTAAACAGTGGTAACCCCTCAATTCTACCTCAAACACTAACCCCAACACACCCCTATCCCTAATCCCAACTGTAGCCATAACCCTAAACACAACCCTAACCGCAACACACCCCTAACCACAACCCTAACCCCAACACACCCCTAACCATAACCACAACCCTAATTCCAACCCTAACCCTAAGGCTATGTGCCCACGTTGCGGATTCGTGTGAGATATTTTCGCACCATTTTTGAAAAATCCGCGGGTAAAAGGCACTGCGTTTTACCTGCGGATTTTCCGCGGATTTCCAGTGTTTTTTGTGCGGATTTCACCTGCGGATTCCTATTGAGGAACAGGTGTAAAACGCTGCGGAATCCGCACAAAGAATTGACATGCTGCGGAAAATACAACGCAGCGTTTCCGCGCGGTATTTTCCGCACCATGGGCACAGCGGATTTGGTTTTTCATATGTTTACATGGTACTGTAAACCTGATTGAACACTGCTGCGGATCCGCAGCCAAATCCGCACCGTGTGCACATAGCCTAATTCTAAAGGTATGTGCACACGCTGCGGAAAACGCTGCGGATCCGCAGCAGTTTCCCATGAGTTTACAGTTCAATGTAAACCTACGGGAAACAAAAATCGCTGTGCCCATGCTGCGGAAAAACTGCACGGAAACGCAGCGGTTTACATTCCGCAGCATGTCACTTCTTTGTGCGGATTCCGCAGCGGTTTTACAACTGCTCAAATAGAAAATCGCAATTGTAAAACCGCAGTGAAATGCGCAGAAAAACCGCGGTAAATCCGCAGCGGTTTAGCACTGCGGATTTATCAAATCCGCAGCGGAAAAATCCGCAGAGGACCAGAATACGTGTGCACATACCAAAACCCTAACCCTAACCCTAGCCCTAACCCTACCCCTACACCTAACCCTACCCCTAACCCTACCCCTAACCCTAACCCTGTTCTAACATTAGTGGAAAAAAAAAAAATTCTTTATTTTTTTATTGTCCCTACCTATGGGGGTGACAAAGGGGGGGGGGGGTCATTTATTATTATTTTTATTTTGATCACTGAGATAGATTATATCTCAGTGATCATAATGCACTTTGGAACGAATCTGCCGGCCGGCAGATTCGGCGGGCGCACTGCGCATGCGCCCGCCATTTTGGAAGATGGCGGCGCCCAGGGAGAAGACGGACGGGACCCCGGCTGGATCGGTAAGTATGATGGGGTTGGGGGGGACCACGGGGGGGGGGATCGGAGCACGGGGGGGGGAATCGGAGTGCGGGAGGGGTGGAACGGAGCACGGGGGTGGAACGGAGCACCGGGGGGGGGGTGGATCGGAGTGCAGGGGGGGTGATTGGAGCACGGGGGGGTGATTGGAGCACGGGGGGAGCGGACAAGAGCACGGGGGGGGAGCGGAGCACTGGACGGAGGGGAGCCGGAGCAGTGTACCGGCCAGATCGGAGGGCTGGGGGGGCGATCGGTGGGGTGGGGTGGGGGCACACTAGTATTTCCAGCCATGGCCGATGATATTTCAGCATCGGCCATGGCTGGATTGTAATATTTCACCCGTTATAATAGGTGAAATATTACAAATCGCTCTGATTGGCAGTTTCACTTTCAACAGCCAATCAGAGCGATCGTAGCCACGAGGGGGTGAAGCCACCCCCCCTGGGCTAAACTACCACTCCCCCTGTCCCTGCAGATCGGGTGAAATGGGAGTTAACCCTTTCACCCGGCCTGCACGGACGCGATCTTTCCATGACGCCACATAGGCGTCATGGGTCGGATTGGCACCGACTTTCATGACGCCTACGTGGCGTCATGGGTCGGGAAGGGGTTAAAACTAGTTATCTGAATCTTTCTAAACTTTATGTGGAAAGTAACAGGAGTTAAATCTTCCCTGCATGAGTCATAAAACAGAAGAATTAACTGGGTAGATTGTCAAAATGAGCAATTGTAAGTGCACACTGCTATATAATCTGATCACTGCATTATATTAAAAGGAGAAAAACTTTGACGGGAAGAGAGCTTCTTTAATACCCATTTAAGGAATGTGCACACAGAGTTTTTACTGAGAGTGAGCAGAAAACTGAAAGCTCTTTAGAAGTTTTGAGATTTGGAGAGTTAATGCATTTGGAGACTTAACGCTTGAAAAGACTCCTCGTAAAAACTCAGCCTTACACATAGCCTTCCTGAGTGTCAAAGTTTCCTCCACTCTGTTGCCTGTCAAAGTGAAATGGCAGAGTTCCTAACAGACAAGCTTCGGTTGGAAGCAGCCAAGTCCCCAATGGTTGTCTCCATGGCTGCAAAATAATAAAATGACTCTGCTATACATTATACATCGGAGCTGTCATAGGTGTCGTACACCACATGCTGGTTTCTGGCAAATTTTTGGGGATTGTTCTGAGATTCATCATTTTTGGTCAGAAGTTGTAAAAATTTTATCAGGTAGTGGTGCCTATAGATTGCACAGCTGAGATAGATGAAGAACTATGGTGTTATGATAAGAAGAAGACCACTCTATGTGCAGGAGGTTACTGCTGTGCACTGGATGCGGGAGAGACCCTCTATAGCTCAATGTAAAAAAATAGTAAATGCTGCAATTTACTACAAAAAGTAGTCTCTAAAAATAGGGGCTCTCAAAAATGTAAAAGTGCAGCCCTTACTGAAGCTCTGTCAAACTACTCTGCTAATCTGTAAACATACACACATGGTCAAAATTGTTGGTATCCCTCGTTTAATAACAGAAAAACCCACAATGGTCACAGAAATAACTTGAATTTGACAAAAGTAATACAAAATCTATGAAAATGAACAAATGCAAGTCAGACATCTGTTTTCAATCATGCTTCCACATAATAATAATAAAAAAATAATAATAAAACTCATGAAATAGGTCTGGAGAGAAATGATGGTACCCCTGAAATTAATGTGACAAAAGTCACATGTTACATCACTGTGTGTCCACTAACTAGCATCACAGGTGTCTTCAATGTTGGAATCCGTGAGTGGCCTGTACATTGGGCTACAGATACTCTCTCTGCTGTTTGGTGACATGGTGAGTATCACACTGAACATGGACCAGAGGAAGCGAAGAAAAGAGTTGTCTCAGGAGATTAGAAAGAAAATTATAGACAAACATGTTAAAGGTATAAGACCATCTCCAAGCAGCTTGATGTTCCTATGGGGTTTCCTGATGAAGGAGTCTTGAACTCTGAAACGCGTAGAATAATAATGCCACATGTACTAATAATTCTGGAATCCTAGTGATTCAGCAGCGCAGAAATTTACCACAATTGTCCCAATCTATTTCTGTGACTACTGTTGCACATATTCAGAAATTTAAGATCCATGGGACTGTAGCCAACCTCCCTGGACGTGGCCGCAGGAGGAAAATTGATGACAAATCAAAGAGAAGGATATTACCAAGGGTAACAAAAGCGCCCAGAAAAAACTTCTAAACAGATTAAAGGTGAACTTCAAGCTCAAGGAACATCATTGTCAGATTGCACCATTCGTCTTTGCATGAGCCAAAGTGGACTTCATGAGAGATGACCAAGGAGGACACTATTGTTGAAAAAATTCATAAAAAAGTCAGACTGGAATTTGTCAAACTACATGTTGACAAGCCACAAAGCTTCTGGGATAATGTCCTATGGACAGATGAGACAAAAATTGAACTTTTTGGCAAGGCACATCAGCTCTATGTTCACAGATGGAAAAATGAAGCACTGTACTTACTGTGAAACATGGAGGAGGCTCTGTTATGTTCTGGGGCTGCTTTGCTGCGTCTGGCACAGGGTGTCTAGAATCTGTGCAGGGTACAATGAAATCTCAAGACTGTCAAGGGATTCTAGATAAAAATGTGCTGCCCAGGGTCAGAAAGCTTGGTCGCAGGCCATGGGTCTTGCAACAGGATAATGACCCAAAACACACAGCTAAAAACACCCAAGAATGGCTAAGAGGAAAACATTGGAATATTCTGTAGTGGCCTTCTATGGGCCCTGACCTAAATCCTATTGAGCATCTCTGGAAAGTGCTGAAAGATGCCGTCTGGAAAAGGCAACCTTCAAACACGAGACAACTGGAGCAGTTTGCTTTTGGAGGAGTGGGCCAAAATACCTGTTGAGAGGTGCAGAAGTCTCACTGACAGTTACAGGAACGGTTTGGTTGCAGTGATTGCCTCAAAAGAAAAGGTTGTACAACAAAATATTAAGTTAAGGGTACCATCATTTCTGTCCAGGCCTATTTCAAGAGTTTGATTTTTTTAAATTCTGTGGAAGCACGGTTGAAAAGCAATGTCTGACTTTCATTTGTTCATTTTCATAGTTTTTTTTATTTATTACTTTTGTCAGATTCAAATTATTTCTGTGACAATTGTATTTTTTTCTGTCATTAAAGGAGTGCACGTGTAATAATGGAATTTTATTTTTTTGTATATTTCCTGGATATTCATTATGACAAAGTGGAACTGATGCTTATCATGAGCGATAACAATGCTGTATATTTTCATTTTTGTTTATTCTTCAATAAAAATGAGTTTAAAATAAGATGCCTCAAATTAATTTATTGAAGAGGTGCACTTCTTAAAACATTTGTTAGACCTTAGTCCAGCGAGCTTTCAGTTCAAGACTGCTGGGTGTATGAAACACCAGTATTGATAAAGTCCCTCTGAATGTGTCTATATTATGACATCCTAAGGGTATGTTATTACTCCTAGGCTATGTTTTTTGTGAGGGCACAACAGCGCTTGACTTTTTTTTTTTTTTTTGTGATGATGTCCCAACACTTGCTATGTTCAAGATTTGTTATCTATTATGACTAGGTTGTATTGATGTTAAACTGCATTTACACTGAAAAATAATTATCTAGCATTCTTGAAAATCCTCGTTTCATGATTATCTAGCAGTTTAAACAGGCTGCCTGTATCCCAATGAATGAGCAAAACGTTTATCATGTGAAATGATCATCATTTTCGGAGTTGCATCATCCTGTCAAAACGAGACTTATACTGCCAGCAACAATCACAATACAAATATGAGTAAAAAATTGACTTCCAAAAGCCCTGCCAAGAATGTAGGGAGAGTTTTGTTTTTTTTCTTTTTTTATTAAAATTATTTTTACTAAGCTACGCTTTACAGAGCCTATCCAGTGCCTTCATCAAGGTAATACAAACTGAGTAATACATGCCGTCATTTATACTATCCTTAATGACATCACAGCCTTAATGATTGGATAGCCTCCAATCACATTAATTCACATGTGTTAAATACTCACCGTACATACAATGTTAGTAACATTTAAAATTCCTAGGTTCACCACAAAACACACTGAAAAACTATTAGCAGATGAAAACCAAGTAAAAAATTTGTTCCTTTAACAATTTTAGTATGAAGGGCAAAAAATTATACAGTTTACAATAATAGTATCTAAGCAGATTCTCACTGAACGGTGTTGTCTATACATTAAGTGAGATCTCCAGGTGACCGGGGTGGATAGTTTATCCAATATGGCTCCCTGTTCACCAGATTCTGGAACTGGTTAGGTGTGTGTTGTGATCTGTGAGTTTCAGACAATTGGAATGCTTCCTGTGATCGGTGAGGAAATACTTTGACAAACTACGTGTAATAATACCATTCCGTATATTGTATCTATGACTGTTCATTGTGTTGTGAACTGCTTGTGTCGTGCGACCAATATACTGGAGATTAGTCACACTGCAACAAATAAATCACATCATTGGTGATACGGTTTAAAAATTGATTCTGGGGAAAATTTCCCCTGTGACTGCTGATGAGAATGTTGTACATTTTATCATATTACAACCGAGACATTTTGTTCCCCCCCCCCCCCCCCCCCCCACCGAGAAAAACCTCTGATGGAGGTCTGGTTGGGGGTCCTTGTGTGGAGTGAGTCAGGGGGACTTCTGATCTGATGTTTCTGAGTGCAACATGGTTCTTAAGATTCCTATTTCCACAAAAAAAACTGTGTTATTATATTTCCTGATAGGACAGGATCATTTGCCAGAACTGTCAAATACTTAGATATTGCCCCAAATATTGCTATGAGACTGATTGTATGTTGTTATGAAACTGTATTTAATTTTATTTTCCAACAACTCGTTTTCTAAAATTGCCTTTTCATCTTTCAAAAGGGACTGGGTTGCCATATTCAAGCACAATGACTGGTTCAGTTTTTTTGTGCGTTCAAACATCACTCACGTTAACCTAATATTATCTGTGGTCTGCCTGTGTAACCAGGCTATTAAATGACCACTGATTTGTAAAGGTTTACAGATAAGTGGTCTTATTGTGCTGCTCATCGATCCTTGTAAAAAGACCCTTAATCTGCGTTCTACAGTTACATTAAATTAGCGTTTTACTGTTTTCTTACGTTATGATGTCACAATAGAGTTGTCATTGGGGTCGGGGAACAGGAGCTGGCACTGGACTAAATCAATTTAGATCATTGTCACATAGGAGGCAGGCACAGGGATTGGTTCTCCAGATCTGTTTCTTCTTTTTCTGTAGAATGTTCTTAACCTTCTTTTCCTTCTCTTGGGAAACAGAGCAGGAAAGTCCACTTTGCTAAACCCCTCTGCGGAAGAGGAGACAGTGCTGAAAGAGTCACATGGTCTCTTCTGTCTCTGATGGGAAGACAAGGACAGCTATACCTACAAGGCCTCAGCTCCACAGGTTATCGTTCCATGCCCACTATTCCTGACCTTCCTGCCTCTCAAAGCGTGGCACATAGCAGCACATGAAGTTGGTTAAGAAACTGAAAACTGGACTTCAGGACAATCCAGTTTGTTTCTCCCATACATCGCCCCCTTTCCTCCCTGTAAGTCCCATTTGCATCAACTTTACTCTGCCTAGGCCCTCTTCTACCATTGGACTCCAGCTACCTCCCCCATCCCAGCATTCAGTATAGGTGCACTGCTGTCAGGCATGGAACTAAGAATATCTCCACTGATGGGAGCATTTTCACATAGGAGGTCATCTCCTCTGATAGTCAAATAAATAAGGCAGCACACTGCGGCGCTAAAACATGCAAACATGAAAATTGAACTGCATTACTGCACTAGAAATATGAAAAAAATGAGAGCGTTTAGCGCATAAATTGGCCATTTCATGTGTACCTGGTAGCCACATTAAGGCATCTCTCGTATACCAGGTCTTACACTTTCCTCGCTGCGAATAATTGTCTTCATTTGAATGGGAACCTGTGAAACCTCTTCTTAGACTGAATTTCTCTCTCTCTGTGGAGGGGTAATGGACCTGCTGCGATTAAAACACCTGTGGCTAAGAGGTGGAGGAGTGCTCAGTCAGAAGGCTAATGAATACAAATTTCAAAAAACTGACCATCACATCCAAACATAGATCTCCACAGAGAAATTAAGTCTAAGAAGAGGTTTCACAGGTACCCATTCAGATGAAGACGTTTATTCTCAGCGAGGAAAGGAAAGTGTAGGACCTGGTATACGAGAGATGCCTTAATGTGGCTACCAGGTACACATGAATTGGCCAATTTATGCGCTAAACGCTCTCATTTTTTCATATTTCTAGTGCAGTAATGCAGTTCAATTTTCATGTTTGCATGTTTTAGCGCCGCAGTGTGCTGCCTTATTTATTTGACTGTATACGAGTTGGTGACTCTAGGTTCAGCACCTGTTCACACTTGATCTATGTTTGGATGTGACGGTCAGTTTTTTGAAATTTTTAATCTCCTCTGATAGGACCTTTGGCACACCATTGCCCAGTATGTCTGTGTCACAGAGGTCTTATTTCTCCAAATGCTGGATGGATTTCTTCATTTTTTATTCAGATTAACTATTACTGTTTCTCAGGTGGATTCTCAGGTTTTGAAATACCATCCATGGTGTTTGGCAAGAAATTGCAAGGGCCTATGGGTACACTTATATTTTGTCTGGACCAAAGACAAGATGCTCATTGATTCTATTCCATTTCATCCTTTCCTTGGGTTACAGTTTGTCACCTCCATGGCAAAGATTTTTCCTTAGTAGTGTGAGATTGCGCTCACTAACGGGTAGGGGAATACTCGCTTTGCAATGGGATAAATGCACACGGGCACGGTTTTTAACACAAAATAGTCTATCTGGTTTATTGAGGTATCATAAACCGCAACCACGAACAGTTCATTACATCACTTCATATACGGCTTCCTCTCACAGACACTTACTTTGCCCAGTTGCCATGGATGACCGCATGCCGCACAGTTCATTAGTTCATGGAACACAATAAGCACCAACAGTCTGTGGAGGTACCTTATGGGAGCTCCTGCTCCACCCGCTGACTCCTTGTCAGTCCTCTCTCTCTCTGGGAAAGCTGCCTTATGGGGATCACCAACTGGCCTGACAGGCATACGCCAGT
The DNA here is from genome assembly GCF_032444005.1 of Ranitomeya imitator. NCBI lineage: Eukaryota > Metazoa > Chordata > Amphibia > Anura > Dendrobatidae > Ranitomeya > Ranitomeya imitator. The sequence goes on from NC_091283.1 coordinate 132,910,086, forward strand.
CGGTTCCAGACCCATTGAAGGACGGTAGCTTCCCCAACACAGTAGCCGGCTCTGCAGGTCCTTGGCCTCACCTCGTGCTCTTCAGGGATCCGGTCCTACTCCCAGGACCTTCCAACACAGAGGCCACTCAGGACCCACGGCCTCACTTCGTGCTCTTCAGGGATCCGGTCCCCACCCTGGACCTCCCAACACCCAGGCCACTCAGGATCACGGCCTCACCAGGTGCTATTCAGGGATCCGGTCCCCACTCTGGGCCTCCCAACACCCAGGCCTTTTCTTTCACAGGACCTTCCAGCCAAGATCCATTCAGGTCCATACACAGGAACCCTGTGACCCACACCCTGGTCACATTACATACTTGTAATCACTCCCATAGATGGGTGGTGTGTGTGATTAGTTTGACCCGCGCAGCTCTCAGAACTAGCCCTGCCAGCCTCTCTCTAAAACACAATTACTTGTGGGACTACAGGTCACAGAGCAAGCTTACTTCAGGCTGACAGCGCAGAGTATCTTCCTCTGCAACACACGTACCGGCCATTCACAATAATGCCAGACTTTGTCTCATCACCACAGTTATGCCTGCGATTGCTATGCATTCCTATTGCCTCAATACGCCTCCATGCGTATTCTGGGGAGACCATGCAGCGCCCCCTACCTGTAACAGGGGTCACTGCATCACAGTAGTCAGAGATTGACTCTTCTGACCTGAGAACACACTCCCATATGTCACTCTCCCATCTTTCTTTGGTTCTGTATGAGAATCCTAGGCAAGATGGTGACATCTCAGTTCCAGTCTAGCACACTAGATCATTTTCATGTCCTCAGGTAATTTCTTCTCTGATGGCTCTCTGCTCTTCTAATCCATAGAAATCATCCCTTTCTCCTGGTTCACTTCCAAGTCTTGAGCTCAGTCGTCCGTCTTTTGATGTGCAATAGATACTACATTCCCTGCCACGGAGCGCTACTACACGGTTCACCTTATCCTGTGTTCCAATGCTACTGTACATGCGCGACATGCCCCGCATTCAAGACGTTATTTTGGCGTTAGTACCTGTGTCACTTCCGGAGTTAGCACATCGGAAGTACCGCTCTAACCGTCCATTTAAACAGCCACTGATGCCACATCACCACAGCGCACAGTGCGTTTTACACCCAGTCCCCTGGCGCCCTATCTTAAGGTTAGCAGAAAACGTAAATTCTACATTTTGTTTTTTCTGCCATTCTATACCTCAGACATTCATGAGACTTCTCTCCCACAGCGCGCCTTGGAATGCCACACTACGGTGGTTATCGCTCAGAATGCAGTTGCCCTATATATCTGATATAACTGGTCATGGGTTAATATCAGGATATATTTTTCTACTCATGTCCTTGGTTACCCTCTATTCTCATATCCTCATTATTGTCTCACCTGCCAATTCCTTCCTTGAGTAATATATACATACTAGATGGTGGCCCGATTCTAACACATTGGGTATTCTAGAATATGTATGTAGTTTATTTATGAAGTTTTCAGAATAACGCAATTTATACACAGGATTCGGCCGACCGCGACCAATTAGCGAAGCATGGTTCAAATTCCGCGCCAATTTACGGGCGGACTGTGCCTGTCGCTGATTGGTCACGCCGGGCCGTGAACAATCAGTGAAGCCAGGGCCGGCTCCAGGTTTTTGAGGGCCCCGGGCGAAAGAGTCTCAGTGGGCCCCCCTCTGTAACACATAGCACGATTCATGATGCACAGATACAGCAGAGAAATATAGCACAGCCAAGTAGCGTATAACACAGCCATCGTTGTATATAGCACAGCCACGTAGTATATAGCACAGCCACGTAGTATATAGCACAGCCATGTAATATATTGCCCAGCCACGTAGTATATTGCCGAGCCCACGTAGTATATTGCCCAGCCACGTAGTATATTGCCCAGCCACGTAGTATATTGCCCAGCCACGTAGTATATAGCACAGACACTAAGTACTGTATATAGCACAGACACTTAGTATATTGCCCAGCCACGTAATATATTGCCCAGCCACGTAGTATATTGCCCAGCAACATAATATATTGCCCAGCCACGTCATCATCTCGCAAGACCGCAATGCATGGACCGGTCACCGGAGTGTCGTGAGGAGCGGGAAAGGCCTAGGCTGCATCCGGTGGGCCAACGGAGTGTGAGTATATAATGATTTTTTATTTTTTTTAATTATTTTTAACATTAGATATTTTTACTATTGATGCTGCATAGGTAACGCAGCCATTAACCCTGTGTGAGCGTTGATTGGAGGGGAGTATGGAGCAGGCACTGATGGCAGGGGAGTAGGGAGTGGCCATTTCCCTGCCGGAATGTGCCCGACACTAATTGGTCGTGGCCGTTTTGCCGTGACCAATCCGCGACTTGGGATTTCCATGACAGACAGAAAGACAGACAAACAGCCTGAAGTGCCCCTTAGACGATTATATATATAGATACCAGTGCATAGGATCGGCTCCTCTCCTAGTATGGCTAAAATATCATGTTGGCTTAATACTAGTGATGAGCGAGTATACTCGTTGCTTGGGTTTTCCCGAGCTCACTCGGGTGGTCTCTGAGTATTTGTGAGTGCTCGGAAATTTAGTTTTTGTTGCCGCAGCTGCATGATTTACAGCTGCTAGACAGGCTGAATACATGTGAGGAATGCCTGTTTGTTAGGGAATTCCCACATGTATTCAGGCTGTCCAGCAGCCGTAAATCATGCAGCTGAGGCACGAAAACTAAATCTCCAAGCACTAACAAATACTCAGATATCACCTAATACCCATTGCCTCATGTTATGGCTTTGTTACAGATTATTTTGTATTTTAACACTATACTGCTGTGTTTTTTGTGTATTGTATTATTTTTTTTATTTCTATTGTTAGGGGTCATATAATCTTATTCTCCCATTTTTATTTGTTTTGTATCTGTTGACATTCACATGTATATTGTGTGATGCAGTGACCCATGTTACAGCCAGGGGGCGCTGTATGTGCTTCTCAGGATGCGCTTGGAGGCGTAATTATGATAGTGAAACAGTGACCGGCAGTATTGTGAATGGCCGGTATGTGTCGCAGAGGAAGTCTGCACTGTAAGCCAGGAGTGTTGTTCTGCGACCTATAGTCCCACAAGTATTTGCCTAGTTTTAAAGGGAGGCTTGCAGGGCTAGTTTGAGTGCTGGGCGGGTCGAACTAGCCACACACACCTCCCACCTATGGGAGTGGTTACAGGTTCAGAGTGTGAGTTCCTGTATAGCATGTGTGTTGGAATGTCCTGGGATGGACTGGATTCCTGGAAGCACCTGCTGAGGCTATGGACTGAATGGTCAGTGTGTTGGAATGTCCTGGAGTGGACTGGAGTCCTGGAAGCACATGATGAGGCCATGGACTGATAGTCTGTGTGTTAGAAGTGCCTGGGACTGGACTTCCTGAATAGCGCACATATCTGCAGTGCCTGGGACAGCTACTGTGTTGGGTAAGCTACAGTTCCTACTGCGGGTCTGGACTATCTGAGGTGCCCTGGTCACAAGGACGGTGACCCCAGGGAGGCAGCTTTCCACTGGGCACCAGCACTGACCAGCAGTCAGTGTGTGGAGCAGGAGCTCCTATAAGAGGCGTATCTGCCATTGGAACAGACTGTCGGTGGTTAATGTGTTCCATTGGTGTATATAATGAACTGCTTTCTGACACGGTTTATGAAGTTCAATAAACCAGATAGACTGTTTATGTGGAGAAACCGTGCCTGAGTGCTTTAATCCCGTGCCAAGCGAGTGTCCCCCAACCCACTCATGTAGCGCTATCTCACATTTGGCAAATCACAGTAAGGCTACTTTCACACTAGCGTTAACTGCAATCCGTCACAATGCGTCGTTTTGCAGAAAAAACGCATCCTGCAAAAGTGCTTGCAGGATGCGTTTTTCCCCCATAGACTTGTATTGACGACGCATTGCAACGGATTGCCACACGTCGCATCCGTCGTGCGACGGATGCGTCCTGCTTTGGCGGACCGTCGGGAGCAAAAAACGCTACATGTAACGTTTTTTGCTCCTGACGGACCGCTTTTTCCGACCGCGCATGCGCGGCCGGAACTCCGCCCCCACCTCCCCGCACCTCACAATGGGGCAGCGGATGCGCCGGAGAAATGCATCCGCTGCCTCCGTTGTGCAGTGCGTTAAACGCTAGCGTCGGAATCTCTGCCCGACGCATTGCGACGGGGAGATTCCGACGCTAGTGTGAAAGTAGCCTAACCTTGTATATATTTCTCCTCTAGTGACATTTGAAAAAGAGGCCGGTCAGGTCGAAACGTAACCTGTTGCTTTATCCATATTTCTTGCTATAATATCCTACACTGTGGTGAATGATTATTTCGTGTTGAAATAAAAACAAGCACTATTTGCAATTCTCTGTTCACTGTGCAAGTAGCCCATGTGTTCCTGTTTCCATAATTGTTCTCTTGTGTCTACAAGACTGGGGAGTTCCACCACTCCTCTTGGGCTATCTGCACAAAAGCTGTTCTACCCTGTATGCACACATGGATTTTTCCTCTCTGAACCCTGTTCACACAGGTTATATACAGATGATCAGGTTTTTAAATACATCAGATAGGGATTGCATACATTAGTTAGGACTGCTCTGATAAGGGTATACCGTGAAGATTGGTAGAGCAGCTTAGTATACATTTTTTGCAAAAAACGTATCAACCAAATACCCTGTTTTTTACATCTTTTACTAGCACTTGTGGATTACTGCAACATTTTTTCAAACTGAGTGTTTTTGGTTTTACTATTCTCTTTTGTGTCTTCAGGTTTCTTGGTGGTGTGTGAACATGATCATACAGACTTGTTCACTGTGCAAGTAGCCCATGTGTTCCTGTTTCCTCTGTGAGTTCGGCTGATTTATATTCTACTCGTCTTTTGATTAGGACAAAGTATTTTCTCCGGCACAAGCTGTTAGTCGAAAGAATCTCAACTACCCATCAAAATTAGATCTCGGCATCATCTGGCCATTTCTTCTGCCAGGCGATCCAGATTGCTTTCAGAGTAATATCTACACTGCAATGGCATACCCAGGGTGGAAATCGCAGCAAAACCAGCCATGCAAGAATTTTCCAAGACCCTCATGGGTTGAGAACAGATCTGTTGTGGTGTTTTGCAATTCATATTGCATGAAGAAGCAACTGGGCCACCGACTATATTTACAGAGGACTGCTGAAAGTAGGAAAGTGGTGTACTGATCCTGAGATTCCATCCCAGATACTATGGTTCAACATTGAGGCATCCCAGACATCAGCTTGTTTAACCAGGAGGAAACACAGGGTTCTGAAATTATATTGGAAAACGGAGGACACACACTCAAAGTTTGTTGCAGAAAGGTGTATTAGTCCAACATACATAAACCTTTTTTTCAGCAAACTTGGACTGCTGCTTCCCTTCCTCCAATATGGTGATCTCTCTGGGATTATCTACCACAAGCAAGCACCCTGACAAGTGTTATATGAACTGCTAACTTTATAAGGTTCTTCAATCAGTACAAGGCCATCACTCTAGCTAATGCCTCTGATGCTTTTGCAACCCAGAAGTCTCACACCGATCTTTGTCACATGTTCCCAACTCTCCCTTTGCCAACCAAGCTTCTCTCCTGGTTCACACATATTGTTAACCCCATAGCATCCAGATCTACCTTTACACGTGTCCCCTCTTCCACTTACATTTCAGTTGCTTGGTTTTTATGTCACAGTTGTTGTGTCGTTGACCAAAAACCCTCCAGAATGCTAGATCAGGTCTTCCAGTCAATAAGCAAATCGAGAAAGCCCTTAATGTCACATATTTAATCCTACTTTTTAAGGCTCCCCATCTTTAAGGGTGAGATTCCATCAATTCCCCACCCAATGATTTTTTTTTTTCAGTTGACCATGCAGCCATTTTAGTGTTTGTCTCAACTTCCATTCTATTTCAGAGGTTTCTGGCCACCATTTCTCACGTCAAGTCATTCCTTCCACTGGTTCCTTCTTGACCCCATCCTGTGGTCCGTGAGACCTCAACTTGGTGCTAGATGCTGTATCGGCTTTTCTATCTAGACCTGGGATGTAGCCTTCTTCATTGCAATGTTGTCCATCAGAGATTTCACAAAACTGGCGTCTGTCTTGTGCCACTCTTCTTTTCTCATCTTTCTTTATACAATGAGACTTGCGTCTGGTGACTTCCTTCTATCTCTTTTTTCCCTTAATGTAGCGGTTAGGCTTCCATTCCATTGCCTCTCTCCATTCAGTCTCATAACTACCTCCACACCTGGACAGTCTCAGTCTGCTGCTTGGTGATCCATTCACACATTCTCTATTTTACATGGTGCACTTTTTTTTTTGTCCATGAACGCGGGCCTTGACTGGTAGGTTCTACAGGCAGGTAGCTGGGGTTCAGCCTTCTGTCTAATGTCCTACGCCTCTTTTTTTCTTCTGTACATCTCAATGCCTACCTAAGAAGATTGCATTAGGCAATCCCAAGATTTCTAGGTCACCCAACGAAGCAATTGAGAAAAGAAAGTTTTAGAACGTACCACACAATCTTTTTCTTGTAGCCTTCAATGGGAGACACCACTACTCCCTTTATGACCCTGACAACATGTTTTTATCCCTTCTTTCTGTTGTTGCCTAATGTTTTCACACCTGTTGTCCTGTTCATTGTTGCTGTATCCCTCTCTTTCCACTTGCCACTATCTGGTTTATTCTAGTGCCAGGAGGTGGTTTTGAAAGGAGTCAAGTTTTTTTTTTGTTCTTTCTGTAAGCATTCTTGTGGCAGTAGATCACACCCATGCTTCCTATCTCCCCAATTAAGGCTACAATAAAGTAAGATTTTGCGTCAAGTACCAATAATCTTTTTTTTTTTTTCATGGCTTTGTTCTTTTATGATAATGTCACCATACTTCTGTAGTGATGTCATAATTGTTTTGTCTTTGTTCCTAAGATGCGACATATTGTGATGCTATTACTATATTTGATGTATACAGTATATAGATTGTGTTCTGTGGTCTACTCAGATTTGTGGTGTTTGGGGCATCAAAAAAATATGTTGCAATGTAGAGTAGTGCGTTTGATGCATAGCCAGAGAAGGGGCGGCATAGGCTATTGAAACTGGCAGTCAGCCTGCCCAAATTAGTCATTGTGCTGATTACCTGCCAACACAGGAAACTGTCCCGTGTCAAGCACAGGAATGAAAGCCCAGCAACAGGGACCTTGGAGCTGCAAACTACACATCTGGGCATCTGGTCTAAAAAGACTATATTGTTAAAGGGGTTCACCAAAATTTAGATATTGGTGTAACGATGGAACCAGATCAGCACAGGTCTGTTGAGTGTGTAGTAGCCATTCGCAGGTACGGCATCTCGGCTCCTATTGATTTTAGTAGGAGCTCAGCTACAGTACTCAAGAATGGAAACTATGGAACTTTCAGAACTTTGCTGTTTTTACATCCAGTTGGCGCTCGTACAGTGCGCACAGTACAGCGCTTGGTGCCTTCCCAGGTACTGCTCCTCATCTCTCCCTCACTTGGGGTGGATCTCGAATGCAATAAAAACTACAGCTTGTTACGCAATAAAGAAGACATGACAGCTCTACACACACACAAACAATAAAGTTATGGTTCTCAGAATATGATGGCCAACAAAAAAAGTTATTTTCTTGTTCAAAAGCACTAAAACTTAAAAAAAATAAAACTATTTAAATCCTATATCCCACATGGTGAACGCCATAAATAAAAAAACAATTCTGCTGTTTTTTGTTCAGCTCTCCTACAAAAACAAAAGAATATAAAGTGATTAAAAAAAGTATGTACACAAAAATTCCACTAGTAAAACTTTCCATGCAAAGAGCAACTCCTAGTAGGGCTTATGGATAGAGGTTGTCTTCATGGTACATCCATTTTCTTTTGCTCTAATAAAAGGATTCTACTGTACAAATGAATACCTCAATACTAGATCTTGCCCATGAACACAAGTGGTGCTACCCCGACAAGAAAGCAGGCTTTTTTTTTCTAATCTAGTACAGTTCATTTAAAATTTTTACAGATTCAATTTTTATAAAGATGAAATATCTGGCTTCTGCACATACATTTTTTTTATAGTGATATTCAGTAAAATGTTATTTTTTAAAGACAAGCAATTAAATAATTTCTACGAGAAAATATCTCCCATACAGAGCATGGCTACAAAGAGATTGATAATGGTGACATTGGAGTTCTCGCTGTCTGTCATGCTGGAGTTATGCAATCACAAATTACTCATGGCAGTAAATAGACGCTTTGTGCTCTGTGCTGCCCAAGGCTTTCAATGGGATATTCTTTAGGAGAAGCAGCGATACTGTCCCCTCTTCATTATTATTCAATCTATCCCTGATCTTTCAGTGAGAGTCGCAGATCTGAGCCTGCCTTGTCTCTTTCAGCGTTCCCATATTCGTGTCTTTAATCTCCACATTATTTGTCGATGAGAGCAGCATTTATACTTCATAGATTTTCGACATGTTCAGCATAAAAATAACATAAACAGTTAAGAATGCCACATAAAACTGTGTTTACTACATATAACTATGCTAGGATATAAAGCAAAATGATCTCTTTCCTATTCACAATAAACATTGTAACCTTTTAAATTAATGGCAATTGTCTTAGCATAGAGCTGTAAGTGTATGTCCCTACAGGAAGCATATTCAGATATACAGTACCAGCATTATGCGTGAGGTTCAAAATCTACAGCGTTTCAATTTCCGCTGCTGATTTCATGGCAGATTTCATCCTTTGAAACACTAATGGTGAGATGTTCATCAAGTCCACTTCAACAAAATTGACAAATTTTGGGGGGCTGCAGAGATTCAGGGAACATGCTCAAGGGGGTACATTCAGACTTTCTGGACTAGCTATTTCAAATGAAAAAATGCTGTCTAATGACATCAAAACCCTATATAAGGTGTGCTTAATTATTATGCAACTTCCTTTCCTTTGGCAAAATGGGTCAGAAGAGAGATTTGACGGGATCTGAAAAGTCCAAAATTGTGAGATGTCTTGCAGAAGGATGCAGCAGTCTTGAAATTGCCAAACTTTTGAAGCATGATCACCGAACAATCAAGCGTTTCATGGCAAATAGCCAACAGGGTCGCAAGAAACGTGTTGGGCAAAAAAGGCGCAAAATAACTGCCCATTAATTGAGGAAAATCAAGCGTGAAGCTGCCAAGATGCCATTTGCCACCTGTTTTGCCATATTTCAGAGCTGCAACGTTACTGGAGTAACAAAAACACAAGGTGTGCAATACTCAGGGACATGGCCAAGGTAAGGAAGGCTGAAAAACGACCACCTTTGAACAAGAAACAAGATAAAACATCAAGACTGGGCCAAGAAATATCTTAAGACTGACTTTTCAAAGGTTTTATGGACTGATGAAATGAGAGTGACTCTTGATGGGCCAGAGGCTGGATCAGTAAAGGGCAGAGATTCCACTCCGACTCAGACGCCAGCAAGGTGGAGGTGGGGTACTGGTATGGGCTGGTATCATCAAAGATGAACTTCTGGGACCTTTTCGGGTTGAGGATGAAGTGAAGCTCAACTCTCAGACCTACTGCCAGTTTCTGGAAGACAACTTCTTCAAGCAGTGGTACAGGAAGAAGTCGGTATCATTCAAGAAAAACATGATTTTCATGCAGGATAATGCTCCATCACATGCCTCCAACTACTCCACAGCGTGGCTGGCCTGTAAGGGTCTCAAAGAAGAAAAAATAATGACATGGCCCCCTCGTTCACCTGATCTAAATCCCATAGAGAACCTGTGGCCCCTCATAAAATGTGAGATCTACAGGGAGGGAATACAGTGCACCTCTCGGAACAGTTATATTGGTTTACCTGGTGGAAATAAACAAGTGAGATGGGAATATATTTGGATTTTATGAAGTTGCCTAATAATTCTGCACAGTAATAGTTACCTGCACAAACAGATATCCTCCTAAGATAGCCAAATCTAAAAATAACCCACTCCAACTTCCAAAAATATTAAGCTTTGAAATATATGAGTCTTTTGGATTGATTGAGAACAATCGTTGGAGATTGTCACATTCACGATAAAGGCAAACATTTTTTTCTAGCAAATAGACATTGCAAACATGAAAAAGAACAATATAAAAGACAAAGCTGAGCATGCCACACAGCCAGTCGTAACGATCGGACCCGTGAGGTTGAGGGGCCAACGTTTGCCGGCTCAAACTTCAACTGGATGTACGTTCTCGGATGCACATTCAGCTGCACTGTATTGCGGTGCACAGACCTGTCGGGTCCGTGTGCGGCAATACACAATCAGTGGCAAGCAGCTGATGTCGGCATGCACGTGACTTGGGGTGCATGGCAGTGATATCATGCGATCCTGTCAATTGCACACTGAAGTCAGCTGCTGGCTTTAGAAGAGGACACAGCACGGCATGGGGGCGAAGAGAAGGTGAGTAGAATTGTTTATTTTTTAAATTGCATTAAAGAGCAGTAGCAAGCCTGGGGACATATACCAGGATGGGGCCCAGGATAAGGGACATATATACTAGGATGGAGGGCCTATATATAGCAGTGTGGGGCCAGGATGAGGGACATACTGTATATACTAGGATGGAGGGTGTATGTGTGTGTGTGTGTGTGTGTGTGTGTGTGTGTATATATATACTGTATATACACACTACTCACAAAAAGTTAGGGATATTTGGCTTTCAGGTGAAATTTATGAAAAACATGAAAGGCTCATGCTACAGTGATATTTTATCATGAAGGTAGGGCATTTAAGTGGAAGCAGCGATTGTGATTACCTCATCTCAAACAACTTATTGAAACAAAAGCCAACAACCGTGGTGGGTATATCCCAACAAAAATGTCAATGTCATGTGGCTTTGAGCATCAATTACAGCTTGACAATGATGTCTCATGCTGTTCACAAGTGGAGTTATTGTCTGCTGAGGTATGGCCACCCACTCTTGTTGAAGGGCAGCCCTCAGGTCATTGAGGTTCTGGGATACAGAGTTAAGATCCTCTACACCTCAACTCAGCTAATCCCGTAAGTTTTCTATGAAATTTTTGTCTGGGGAAAGTGCAGGCCACTCCATTTGAGGTGACCCAGTCCCCACCAGCCATTTTCTAATGATGCGACCTCAATGAACTGGACCATTGTCGTCCATGAAGATGAAATTAGGCCTGTGTTCATGCAGAGGCACAATGACTGGATTAATGATGTTATTCAAGTAGTAGGGGCTTGTCACTGTATCATTCACAAAATGTAGGGCTCTTCTATATTGACTAGATCCACCTGCCCACACTGTAATACCACCATTACAAAAGGCTTGTCTGGTGACAACAGTGGCTAATACATAGCCCTCTCCTTGACGTCTCCAACATCATTTGTGGCCATCATTTCTGCTTAGCGTGAATCAACTTTCATTGGTGAACAGCGGTAGATGCTCCCTGGCCCATGCAAGATGATAGCGCCTGTGCCTGGTGGTGTGGTCAGGTATCCTTGCCGGTCGTCTAGCACGCAAATCATGCTGATGTAAACAGCTTTGAATGGTTTGACGTGAAACATGGATGCCTCTTGGCTCACTTAAATGTGCCTGGAGTTGTGTGAGATTTATTTATAATTATCAAGTTATGAAGGTCATCGTTCACGATGAAGCGGTCAGCAGTGTGGGATGCGACCAAAGGATTTCCATTTCTTTGCCTTACTATGACTCTTCCAGTCTCTCTGTGTCTCTGTTACAACCTGGGGATGACTCTGTGACACTCAAAGCTCAGCGGCCACTTCCGTCTGAGAACATCCTGCTTGAAGCCTCGCAATGGCAAGAAACTATTGATCAATTATTAGGTGTTGTCTTGGTCTCATGATATCAATATGTGAACATGAGTGCATGTAACACACTTGCTGGCACCCCTGCACAGTTCACCTTCCCCCTCCTTGCAAGGATGCCAAACACACTTGTAGCAGTGGCCGCGTGGCCACCTCTCCGTCACCTTGGACATCTCCACTGACTTCCGGTGGCGCACCTCACACCTGCCATGTGGTCCCCAGCCAACAGTTGAGAGACATCTTGTATAAAAGGCAACCTCCCCAATAAGGAGGTGATAAAGCAACGTGGATTTTTTAGTTTGAGTGGAACTAGTGAGTTATTAGGTCCCCTGATCCTTGTGTGGCTATGCCCTGAACCCAAACCCCTGGTCCGTGTGCATCCAGGGCCTGAATGTGCACCCCAGGTCCTTGTGTGACCAGTTCCTGAACCTGGTCCTTGTGTGTTCAGCGCCTGAATGTGCTCCCCTGGTCCGTATGTGGCCAGTGCCTGAACCTCGTCCCCTGGTCTGTGTGTAGCCAGCATCTGAATCTTGTCCCCTGGTCCATATGTAGTTAGGGCCTCAACCTGGTCCTTGTGTGACCAGTGTCTGAATGTGCATTCCATATATCCGGACTGCTAAAACCAGTCTCTGAATCCTGTCCTGTCTGTGACTCCTTGTCAGTATCTGTCCTGCCTCAGTATCCTGAACAGAGCTCGCGACTGTCAGCGAACCTGACTCTTGGGTCAGCTGAAATACCGGTGACTTCCGAGGAGTGGTGCCTGGCAGGTACCTGCAGCTCAAGCCTGACTCCACCATCAGGAGCTTCAGTAAACATGAGGTAGCCGCTCATGTAAACGATGAGAATTTTTATTTTTTTTGCCTAAAATCCAAAAGAAATGTGTCATCTTTAATTTTAGGCCTCTTAGAGATCATATCCTCTTCAACTTGCTTAACTGTTCACAATAACAGTAATTTAAAAAAAAGAATTGAAATACATTTTTACATGAAAAGAAGAATTTTTTTAGCCATTTTAAATTTTTCACTATCATTTATAGTTTGTCAAGCAATGTTATTCTATTTTAATACTTTAACTCTCGGTTAAACATTTTCAAGTAAATAATGTGTGAAATCTCACGAACGAACAAGTAAATAGACTCGGAGAAAAGGAAAAGGGGGCGATATGATATAAAAAGTTGTGACCTATTAATAATGTTAGGACGCATTGAAGCTCACAAGGCGTGAAACGGCCGCCGTCCGGTGTGTACCACACGACAACCTTCCTGCTTGTATGTTTTAACTTGGACCAATAACAGGAACTTTTAAATGGAACGGTGAGTGCCACCTTTTTTTTTCTTGCTCTTGGACATTGCCTAAATTGTATTTTCTGATGGTGACCACCCATCCGGGGGCAAGGTATAATCAGCTTTCCTAAAATGGATATATAAGCTGGCTGCAGGTGTCACAGTGATGACAGCCTTTTTTCTTTTTTACCCTTGACCTACTAATATTCATCTCATGAAGGTCATATATGTAACATTGCCCAAAATAAATCCCAAGGAGACCAAACAAGGTTAAATCTCTCTACAATATTGTCATTAAAGGCTGCCCGGTACTAAAAAATTCCTGACATCCTTGATGCGAGAATATAGATCTAGTTGGGAAGGTGGAGAGGTTCGCTTCCAATGGTAGGCAATCAAACAGCTTGCTGCTGTCAGCATATGTAAAAGCAATCTAATGGATCTCTTAGATATGGACTCAGGGAAAAGATTTTTAATATTTAATAGAAAGAGCTGAGGATCTAGAAGGACATCTACTCCAAAAACTTGCTTAGTGAGGAGTTGGACTTTCGCCCAAAACGGTTTAATCATAGGGCAGTCCCCAAAACAATAACAAAACAATGCCCAAACTTTTACATTCCACTGTATATATACCTGGATAGAGGGGCCCAGATCAAATCTTGCATCTGGGGCCACCGGACTCTAGTACACCAGTGCGCACAGCTAAATCCATCAGAGATCTCGTCTAGCAGCTTACCTGTGATCTGAAAGCTCATTAATGTTCAATTCTGATCAAATAACGGTGCAAACACATACATTTCATGTAAAAGGTACACAAAGCCTTAAAGCAATAGCTTCGCAGGACCATACAACCTCTCCTTTGAAGACTGTCTGTGCAGTGCTCCTCTTACTTTGAGACATTACTCAGTAGAGATAAGAGATGGATATCACATGTACTCATGTGAAAGAGTCTTCAGCTGAAAACATATTCTATTACATGGCTTTGTCCCGCAATGTATCTTTCCTGACTTCAGCACTTTTCTTGAACAATATATTTGTAGAGTAGGGCTTGCTGCCAAGATTGGAGAATGCTATATGTTTTCATTTAGGCTAATAGGCTTAGGGAACATATTCCCTCCAGTTATCTGTTCAGTTCTCACACATGAAATCAGAGCGGATGCCCAGGGCTATCCTCATAAAACTGCACAAAAGAATCTCCATGGTAACACCAGAAGTATACATTACCCCCGTGATTTAAAGGTGAAATGTGACTTGTTTTCCAACAGGTTCTACAGTTTTTGTAGTTATATAAGTATTATGTTTGAAAATGGCAGACATCCATTTAGGTTAACCTTTTACCATGCAGTTCCAAAGAAATGCAAAAAATGTATAAATTGCCAAATGTCCATATTTTAGGACAAGAAATCCTTAACTCCAAATATGGCACTCGGAATGAATGTCTAGATTAGTTATCTATTATACCATTTTATGAGATGCAGATGACTTCTAAAATTCACCACAGCTGTATCATCATGTACAATAAAATGAACATATTAAAGGGAACCTATCGGGATTGTGCTGAGTAAACTACAGGCATTGTCAGGTTCACCTGCAGGGTGGATCCGTCACTAGATTTCACATTGTCAAATTTGTACACAATATTAAATGTATCTCTTAGACCTTATGAGGCCAATGTGCTTACATTGAATATCCATGCTATAATGACTGTATACTGCTTTTTGAAAGTTTTCTTAAGAGCTAGGTTTGTGAAATGCTCATTTTAATACCAGGAGGAAGAATTGGCAAAAGGAATTTACAGCCATTCTGACATTGATTGTTTTCAAAGTAAGTACACCACCCTCGTCTGGTCTAAGATTAATTTAATAGAAGATGTCTGAAAATCTGGTGATAGATTCTTATTATGCAAAAATAGAACAACAACAAAAAATGCCCTCATACAGCAATGTTAATGGAAAATTAAAAAAGGCAGCACACTGCGGCGCTAAAACATGCAAACATGAAACATGAAAATTGAACTGCATTACTGCACTAGAAATATGAAAAAATTAGAGCGTTTAGCGCATAAATTGGCCAATTCATGTGTAACTGTTTGCATGTTTTAACACCGCAGTGTGCTGCCTTAATTACATGACTGTATACGAGTTGGCGACTCTAGGTTCAGCACCTGTTCACACCTAGTCTATGTTTGGAAGTGACGGTCAGTTTTTTGAAATTTGTATTCATTAGCCTTCTGACTGAGCACTCCGCCTCTTAGCCACAGGTGTTTTAATCGCAGCAGGTCCATTACCCCTCCACAGAGAGAGAGAAATTTAGTCTCAGAAGAGGTTTCACAAGTACCCATTCAGATGAAGACGCTTATTCTCAGCGAGGAAAGGAAAGTTTAGGACCTGGTATACGAGAGATGCCTTAATGTGGCTACCAGGTACACATGAATTGGCCAATTTATGCACTAAACGCTCTCATTTTTCCATATTTCTAGTGCAGTAATGCAATTCAATTTTAATGTTTGCATGTTTTAGCGCTGCAGTGTGCTGCCTTATTTATTTGACTGTATATGACGGTCAGTTTTTTGAAATTTGGAAAATTAAAAAAGTTATAACATTCGAAATGCAGAGTGAAAAAAAACAAAAAAGGTACAGTTCATTTTTATAGGGAACATGTCAGCAGAATTGTGCACTGTAACCTACAGACAGTGTCAGGTCGGCGTCATTATACTGATTAAAATTATACCTTGGTTGATGAAATCCATCTTGTGGTTGTTTAATCTTAGTGGAGACAATTTTTTTCCTCTAGCAAGATGTCGCCACCTGCGCAGTTGCAGCTATCGGTTTGCGGCCGGTGCCATGTTAAAAATGCTTTTTTTTTTAGGAATTTATGGATACCATCAAAAAGAATAATTACCTGCACGTTATGGATGCGAGCATCGTGCAGCGCAGGTGCTGGCGCCTGCCTGCAGAAGTTTTTCTTTCTTCAAATATATACGGCATAATATTCATTGTGTAAACTAGGGGGCAGGTCAGTGAGGGATTAGTGACCTGTCAGAAGCCATACTAATCAATACCTAATCAGAGCACCACATGGAGACAAAACCCCCCCCCCACAGGCCGCCACGGAGCACGAGCATATCATTAACTCAAAACTGAAAATAAAGATTAGACAACAACCACAAGACGGATTTCATCAACCAAGGTATCATCTTAATCAGAATAATGGTGCCGACCTAACACTGTCTGTAGATTACTGTGCACAATCCTGCTGACAGGTTCCCTTTAACCCCTTCATGACCCAGCCTATTTTGACCTTAAAGACCTTGCCGTTTTTTGCAATTCTGACCAGTGTCCCTTTATGAGGTAATAACTCAGGAACGCTTCAACGGATCCTAGCGGTTCTGAGATTGTTTTTTCGTGACATATTGGGCTTCATGTTAGTGGTAAATTTAGGTCAATAAATTCTGCGTTTATTTGTGATAAAAACGGAAATTTGGCGAAAATTTTGAAAATTTCGCAATTTTCACATTTTGAATTTTTATTCTGTTTAACCAGAGAGTTATGTGACACAAAATAGTTAATAAATAACATTTCCCACATGTATACTTTACATCAGCACAATTTTGGAAACAAAATTTTTTTTTGCTAGGAAGTTATAAGGGTTAAAATTTGACCAGCGATTTCTCATTTTTACAACGAAATTTACAAAACCATTTTTTTTAGGGACCACCTCACATTTGAAGTCAGTTTGAGGGGTCTATATGGCTGAAAATACCCAAAAGTGACACCATTCTAAAAACTGCACCCCTCAAGGTACTCAAAACCACATTCAAGAAGTTTATTAACCCTTCAGGTGCTTCACAGCAGCAGAAGCAACATGGAAGGAAAAAATGAACATTTAACTTTTTAGTCACAAAAATTATCTTTTAGCAACAATTTTTTTATTTTCCCAATGGTAGAAGGAGAAACTGAACCACGAAAGTTGTTGTCCAATTTGTCCTGAGTACGCTGATACCTCATATGTGGGGGTAAACCACTGTTTGGGCGCACGGCAGGGCTTGGAAGGGACTTTTTGAATGAAAAATTGGCTCCACTCTTTAGCGGACACCATGTCACGTTTGGAGAGCCCCCGTGTGCCTAAAAATTGGAGCTCCCCCACAAGTGACCCCATTTTGGAAACTAGACCCCCCAAGGAACTTATCTAGATGCCTAGTGAGCACTTTAAACCCTCAGGTGCTTCACAAATTGATCTGTAAAAATTAAAAAGTACTTTTTTTTTCACAAAAAAATTCTTTTCGCCTCAATTTTTTCATTTTCACATGGGCAATAGGATAAAATGGATCATATAATTTGTTGGGCAATTTCTCCCGAGTACGCCGATACCTAACATGTGGGGGTAAACCACTGTTTGGGCACACGGCAAGGCTCGGAAGGGAAGGAGCGCCATTTGACTTTTTGAATGGAAAGTTAGCTCCAATTGTTAGCGGACACCATGTCGTGTTTGGAGAGCCCCTGTGTGCCTAAACATTGGAGCTCCCCCACAAGTGACCCCATTTTGGAAACGACCCCCCAAGGAACTTATCTAGATGCATATTGAGCACTTTAAACCCCCAGGTGCTTCACAGAAGTATATAACGCAGAGCCATGAAAATTAAAAATAATTTTTCTTTCCTCAAAAATGATTTTTTAGCCTGGAATTTCCTATTTTGCCAAGGGTAATAGGAGAAATTGGACCCCAAATGTTGTTGTCCAGTTTGTCCTGAGTACGCTGATACCCCATATGTGGGGGTAAACCACTGTTTGGGCGCACGGCAGGGCTCGGAAGGGAAGGCACACCATTTGGCTTTTTAAATGGAAAATTAGCTCCAATCATTAGCGGACACCATGTCACGTTTGGAGAGCCCCTGTGTGCCTAAACATTGGAGATCCCCCAGAAATGACCCCATTTTGGAAACTAGACCCCCAAAGGAACTAATCTAGATGTGTGGTGAGGACTTTGAACCCCCAAGTGCTTCACAGAAGTTTATAACGCAGAGCCATGAAAATAAAAAAATATATATATTTTCTCAAAAATGATCTTTTAGCCTGCAATTTTTTATTTTCCCAAGGGTAACAGGAGAAATTTGACCCCAAAAGTTGTTGTCCAGTTTCTCCTGAGTACGCTGATACCCCATATGTGGGGGTAAACCACTGTTTGGGCACATGCCGGGGCTCGGAAGTGAAGTAGTGACGTTTTGAAATGCACACTTTGATGGAATGCTCTGTGGGCGTCACGTTGCGTTTGCAGAGCCCCTGATGTGGCTTAACAGTAGAAAACCCCCACAAGTGACCCCATTTTGGAAACTAGACCCCGAAAGGAACTTATCTAGATATGTGTGAGCACTTTGAACCCCCAAGTGCTTCATAGTCGTTTATAATGCAGAGCCGTGAAAATAAAAAATACGTTTTCTTTCCTCAAAAATAATTATTTAGCCCAGAATTTTTTATTTTCCCAAGGGTTACAGGAGAAATTGGACCCCAAAAGTTGTTGTCCAGTTTCTCCTGAGTATGCCGATACCCCATGTGTGGGGATAAACCACTGTTTGGGCACATGTCGGGGCTCAGAAGGGAAGTAGTGACTTTTGAAATGCAGACTTTGATGGAATGGTCTGCGGGTGTCACGTTGCGTTTGCAGAGCCCCTGGTGTGCCTAAACAGTAGAAACCCCCCACAAGTGACCCCATTTTAGAAACTAGACCCCCCAAGGAACTTATCTAGATATGTGGTGAGCACTTTGAACCCCCAAGTGCTTCACAGACGTTTACAACGCAGAGCCGTGAAAATAAAAAATCATTTTTCTTTCCTCAAAAATGATGTTTTAGCAAGCATTTTTTTATTTTCACAAGGGTAACAGGAGAAATTGGACCCCAGTAATTGTTGCGCAGTTTATCCTGAGTATGCTGGTACCCCATATGTGGGGGTAAACCACTGTTTGGGCGCACGTCGGGGCTTGGAATTGAGGGAGCACCATTTGACTTTTTGAATACGAGATTGGCTGGAATCAATGGTGGCGCCATGTTGCGTTTGGAGACCCCTGATGTGCCTAAACAGTGGAAACCCCTCAATTCTACCTCCAACACTAACCCCAACACACCCCTAACCCTAATCCCAACTGTAGCCATAACCCTAATCACACCCCTAACCACAACCCTAATTCCAACCCTAAGGCTATGTGCCCACGTTGCGGATTCGTGTGAGATTTTTCAGCATCATTTTTGAAAAATCCGCGGGTAAAAGGCACTGCGTTTTACCTGCGGATTTTCCGCGGATTTCCAGTGTTTTTTGTGCGTATTTCACCTGCGGATTCCTATTGAGGAACAGGTGTAAAACGCTGCGGAATCCGCACAAAGAATTGACATGCTGCGGAAAATACAACGCAGCGTTTCTGCGCGGTATTTTCCGCACCATGGGCACAGTGGATTTGGTTTTCCATAGGTTTACATGGTACTGTAAACCTGATGGAACTCTGCTGCGGATCCGCAGCCAAATGCGCACCGTGTGCACATAGCCTAATTCTAAAGGTATGTGCACACGCTGCGGAAAACGCTGCGGATCCGCAGCAGTTTCCCATGAGTTTACAGTTCAATGTAAACCTATGGGAAACAAAAATCGCTGTACACATGCTGCAGAAAAACTGCACGGAAACGCAGCGGTTTACATTCCGCAGCATGTCACTTCTTTGTGCGGATTCCGTAGCGGTTTTACAACTGCTCAAATAGAAAATCGCAGTTGTAAAACCGCAGTGAAATGCGCAGAAAAAACGCGGTAAATCCGCCATAAATCCGCAGCGGTTTAGCACTGCGGATTTATCAAATCCGCAGCGGAAAAATCCGCAGAGGACCAGAATACGTGTGCACATACCAAAACCCTAACCCTACCCCTAACCCTAGCCCTAACCCTAACCCTACCCCTAACCCTAGCCCTAACCCTATTCTAACATTAGTTGAAAAAAAAATTTCTTTATTTTTTTATTGTCCCTACCTATGGGGGTGACAAAGGGGGGGGGGTCATTTATTATTTTTTTTATTTTAATCACTGAGATAGATTATATCTCAGTGATCAAAATGCACTTTGGAACGAATCTGCCGGCCGGCAGATTCGGCGGGCGCACTGCGCATGCGCCCACCATTTTGAAAGATGGCGGCGCCCAGGGAGAAGACGGACGGACCCCGGCAGGATCGGTAAGTATGATGGGGTGGGATGGAGCACGGGGGGGGGGGGGATCGGAGCATGGGGGGGTGGATCGGAGCGCGGGAGGGGTGGAACGGAGCACGGGGGGGTGGAACGGAGCACGGGGGGGTGGAACGGAGCACTGGGGGGTGGAACGGAGCACAGGGGGGTGGAACGGAGCATGGGGGTGGATCGGAGTGCAGGGGGGGGTGATTGGAGCACGTGGAGGGTGACTGGAGCACGGGGAGAGCGGACAAGAGCACGGGGGGGAGCGGAGCACATGACGGAGGGGAGCCGGAGCAGGGTACCGGACAGATCGGAGGGCTGGGGGGGCGATCGGTGGGGTGGGGGCACATTAGTGTTTCCAGCCATGGCCGATGATATTGCAGCATCGGCCATGGCTGGATTGTAATATTTCACCAGTTATAATAGGTGAAATATTACAAATCGCTCTGATTGGCAGTTTCACTTTCAACAGCCAATCAGAGCGATCGTAGCCACGAGGGGGTGAAGCCACCCCCCCTGGGCTAAACTACCACTCCCCCTGTCCCTGCAGATCGGGTGAAATGGGAGTTAACCCTTTCACCCGATCTGCAGGGACGCGATCTTTCCATGACGCCACATAGGCGTCATGGGTCGGATTGGCACCGACTTTCATGACGCCTACGTGGCGTCAAAGGTCGGGAAGGGGTTAAGATCCAAACATGACAGCACTATTACAGGGGTAAAACCAGCCGGGTCTCCCACTCATTGCCTGGATCTTTGTCATATATTTTACCAGCTACTTGCAGAAGTACTAATCCTGATCCTGACTACATTCCAGCATTTTACCTGTAAGTCCACGCTTTATGCTACTCCTGACTCCTCCTGACTATGCTCCTGTCTCATCTCTTGGATTTTCACATCTTGACTGCTCACCTGGTGTTGAGCTTTGGCTTTGTTCATGATTACAAATCACTCATAGATTCTGCCGTGCCTTGTTCTGCTATCTGTTGGTGGCCTATTTATGGTTTCTGTTCCCGACACCTCCCGATTCTGTCCAAGGCCTGATCCGGAACTTTGGTTCTCGCAATGGAACCGGGGAGCAAATAGCTTAAAATTGGGTTTTATCCGTGATATAAGGAATTAAAGAAAGGGAGGGTACTTGGTCACCTGATTTTTTTGTTGCTATTGCAACAATTTCAAAGTGTGTGTCAGCTGCTGCAAAACACAGGTCACGGACCAGAAGGTAGTATGGTGATGGGTGGCTTTTCCTGTGGTGCTGGTGATACTACTGCTACTGAACTTTCTTTCTGGTATACCATGTCCTGCTCACAAATGCAGCTTTTGGTATTCTTCTGGTTGTGGCTCTTTATGTCCTGCTCCTGGACACCACTGTTCCTGGTATCACTTGGTTTCAAACGCGTTCCTTGTCAATCATAGTTCCCATTCCTGGTCTCTTCCTGGGCTCTGTCTTCCAGTATTATGATCACATTCCTGTCCTGTGATTATTACTTCATCGGTTCCCTGAAAATTGCCCACATGAAAAATGCCCACACAGAAAATTCCCTACACGGAAAATTGCCCACATGGAAAATTCCCCACACGAAAAATTTCCTACACGGAAAATTCCCCACACAGAAATTTGCCCACACAGAAATTTCCCCACATGGAAAATTTACCTACATGGTAAATTGCCAATTGCAGCATCACAAAGTTTCAGATCTATGAAATTTCAGGTGCAAGGTGAGGATGTTCACATAATATGTGATCAACTTGTGATTTACAGCTGACCTAGTGCAAACCTGCAAAAATGATGATCTGTGGTTTGCAGCAGTCTGTCATTATCAGCAATAGATAGATCTAGTCTGCTCTCATCTCTCACTGATTCTGCCTTAGGCTACTTTCACACTAGCGTTAACTGCAATCCGTCACAATGCGTCGTTTTGCAGAAAAAATGCATCCTGCAAAAGTGCTTGCAGGATGCGTTTTTTCCCCATAGACTTGTATTGACGCATTGCGACGGATTGCCACACGTCGCATCCATCGTGCGACGGATGCGTCGTGCTTTGGCGGACCGTCGGGAGCAAAAAACGCTACATGTAACGTTTTTTTGCTGCCGACGGACCGCTTTTTCCGACCGCACATGGACGGTCAGTTTTTTGAAATTTGTATTCATTAGCCTTCTGACTGAGCACTCCGCCTCTTAGCCACAGGTGTTTTAATCGCAGCAGGTCCATTACCCCTCCACAGAGAGAGAGAAATTTAGTCTCAGAAGAGGTTTCACAAGTACCCATTCAGATGAAGACGCTTATTCTCAGCGAGGAAAGGAAAGTTTAGGACCTGGTATACGAGAGATGCCTTAATGTGGCTACCAGGTACACATGAATTGGCCAATTTATGCACTAAACGCTCTCATTTTTCCATATTTCTAGTGCAGTAATGCAATTCAATTTTAATGTTTGCATGTTTTAGCGCTGCAGTGTGCTGCCTTATTTATTTGACTGTATATGACGGTCAGTTTTTTGAAATTTGGAAAATTAAAAAAGTTATAACATTCGAAATGCAGAGATGAAAAAAACAAAAAAGGTACAGTTCATTTTTATAGGGAACATGTCAGCAGAATTGTGCACTGTAACCTACAGACAGTGTCAGGTCGGCGTCATTATACTGATTAAAATTATACCTTGGTTGATGAAATCCATCTTGTGGTTGTTTAATCTTAGTGGAGACAATTTTTTTCCTCTAGCAAGATGTCGCCACCTGCGCAGTTGCAGCTATCGGTTTGCGGCCGGTGCCATGTTAAAAATGCTTTTTTTTTTAGGAATTTATGGATACCATCAAAAAGAATAATTACCTGCACGTTATGGATGCGAGCATCGTGCAGCGCAGGTGCTGGCGCCTGCCTGCAGAAGTTTTTCTTTCTTCTCATATATATACGGCATAATATTCATTGTGTAAACTAGGGGGCAGGTCAGTGAGGGATTAGTGACCTGTCAGAAGCCATACTAATCAATACCTAATCAGAGCACCACATGGAGACAAAAACCCCCCCCCCACAGGCCGCCACGGAGCACGAGCATATCATTAACTCAAAACTGAAAATAAAGATTAGACAACAACCACAAGACGGATTTCATCAACCAAGGTATCATCTTAATCAGAATAATGGTGCCGACCTAACACTGTCTGTAGATTACTGTGCACAATCCTGCTGACAGGTTCCCTTTAACCCCTTCATGACCCAGCCTATTTTGACCTTAAAGACCTTGCCGTTTTTTGCAATTCTGACCAGTGTCCCTTTATGAGGTAATAACTCAGGAACGCTTCAACGGATCCTAGCGGTTCTGAGATTGTTTTTTCGTGACATATTGGGCTTCATGTTAGTGGTAAATTTAGGTCAATAAATTCTGCGTTTATTTGTGATAAAAACGGAAATTTGGCGAAAATTTTGAAAATTTCGCAATTTTCACATTTTGAATTTTTATTCTGTTTAACCAGAGAGTTATGTGACACAAAATAGTTAATAAATAACATTTCCCACATGTATACTTTACATCAGCACAATTTTGGAAACAAAATTTTTTTTTGCTAGGAAGTTATAAGGGTTAAAATTTGACCAGCGATTTCTCATTTTTACAACAAAATTTACAAAACCATTTTTTTTAGGGACCACCTCACATTTGAAGTCAGTTTGAGGGGTCTATATGGCTGAAAATACCCAAAAGTGACACCATTCTAAAAACTGCACCCCTCAAGGTACTCAAAACCACATTCAAGAAGTTTATTAACCCTTCAGGTGCTTCACAGCAGCAGAAGCAACATGGAAGGAAAAAATGAACATTTAACTTTTTAGTCACAAAAATTATCTTTTAGCAACAATTTTTTTATTTTCCCAATGGTAGAAGGAGAAACTGAACCACGAAAGTTGTTGTCCAATTTGTCCTGAGTACGCTGATACCTCATATGTGGGGGTAAACCACTGTTTGGGCGCACGGCAGGGCTTGGAAGGGAAGGAGCGCCATTTGACTTTTTGAATGAAAAATTGGCTCCACTCTTTAGCGGACACCATGTCACGTTTGGAGAGCCCCCGTGTGCCTAAAAATTGGAGCTCCCCCACAAGTGACCCCATTTTGGAAAGTAGACGCCCCAAGGAACTTATCTAGATGCATAGTGAGCACTTTGAACCCCCAGGTGCTTCACAAATTGATCCGTAAAAATGAAAAAAGTACTTTTTTTTCACAAAAAAATTCTTTTAGCCTCAATTTTTTAATTTTCACATGGGCAACAGGATAAAATGGATCCTAAAATTTGTTGGACAATTTCTCCTGAGTACACCGATACCTCATATGTGGTCACAAACCACTGTTTGGGCACATGGTAAGGCTCGGAAGGGAAGGAGCGCCATTTGACTTTTTGAATGAAAAATTATCTCCATCGTTAGCGGACACCATGTCGCATTTGGAAAGACCCTGTGTGCCTAAACATTGGCGCTCCCCCACAAGTGACCCCATTTTGGAAACTAGACCCCCCAAGGAACTTATTTAGATGCCTAGTGAGCACTTTAAACCCTCAGGTGCTTCACAAATTGATCTGTAAAAATTAAAAAGTACTTTTTTTTTCACAAAAAAATTCTTTTCGCCTCAATTTTTTCATTTTCACATGGGCAATAGGATAAAATGGATCATATAATTTGTTGGGCAATTTCTCCCGAGTACGCCGATACCTAACATGTGGGGGTAAACCACTGTTTGGGCACACGGCAAGGCTCGGAAGGGAAGGAGCGCCATTTGACTTTTTGAATGGAAAGTTAGCTCCAATTGTTAGCGGACACCATGTCGCGTTTGGAGAGCCCCTGTGTGCCTAAACATTGGAGCTCCCCCACAAGTGACCCCATTTTGGAAACGACCCCCCAAGGAACTTATCTAGATGCATATTGAGCACTTTAAACCTCCAGGTGCTTCACAGAAGTTTATAACGCAGAGCCATGAAAATTAAAAATAATTTTTCTTTCCTCAAAAATGATTTTTTAGCCTGGAATTTCCTATTTTGCCAAGGGTAATAGGAGAAATTGGACCCCAAATGTTGTTGTCCAGTTTGTCCTGAGTACGCTGATACCCCATATGTGGGGGTAAACCACTGTTTGGGCGCACGGCAGGGCTCGGAAGGGAAGGCACACCATTTGGCTTTTTAAATGGAAAATTAGCTCCAATCATTAGCGGACACCATGTCACGTTTGGAGAGCCCCTGTGTGCCTAAACATTGGAGATCCCCCAGAAATGACCCCATTTTGGAAACTAGACCCCCAAAGGAACTAATCTAGATGTGTGGTGAGGACTTTGAACCCCCAAGTGCTTCACAGAAGTTTATAACGCAGAGCCATGAAAATAAAAAAATATATATATTTTCTCAAAAATGATCTTTTAGCCTGCAATTTTTTATTTTCCCAAGGGTAACAGGAGAAATTTGACCCCAAAAGTTGTTGTCCAGTTTGTCCTGAGTACGCTGATACCCCATATGTGGGGGTAAACCACTGTTTGGGCGCACGGCAGGGCTCGGAAGGGAAGGCACACCATTTGGCTTTTTAAATGGAAAATTAGCTCCAATCATTAGCGGACACCATGTCACGTTTGGAGAGCCCGTGTGCCTAAACATTGGAGATCCCCCAGAAATGACCCCATTTTGGAAACTAGACCCCCAAAGGAACTAATCTAGATGTGTGGTGAGGACTTTGAACCCCCAAGTGATTCACAGAAGTTTATAACGCAGAGCCATGAAAATAAAAAAATATATATATTTTCTCAAAAATGATTTTTAGCCTGCAATTTTTTATTTTCCCAAGGGTAACAGGAGAAATTGGACCCCAAAAGTTGTTGTCCAGTTTCTCCTGAGTATGCCGATACCCCATGTGTGGGGATAAACCACTGTTTGGGCACATGTCGGGGCTCAGAAGGGAAGTAGTGACTTTTGAAATGCAGACTTTGATGGAATGGTCTGCGGGCGTCACGTTGCGTTTGCAGAGCCCCTGGTGTGCCTAAACAGTAGAAACCCCCCACAAGTGACCCCATTTTAGAAACTAGACCCCCCAAGGAACTTATCTAGATATGTGGTGAGCACTTTGAACCCCCAAGTGCTTCACAGACGTTTACAACGCAGAGCCGTGAAAATAAAAAATCATTTTTCTTTCCTCAAAAATGATGTTTTAGCAAGCATTTTTTTATTTTCACAAGGGTAACAGGAGAAATTGGACCCCAGTAATTGTTGCGCAGTTTATCCTGAGTATGCTGGTACCCCATATGTGGGGGTAAACCACTGTTTGGGCGCACGTCGGGGCTTGGAATTGAGGGAGCACCATTTGACTTTTTGAATACGAGATTGGCTGGAATCAATGGTGGCGCCATGTTGCGTTTGGAGACCCCTGATGTGCCTAAACAGTGGAAACCCCTCAATTCTACCTCCAACACTAACCCCAACACACCCCTAACCCTAATCCCAACTGTAGCCATAACCCTAATCACACCCCTAACCACAACCCTAATTCCAACCCTAAGGCTATGTGCCCACGTTGCGGATTCGTGTGAGATTTTTCAGCATCATTTTTGAAAAATCCGCGGGTAAAAGGCACTGCGTTTTACCTGCGGATTTTCCGCGGATTTCCAGTGTTTTTTGTGCGTATTTCACCTGCGGATTCCTATTGAGGAACAGGTGTAAAACGCTGCGGAATCCGCACAAAGAATTGACATGCTGCGGAAAATACAACGCAGCGTTTCTGCGCGGTATTTTCCGCACCATGGGCACAGTGGATTTGGTTTTCCATAGGTTTACATGGTACTGTAAACCTGATGGAACACTGCTGCGGATCCGCAGCCAAATGCGCACCGTGTGCACATAGCCTAATTCTAAAGGTATGTGCACACGCTGCGGAAAACGCTGCGGATCCGCAGCAGTTTCCCATGAGTTTACAGTTCAATGTAAACCTATGGGAAACAAAAATCGCTGTACACATGCTGCAGAAAAACTGCACGGAAACGCAGCGGTTTACATTCCGCAGCATGTCACTTCTTTGTGCGGATTCCGTAGCGGTTTTACAACTGCTCAAATAGAAAATCGCAGTTGTAAAACCGCAGTGAAATGCGCAGAAAAAACGCGGTAAATCCGCCATAAATCCGCAGCGGTTTAGCACTGCGGATTTATCAAATCCGCAGCGGAAAAATCCGCAGAGGACCAGAATACGTGTGCACATACCAAAACCCTAACCCTACCCCTAACCCTAGCCCTAACCCTAACCCTACCCCTAACCCTAGCCCTAACCCTATTCTAACATTAGTTGAAAAAAAAATTTCTTTATTTTTTTATTGTCCCTACCTATGGGGGTGACAAAGGGGGGGGTCATTTATTATTTTTTTTATTTTAATCACTGAGAAAGATTATATCTCAGTGATCAAAATGCACTTTGGAACGAATCTGCCGGCCGGCAGATTCGGCGGGCGCACTGCGCATGCGCCCACCACTTTGAAAGATGGCGGCGCCCAGGGAGAAGACGGACGGACCCCGGCAGGATCGGTAAGTATGATGGGGTGGAGCACGGGGGGGGGGATCGGAGCATGGGGGGGTGGATCGGAGCGCGGGAGGGGTGGAACGGAGCACGGGGGGGTGGAACGGAGCACGGGGGTGGAACGGAGCACAGGGGGGTGGAACGGAGCACGGGGGTGGATCAGAGTGCAGGGGGGGGTGATTGGAGCACGTGGAGGGTGACTGGAGCACGGGGAGAGCGGACAAGAGCACGGGGGGGAGCGGAGCACAGGACGGAGGGGAGCCGGAGCAGGGTACCGGACAGATCGGAGGGCTGGGGGGGCGATCGGTGGGGTGGGGGCACATTAGTGTTTCCAGCCATGGCCGATGATATTGCAGCATCGGCCATGGCTGGATTGTAATATTTCACCAGTTATAATAGGTGAAATATTACAAATCGCTCTGATTGGCAGTTTCACTTTCAACAGCCAATCAGAGCGATCGTAGCCACGAGGGGGTGAAGCCACCCCCCCTGGGCTAAACTACCACTCCCCCTGTCCCTGCAGATCGGGTGAAATGGGAGTTAACCCTTTCACCCGATCTGCAGGGACGCGATCTTTCCATGACGCCACATAGGCGTCATGGGTCGGATTGGCACCGACTTTCATGACGCCTACGTGGCGTCAAAGGTCGGGAAGGGGTTAAGATCCAAACATGACAGCACTATTACAGGGGTAAAACCAGCCGGGTCTCCCACTCATTGCCTGGATCTTTGTCATATATTTTGCCAGCTACTTGCAGAAGTACTAATCCTGACTACATTCCAGCATTTTACCTGTAAGTCCACGCTTTATGCTACTCCTGACTCCTCCTGACTATGCTCCTGTCTCATCTCTTGGATTTTCACATCTTGACTGCTCACCTGGTGTTGAGCTTTGGCTTTGTTCATGATTACAAATCACTCATAGATTCTGCCGTGCCTTGTTCTGCTATCTGTTGGTGGCCTATTTATGGTTTCTGTTCCCGACACCTCCCGATTCTGTCCAAGGCCTGATCCGGAACTTTGGTTCTCGCAATGGAACCGGGGAGCAAATAGCTTAAAATTGGGTTTTATCCGTGATATAAGGAATTAAAGAAAGGGAGGGTACTTGGTCACCTGATTTTTTTGTTGCTATTGCAACAATTTCAAAGTGTGTGTCAGCTGCTGCAAAACACAGGTCACGGACCAGAAGGTAGTATGGTGATGGGTGGCTTTTCCTGTGGTGCTGGTGATACTACTGCTACTGAACTTTCTTTCTGGTATACCATGTCCTGCTCACAAATGCAGCTTTTGGTATTCTTCTGGTTGTGGCTCTTTATGTCCTGCTCCTGGACACCACTGTTCCTGGTATCACTTGGTTTCAAACGCGTTCCTTGTAAATCATAGTTCCCATTCCTGGTCTCTTCCTGGGCTCTGTCTTCCAGTATTATGATCACATTCCTGTCCTGTGATTATTACTTCATCGGTTCCCTGAAAATTGCCCACATGAAAAATGCCCACACAGAAAATTCCCTACACGGAAAATTGCCCACATGGAAAATTCCCCACACGAAAAATTTCCTACACGGAAAATTCCCCACACAGAAATTTGCCCACACAGAAATTTCCCCACATGGAAAATTACCTACATGGTAAATTGCCAATTGCAGCATCACAAAGTTTCAGATCTATGAAATTTCAGGTGCAAGGTGAGGATGTTCACATAATATGTGATCAACTTGTGATTTACAGCTGACCTAGTGCAAACCTGCAAAAATGATGATCTGTGGTTTGCAGCAGTCTGTCATTATCAGCAATAGATAGATCTAGTCTGCTCTCATCTCTCACTGATTCTGCCTTAGGCTACTTTCACACTAGCGTTAATTGCAATCCGTCACAATGCGTCGTTTTGCAGAAAAAACGCATCCTGCAAAAGTGCTTGCAGGATGCGTTTTTTCCCCATAGACTTGTATTGACGCATTGCGACGGATTGCCACACGTCGCATCCATCGTGCGACGGATGCGTCGTGCTTTGGCGGACCGTCGGGAGCAAAAAACGCTACATGTAACGTTTTTTTGCTGCCGACGGACCGCTTTTTCCGACCGCGCATGCGCGGCCGGAACTCCCCCCCCACCTCCCCGCACCTCACAATGGGGCAGCGGATGCGATGAAAATCTGCATCCGCTGCACCCATTGTGCGGCGCAAACAACGCTAGTGTCAGTAACCTCGGCCCGACGCACTGCGACGGGCCGAGCCCGACGCTAGTGTGAGAGTAGCCTTACTCCTCCCACCAGCCCAAAACAGCAGCGCATGCAGCAGCAGTATGATCCAGAGGAGCCATCACTGCTATCAGTGCTCAAAAAAGTATCACTGCTGCTGGCAGAGATAGTTGGTCCTGGAAGCCCAGAAGGCACAGCAGAAAGGTGGGATTCTGTCACTTGTACCACTTTGTGTTCTTGCTGAGAATGTATGATATGCTTTTGCAGTGGAGTCCGATGGGCCCCAGTGCAAAATTTGGACCTCCCCCCCCCCCCCCCCCCACACACACACGTTGGTCAGATGTATGGGCCCCCGTAGTGTTCTAAATTCTATAAAGATGTATGAATTGCCCCCCCCTTCATTATGTAGTAATGTCCCCCATACTGGTATATATGCCCATCATCATCCTGGTGAATATGTCTGCATCCTGGTATATATGGTCCCCATCCTAGTATGTATGGTCCACATGATCTCCATCCTGGTATTTATGCCCCCTTTCTGGTATATATGTCCCTATCCTGGTTTACATGGTCCCCAATCCTAGTCTATGTGTCCACGTTCTGACCCTAATGCATAATTAAAACAATAACATTCTACTCACCTTTCCTCTGCTCCCACGTCGCCCAGTGTCTTTTGTAGCCACCGCAAAGCCCAGCAGCTGACATCGGAGTGTGCGCCATTTCATGCACCACTCCCTGTGGCTGCACCTCTGATGTCAGCTCACAGCCAACGCGCCGG
The DNA here is from genome assembly GCF_032444005.1 of Ranitomeya imitator. NCBI lineage: Eukaryota > Metazoa > Chordata > Amphibia > Anura > Dendrobatidae > Ranitomeya > Ranitomeya imitator. The sequence continues at coordinate 132,940,929 of NC_091283.1, forward strand.
CAGCATGTATCGCAGTGCTGGGACCCCACGGGTCTCTGCAACATGATGCATGTCATCTGGATCTGCATCTTCAGAAGCAGGCACCTGTACCCCCTTGCCTGGTTGTGGACTTGATGCCTGCGACCACAGTCGTTACACATCTGTGTTTTTTTGTATTGGTGAACCAATAGTCTTATCTATCCCCATATTTGTTAATTTATTTTCAATAAAAGTGTATTTTGAGTTCATCTAAAGTATTCTATTTCTTCTTGTAGTGCTAACAATGGAGCTGTTGTTGGAGATCTCAGAATTCCAAGCGGCGGAAGTTCACCGACCTCCATATTGGGACACCCAAGTGATGGGTGTCTCGATATGGAAACTGCTGGTGGTACCAGCCTCTTGTGCGGTTCCACCAGCAGAACACCATTGCACCACACACACACTGTATACGCTGTATGCACCACAGACACACACAAACACACACAGTTTATGCCGTACGCAGCCTCTTGCGCGGTACCACCAGCAGAACACCGTCGCACCCCATAAACATACACTGTATTGTTATGATCTGGTGGCCTAGGAGCAGCATGTGACATACTCTGGAGAAGGTGGTACTTGTACTGACCGCAGACCCTGAACTTAGCACCGCAACTAGAAGTAGCCATGGGATGTACCTAACACTCCCTAGACACCTCGACACAGCCTAAGGACTAACTTCCCCTAAAGATAGAAACGGGAAAACTATCTTGCCTCAGAGAAAATCCCCAAAGGATAGACAGCCCCCCACAAATATTGACTGTGAGAGGAGAGGAAAATGACATACACAGACTGAAATCAGGATTAGCAAAGGAGGCCTTTCTAGCTAAAAAGAAAGAATAGGACAGAGTACTATGCGGTCAGTATTAAAACACTAGAAAATATCCACCACAGAAAATACAAATCTCCACATCTGACTGAAGACATGGAGGGTATATCTGCATCTCCAGAGATACAGCTTGGCTGCAAAAAATCCTAACACAGACCAAGCTGGACAAGACAAAACATGAAAATGCACAGAACTATAAGGCCCACAGCATGTGGACAGCAAAAACAAAGCCAGAACTTATCTTTGTTGAAAAGAACAGCAAACAGGAGAGACCAGTCAGGGATGTGAATCCTCCAAAAACAATGGACAACTGGCACTGACTAAAGGATCAAGCAAGACTAAATAGCCCAGTCCAAATTGCAATTAGTCCAAGTGGACACACCTGATAAATGCTGCGATCCAAAGACAGCAGCATTACCACTCATAACCACCGGAGGGAGCCCAAGAGCAGAATTCACAACAGTACCCCCCCTTGAGGAGGGGTCACCGAACCCTCACCAGAGCCCCGAGGCCGATCAGGACGAGCCAAATGAAAGGCACAAACCAAATCGTCAGCATGAACATCGGAGGCAACAACCCAAGAATTATCCTCCTGGCCATAACCCTTCCATTTGACAAGATACTGAAGCCTCCGCCTTGAAAAATGAGAATCCAAAATCTTCTCAACCACATACTCCAACTCCCCATCAATCAACACCGGAGTCGGACGATCAACAGAGGGAACAACGGGCACCACATCCGCAACAAAGATCTATGGAAAACATTATGGATGGAAAAAGAGGCTGGAAGGGCCAAACGAAAAGACACTGGATTGATAATCACAGAAATCCTATAAGGACCAATAAACCGAGGCTTGAACTTAGGGGAAGAAACCTTCATAGGAGCATGACGGGAAGACAACCAGACCAAATCCCCAACCCAAAGCCGGGAACCAACACACCGACGACGGTTAGCAAAACGCTGAGCCTCCTCCTGAGACAACACCAAATTGTCCACCACATGAGCCCAAATTTGCTGCAGCCTGTCAACCACAGAATCCACACCAGGACAATCAGAAGGCTCAACCTGCCCTGAAGAAAAACGAGGATGAAAACCAAAATTACAAAAAAAGGCGAAACCAAGGTAGCAGAACTAGCCCGATTATTAAGGGCAAACTCGGCCAATGGCAAGAAAGTCACCCAATCATCCTGATCAGCAGACACAAAGCATCTCAAATAAGTTTCCAAAGTCTGATTAGTTCGCTCGGTTTGGCCATTTGTCTGAGGATGAAATGCGGAAGAAAAAGACAAATCAATGCCCAGCCTTGCACAAAAGGCCCGCCAAAACCTAGAAAGAAACTGGGAACCTCTATCAGACACAATATTCTCCGGAATGCCATGCAAACGAACCACATGCTGAAAAAACAACGGAACCAAATCAGAAGAGGAAGGCAATTTATGCAAAGGTACCAAAGGAACCATCTTAGAAAACCGATCACAAACCACCCAGATAACCGACATCCTCTGGGAAACCGGAAGATCAGAAATAAAATCCATAGAAATATGCGTCCAAGGCAGGGACCGGCAAAGGCAGAAGCAACCCACTAGCACGGGAACAACAAGGCTTGGCCCGCACACAAGTCCCGCAGGACTGCACAAAAGAACGCACATCCCGCAACAAAGAAGGCCACCAAAAGGACCTACCAACCAAATCTCTGGTACCAAAAATCCTAGGATGGCCAGCCAACACAGAACAATGAACCTCAGAAATCACTTTACTAGTCCATCTATCAGGAACAAACAGTTTCCCCACTGGACAGCGGTCAGGTTTATCAGCCTGAAATTCCTGAAGAACCCATCGTAAATCAGGGGAGATGGCAGAAAGAATCACCCCTTCCTTCAGAATGCCGACCGGCTCAAGGACCCCAGGAGAATCAGGCAAAAAACTCCTAGAGAGGGCATCAGCCTTAACATTCCGAGACCACAAAGTCAAAACGGGAGAAAAACAGGGACCATCGAGCCTGTCTAGGGTTCAGTCGTTTGGCAGACTCGAGGTAAATCAGATTTTTATGATCGGTCAGGACCACAATACGGTGCTTGGCCCCCTCAAGCCAATGTCGCCACTCCTCAAATGCCCACTTCATAGCCAACAACTCCCGATTGCCGACATCATAATTGCGTTCCGCAGGCGAAAACTTCCGAGAAAAGAAGGCACGCGGTTTCATCAAGGAAGCATCAGAATTCCTCTGAGACAAAACGGCCCCTGCCCCAATCTCAGACGCGTCAACCTCAACCTGAAATGGAAGAGAAACATCCGGCTGATGCAACACAGGGGCAGAAGTAAATCGGCGTTTAAGCTCCTGAAAGGCAGAAACAGCCGCGGAGGACCAATTCGTCACATCAGCGCCTTTCTTCGTTAAATTGGTCAGAGGTTTAACCACACTGGAGAAGTTGGCAATGAAACGACAATAAAAATTAGCAAAGTCCAAGAATTTCTGAAGGCTCTTCACAGATGTGGGCTGAATCCAATCATGAATGGCCTGAACCTTAACCGGATCCATTTCTATAGATGAGGGAGAAAAAATGAAGCCCAAAAAAGAAACCTTCTGCACTACAAAGAGGCACTTTGACCCCTTCACAAATAAAGCATTCTCACGGAGGATCTGAAATACCATCCTGACCTGTTTCACATGAGACTCCCAATCATCGGAAAAAATCAAAATATCATCCAAATATGCATTATCCAGATATGAATTTATCAAGATAACTCCGAAAGATATCATGCATGAAGGACTGGAACACAGATGGGGCATTAGAGAGTCCGAATGGCATTACAAGATATTCAAAATGGCCTTCGGGCGTATTAAATGCAGTTTTCCATTCGTCACCCTGCTTAATACGAACAAGATTATATGCCCCTCGAAGGTCAATCTTAGTAAACCAACTAGCCCCCTTAATCCTAGCAAACAAATCAGTTAGCAAAGGCAAAGGATATTGAAATTTTACCGTGATCTTATTCAAGAGGCGATAGTCAATACAGGGTCTCAAGGAGCCATCTTTCTTGGCAACAAAAAAAAAACCTGCTCCCAGTGGTGAAGAAGATAGCCGAATATGCCCCTTCTCCAAAGACTCCTTAATATAGCTCCGCATGGCGGCATGTTCTGGCACAGACAGGTTGAAAAGTCGGCCCTTAGGGAATTTACAACCTGGAATCAAGTCAATAGCACAATCACAGTCCCTATGCGGTGGAAAGGAACTGGATTTGGGCTCATCGAATACATCCTGGAAATCTGACAAAAACTCAGGAATTTCAGAAGAGGGGGAAGAGGAAATTGACATCAAAGGAACGTGACCATGAACCCCCTGACAACCCCAACTAGTCACATACATAGATTTCCAATCTAACACCGGATTATGTACATGTAACCATGGAAAACCTAGCACAATAGCATCATGCAAATTATGCAACACCAGAAAACGACAATCTTCCTGATGGGCTGGCGCCATGCACATGGTCAGCTGTGTCCAAAACTGAAGTTTATTTTTAGCCAACGGTGTAGCATCAATGCCTCTTAAAGGAATAGGGTTCTGCAAAGGCTGCAAGGGGAAACCACAACATCTGGCAAATTCTAAGTCCATTAAGTTCAGAGCGGCGCCTGAATCCACAAATGCCATGACAGAAAATGATGATAATGAGCAGATCAAGGTTACAGATAACAGAAATTTAGGTTGTACAGTACTGATGGTAACAGAACTAGCGATTCTCTTTGTACGCTTAGGGCAATCAGAAATAACATGAGCAGAATCGCTGCAGTAAAAACACAACCTATTCTGACGCCTGAATCTTTGTCGTTCAGCTCTAGACAAAATCCTATCACACTGCATAGGCTCAGGGCTCCGCTCGGAGGACAACGCCACAGTGTGCACAACTCTGCGCTCGCGCAAGCGCCGATCAATCTGAATGGCCACAGACATAGAATCACTCAGACCAGCAGGCGTGGGGAACCATAACATCTTTAACGGATTCAGAAAGACCCTTTCTGAAAATTGCCGCCAAGGCATCCTCATTCCATTTAGTCAATACAGACCTTTTTATAAATTTCTGGCAATACGATTCTGCCGCTTCTTGACCCTGACACAGGGCCAACAAGATCTTCTCTGCATGATCCACTGAATTGGGTTCATCATACAATAACCCTAGCGCCTGAAAAAAGGTGTCTACATTAAGCAAAGCAGGATTCCCAGATTCCAGGGAAAATGCCCAATCCTGAGGATCACCACGCAGCAGGGAAATAACAATTTTAACCTGCTGAATGGGATAACCAGAAGAACGGGGTTTCAGAGCAAAAAACAGTTTACAGTTATTTTTAAAGCTCAAAAATTTGGACCTGTCCCCAAAAAACAAATCAGGAGTAGGAATTCTAGGCTCTAAAACCGGAGTCTGAACGATATAATCGGAAATATCCTGTACTCTAGCAGCAAGTTGGTCCACACGAGAAACCAATTCCTGAACCTCCATGCCAGCGCCTAACTCCTGAGCCACCCAGAGGAAAAGAGGAAAGGAAAGATACAACAGACTACAGAAAAAAAAATGGCTCAGCACTTTCCTTCCCTTCTTCTGAGATGCAATTAACTCATTGTTGGCCAGTTGTACTGTTATGATCTGGTGGCCTAGGAGCAGCATGTGATGTACTCTGGAGAAGGTGGTACCTGTACTGACCGCAGACCCTGAACTTAGCACCGCAACTAGAAGTAGCCATGGGATGTACCTAACACTCCCTAGACACCTCGACACAGCCTAAGGACTAACTTCCCCTAAAGATAGAAACGGGAAAACTATCTTGCCTCAGAGAAAATCCCCAAAGGATAGACAGCCCCCCACAAATATTGACTGTGAGAGGAGAGGGAAATGACATACGCAGAATGAAATCAGGATTAGCAAAGGAGGCCGTACTAGCTAAAAAGAAAGAATAGGACAGAGTACTATGCGGTCATTATTAAAACACTAGAAAATATCCACCACAGAAAATACAAATCTCCACATCTGACTGAAGACATCGAGGGTATATCTGCATCTCCAGAGATACAGCTTGGCTGCAAAAAATCCTAACACAGACCAAGCTGGACAAGACAAAACATGAAAATGCACAGAACTATAAGGCCCACAGCATGTGGACAGCAAAAACAAAGCCAGAACTTATCTTTGTTGAAAAGAACAGCAAACAGGAGAGACCAGTCAGGGATGTGAATCCTCCAAAAACAATGGACAACTGGCACTGACTAAAGGATCAAGCAATACTAAATAGCCCAGTCCAAATTGCAATTAGTCCAAGTGGACACACCTGATAAATGCTGCGATCCAAAGACAGCAGTACTACCACTCATAACCACCGGAGGGAGCCCAAGAGCAGAATTCACAACACTGTATACGCCGTACGCACCACACACACACACACACACACACACACTGTATAAGCCGTACGCAGCCTCTTGTGTGGTACCACCAGCGGAACACCATCGTGAACACAACGCCGCCTGGATCAGCCGAATGATTCACTGACCGCCATCATCTTTGTACAGGAGGAGCGCATGCGCAGTTTTAATGTGACCGCCGCTATCTGTCTGCACAAAGATGCTGGCGGTCTGATTTACTGAACTTGCGTGAATTCCGCGCAGGCGTAGTGAATAATTAGGATGATCCCAGAGGCAGATGTGCGACGTATCTAAAGGCAGAGGAAGCCGGTCACATTAAAGGGGTTTTCCCACGAACGAAAGTTCATTTTAAAAATTGTCTGTGTCTGACCGTGTACGGAGCATACCACATCTCCTTGGCAGGGGAGGAAGCAAAAGACTATACTGACATTACAGCAGGGGATCACAGAGGATTCATTTTGTCAGGTAAAATAGTGGTGGAGAGAGAGAGCAGACAAGGGGGAGAGCACATGGGGTACACAGGTCAAAGAAGAGATGATGAGAGAAGACAGCAAATGAGGTAGAGAGAAAGCGCGCAGGGGTGAGAGAGACAGCTCAAACGGAACAGCACATGAGGGGAGAACACAGCACAGGAAGGAGAGAGACAGCAGACAAGAGGGATATCACATGGGGTAGACAGGTCAAAGAAGAGAGCCAGACGGGAGAAGTCAGCATATGGGGAAAGAGAGAGTGGATAGGTGGGTGAGCACATGGGAAGAGAGATTCTCAATGCTGCGAAACCTGCCCCCATCGGGACATTACCGCCCTCCCAATGCGATAGCATGTGGCCTCCATCTAGTGCTGTATAACTTTAAAAAGAGAAGACAGACAGATAGGATAGATAGATTGAATAGAATAGACAGATAGATAAATGCTGTAAAAGGTAGATCAGGCTTACCAGTCTCCCACCCATTAACCCCTTCACCCCAAAGCCTGTTTTCACCTAAGTGACAGGGCCAATTTTTACAATTCTGACCACTGTCACTTTATGAGGTCATAACTCTGAAACGCTTCAACGGATCATGGTGATTCTGACATTGTTTTCTCGGGACATATTGTACTTCATGATAGTGGTAAAACTTCTTCGATATGACTTGCATTTATTTGTGAAAAAAACAAAAATTTGTCGGAAATTATGAAAATTTAGCAATTTTCAAACTCTTAGTTTTTATGCCCTTAAATTAGAGAGTTATATCACATAATATAGTTAATAAACAACATTTCCCACATGTATGCTTTACATCAGCACAATTTTGGAAACATAATTTTTTTTTGTTAGGACGTTATAAGGGTTAAAAGTTGACCAGCGATTTCTCATTTTTGCAACAAAATTTGCAAAACCATTTTTTTACGGACCACCTCACACTTGAAGTGACTTTGAAAGGTCTATATGACAGAAAATGCCCAAAAGTGACACCATTCTAAAAACTGCACCCCTCAAGGTACTCAAAACCACATTCAAAAAGTTTATTAACCCTTCAGGTGCTTCACAGGAATTTTTTGAATGTTTAAAAAAATTGAACATTTAACTTTTTTTCACAAAATTTTTACTTCAGGTCCAATTTGTTTCATCTTACCAAGGGTAACAGGAGAAATTGGACCACAAAAGTCGTTGTACAATTTGTCCTGAGTACGCCGATACCCCATATGTGGGGGTAAACCACTGTTTGGGCACATGGCAGAGCTCGGAAGGGAAGGAGCGCCATTTGACTTTTCAATGCAAGATTTGCTGGAATTGAGATCGGAGCCCATGTCACGATTGGAGAGCCCCTGATGTGCCTAAACAGTGGAAACCCCCACAAGTGACACCATTTTGGAAAGTAGACCCCCTAAGGAACTTATCTAGATGTGTGGTGAGCACTTTGAACCTCCAAGTGCTTCACAGAAGTTTATAATGTAGAGCCGTAAAAAAAATTTTATATTAATTTTCACAAAAAATGATCTTTTTGCCCCAAATTTTTTATTTTCCCAAGGGTAACAGGATAAATTGGACCGCAAAAGTTGTTGTGCAATTTGTCCTGAGTACGCCGATACTTCATATATAGTTACATAGTTACATAGTTATTAAGGTTGAAGGAAGACTATATGTCCATCTAGTTCAACCCATAGCCTAACCTAACATGCCCTAACATGTTGATCCAGAGGAAGGCAAAAAAAACCCATGTGCAAAGAGTAAGCTCCACATTGGGGAAAAAAATTCCTTCCCGACTCCACATACGGCAATCAGACTAGTTCCCTGGATCAACGCCCTATCAAGGAATCTAGTGTATATACCCTGTAACATTATACTTTTCCAGAAAGGTATCCAGTCCCCTCTTAAATTTAAGTAATGAATCACTCATTACAACATCACACGGCAGAGAGTTCCATAGTCTCACTGCTCTTACAGTAAAGAATCCGTATCTGTTATTATGCTTAAACCTTTTTTCCTCCAACCGCAGAGGATGCCCCCTTGTCCCTGTTTCAGGTCTATGATTAAAAAGATCATCAGAAAGGTCTTTGTACTGTCCCCTCATATATTTATACATTAAAATGAGATCACCCCTTAGTCTTCGTTTTTCCAAACTAAATAGCCCCAAGTGTAATAACCTATCTTGGTATTGCAGACCCCCCAGTCCTCTAATAACCTTGGTCGCTCTTCTCTGCACCCGCTCCAGTTCAGCTATGTCTTTCTTATACACCGGAGACCAGAACTGTGCACAGTATTCTAAGTGTGGTCGAACTAGTGACTTGTATAGAGGTAAAATTATATTCTCCTCATGAGCATCTATGCCTCTTTTAATGCATCCCATTATTTTATTTGCCTTTGTAGCAGCTGCCTGACACTGGCCACTGAATTTAAGTTTGTCATCCACCCATACACCCAGGTCTTTTTCATTGACGGTTTTGCCCAGAGTTTTAGAATTAAGCACATAATTATACATCTTATTACTTCTACCCAAGTGCATGACCTTACATTTATCCCCATTAAAGCTCATTTGCCATTTATCAGCCCAAGCTTCTAGTTCACATAAATCATCCTGTAATATAAAATTGTCCTCCTCTGTATTGATTACCCTGCAGAGTTTAGTGTCATCTGCAAATATTGAAATTCTACTCTGAATGCCCCCTACAAGGTCATTAATAAATATGTTAAAAAGAAGAGGGCCCAATACTGACCCCTGTGGTACCCCACTGCTAACCGCTACCCAGTCCGAGTGTGCTCCATTAATAACCACCCTTTGTTTCCTATCCCTGAGCCAGCTCTCAACCCACTTGCACATATTTTCCCCTATCCCCATTATTCTCATTTTATGTATCAACCTTTTGTGTGGCACCGTATCAAAAGCTTTTGAAAAGTCCATATACACTACATCCACTGGGTTCCCTTGGTCCAATCCGGAACTTACCTCTTCATAGAAACTGATCAAATTAGTCATGAACGGTCCCTAGTAAACCCGTGCTGATACTGGGTCATGAGGTTATTCCTCTTCAGATACTCCAGTATAGCGTCCCTTAGAATGCCCTCCAGGATTTTACCCACAGTAGAGGTTAAGCTTACTGGCCTATAGTTTCCGAGTTCAGTTTTTGTTCCCTTTTTGAATATTGGCACCACATTTGCTATACGCCAGTCCTGTGGCACAGACCCTGTTATTATGGAGTCTTTAAAGATTAAAAATAATGGTCTATCAATGACTGTACTTAATTCCTGCAGTACTCGAGGGTGTATCCCATCCGGGCCCGGAGATTTGTCAATTTTAGTGATTTTTAGACGCCGCCGCACTTCCTGCTGGGTTAAGCAGGTGACATTTAATTTTGAATTTTTATCACTAGACATTTTGTCTGCCATGGGATTTTCTTGTGTAAATACTGATGAAAAAAAGTCATTTAGCATATTGGCTTTTTCCTCATCCTCATCCACCATCTCACCCAGACTATTTTTAAGGGGGCCAACACTATCATTTTTTAGTTTCTTACTATTTATGTAGTTAAAGAATATTTTAGGATTATTTTTACTCTCTCTGGCAATGAGTCTCTCTGTCTCAATCTTTGCTGCCTTGATTTGCTTTTTACAGAATTTATTTAATTTTCTGTATTTATTTAATGCCTCCTCACTACCTACTTCCTTTAATTCTCTAAATGCTTTCTTTTTGTCCCTTATTGCGCCCCTTACAGCTCTATTTAGCCATATTGGTTTCCTCCTATTTCTAATATGTTTATTCCCATACGGTATATACTGTGCACAGATCTTATCCAGGATGCTAATAAACGTCTCCCATTTTCTCTGTGTATTTTTGTGTCTCAGGATATCGTCCCAGTTAATTGCACCAAGATCCTCTCTCATCCGTTGGAAATTTGCCCTCCTGAAGTTTAGTGTCCTTGTAACCCCTCTACTACACATCTTTTTAAAGGATACATGAAAACTTATTATTTTGTGATCGCTATTTCCCAAGTAACCCCCAACCCTTATATTTGATATGCGGTCTGGCCTGTTGGTTAATATTAGGTCTAGCAGTGCCCCCCTTCTTGTTGGGTCCTGAACCAGTTGTGAAAGGTAATTGTCTCTCATAATTGTCAAAAACCGATTACCTTTGCTGGAACTGCAGGTTTCTGTTCCCCAATCTAGTTCAGGGTAGTTGAAGTCCCCCATAATAATGACTTCTCCTTGAGTCGCAGCTTCATCTATTTGCTTTACGAGGATATTCTCCATTGCTTCCATTATTTTTGGAGATTTATAACAAACCCCTATCAGTAATTTATTATTTTTTCCCCCTCCCCTTATCTCCACCCACAGGGATTCTACATTTTCATTAAATTCACCTATATTATCGCGCAGGATGGGTTTTAAGGATGATTTTACATATAGACACACCCCTCCCCCTCGCTTATCTGTACGGTCATTTCTGAACAGGCTATAGCCCTGCAAGTTAACAGCCCAGTCATGGCTCTCATCCAGCCACGCTTCAGATATCCCCACCATGTCATAATTATGCTCCAACAACATTAGTTCTAATTCGTCCATTTTGTTGGCGAGGCTTCTGGCATTAGTATACATGCACTTTATGTTCCTCTCTGTACTTCTATTTCTTAAATTATTAACTGTTCTGACCCCACCCCCCATGCCACCGCCACCCCCAACTTCCTTATTTGTGCCCAGGACTCTGTCTGCACTATCTTCCCCTCCTATAAAATGAATACCCTCCCCCCCAATTCCTAGTTTAAACACTCCTCCAACCTTCTAGCCATTCTCTCCCCCAGCACAGCTGCACCCTCCCCATTGAGGTGCAGCCCGTCCCTAGCGTAGAGCCTGTAGCCAACTGAGATGTCGGCCCAGTTCTGCAGGAACCCAAACCCCTCTTTCCTACACCAATTCTTGAGCCACTTATTAACCTCCCTAATCTCCCGTTGCCTCTCTGGCGTGGCACGTGGTACCGGCAGTATTTTGGAAAATACCACGTTGGAGGTCCTTGCTTTCAGCTTGCAGCCTAATTCCCTGAAATCATCTTTAAGGACCTTCCACCTACCTCTAACTTTGTCATTAGTGCCAATGTGCACCATGACCGCTGGGTCCTCACCAGCCCCTCCCAATAATCTGTCCACCCGATCAGCGTTGTGTCGGACTCGAGCGCCAGGTAGGCAGCACACCGTTCGACGATCCCTGTCTTTGTGACAGATTGCCCTATCTGTTCCCCTAATAATTGAGTCGCCCACTACCAGCACCTGTCTGGCCTGCCCTGCTCTCCTATTTCCCTCCTTACTGGAGCAGTCACTCCTCCGGCTTTCAGAGGACATGCCTGGCTGCAGCAGTGCTACCCCTGTACTGGCACCCCCCTCATCTGCCAACTTAGCAAACTTATTGGGGTGTTCCAGATCAGGACTAGCCTCCCTGGCACTCTTCCCTCTACCCCGCTTCCTAACTGTCACCCAGCTTGCTACTTCATTGTCCTGCAGCTCCATCCCACCATCCCCCCCTCATCTGTCCCATTGAGCGTCTGCTCCGTGAGCAGAAGACTCCTCTCCATGTTGTCTATGGATCTCAGTGTTGCCAGCTGCACATTTAGAGTCAGAATCTGGGTTTCCAAATGCACAACGTGCTCACATCTCGCACAGCAGTATGCACCCTCGATCGGCTGCTCAAGGACTGCATACATGTGGCAAGATGTGCACTGGATGGCATTAACAATCGTGGAGCACATTTCCTAATGGGGATTGCACCAGACAGAACAGTTCAATAAAAAAAATAAATAAATACAAAGTATTAATAAAAATCAGACAGCAATTCAGTAATTCCTCCCCTGAAAACTCCCTGACTCCAAAGTCACTGAATCACAAGTCACACTTACCGCCGTCCACACTTACGCTCTGGTCACACTCAGCTCGCTCACACTCGCTCTGCTGAAGATTTATAGAGATTTTTTATTTTTTTTTTCCTAGTTCCCCTCAACAGCAATCAACCTTGCTGTTCAAATGCACTTCCAAAAAGGACTTGAGCCCCAAACAGCTGCCCCTTATAAACCCTTAACTATGAGCCCCCACCCTAAGTTAACCCTTATGAATATAGCTACCCCCAATTCAGCAACTCACACCAATTCACACAGGTATTTGTTAAAGGCTTTCCAAATACCTCTTCACTGAATCACAAGTCACACTTACCGCCGTCCACACTTACGCTCTGGTCACACTCAGCTCGCTCACACTCGCTCTGCTGAAGATTTATAGAGATTTTTATTTATTTTTTTTTTTCCTAGTTCCCCTCAACAGCAATCAACCTTGCTGTTCAAATGCACTTCCAAAAAGTGGGGATAAACCACTGTTTGAGCGCATGGCAGAGCTCGGAAGGGAAGGAGTGCCATTTGACTTTTCAATGCAAAATTGGCTGGAATTGAGATCGGACGCCATGTCGCATTTGGAGAGCCCCTGAGGTGCCTTAACAGTGGAAACCCCCCACAAGTGACCCCATTTTGGAAAGAAGACCCCCTAAGGAACTTATCTAGATGTGTGGTGAGCACTTTTAACCCCCAATTGTTTCACTAAAGTTTAGAATGTAGCATTGTGAAAATTAAAAAATCATTTTTTCTTTCCACAAAATGATGTTTTAGCCCGCAATTTTTTTCCCCAAGGGTAACACGAGAAATTGGACCACAAATGTTATTGTCCAATTTGTCCTGAGTACGCTGATACCCCACATGTGGGGGAGAACCACCGTTTGAGTGCATGGCAGAGCTCGGAAGGGAAGGAGCACCATTTGAAATGCAGACTTAGATGGAATGGACTGCAGGTGTCATGTTGCATTTGCAGAGCCCCTGATGTGCCTAAACAGTAGAAACCCCCCACAAGTGACCCCATATTGGAAACTAGACCCCCCAAGGAACTTATCTAGATGTGTTGTGAGACCTTTGAACCAACAAGTGTTTCACTACAGTTTATAACGCAGAGCCGTGAAAATAAAAAATATTTTTTTTCCACGAAAATGATATTTTAGCCCCCACGTTTTTATTTTCCCAAGGGTAACAGGACAAATTAGACCCCAAAAGTTGTTGTCCAACTTGTCCTGAGAACGCTGATACCCCATATGTTGGGGGGAACTACTGTTTGGGTGCACGGCAGAGCTCGGAAGGGAAGGAGCGCCATTTGAAATGCAGACTTAGATGGATTGGTCTGCAGGCGTCATGTTGCATTTGCAGAGCCCCTGATGTACCTAAACAGTAGAAACCCCCCACAAGTGACCCCATATTGGAAACTAGACCCCCCAAGGAACTTATCTAGATGTGTTGTGAGAGCTTTGAACCAACAAGTGTTTCACTACAGTTTATAACGCAGAGCCGTGAAAATAAAAAATATTTTTTTTTCCACGAAAATGATATTTTATCCCCTATGTTTTTATTTTCCCAAGGGTAACAGGACAAATTGGACCCCAAAAGTTGTTATCCAACTTGTCCTGAGAACGCTGATACCCCATATGTTGGGGGGAACCACTGTTTGGGCACACAGGAGAACTCGGAAGGGAAGTAGCACTGTTTTACTTTTTCAAAGCAGAATTGGCTGGAATTGAGATCGGACGCCATGTCGCGTTTGGAGAGCCCCTGATGTGCCTAAACAGTGGAAACCCCCAATTATAACTGAAACCCTAATCCAAACACACCCCTAACCCCAACCCCAACCCTAACCCCAGCCCTAACCCTAATGGGAAAATGGAAATAAATACATTTTTTTACATTTTATTATTTTTCCGTAAGTAAGGGGGTGATGAAGGGGGGTTTGATTTACTTTTATAGCGTTTTTTTGGCGGATTTTTATGATTGGCAGCTGTCACACACTAAAAGACGCTTTTTATTGCAAAAAATAGTTTTTGCATCACCACATTTTGAGAGCTATAATTTATCCATATTTTGGCCCACAGAGTCATGTGAGATCTTGTTTTTTGCGGGACGAGTTGACGTTTTTATTGGTAACATTTTCGGGCAGATGACATTTTTTGATCGCTTTTTATTCCGATTTTTGGGAGGCGGAATGAACAAAAACCAGCAATTCCTGAATTTCTTTTAGGGGGGGCGTTTATACCGTTCCACGTGTGGTAAAATGGATAAAGCAGTTTTATTCTTCGGGTCAGTACGATTACAGCGATACCTCATTTATGTAATTTTTTTTATGTTTTGGCGCTTTTACACAATAAAAACTATTTTATATAAAAAAAGAATTGTTTTTGCATCGCATTATTCTGAGAGCTATAACTTTTTTATTTTTCTGCTGATGATGCTGTATGGCGGCCTTTTTTTTTTGCGGGACAAGATGACGTTTTCAGCGGTACCATGGTTATTTATATCCGTCGTTTTGATCGCGTGTTATTCCACTTTTTGTTCGCCTGTATGATAATAAAGCAATGTTTTTTGCCTTGTTTTTTTTTTTTTTTTTTTGCGGTGTTCACTGAAGGGGTTAACTAGTGGGATAGTTTTATAGAGCGGGTCGTTACGGACGCGGCGATACCAAATATGTGTACTTTTATTGTTTTTTTTTAATTTACATACATAAATGGATTTATTGGGAAATGTTTTTTTTTTTTTTTATTTGGGGATTTTTTTTTTTATTTTTTTTTACACATTCTATTTTTTTTTTTTTTTACTTTCTACCATTGTCCCAGGGTGGGACATCTCTGTATTAGATCAGATCGTTGATCTGACACTGTGCATAGCACACTGTCAGATCAACGATCTGACATGCAGTTTAGCTGGCTCTCCAGCGCCTGCTCTCAGCAGGCGCCGGCTAGCCAGGTCATTTCATGACCCGGAAGGAGTCCGGCGGCCATCTTGGATCCGGGGACTCCTTCCGGGTCACCGGAGCAACGCGATCTCATTTCGTTGCTCCGGTGGGAGAGCGCAGGGAGCCCCCGTCCCTGCGCGATCCCCCTCTATGCCGCTGTCACTACTGACAGCGGCATCAGAGGGGTTAAATGCCCGCGATCGGCGATAGCGCCGATCGTGGGCATTGCTGCGGGGTGTCAGCTGTCATATACAGCTGACACCCGCACCCGATCACCGCGGCGCTCAGCGCGAGACCGCGGTGATCGGTGCGCCGTACTAGTACTGCTGCTGGCACAAATGCAGTGCCGGCAGCGCAGTACTAGTACGGAGCATGGCGCGAAGGGGTTAAGCCTCAATCTCACATGAAATATCATAGATCTGAAACTTTGTGATGCTGCAATTGGCAATTTTCCATGTGGGTAATTTTCCATGTGGGGAAATTTCTGTGTGGGCAATTTTCCGTGTGGGGAATTTTCTGTGTGGGCAATTTTCCTGTGGGCATTTTTCATGTGGGCAATTTTCCTGTGGGCATTTTTCTGGTCACCAATATTTTTTAATGCTGCCAGAAAAAGGCTGGATTCACATTCTTGTGTTGTACGCTGATCTCTTCTGCAGGGGTTTCCGTGTAAATCCCACAAAAATGCAGTTCAACAAAACCACTGCTGGGACCATTCACTATAATGAAGCAGATGGAGACACTCTCTCTACGCCTTTTTTCATCTGATCCGGTGGTGTACATCTTTTTATGCGTTCACAGAACTGTGGTCGACCATTCCTTAGCACTTAAAATGATGGGACAAGGCCGGAACAAAGACCAGGCGTAGCCCAAAGTGACTATGTGCTCCATAAGTGAATGGTTCCATCAGGGGGTTTAGTCTAAAAGGAATTTTTGGGATTTACACGGAAACCCCAATGTAAGCGCTCAACGGAGAGCATAGAATAAATGTAAACTGAGCCTTGTTCCCAATTTTGGGAGACAGAATGAATAAATAGACAGCTGTAGAAGAATAATTTTTTTTTTTTTGCTCGCACGTCACCGTGTGGTATATGTCATAAGACGACTTTATTCTTCGTAGTTAGTGCGATTACAGCGATATCAGATTTATCTTTTTTGTTTGCAAAATATCTCACAATGAAAATGCTTTCTTATTAAAAAAAATATATTTTTATTTTTTTGCCACCATATTCTGAGAGCTGTAACTTTTTTATTCTTGGGCAAACAGAGCCACATGAGGGCTTTTTTTTGCACTTCTTCAGATTTTTCAGCCACAGAATGAACAAAAACTAGCATTCTAGTTACTGGTTTTATTTTTTGAGCGCTTCACCTTGTGCTAGTAAAAGCCATAAGACCAATCTATTCTTTAGGTCATTGCGATTACAGCGATACCAGATTTATATAGTTTTTTATGCTTTACTACTGTTACACAGTAAAAATTATATTTTACAAAAAACATTTTTTTGGCATTACCATATTTTTAAAAGTGACATTTTTATAGATCGAGTCGTTCCGGACATGTCAGTACTAATTATGTGTACTTTTGTTTATTTTTAATTTATCACAAACACTGCATTTTTTGTGGCGAAACTGGTTTTCTTGATTTGTGCATTTTTTTGTTTTTTTTACATATTTAATTTTTTTTTTTTTTTTTCACTTAATCCCACTGTGGTACATGAATATTTTCCCCTTTGATTGCTGGTCTCATGCACTGGAAAACTCATGTACTGCAGTGCCTAAGGCTAGTTTCACATTTGAGGTAGAATCCGCAGCGTTTATGCCGCAACCTGAAACGTACAATAAACCGCATGCAAAGGCAGTGTTTTTTAGACGCATAATGTAACGCATGCGTTAAAAAATGCAACGGTTACATGCTTTTCATGCGTTTTGCATGCGTTTGCGTTTTCTGTGCGCATGTTGGAAAATTTAACAGGAGAAATGGGACTACAGTGGGCGTGTATTATGGGATATCTTTATATAGACCCTTGGACTGCTGAAATCCTGTGTCATGATGGATCTTCGCATGAAGAGCTCTTATTTCAACCTGGATTTAAGTATCAAGCTGTTTCTTACCTATGCGTTTGCATGGGAGCAACAAAGAAATCGAGAAAGACAGAGAAGGACACTGCGTCAGCGTTTTTGGAGACACCCCATTATTGAACTCCGGGAGAGCCGTGGAGCCTACCACACGCTATATGGCGAGCTTAATGCCAACCCCGACAAATTCCCGGAATATACTAGGATGTCTCAAGAGACTTTTCAGGATTTGCTTGGTCGTGTCCAAGGAGCCATCCGGAGACACGACACACAGCTCCGTAGAGCGATTCCTGCAGAGGAACGTCTCCTGGTCACACTAAGGTACGTAATAATTCTAAACAAATGCCTTTGATAATTATAAAAGTTCTGCCATGAATTATTTGTATTTTCCTTTATGTGTTTAGCAAAACCCCACCATAAATAGAGTTGTTTGTAATTTTTTCTTTTTTTTTTCTTTCAGATTCCTGACTACCGGAGAGAGCTTATCATCACTCCACTTCCAGTACCAGCTTGGAATTTCCACCTTGTCTGGAATAGTTGCGGACACCTGCTGGGCTTTGCGGAACGTTTTCCGGGATGAATTTATCCCCCTACCCACCGCGGACATGTGGATGGAAATTGCTGACAAATTTTGGAGTGTGTGTAATTTCACCAACTGTTTGGGAGCGGTGGATGGAAAGCACATACGGATTATCAAACCCGCCAGATCTGGATCGGAGTACTTTAACTACAAGAAATATTTTTCTGTAGTGCTCAAGGCAATAGCAGATGCGGACTGTCGCTTTATCGCCGTGGACATTGGAGCTTTTGGCCGTGGCAATGACTCCCAGACTTTCAAGAACTCGGATATGGGCCGACGTTTGTATGGCAATAATTTTCCCCTGCCACGACCTCTCCCCAACACTCAAGGCCCACCGATGCCATTTATTATGGTTGGGGATGAGGCCTTTCAGATGTGTGAAAATCTACTGAAGTCATATTCCAATCGGGACTTGAACCACACTAAAAGGATTTATAACTACAGACTGACCAGTGCCGAAGAACAGTTGAGTGTACCTTTGGGATTCTTGTCTCAAAATGGCGCATTCTTGGGACATCCATTAATCTAAAAATGGAGACGGTCGATGAGGTTGTCAAAGCCTGTGTAGTTCTCCACAATTACTTAATGGCTAAGGAGCGACCCAACATTGAACTGGATGAACCAGTTGCAAAAACATTGCCAGATTACCAGCATCACCCTCTGCGGTCAAATGTTGAAGTTGCCCACATGCGGACCCATTTGCTGCATATTTTGTTTCTGACATCGGACGTGTGGCTTGGCAAGATAATGTTGTGTAAAATGTGCTGTTGGGTTTGGGTCTGTACCAGTTATGTTTTAAATGTTACTAATATTTTTTGTTAATAAACAACGTGTTTTGATACCTGTACCGAGTCTATGTCTTTCCTCTAAAAACCACTTATCCGCTTTTCCGCCGGATCCGTTTTTTTTCTCAGAGTTGTATTAGTGCCGGATTTGTGCCTGATGTCCCAACATTTCATCCGTTTTTTGCCGGATCCAAATTGCTAGGCCGGAGAAAACGTCCAGAAGAATTTTTTGTTGCGGCGATAAACCTGATGGTGCCGGAATCTGTGCCATCTGGCTTTTCTGACAATGAACACCTATGGGAGCCGGATGCGAAACATGACGATATCCGTCTTCCAAACTGTGCATGCCCTGTTCTCTCTCTTTTTACTATTGATTCTGCCTATGCAGCATCAATAGTAAAAAGATCTAATGTAAAAAATAATAAACAAAAATAAAAAATCGTGATATTCTCACCTTCCGGCGTCCCCCGCAGCCTTCCCGCTCTTCGCGATGCTCCCGAGACCGCTACGTCTTCACAGGTCATTGCCGCAATGCATTACTGGGACCGGGAGCATCGCGAAGAACGGAAAGGCTGCGGGGGACGCCGGAAGGTGAGAATATCACGATTTTTTATTTTTGTTTATTATTTTTTTACATTATATCTTTATCCCGGATCCGGAAGAAAAGCTGATCCGCCACAATCAGTTTTTACACTAATTGCGCCGGATCCAGCAATCTGTCCCGCTGCCGGATTATGCATGACGGTGTGGGACGGATGTGTGAAAGTGGCCTAAGACCTGCCAGTGTCTTATTGACTGTGCATGTTAGACTTTGCTTATAGCAGGATCTAACAGGCCACCATACACTGGGGTCATCAGATGACCTCAGCGTACCATGGCAACTACCGGCACTCATGATTTCGATTGTGGTTGGTAATGGTAAGAAAGGAGGTCTTTCTCCGCTGCCTCTTAAGATGACAGATTTTGGCGCCAAGTGCCATTTCATGCACTGTGGGAGAAGTGAAAGTTCACTAGCGTTTGTCCTAACTGGTGGAGCTGTCACTCACTGCTGTAGTTAGTAGAGATCTCACGCCGGTCAGTGCGGGAATCTCATTGCTGAGCTTCCAAGCCTCCTTCTTCTCCTCTCCACTTGCCTATCTGTGACGCAGGTCCTTCAGACCGCGGAAGAGATGTTGCCACTTCGTACCTAGTCCACGCCCCCCTTTGTGGACCAAATGTAATCACCCATCGGGTTTTTCCTCGCGGGCCCAAAGTAATTATCCTGCTGGCCAGATTTAGAGTTTGACATATATGCTTATATACATTTCACATTCTGGGTCCATGGTCATGCTGTATGTCTAATCTTGTGGGCTGCAGCTGCCAACTGGTGACTATTCTGATGACCACAACCTGAAATCCTCTAATTGAAAACTAAAGTTGCTAAAATAAAGTATATTTGCTTAAATTTTACTAAAAAATTTTTTTTTACATTTTTAGCTGAAGTATGTGATAAAAGGGACACTAGGGTGTATGAGTACTTTTTTTTTAAAGTTATTCTGTTCTTATCCAGCCTTAGGAAAGATGTCATTTTTACTGTGGCCATTAAGGTATTAAAGTTTTTAGTCTTTGGACAAGCTCTTCTTAAATAATACGCTCCACAATGTAAATTGAAAACACCATATACTCACCTCCTGCACAGTGCTGTCCCATCAATGTTTGTGCGGGTCTCCCAAGGCTCGTGTGACATTATTATGCCACGTGAGCCTTGCAGTGACTGCTGTTGGGATGCTGCACTCACTTCAATTTGATGACCCTTAGGCAAGCAGAAGCAGTGAGAACACAGCAGCCCAATATTGGGTACTGATTCACTGCAGGGCATGACAATGTCATGCTGGTGGTTGTGGAACCAGTGCACCACGGACCGGGTACAGCCTGGAGTGGTGTAACTAAGCTACCAGCTGGTTCCTCACTAGAGCCCCTGATGGTATGGTTAGACTCAAACCTAGGTGGATGTCAGATGTTACTCTGGGACAGAACCTGGAGCTGCAGCAGCTGGACTCAAAGGGGCAGGGAAGCAGGACTGGACTAGGAGAGTCGGGCCGGCCAAGAGCTGGGTAACAGGAGGACATGTGGCTGGTTAGACAGAACAAGTTCTGTATAAAGACTGCACGGCTGTTAGACAGAACAGATACTAGATCAGGCATGACAGGATAGGTTCAGGAACACAGGGCGGACTCGGGTGCAGGTTCAGGCTTGACAGGTGCAGACTAGGCAGATCAGACTACAGGACTAGGTATATGAGGAACAAGATGGACAGGACCTAGTTCAGACAATATGGACAAGATCAAATTCAATGAGCACCGAAACAGGGACCTTACAACTAAGAAGCAGGTTTACACACTGATCACTAATGTTGTTAAGGCACCTCCCTAAAGAGGAGGGTGCCTTAAATATCTGACATCTCTAAGCTTGTGGATGGGGAAATTTCAGAAGCCCATGTGCTGCCTTATTAAGATGCAGGAAACCCGTGCGCATGCTCTAACCACACTCCCAGGAGACCTGCGCACCATGCGCAGGTCCTGGAATGAAGCAGACGCAGCAGGGACCGGAGCAGAGCGGGTGAGTGAGCGAGCACATCGACGACCCTGCTAAGGGGGAGAATGGGGATCGTGAAAGAATGCTGCCTCTGTCATGACACAATGTTATGTGAGCCTTGATAGAGTCTGCACCAACATTGCAACATTGGAAGAAGCGGTTGTCCAAGTAGTGGGAAAACCCCTTTAATGGTTGCCTCTTAGGATCTGTACAGCAGACTTTAAAAGATCACAAATGGCTAGAGAAGATAAGATGTGAAATACGTCATACAACAAAAAAAAAAAATTCAACAATTTTCATTGCCAGGATATTTTTTATATAATTTTAGGAGAGATGTTTCTACAAATCTGGAGACTTTGATGCCTTGTGCTCTAAGGCTGCCGTCACCCTATCAGTATTTGGTCAGTATTTTACATCAGTATTTGTAAGCCAAAACCAGGAGTGGGTGATAAATGCAGAAGTGGTGCAGATGTTTCTATTATAGTTTTCCTCTAATTGTTCCACTCCTGGTTTTGGCTTACAAATACTGATGTAAAATACTGACCAAATACTGCTAGTGTGACGGCAGCCTTAGATTGACACATTTTTTTCACTTGTTTTTGGTTTCATAAAGCTACGAAGAAAACCTTTTCAGCATTTCCTCTCAACCACACTCACGCATTTCAGGAAAAAGATGACTCCGAGCTAGGGTGGTTTTCACTTTGTAAAGTGAGGTGTTTAAAAGTTTCTTGTAACTTCCTCTCTGAACACAAATCATTAGTAACAATGTTGTTTTTGTACTTTTTGTATTTGGAAATAAACGACTACAGAAAAGAGTATCACTTCTCCATTTCTTAAAGAGAAGGCACCAAAAACTATACAAAAGTAACTTAAATATGGAAAAGCTGATTTTAATAAGATTATTGGATCTGTGAATAGCAATTAGGTTGCTCGCATGCTATCTCTGTGTTTTTGTTTTTAAGTGGTCTCCACTTCAGTAATATTCTGATATAACCGTTTAGCATTTAATGAAATTTATCAGGAGTGCGTGAAATATGAAATCTAGATAGTGATACCTGCTCAGGACAGGCATTTTATACTACAACCCCTGGCAAAAATTATGGAATCACCGGCCTTGGAGGATGTTCATTCAGTTGTTTAATTTTGTAGAAAAAAAGCAAATCACAGACATGGCACAAAACTAAAGTCATTTCAAATGGCAACTTTCTGGCTTTAAGAAACACTAAAAGAAATCAAGAACGAAAAATGTGGTAGTCAGTAATGGTTACTTTTTTTACCAAGCATAGGGGAAAAATTATGGAATCACTCAATTCTGAGGACAAAATTATGGAATCATGAAAAACAAACAAACAAAAAATCACTCCAAAACATCACTAGTATTTTGTTGCACCACCTCTGGCTTTTATAACAGCTTGCAGTCTCTGAGGCATGGACTTAATGAGTGTCACACAGTATTCTTCATCAATCTGGCTCCAACTTTCTCTGATTGCTGTTGCCAGATCAGCTTTGCAGGTTGGATCCTTGTCATGGACCATTTTCTTCAACTTCCACCAAAGATTTTCAATTGGATTGAGATCCGGACTATTTGCAGGCCATGACATTGACCTCATGTGTCTTTTTTCAAGGAATGTTTTCACAGTTTTGCTCTATGGCAGGATGCATTATCATCTTGAAAAATGATGTCATCATCCCCAAACATCCTTTCAATTGATGGGATAAGAAAAGTGTCCAAAATATCAACATAAACTTGTGCATTTATTGAGGATGTTGTTGTGAATTCTGTGATCAAGCTCCCTCCTGTGATCACGAGTGGTACTGCGGCTTCTGAGTTTCCTTCCTCAGGTGATGAGGTTAAGTCGTTAGGTGCTGCTCTATTTAACTCCACCTAGTGCTTTGATCCTGGCCTCCAGTCAATGTTCTAGTATTGGTCTTGCTTCCTCCTGGATCGTTCCTGTGGCCTGTCTGCTCAGCATAAGCTAAGTTCTGCTTGTGTTACTTTTGTTGCTATATTTTCTGTCCAGCTTGCTTTTTTGGTTCTGCTTGCTTGCTGGAAGCTCTGAGACGCAGAGGGAGCACCTCCGTACCGTTAGTCGGTGCGGAGGGTCTTTTTGCCCCTCTGCGTGGTTGTTTGTAGGTTTTTGTGTTGACCGCAAAGCTATCTTTCCTATCCTCGGTCTATTCAGTAAGTCGGGCCTCACTTTGCTAAATCTATTTCATCTCTGAGTTTGTATTTTCATCTTAACTCACAGTCATTATATGTGGGGGGCTGCCTTTTCCTTTGGGGAATTTCTCTGAGGCAAGGTAGGCCTATTTTTCTGTCTTCAGGACTAGCTAGTTTCTCAGGCTGTGCCGAGTTGCATAGGGAGCGTTAGGCGCAATCCACGGCTACCTCTAGTGTGGTTTGATAGGTTTAGGGATTGCGGTCAGCAGAGTTTCCACGTCTCAGAGCTCGTCCTATGTTTTGTGGTTTTTGTCAGGTCACTTGTGTGCTCTGAACTTCAAGGTCCATTGTGGTTCTGAATTACCTATTCATAACAGTACTGGAGGCCCAAAGTACTATGCTTCTTAATAGAGCGGAAAAAAGAAGTTCTGAGACCATTTTTTTTTTCTTTGCACTGTGTTTTGCCTTTTTTTTCCCCTAGACATTTGGGTGGTTCAGGACACAGGTGTGGTGATGGACATTAAAGGTCTGTCTTCATGTGTGGATCTTCTCACTGCAAGAGTACAAAATATTCAAGACTTTGTGGCTCAGAATTCTATGTTAGAACCAAGAATTCCTATTCCTGATTTGTTTTCTGGAGATAGAGCTAAATTTCTGAGTTTCAAAAATAATTGCAAACTGTTTCTGGCGTTGAAACCTCGCTCCTCTGGTGACCCAGTTCAACAAGTTAAGATTATTATTTCTTTATTATGTGGCGACCCTCAAGACTGGGCATTTTCCCTTGCGCCAGGAGATCCTGCATTATGTAATATTGATGCGTTTTTTCTGGCGCTCGGATTACTGTACGATGAACCTAATTCAGTGGATCAGGCAGAGAAAAATTTGCTGGCTCTGTGTCAGGGTCAGGATGAGATAGAGATTTATTGTCAGAAGTTTAGAAAGAGGTCCGTGCTCACTCAATGGAATGAATGTGCTTTGGCAGCAATCTTCAGAAAGGGTCTCTCTGAAGCCCTTAAGGATGTCATGGTGGGATTTCCTATGCCTGCTGGTCTGAATGAGTCTATGTCTTTGGCCATTCAGATCGGTCGACGCTTGCGTGAGTGTAAATCTGTGCACCATTTGGCGGTATTATCTGAGCATAAACCTGAGCTTATGCAGTGCGATAGGACTTTGACCAGAGCTGAAAGGCAGGAACACAGACGTCAGAATGGGCTGTGTTTCTACTGTGGTGATTCCACTCATGCTATCTCCGATTGTCCTAAGCGCACTAAGCGGTTTGCTGAGTCTGCCACCATTGGTACGGTACAGTCGAAATTTCTTTTGTCCGTTACTTTGATCTGCTCTTTGTCTTCCTATTCTGTCATGGCATTTGTGGATTCAGGCGCTGCCCTGAATTTGATGGACTTAGAGTTTGCTAGGCGCTGTGGGTTTGTCTTGGAGCCCTTGCAGTGTCTTATTCCATTGAGAGGAATTGATGCTACGCCTTTGGCCAAGAATAAGCCTCAGTATTGGACCCAGCTGACCATATGCATGGCTCCTGCGCACCAGGAGGATATTCGCTTTCTGGTGTTGCAGAATCTGCATGATGTGGTCGTGTTGGGGTTGCCATGGCTACAAGTCCATAACCCAGTATTAGATTAGAAATCAATGTCTGTGTCCAGCTGGGGTTGTCAGGGGGTACATGGTGATGTTCCATTTGTCTATCTCATCATCCACCCCTTCTGAGGTCCCAGAGTTCTTGTCTGATTACCGGGATGTATTCGATGAGCCCAAGTCCAATGCCCTACCTCCGCATAGGGATTGTGATTGTGCTATCGAGTTGATTCCTGGTAGTAAGTTTCCTAAGTGTCGACTGTTTAATTTATCTGTACCTGAGCACGCCGCTATGCGGAGTTACGTAAAAGAATCCTTGGAGAAGGGTCATATTCGGCCGTCGTCATCGCCATTGGGAGCGGGGTTCTTTTTTGTGGCCAAGAAGGATGGTTCGCTGAGACCTTGTATTGATTACCGCCTTCTAAATAAAATCACGGTCAAATTTCAGTACCCCTTGCCGCTGCTATCTGATTTGTTTGCTCGGATTAAGGGGGCTAGTTGGTTCACCAAGATAGATCTTCGTGGTGCATATAATCTTGTGCGTATTAAACGGAGCGATGAATGGAAAACTGCATTTAATACGCCCGAGGGCCATTTTGAGTACCTAGTTATGCCATTCGGACTTGCCAATGCTCCATCAGTATTTCAGTCCTTTATGCATGACATCTTCCGAGAGTACCTGGATAAATTCCTGATTGTATACTTGGATGATATTTTGGTCTTCTCGGATGATTGGGAGTCTCATGTGAAGCAGGTCAGAATGGTGTTCCAGGTCCTGCGTGCTAATTCTTTGTTTGTGAAGGGATCAAAGTGTCTCTTTGGTGTCCAGAAGGTTTCATTTTTGGGGTTCATTTTTTCCCCTTCTACCATCGAGATGGACCCTGTTAAGGTCCAGGCCATTTATGATTGGACTCAGCCGACATCTCTGAAGAGTCTGCAAAAGTTCCTTGGCTTTGCTAATTTTTATCGTCGCTTCATCTGTAATTTTTCTAGTATTGCTAAACCGTTGACTGATTTGTAAAGCGCTGCGGAATATGTTGGCGCTATATAAATAAAAATTATTATTATTATTATTATTATTATTTGACCAAGAAGGGTGCTGATGTGGTCAATTGGTCTTCTGCTGCTGTGGAAGCTTTTCAAGAGTTAAAGCGTCGTTTTTCTTCTGCCCCTGTGTTGTGTCAACCAGATGTTTCGCTTCCGTTCCAGGTTGAGGTTGATGCTTCTGAAATTGGAGCGGGGGCTGTTTTGTCGCAAAAAGGTGCTGATTGCTCGGTGATGAAGCCATGCGCCTTCTTTTCCAGGAAGTTTTCACCTGCTGAGCGAAATTATGATGTTGGCAATTGAGAGTTGCTGGCCATGAAGTGGGCATTCGAGGAGTGGCGTCATTGGCTTGAAGGAGCTAAGCATCGCGTGGTGGTCTTGACTGATCACAAGAACTTGACTTATCTCGAGTCTGCCAAACGGTTGAATCCTAGACAGGCTCGTTGGTCGCTGTTTTTCTCCCGTTTTGACTTTGTGGTTTCGTACCTTCCGGGCTCTAAAAATGTGAAGGCGGATGCCCTGTCTAGGAGTTTTGTGCCCGACTCTCCGGGTTTGCCTGAGCCGGCGGGTATTCTCAAAGAGGGAGTAATTGTGTCTGCCATCTCCCCTGATTTGCGGCGGGTGCTGCAAAAATTTCAGGCTAATAAACCTGATCGTTGCCCAGCAGAGAAACTGTTTGTCCCTGATAGGTGGACGAATAAAGTTATCTCTGAGGTTCATTGTTCAGTGTTGGCTGGTCATCCTGGAATCTTTGGTACCAGAGATTTGGTGGCTAGATCCTTTTGGTGGCCGTCTCTGTCGCGGGATGTGCGTTCTTTTGTGCAGTCCTGTGGGATTTGTGCTCGGGCTAAGCCCTGCTGTTCTCGTGCCAGTGGGTTGCTTTTGCCCTTGCCGATCCCGAAGAGGCCTTGGACACATATCTCTATGGATTTTATTTCGGATCTCCCCGTCTCTCAAAAAATGTCGGTCATTTGGGTAGTTTGTGATCGCTTCTCTAAGATGATCCATTTGGTACCCTTGTCTAAATTACCTTCCTCCTCTGATTTGGTGCCATTGTTCTTCCAGCATGTGGTTCGTTTACATGGCATTCCAGAGAACATCGTTACTGACAGAGGTTCCCAGTTTGTTTCGAGGTTTTGGCGAGCCTTTTGTGCTAGGATGGGCATTGATTTGTCTTTTTCCTCTGCTTTCCATCCTCAGACAAATCGCCAGACTGAACGAACCAATCAGACCTTGGAAACATATCTGAGATGTTTTGTTTCTGCTGATCAGGATGATTGGGTGTCCTTTTTGCCGTTGGCTGAGTTCGCTCTTAATAATCGGGCCAGCTCGGCTACCTTGGTTTCACCGTTTTTCTGCATTTCTGGGTTCCATCCTCGTTTCTCTTCAGGGCAGGTTGAGTCTTCGGACTGTCCTGGTGTGGATACCGTGGTGGACAGGTTGCAGCGGATTTGGACTCATGTAGTGGACAATTTGACCTTGTCCCAGGAGAAGGCTCAACGTTTCGCTAATCGCAGACGCTGTGTGGGTCCCCGATTTCGTGTTGGGGATTTGGTTTGGTTGTCATCTCGTTATATTCCTATGAAGGTTTCCTCTCCTAAGTTTAAGCCTCGTTTCATTGGCCCATATAGGATTTCTGAGGTTCTTAATCCTGTGTCTTTTCGGTTGACCCTTCCAGATTCTTTTTCCATCCATAACGTATTCCATAGGTCATTGTTGCGGAGATACGTGGCGCCTGTGGTTCCATCTGTTGATCCTCC
This sequence comes from Ranitomeya imitator, assembly GCF_032444005.1. Lineage (NCBI taxonomy): Eukaryota > Metazoa > Chordata > Amphibia > Anura > Dendrobatidae > Ranitomeya > Ranitomeya imitator. The sequence goes on from NC_091283.1 coordinate 132,969,030, forward strand.
TGCCCCGGTTTTGGTGGAGGGGGAGTTGGAGTATATAGTGGAGAAGATTTTGGATTCTCGTGTTTCGAGACGGAAACTCCAGTATCTGGTTAAGTGGAAGGGTTATGGTCAGGAAGATAATTCCTGGGTCTTTGCCTCTGATGTCCATGCTGCCGATCTTGTTCGTGCCTTTCATATGGCTCATCCTGGTCGGCCTGGGGGCTCTGGTGAGGGTTCGGTGACCCCTCCTCAAGGGGGGGTACTGTTGTGAATTCTGTGATCAAGCTCCCTCCTGTGGTCACGAGTGGTACTGCGGCTTCTGAGTTTCCTTCCTCAGGTGATGAGGTTAAGTCGTTAGGTGCTGCTCTATTTAACTCCACCTAGTGCTTTGATCCTGGCCTCCAGTCAATGTTCTAGTATTGGTCTTGCTTCCTCCTGGATCGTTCCTGTGGCCTGTCTGCTCAGCATAAGCTAAGTTCTGCTTGTGTTACTTTTGTTGCTATATTTTCTGTCCAGCTTGCTTTTTTGGTTCTGCTTGCTTGCTGGAAGCTCTGAGACGCAGAGGGAGCACCTCCGTACCGTTAGTCGGTGCGGAGGGTCTTTTTGCCCCTCTGCGTGGTTGTTTGTAGGTTTTTGTGTTGACCGCAAAGCTATCTTTCCTATCCTCGGTCTATTCAGTAAGTCGGGCCTCACTTTGCTAAATCTATTTCATCTCTGAGTTTGTATTTTCATCTTAACTCACAGTCATTATATGTGGGGGGCTGCCTTTTCCTTTGGGGAATTTCTCTGAGGCAAGGTAGGCTTATTTTTCTGTCTTCAGGACTAGCTAGTTTCTCAGGCTGTGCCAAATTGCATAGGGAGCGTTGGGCGCAATCCACGGCTACCTCTAGTGTGGTTTGATAGGTTTAGGGATTGCGGTCAGCAGAGTTTCCACGTCTCAGAGCTCGTCCTATGTTTTGTGGTTTTTGTCAGGTCACTTGTGTGCTCTGAACTTCAAGGTCCATTGTGGTTCTGAATTACCTATTCATAACATGATGTAACGACAGCCAACTCCCCAGTGCCTTTACCTGACATGCAGCCCCATATCATCAATGACTGTGGAAATGTGCATGTTCTCTTCAGACAGTCATCTTTATAAATCTCATTGGAACGGCACCAAACAAAAGTTCCAGCATCATCACCTTGCCCAATGCAGATTCATGATTCATCACTGAATATGACTTTCATCCTGTCATCCACAGTCCACGATTGCTTTTCCTTAGCCCATTGTAACCTTGTTTTTTTCTGTTTAGGTGTTAATCATGGCTTTCATTTAGCTTTTCTGTATGTAAATCCCATTTCTTTTAGGCAGTTTCTTACAGCTCGGTCACAGACGTTGACTCCAGTTTCCACCCATTCATTCCTCATTTGTTTTGTTGTGCATTTCCTGTTTTGGAGACATATTGCTTGAAGTTTCCGGCCTTGACGGTCTACCAGTATGTTTGCCTTTAACAACCTTCCCATGTTTGTATTTGGTCCAGATTTTAGACACAGCTGACTGTGAACAACCAACATCTTTTGCAACATTGTGTGATGATTTACCCTCTTTTAACAGTTTGATAATCCTTTCCTTTGTTTCAATTGACATCTCTCGTGTTGGAGCCATGATTCCTGTCAGTCCACTTGGTGCAACAGCTCTCCAAGGTGTGATCACTCCTTTTTTAGTTGCAGACTAATAAGCAGATCTAATTTGATGCAGGTGTTATTTTTGGGTATGATTCCATAATTTTTTCTTCAGAATTGAGCGATTCCATAATTTTTCCCTTATGCTTAGTTAAAAGAAGTAACCATTACTGACTACCACATTTTTTGTTCTTGATTTCTTTTAGTGTTTCTTAAAGCCAGAAAGTTGCCATTTGAAATGACTTTAGTTTTGTGCCATGTCTGTGATTTGCTTTTTTTCTACAAAATTAAACAACTGAATGAACATCCTCCAAGGCCGGTGATTCCATAATTTTTGCCAGGGGTTGTTTATTAAGCAGTTGTGCCACCACCACCTCTGCAGTCAGTGGTCGGACACTGGCCTGAACTGGAAATCCAGAGACCCCTGCTCTGGAGGTAAGCATAGATACTACAGTTGGGAATTACATCACTCAGTCATTTATGCATAACCTATGGAGAACCCCTTTAAATACATGTACTCGTATTTTTCTGACCATAAGACACACTTTTTTTCCTCCAAATTTGGGAGGAAAGTGTGGGTGCGTCTTATGGTACGGATGTAGCATGTGGGGAGGGTGGCAGCAGTGAGTGGGATTGCACTGTTATCCCACTTCAGGTTTTCCCGGCGGTCTGGAATCAGTGCTGGGGAAACCATGTGGTCCGGATGATTAAGTGCAGTGAATATTCATTAGCTACTCCCCGCCCACCTATCAGCTGAGCAGTGAGCCTGGAGAGGCAAATGAATACTGCACTTAAGCAGCGACTCACATGGCTTCCCCAGCGCTGATTCCTGCAGCAGCTGGGGAGATCTGTGTGTCCGGGGGAGAGGAGGCGGCAGCAGCAGCAGCAGCAGGGTCCGGGGGAGAGGAGATCGCTGTACCTTCCTGGGCTGGACCTGAGTGCTGTGCAGTGTGCACAAGGAGGACCTGTGATGTCAGAAGTGGGCGGGCTGGAGCATCACATGGCAGCACAGAGCCCTCCCTCTTCTTGACATCATCACAGGTCCTTCAGACTCTAACACTAGAATCTGCTGGCTTCCATTACCTGTGCTGTGGAAAGGCAACAAGAGGGAGGGCTCTGTGTGCATTCATGGGATGCTTTTACCTCACCACAGTGTGGCTGGCTGCCACAAGAGGTTAGTCTTTCCAAAACACAATAAAGCACTCTGCCACTTCTTTAGTGAACTATAACTCCCAGCATGTCATAGGATCTGCAGGACATGCTGGGAGTTATAGTTCTCCCATTGGATTTTAAAGCAGCGCGCGTGTGTTATTTTTCAGTGCTGGAGTGGTGCTTTAAATATAAGCCCTGTGCCCCCATTCTTATACTCACCCTCCAGCATCTTCATATAGTACTGTACAGACACCACACTGGTCCCGCAGCTTCCAATATAATAACATACTATTATATGTGGTGTTATTATATATAATAGTATGTTATTAAATATTTTACCACATTTTTTTGCTTCAAATATTTTTTTCCCTATTTTCCACCTCTAAAACCTGGGTGCGCCTTATAGTCCGGTGCGTCTTATAGTCCGAAAAATACGGTATTTTGGGCTAAACACGTTTTATTATTGGGTTTCACTAAAAACTTTGCACTGTTTGCATTTAGTTTCTATGTTTCAGCTGATTCATGAGCATATTAAAGTTCTCGTGAACTTGATGTGGTCTCTAGAAGGTATCATCTTTCAGAGGTATAAAGTGATAGGTTATCTTGACATACCACTGTATAGGTTTAGGTTATAAAATAAAGTTCTGAACTTCTAATGGTATTTCTGTAAGATTCCTTAGCATAAGAAGTATAATCATTTTTTTTTCTATGCAGCTAAAAAAACAAAAAAAAAACCAAGTATGTCGATGGAGATCCAAAACATACACTTTTTGCCCCGGTTCCGTGAATAGGGAATGTGAATACTATTAATATATAACCTGGGAGCATTCCCAGTGCACATTCTGTGTGCACTGTAGCTGTAGTTTTAACCCCTTAATGACAAGGCCAGTTGTCTCCTAATGACTCTCCAAACTTTTTTTTTTTTTGCTTTGCCTCATTATTTCAGCAGTCGTAACTTACCGTAATTTTTTTTCATTAATGTTGGTGTATGAGACTTTATTTTATGTGGGAGAAATAGAACTTTCATCTATGACAGTAACACAGAAAGAGAGAGAGGATCCATCCTTTAAGGACAGTAAGCATAAAGAATAAAATTGAGGAGCCTCTCCTATTGAATCAGTGGTTTCCTGGCCTTGGAGAGGGAAACTACACAGTGTGATGCTCGATGCCCGATAGGTGGGAGGGTGCTGCAACGCTTCCTGGTAAGGATTATGTTGAGGTGACGGTGTAAGTGCTTTAGTGAAGCAGCAAGCTGTCCCTGATGGCGTTGAGTTTCTGGACTGCAATCCCGATGTCATCCAACATGTCCCGTGCCTGTGCAGTCTAGACATACGGCGCAGTCAGGGTGACTCACGGGCTTGTCTCAGACACTTACACCACCTTAGGGATGAGATGGCTTATTAGTTACACCAGATGAAGGCTGGGTGTCTTAAATGCTGCACTTTCCCCAATCTGAATGATTGTGCCAAAGTGTGGTCACTTCAGCAAGCAGGGCTTGTCGTGGTTCCTGTGTCATCAGGATGGTTGAGCCCACAGCCTCCAGAAGGGTTCCGATTCCACCTCCAAATCCAGGATTCTATTCTGAGGGGGTAAGTAACCTCTGTGAAAGTTCACCTTTTTGATTGGGGTATAATTAGTGATCAGCGAATATACTCATTACTCGAGATTTCTCGAGCACGCTCGGGTGTCCTCCGAGCATTTTTTAGTGATCGGAGATTTAGTTTTTCTTGCCGCAGCTGAATGATTTACATCTGTTAGCCAGCATAAGTACATGTGGGGGTTGCCTGGTTGCTAGGGAATCCCCACATGTACTTATGCTGGCTAACAGATGTAAATCATTCAGCTGCGGCAAGAAAAACTAAATCTCCGAGCACTAAAAAATACTCGGAGGACCCCTGAGCGTGCTCAAGAAGTCTCGAGTAACAAGTATATTTGCTCATCACTAGGTATAATGCTTCTGTCTCATAGGACAGGTCTACAGTGTGTCCCTAAAACTAAGCACAAGGAATGTGCGTTGTGTAAAGCCAAATTGCCAGGTGCATGGGATAGGAGATTCAGTTCTGTAGAGAGAAAACAGTTTGCAAAAAATCCGCTTTATTTACCTTGGAAATTAGATCTATTATTAAAGTCTAGGTTACAAACTCATCAAAACATTAATACACCCTAAGGAATTAAGAGGGGATAAATCAGGAAGAAGCACTAACGTCCTACCCTTGAATTTGGATGAGTTGTTAGACATATTCTCCTTCAGAGATGTCACCTCTTTCTCAACATCCTCTTTGGATGAGGGTGAAGCAGGATGGCCTGGTTTTCCAGTAGAGGACACGGACAAACTTATTAAAGCCATTAAGTCCACAGTGAATATAAAAGCCTAATGCACCTAGGTCAATACTGGATATAATGTTTGGGTGCTTGGAACATCATAAATGTTGGGCCTTCTGGTTAAAAAAAAAGGCTATGTCACTCAAAAGGGACCAGAAGAAACCTAAGTGGAAAGGTTTTCTACCATTGGTAGTAAAGCGGAAATACCCCTTTGAAAAAGAGACTTTGGCTATCTGGGACAGGCTTCTAAAAATTGAGGGGGCATTTAGCTGGCAAGCTTAACTCTGTCCGCTGCTACTACCCAATTTCTTCTCTGGTGGCTAGAATCTGTCCATAGGTACTTGCTGGACAAATCCAACACCCTGTGTTCCAACAACAGACATAAGCCCTCGAACAAGGTTATCAAGTTAACCTTTTTTATTTTTATCTGGGCAGCTTATCAAAAAGTCATGGACAGAAAACAATTTTTACGGACACATTGGAAAACCATAATAAATCATTATAAGTAATACACGTCTATAGTCCAGAATTCTGATGTGAAGACATCTGCTGCATTCTCTGTAAGATCCTGAGAAGTACAGTCAAAACATTTTGCATAAGTTTCTTCAGCTTCAAAATCACATGTCTTTTTTTTTTTGTTTCAGAGAGGGTAAAAAGTACCTTATTTTTAGGGAGTATCCTGGAATTTCTGGACAGTTGGCAAGCCAGACCTCACAGCTGTGGAGCTTATATGGAAGACATCTTTGTCCAAGGATTTTGATCTGACCAGGAAATGTCCACTTCCTCCAATATGAATGAACCTTCCGTAATAAAATGGACACTTAAGGTACCGTCACATTTAGCGACGCTGCAGCGATCTAGACAACGATCCCGATCGCTGCAGCGTCGCTGTGTGGTCGCTGGAGAGCTGGCCAGCGACCAACTATGCGAAGTCCCCTGGTAACCAGGGTAAACATCGGGTTACTAAGCGCAGGGCCGCGCTTAGTAACCCGATGTTTACCCTGGTTACCAGTGCTAATGTAAAAAAAAAAAAAACACTACATACTTACATTCCGGTGTCTGTCCCCCGTCGCTGTGCTTTCCTGCACTGACTGTGAGCGCCGGCTGGACGTAAAGCACAGCGGTGACGTCACCGCTGTAATCTGCTTTACGGCTGGCCGGCGCTGACACTGCAGGGAAGCAGAACGCCGAGGGACGTGACAGACACCGGAATGTAAGTATGAAGTGTTTGGGTTTTTTTACATTTACAATGGTAACCAGGGTAAATATCGGGTTACTAAGCGCGGCCCTGCACTTAGTAACCCGATGTTTACCCTGGTTACCAGTGAAGACATCGCTGAATCAGTGTCACACACGCCGATTCAGCGATGTCTGCGGGAGATCCAGCGACGAAATAAAGTTCTGGACTTTCTGCTCCGACCAACGATGGCACAGCAGGATCCTGATCGCTGCTGCGGGTTAAACACAACGAGATCGCTACCCAGGACGCTGCAACGTCACGGATCGCTAGCGATATCGTTCAGTGTGACGTTACCTTAAGTGGTCAAATAGTTTGAGCCAGTGGGGGATTCCGGAAATAGATCTGGTCGCAGACAGAGGAAACAGGAAAGTAAGAATGTTTAGTTCCCTGGATCTCAGGGATTTCCCTCAAGCAGTCAATGCTGTGCTACTTATGTGGGATTTTGGACTGGCCAACATTTTTACTCAAATTGCTCTAATTCCAGCAGTTCTGAAAAAATCAGAGATCAGGCAAGAGTGAGCCTGGTAGCCCCCATTTGGCCCAAAAGGCCATAATTATAATAGGCAATAATTATGTCAGTATCTGATCCCTGGGTTCTACCGGAAGTTCCGGATCTGCTATCCCAAGGGTCAATCTTCCATCGTCAAGTAATCAGCCTATGTTTGACAGCCTGGAATTTGAAAAAGAATTACTAAAAAAAAAAAGATTTATTATTGCTAATCTGATGTCTACGCTACAGCAAAGTAGGAAAATGATAACCACAAAAATCTATGGCAGAACTTGGTAAAAATTCCTATGAAGCTCAGGGCTAAAGGATGATGACAGCTCACCAGTTATATTTATTTTATATTTCATCCAAGACATATTGGAAAAGAGACTGTCTATGGGTACACGCAAAGTACAGGTGTCTGCTCTGGACGCATAATATACGAGGGGTGTTCGTTAAAGATTTCCCCTATCTCACTTCCTGTGGACTGAGATTAATGAAGCTTGGCACAGTTATTAGCCCTTCTCTACATAGGTGCCACCTAGGGACACACACTTCTCCCATCTCTTTAAGCAACTGTAAACACCTCTCTTGTAGATGTTGACAGGTTGCTTCAAAAGCCACATTGTAACTTCGGAAATCAGAGTCTCATCACCTGGAAAATGCTTCCGTTCAAAAATAACTTTATTTTTGGAAAGAGGTGGAAGTCCAATGATGTGAGGTCAGGTAAATAAGTGGGATGCGGTAGAATTCCAAGCTACAGGAGCATGCTTCCATTTGGACAACATGTGAGTTGTGAACTTCAGAAACTTCCTTCCTGAGACTTTAATTTGGTGCTTACAGCCCTAATGAAAGCTGCTTTTGAGCCCTTGGATTCATTAGTCATCACACTTAAAACTAGCCTTCTCAGGTAGGGTTAGTCAGCAGGTAGGGTTAGTCAGCGGGTCTTCCATTTACTGAATTATGGAGAGTGGTAGAGCTGCATATTCATTACTGTAATGAGCAGTACCATGTGACCGCTCACTACAGGAAGAAGCTGCCGGCGCCGGGGAATAGACGTGCAGGGACCGCGTCAGGAGCAGGTGAGTATAACGCAATGCGCTATATTCACCTACTCCCTGTTCCACCGTCGGCGCCGCTGCATCTTCCTCGTCCTCTGCAGTGACGCTCAGGTCAAAGGGCGCGGTGACGCGATTAGTGTGCGCGCCGCCTTCTGCCTGAGCGTCAGTGCACAGGACGGAGAAGACACAGCGGCGACCAGCGGTGGAACGGGGAGCAGGTGAATATAGCAAGTGCCGAGGGACTGAGAGGTGAGTATGTGATTTTTTATTTTTTTAATCGCAGTAACAGCATATGGGGCAAATATCTGTTTGGAGCATCTTATGGGGCCATGTGCAGCATTATATGGGGTAATTATCTGTATGGAGCATCTTATGGGGCCATGTGCAGCATTATATGGGGCAATTATCTGTATGGAGCATCTTATGGGGCCATGTGCAGCATTATATGGGGTAATTATCTGTATGGAGCATCTTATGTGGCCATGTGCAGCATTATATGGGGCAATTATCTGTATGGAGCATCTTATGGGACCATGTGCAGCATTATATGGGGAAAATATCTGTATGGAGCATCTTATGTGGCCATGTGCAGCATTATATGGGGCAATTATCTGTATGGAGCATCTTATGGGGCCATGTGCAGCATTATATGGGGCAATTATCTGTATGGAGCATCTTATGGGACCATGTGCAGCATTATATGGGGAAAATATCTGTATGGAGCATCTTATGTGGCCATGTGCAGCATTATATGGGGCAATTATCTGTATGGAGCATCTTATGGGGCCATGTGCAGCATTATATGGGGCAATTATCTGTATGGAGCATCTTATGGGACCATGTGCAGCATTATATGGGGAAAATATCTGTATGGAGCATCTTATGTGGCCATGTGCAGCATTATATGGGGCAATTATCTGTATGGAGCATCTTATGGGGCCATGTGCAGCATTATATGGGGCAATTATCTGTATGGAGCATCTTATGGGGCCATGTGCAGCATTATATGGGGCAATTATCTGTATGGAGCATCTTATGGGGCCATGTGCAGCATTATATGGGGTAATTATCTGTATGGAGCATCTTATGTGGCCATGTGCAGCATTATATGGGGCAATTATCTGTATGGAGCATCTTATGGGAACATGTGCAGCATTATATGGGGAAAATATCTGTATGGGGCCATGTGCAGCATCTTATGGGGCGATAATCCACATTTGTGGAGCATTATACAGGGCAATTGTGTCTATGTAGCATCTTATGGGGCCATAATCAGCATTTGTGCAGCATTATATGGGGCATATTTTAATATGGAGCCCATCATAAACTGTATGGAGCATTATATGGGGCGTATTTTGTATGGAGCATTATATGGGGCTCCTGATTCAATATGGATATTCAAAAACACAACCTACTGATGTCTCAATTAATATTACTTTTATTGGTATCTATTTTTGACATTTACCGGTAGCGGCTGCATTTCCCACCCTAGGCTTATACTCGAGTCATTAAGTTTTCCCATTTTTTTGTGGCAAAATTAGGGGGGGTTGGCTTATACTCGAGTATATACGGTAATTGGATATTTATTCTTTCTTTGCATTTATTTTTATCTATACACTTGCTCAGGTATGTACCTGTTTGGTTTGTCTTATGTATCCACATCTTACATATGATATATGATTTGGTTGTGCAATTTCAAATGGTATTTTCATCTCTCGATAGGAAATGCATCATGTCCTGTGACTATTCTTCAAGAAAAAAAAAAAAATCAAAGTTGAATGTCTTTTTTTCCCTTATAAAAACAAACTGTCATATTTCAAAGGGTTGGCCCTTAAAGTACATTTTTATCAATATATCTTCTAAAAATAAGTTCCACAATTGGATGTAAAAAAAAAATAAAAAAAATTCATGTGCTGTATAATAGCTGCGTCTTAACAGTGCAGGAACCTTATGGGCACATACCACAGCTCCAGATCAGGAGAAGATGCAAATGAGAGTATACAGACAGGACAGCATGAGATCGCAGATGTTGCTTTCAGTGAGGTAAAACAATTCACTGCCGGTTTTACCTCACAGAATCTGATTTATGCTCCCTGCTGTAAAGGCCTCAGCTCGAACTTCAGCCATGTTGACTCGATGAATAAACGATCTTCAGGAAGATTGATTTTATGCAAGCCTAAAGATAAACATAAGGGAGCGGAAATAAGGTTGCTGTCCTGAGGGACAACCTGGAAACCAAATTACTGCTACATTTAATTCCCTTTTTCCAGAATGCCCCTCCGGACAGCACACCAGGAGTAGGTGCTAGAGAAATGGCAACAGGCTGAGTACAGAAGCCATAAAGAACCACAGTCCCAGGCTAGATATGGTAACCAGTCTGGAAGATCAGAAGATATCTTCACTCTAGGAGCACCTCACATGCGACTATCCCCTGTGAGAACAGGAAAAATACTGGAGGGTGGAGGGTTTTTTTTTAACCGCTGTTATCCTGCCCCATAGTAGGTCAAGGAAAGGCTACCTCCTGGTGTGCTGTCCACAGGGAAGTACTGGAAAATGAGATTATATGCTCTCTGCAGCTGCTGGCTTCTAGGCATTGTGGATCGGTCACAGTCACCACTCATTATACAGTGACATGCTGTAATATCTCCCCGGCACTTTGACATCCTATTCACACACAAATACACACGCACTGCACAGTAGAGTGCCAGGGAGAGATTGCAGTGACTTTCTGGGCTGCTTCATATGTGCAAATCAGTCAGAGCACAGATTGCAATGCATGGACTGGCCACGGCTCTGCTAACCAGAGCATCACAAGCGCAGACAAAATATATGAAGCTGTCACACTTCTGTCGGAAGACCTGAGGCCATGCATTGCTGTCCATTCTCGCCTTGAATTGAATGGATGTCTGAAACTGCCTGTACAGCCACCTGTTCTGCTCCGATGACTGGAAGGAAGCGGCTGCAGGGAGAATAAAACTTGATTTTCTTCCAGTAGCTGCTGTTCCAGAAAGCTAACCCCTATAGTATTGCAGGGGGCAGCGGAGAGCCCGAGTGCGCACTAATCCTGAAATTCAAGTGGTTAAACTCTAGCGAGCAAAGCTTGCTTTGATTTCTAATGTTACAGGCAGACACTGTCTGGGTAACACAGCTTGTATTCGCTGGCTATGGTGTGAGCTTGGGTCCTATGCTCTGTCGGTTAGGCCAGTCTCACACGTCCAGATAATTCCGGTACCGAAAAAAATCGGTACCGGAGTTGTCCGTGAGCTCACGTAGGCCGTCCGTGAGCTCACGTAGGCCATCCGTGTGGCACACGTGTGCTGCCCGTGTGCCGACTGGGTACCACACAGAGCGTGCAGGAGACAGCGCTGGAGATAAGCGCTGTCCCCTGCATCTGGTGCTGAAGCCGCCATTCATATCTTCTCTCCAGCAGCGTTCGCGGGAAAGATATGAAAAATCCTTTTTTTTGTTTTTTAGTGTTTTAAATAAAGATCCCTGTCCCCACCCCCTCCCACCCCCTGTGCGCCCGCCCGCTGTTAATAAAATACTCACCCGGCTCCCTCGCAGCATCCTGTCCTCACCGCAGCTTCTCCTGTATGAGCGGTCACGTGGTGCCGCCCATTACAGTCATGAATATGCGGCTCCACCTCTCATAGGGGACCCAATGACTTTAATGGGTCCGTGTAATCCGTGCGCTCCCACGAACACTGACATGTCTCCGTGTTTTGCACACGGACACACGGTCCGTGAAAACACGCTGACATGTGCAGAGACACATTGATTTCAATGTGTCTACGTGAGTCAGTGTCTCCGGTACGTGAGGAAACTGTCACCTCATGTACCGGAGCCACTGACGTGTGAAACCGGCCTAAGGGGTGGGAGAGGTATTACCTTAATACAGAACACCCTGCTATTGTGTTGCAGGGGACCGATGATAGACTGAGTGCACACTAATCATCAAATTTAAGTGGTTAAACTTTAGCAATCGAAGCAAGCTCTGCTCGCTAATGTTACAGGCAGATGCTGGCTGGGTAGCACAGCTCACAGCTCCTGTGCCTTCTCCATCAATGGGGATCTAATGCCCTCCAGGTAAGGAGTAATACCTTAATACAGAAAATGGCTTAAGAAAGAAATGTGTGATAATACAAGGACAGGAAAAAAAATCCAAAAAGTTAGAAGCATTATCCAAAGTACCATTTATTATGAGTCCTTTAAATAAATATAAATGTTAATTGGATTTAACTAAAAGATACGCATTGAATTAGAAATTTAGTTCTTAGCACAAAAATATACATTCCTGATAATTTGTCAGGCAGACATAAGAAGAAAACCCACTGAATGGATCTTCCCCAGCTGGTGAATGACTAGGATTCTAGTTCTTGGCTCTGTTTCTCACGCGTTTCATTTTATCCAGAACATAACACAGGACGCCCACAATCTCTATTGGTCACCAATGTCAGTAGTGGCACTACCCATTACTGTATTGCAGAGAAAGGCGGCAGCTAGTCCTGAATTTCTGATATTAGACATGCTCAGGAAATACGTAAAACACACCAACTGTAATCTGACAAAGGCACGCTGGCTGGGACTTGTAGTTTTACAGTATATGGAGGATCACAATTCCTAACCCCTCCAGGGCTGGGTCTGAGCACATTGGCATTTGCAGTCGTGCCAGCAGCTTGAGCCACAGGTGCCATTAGGTGTAGGACACAGATTGCTCTTTGGTAATGAAGACAGATGACATATTAGCAAGTACCATTATTACACAGTATAAGTGAACTTACAGGATACATAATCTTTGTAAAATATAGAAAAAGGTCACAGCCACTTCAACTGCTGCATTTATTCCATTATAAAAAGTAATTCATGTCGACAAGGTTCTGGCAACCGAGAACAGAGGCACTGGTGTGACGAGAGAGAACACTCATTCCAGTCCTCTCCCATCCTAGAAATGGCTTTACAATTAGGCTGGCCTCACCCGTATTACTACTTATCTTATTGTAATCCTGTGCAGCCTGAGCTAAGGAAATCGATCTGCAAGGAAGAAAAGCGGATTGTATCAATACCTCCTCTACGATGGGGAACTTCCACTGTAATGTCACGGGGTGTGTACGGTATAGCACATCGTAACCACTGGCAATGACCGGGCCCACAAGTCCAAGGAACTAAAGACTTTCCCCTCTTAAGAGCTGTTGTCGCTTTCTTACCAGTTTGGATAAAGGACCAATATAAATTAGACAGGGGCTTGATCTAAGTATTTTAGTTAACTCATTTTTGAGAAGACTCTACAAGTATTTGATAGAACCTGCTGCCTGCTAGTTCTATGGCCGAATTCAGACATCCATGGGACACAGTGCTGGTTCAGATTGATCTCTAGACTGACTATCGGTCTCCCCCCCTCTGAATGCAACACCCTCATAGGCATATATGAGGCTATTTATCTAGGGTCAGGAGACCCTCGGTCTGTCCTGAAGGCACGGACCATACTTCGCTGAATCCAGCCTTATAGTGCCACTCCGGGATTTTTTTTTTCTAATATCTATACCGGATAGGTATCAATAATGTTCCCTATGTCCAGTAAAATACTCACCAACTGCCGTCTTCCACTGTTTCTAGCATTGCTCCGATGCCTCTCCGCCATCTTGTGACAGCAGCTGTGACTGGCTGGAAATTACTGCTAGTGGTTACTACTAGTGATGAGCAAGCATGCTCGGGTGCTAACAGAGTATCTTCAGCGTGCTCGAAAAATATGTTCCAGTCTCCGTGGCTGTTAATCAGGCAATCCCTGCATGTGTTGTGGCTGTCGAACAGCCACGAGATATACAGTCACGGGGACTCAAACATTATTTGAGCACGCCGACGTCACTGTTAACACCCGAGCATGCTCAGATAATACCTTATCACTGCACGTTTGCTCATCACTAGTTATTATCTTTCTTCATGTCAGTAAATGAGAGCCTCGTTCAGACTGAAGTGACTTCTGCCCAGCAAATACTGGAGTAATCCAGCCAGTCACAACTGAGGTCACATGATGCACAAGACTGAAGCGGCACCGGAAACAGCAGAAAACGGCCACAGTAAGTATTTTATTACACACAAGGGCAATAAATTACTGATAAACATCCAGTGATGAGATTTAAAAAAAAAAAACAAACAAACTGGAGTGGTATTTTAAAAGCGTAACCATTTTTATTCCCCCTAGAAATGAATACACGTAACTTTAGAAAATATCTTATCAGAAAAATCCACTTTTTTCCTTGTGGACTGATTTTGCACTTAGTTCATGGGTAAAATCCATGATCTCTGTACTCAGTAAAGATAGATTTTCCCATGACTGAGATGGCAGTTGGTGCTTTTAAAATTCTATGTAGTAGAGAGGAGCTGGAGACAGACATTCTACAGTAAGCTTTCCTGAAACAGCAGTTACAGTTCTTCATAGAACTTTGAGCACTGTCATCTTTCAGTCTCAATGACCAATTTCTGCATTCAAGGAAGACCGCTTTTCCCATTACTGAGATAGGAAATGACAGCTGGTGCTTTTAAAAATTCCTTGCCGAGGAGAGAGGCAGACATTCTGCTGCTGCACGTTCTTCCCAAACCACAATTACAATTCTCCATAGAACTTTATGAGCACCAACTGTCATCTCCGTAGTGGGAAAATCTGTATTTCGTGAAGACTGTTTTTACCTGGGAATTGGGAAATTTGAGAATTAAATATCAGTCTTTGCACAGAAAGAAGCAGATTTTTATGATGAGATATATTACAATGTTTCATATATTCAGGTTTACTCTTGATGTATGAAAGAAAAAAAATTAAAGGCAGTCACTGTAAATAGTTTATATGCACTGCCGTTTCTTAAAACTGCAGCCTACAATGCCGGTAATAGATTCATGAATGGGGGGGGGGGGGGGGAGGGGTGCATTGCCAAAAAGTTGAAGGAGCAACAAAAAGATGATAGGGGAGTATGGGTAACATCAGTCCCTAATCACATGCAGCACAACTAAATCAAATCAGGAGCAAATAAAAAAAATGGGTCAGAACCATCACCATAACTGGCAATATTGCCATATTCATAATTGATACATTAAAAGCCGTGCTTTTAGGGGATTAGTCTTCCACTCAGACATGGAAGAGTTAAGTGAGACACATATATATAACATTTCTAGAATTGCCTTGTGTTTTTAAAAAATTAGGCAAGGAGAGAGGGTACAACTTTAAGAAGATTAAGAATTTTGGCAGCACACAGTTCTAATATTGTAATATACATGCATGGCAAATCTGCTCCCAAGAGCAAACCTTATAAATCATGAAGATGATGTGATAACGGCAAGCTGAGGGCAGAGAGAATATTGATCACAGGTAGCGCAGTCATGAATGACAGTAAACTACTGTGACTGATAAGGAGATGACCTAGACAAATGATGATACTCATTGGCACTAGTATTGATGTAGAGATAAGCAGATTCAATGCACTGTTCATCACGCATGCCAGCTCCAGATCACGCACACCAGCGCCTGCTCCAGATCACGCACGCCAGCTCCAGATCACGCACACCAGCGCCTGCTCCAGATCACGCACATTCTCAGTTACAGCAGCTAAAGCACAACATAACCTAGCCTCTGGTTACTGAAACTATGACTGGGGCAGCAAACTGCTCATCTACAGCTCTGGCAAAAATTAAGAGACCACCACATCAACATCCTGTCATGGGCAGCCCAATCTCCAGACCTGAACCCAATTGAAAACCTATGGAATATAATCAAGAGGACGATGGATAGTCACAGGCCATCAAGCAAAGAAGAACTGCTTATATTTCTGCACCAGACGCAGTGTGAAAGACTGGTGGAAAGCATGCCAAGACGCATGAAAGCGGTGATTTAATATCATGGTTATTCCACAAAATATTGATCTCTGAACTGTTCCTGAGTTAAAACATTAGTATTGTTGTTTCTAAATGATTATGTACTTGTTTTCTTTACATTATTTGAAGTCTGAAAGCACTGGGTTTTTTTTTTTTGTTTTTTTTAAATTTTGACCATTTCTCCTTTTCAGAAAAAAACAAATACAAAATTTATTGCTTAGAAATTCGGAGACATGTCAGAAGTTTATAGAATAAAAAAAACAATTTACATTTACCTATAAAAAGAAAAATCAGACAAGCTGAACATTTTGCAGTGGTCTCTTCATTTTTGCCAGAGCTGTATACCGTCTACGTAATGCGCTTTTCTTTTTGATGATCAATTCCCTTTAACCCGTTTCCATAAGGAGATCCGTTTCATAACCGCTATGAAGCCCTGAGTTGTACGATAAGAAAAAACGTGTCTATCCTGTGTTACAGAAAGATTTGCGATCTCATTAAAAAAAAAAAAAGCTTTCCTCCCGGAAAAAGGAAAGTTACAGTGTTTAGCAGAATTCAGTGGGATGTAAAGCATCGATCCAGCACATAGTGAAGAATAAACCATCCGGCAGTCCGAATGCCTTTCAGTCACTCAGGTGAAAGTGTAAAGGCCTTTATAAAGCACACGTTCGTAAAGTATAGAATTTCTTTAAAAAAAAAAAAAATTGCACAGTGAAGCTTTAATAGTGGCAAGGTAAGAAGGGTAGTAATAAAATAGGTTTCTTCTAGGAAAAAGAAAAAAAAAAGCTGAATTTTCATCTGTGTTGGCAATATGATGTGTAGGGGGGGGGGAAATAATAAAATAAACCAGACATGACAATCCAAAGTGCAAGGCTGGCATGTGTAAGCGCTTGGAGAGATTTCTTGTTCCAAGTACATCATGACTTATTGCATTGCTCTGCACGATCCGCTGCCTTGTCCGTGGCGTATTCATTCATTCTTGGGAAAGCTATAAAGCGCAATCAATCGACTCCACACAACTCACAGGAGCTGTTAATGCAAGCTGAGGAGAAAAGGGAAATCGCCCAAGGTGCCGTGCTAAAACCCCAGGCTTACTGCAGAAACAGCATCGCAGTGGGCGCCATTCACACCTAGAGTAGGAAACACTTCTTCTGATTCTTCTTGACCACAGGGTTTAGGACAGCGCGGACAGCATCTGCAAACACCTCCCTCACCCCCTCCTGGTGCAGGGCAGAGCACTCAAGATACTTCACAGCGCCGATCTGTTTGGCCAGAGACGAGCCCTGCTGGGGTGTGGTAGGTGCAAGACTCTGCTCCTTTAACTTTTTAATAGTCTCTGCATCATTTCGAAGATCTCTTTTGGTACCCACAAGTAAGACTGGCACATTAGGACAGTGATGGGAAACCTCCGGGTGCCACTTGTGCCGCACATTGGCATAGGAAGACGGACTGCCAATGGAGAAGCATATTATGAAGACATTGGTCTGAGGATAAGACAAGGTGCGCAGGCGGTCATATTCCTCCTGACCAGCAGTGTCCCACAGGTTAAGGCTAACCGTTCTGCCGTCCACCGTCATCTGAGCACTGTAATTGTCAAATACTGTGGGGATGTACTCCTCTGGAAAGGCATTGGTGGTGTAACTGATAAGAAGGCACGTCTTCCCCACTGCTCCATCGCCAACGACTACACACTTTATTGTCTGCATTCTTCATGAAGTCACACTGCACCTGACGACACAAGGACAACGCTGTTAGCTTCTTGTTCAGGAAAAGCACGTAAGGAGGTATACAAGAAGGCCTGTGTACGTATAGGCCAAAGGACTGACTACAAGCTAGGGTTCACAGACTTGTGATCTAGAAAGAGGATTTCTACATGTTGCATTTTTGGGGACATATTAAGGCTATGTTCACATTGCTTTTTACCCTGACGTCAGCTGTGTAAGGGCTCCTGTAGGAATTTTTGGGAAATAGGCTTCGGACGTATGCGCTGATGATGCAGACAGGGTCACTGTGCTCTGTTGTACATTTTCGGCCGATGTGCCGATCCTTGAGGCGGACACCAAACCGTGTTCGACTGTATCTTGGTGTCCTCCTCAAATAGGCGCTTACTGCTGAAAACGATGTGCGCAGAGCATGTAGTGACCCCCTCTGCACCAGTCAATGGGCTCATCAATGCACACACACGGCTTTCTAGGACTTCAGACATAAACCCTGACGGACCCACTGATGTGAGAGTAAAAAGCAATGTGAACACAGCCTTAGGCACCACAGTGTAATGATTGATTAAAGAAGGGGTAAAGTTAGAGGGAAGAATGTGAAACATCTGAGTAAACTTACAGAAGTGCAGTAACACTTAGCACTGACCATTAGTAATTACCTAGAGTCAATGAGCACTTTCCTCTTATTAAACCCATTAAGAAAAGTCACATGAAAACCTGGGTCCAATGCAGTAATCTGTGATTGCTACCATAAAAGCCGTCCACAGGGACATACTGGAAGGTTACATAGCACAACGTCATTGGCATATCAAGATAAGATGGTGGAACTCCATCCTGCCAGATGTTGTGGCACTACAAGTCCCATACTTTTCAGTAGTGTTTCCATATAGCTTGCTGATAACTCAAGAGCATTCGACCTGCAATTGGGCTTAAGCGTGCAGATTAAACATATACCTAGATTATGTGTAACACCAGCATTAGATTAGATTTGGATTTGTGTCACACTGATATCTCAATGGTTTACCAACTTCTTATGTTAAAGGGAATCTGTCCGCTCATTAATGCTGCCAAAATCCTGGGCATCATCAATCAGATCCTCGCTGCACATCTCATGCCGGGTATATTATTCTCTGCAACGCTCCAGCATTTTAGAGAGTATATAGTCAGAAGATCTATAGCAAGAGACCTGTCATGCGCCTCTATGGGCACTGGGTAGTCGGCCATGGGACTAGTCTCGTCTCCGGATGTGGTCCTCAGCTCAATCTCCTAACTGTATTTTCTCTGAAATGCTCCAGAGTTTGGCTGCCGTCACACTAGCAGTATTTGTAAGCCAAAACCAGGAGTGGGAGATAAATACAGAAGTGATGCATATGTTTCTGTTCTACTCCTCGTGATAGATAGATAGATAGATCGATCGATCTAAGGGGTACTTCAGTCTGTCTGTCGCGGAAATCCCAGGTCGCTGATTGGTCGCGGCCTACTGGCCGCGACCAATCAGCGATCGGCACAGTCCGGTTGCGAATTTGCCCCTCCCTACTCCCCTCAGTGCCCCCTACGTGCTTCACTGCTGACACATGACCCGCACACGGTGCCCGAGGTTATAATGGGGAGGAAGCAGTGAGCGCTCACAATGCAGGACACGGAAATACAACGGGGAGATCACAGCGGCCGCGATTATCTGACTTGTGCCCGGGGCTCCGCACACTCCCGGGAGCAGCCACAATGTCCTCAGCCAGCAGCGGCATCTGTGCCGAACTACAGGAAGGGCGGACTATCACCCCGCACGTGATCAGCTCTTCGGAGCCAGCCCATGTACCAGCACTGTGGAGTCCTGCAGGAAGCCCCATGTGAGCCACACTCCCGGCCGGCCCCTCGGCTTCTCCGTCACCTACACACGTGTCCTGTTATTGTTGTGCGCAGGCCGTGTGCTGCTCCTGCACTGCCGGAGATGGCGCCTCCGCCGCTCTCACCACCGCCCATACATCTGCTCCTCTCTGGAGACGGTCTCCAGAAAGCTGTCCCCACAGCCCCCTCAATACTCCCCTCCAGTCAGCGGCCACATAGGGTTTTAGCAGTCTGTTAACACTGCCATTAACCCTGTGTGACCAACTTTTTACTATTGATGCTGCCTATGCACCATCAATAGTAAAAACATAATGTTAAAAATAATTTAAAAAAATAAAAAAATCATTATATTCTTAACTTCCTGCGCCTTTCTCACTCCTCGCGACGCTCCGGTCCCAAAAATGCAATTCGGCAATGACCATAGATGATGTAGCGGTCTCGCGAGACCGCTACATCATCACGTGTTATTGCCGCAATGCATTCTTGGGACCGGAGCGTCGCGAGGAGCATCGCTAAATGCCTGGCCTGGATGCGGGGGCCACCCAAAGGTGAGTATATAACAATTTTTTTTATGTTAAAAAAAAAAAAAAAAAAGAATTAACAGGGATATGGTGCCCACATTGCTATATACTACGTGGGCTGTGTTATATACGTCTCTGTGCTATATACTACTATACATATTCTAGAATACCCGATGCATTAGAATCGGGCCACCATCTAGTAAAATACTGACCAAATACTGCTAGTGTGACGGCAGCCTTATGCCTCGCTACAATCGAACAGATGGGCTCAGATTCAAACTGCCCGTATTTTGGGTAGCACTGATCAGCTAAAAGGTTCCCTTTAAAGGGCCACTGTCACCCCCTCCAGTCGTTATAAACTAAAAGAGCCACCTTGTACAGCAGTAATGCTGCATTCTAACAAGGTGGCTCTTTTAGTTTTTGGTGCATGTATTCCCAAAATAAAGCGTTTTATTACTTCTCCAAAATAACTGTCTTTCGCCAGAACCTGAGGGTTGCCATCCAACGCATACCTCAAGAGTGGTGGAATGTGGGCTTGGTGTTAAAATAACAATTACTGACTGTCATTACTTTCTCGTTTATTTCACCTTTATCAACTGACCACCAAAAAGTAACACTGTGGATGCAGCACTGTGCCTGCATAGGTGCTTGTCCTCCAATAAAAACAATACCTCTTTTGTAGTGATTTGATGTGGCAACCATGATAAATCTAGTACAGGAACCATATGCTAATAAGGCTGGAAGTGCACTGGGGTGTGTCACTGTACTTGGACTGCTTCTTTGCAGTGCCTTGATGCACGCCCCCAGTGCAGTTCCAGCCTGATTTGCATATGGTTTGATTTATCATGGTTGGCACATCAGATCACTACAAAGGAAGTTTTTACTGGTGCAAAAGAGCTTATACAGCCTTACCTTTACTTCATTGTCAGGTCGAGACTGCACTGTGACTGGCCGCCACATAAGCTGAGCAGCCAAAGATTGCTATGTGCCGCTGCTACATCGCAGGTGAATGGAGTCGCATTGTGACCCATAGGGTACCGCAACAGGAAAGTAGCAAAACGTCAGACCCAGTTACCGTACAGCCACAGCCCGATTGGCACTTGGTTGCTAGCAGAATGACATTTGGTCATTGGCGTCTTAGAAATCACCACTGACAACCGATAATGCTGCAAATGTTCTGTTCTCATGTTTGCAAACATTGTCTGATACTAGAACCCAGAACTGCTGTATCCGCACAATATGGAGACGCAGGGAGGTGTGAGCTTTATAAAAGGGCTGTGTGTTACAATAGGAACATAACCAATGCTCACCTATCCTACACCCGGCCCCCCACCAATCCTGCAGCACTGACACCGTGCACATCATTCACACAGGCATGAACAGTAAGACCAGGTCCACAGTGGTCTCACTAATGGTGGACGTGCCAGTGCAGAATCAGGGGGCACCACTGAAGCAGGGGGAATGAATTTGTGAGGAACTGATATTAATTAACACATTTTGTTTATATCTGTGTACGTGGACGAGCCGGTGTATATGTATGTGTGAGCGGACGTGCCGACGTATAATATATTTATGCACGTGTGTATGTGTGCGCAGACGTGCCAGTGTATACGTATGCACGTGTGTGTGTGGACGTGCTGGTGTATATGTACATATGTCTATACCTGTGTGTGGATTTGCCCGCACCACTGTGTGTGTGTGTCTGTGCCGCCGCCTGTGTGTGTGTGTGTGTCTGTGCCGCCGCCTGTCTGTGTGTGTGCGCCGCCTGTCTATGTGTGTGTGTCTGTGCCGCCGCCTGTCTCTCTGTGTGTGTGTGTGTCTGTGCCGCCGCCTGTCTCTCTGTGTGTGTCTGTGCCGCCGCCTGTCTCTGTGTGTGTGTGTGTGCCGCCGCCTGTCTGTGTGTGTGTGTGTGTGTCTGTGCCGCCGCCTGTCTGTGTGTGTGTGTCTGTGCCGCCGCCTGTCTCTGTGTGTGTGTGTGTCTGTGCCGCCGTCTGTCTCTGTGTGTGTGTGTGTGTCTGTGCCGCCGCCTGTCTCTGTGTGTGTGTGTGTGTGTCTGTGCCGCCGCCTGTCTCTGTGTGTGTGTGTCTGTGCCGCCGCCTGTCTCTGTGTGTGTGTGTCTGTGCCGCCGTCTGTCTCTGTGTGTGTGTGTGTGTCTGTGCCGCCGCCTGTCTGTGTGTGTGTGCGCCGCCGCCTGTCTGTGTGTGTGTGCGCCGCCGCCTGTCTGTGTGTGTGTGTGTCTGTGCCGCCGCCTGTCTCTCTGTGTGTGTGTGTGTGTCTGTGCCGCCGCCTGTCTCTCTGTGTGTGTGTGTCTGTGCCGCCGTCTGTCTCTGTGTGTGTGTGTGTGTCTGTGCCGCCGCCTGTCTCTCTGTGTGTGTGTGTCTGTGCCGCCGCCTGTCTCTCTGTGTGTGTGTGTCTGTGCCGCCGCCTGTCTGTGTGTGTGTGTGTGTGTCTGTGCCGCCGCCTGTCTGTGTGTGTGTGTCTGTGCCGCCGCCTGTCTGTGTGTGTGTGTCTGTGCCGCCGCCTGTCTGTGTGTGTGTGTCTGTGCCGCCGCCTGTCTCTGTGTGTGTGTGTGTCTGTGCCGCCGCCTGTCTCTGTGTGTGTGTGTGTCTGTGCCGCCGCCTGTCTCTGTGTGTGTGTGTGTCTGTGCCGCCGCCTGTCTCTGTGTGTGTGTGTGTGTCTGTGCCGCCGCCTGTCTCTGTGTGTGTGTGTGTGTCTGTGCCGCCGTCTGTCTCTGTGTGTGTGTGTCTGTGCCGCCGCCTGTCTCTGTGTGTGTGTGTGTGTGTCTGTGCCGCCGCCTGTCTCTGTGTGTGTGTGTGTGTGTCTGTGCCGCCGCCTGTGTGTGTGTGTGTGTGTCTGTGCCGCCGCCTGTCTCTGTGTGTGTGTGTCTGTGCCGCCGCCTGTCTCTGTGTGTGTGTGTCTGTGCCGCCGCCTGTCTCTGTGTGTGTGTGTCTGTGCCGCCGCCTGTCTCTGTGTGTGTGTGTCTGTGCCGCCGCCTGTCTCTGTGTGTGTGTGTCTGTGCCGCCGTCTGTCTCTGTGTGTGTGTGCCGCCGCCTGTCTCTGTGTGTGTGTGTGTGTGTCTGTGCCGCCGTCTGTCTGTGTGTCTGTGCCGCCGTCTGTCTGTGTGTGTGTGTCTGTGCCTCCATCTATTTGTGTGTCTGTGCCGCCGTCTATCTGTGTGTGTCTGTGCATCATGTCTGTCTGTGTGGGTCTGTGCATCATGTCTGTCTGTGTGGGTCTGTGCATCATGTCTGTCTGTGTGGGTCTGTGCATCATGTCTGTCTGTGTGGGTCTGTGCATCATGTCTGTCTGTGTGGGTCTGTGCATCATGTCTGTCTGTGTGGGTCTGTGCATCATGTCTGTCTGTGTGGGTCTGTGCATCATGTCTGTCTGTGTGGGTCTGTGCATCATGTCTGTCTGTGTGGGTCTGTGCATCATGTCTGTCTGTGTGGGTCTGTGCATCATGTCTGTCTGTGTGGGTCTGTGCATCATGTCTGTCTGTGTGTCTGTGCATCATGTCTGTCTGTGTGTCTGTGCATCATGTCTGTCTGTGTGTGTCTGTGCATCATGTCTGTCTGTGTGTGTCTGTGCATCATGTCTGTCTGTGTGTCTGTGCATCATGTCTGTCTGTGTGTCTGTACATCATGTCTGTCTGTGTGGGTCTGTGCATCATGTCTGTGTGTGTGTCTGTGCATCATGTCTGTCTGTGTGTCTGTACATCATGTCTGTCTGTGTGGGTCTGTGCATCATGTCTGTCTGTGTGGGTCTGTGCATCATGTCTGTCTGTGTGTCTGTACATCATGTCTGTCTGTGTGTCTGTACATCATGTCTGTCTGTGTGTCTGTGCATCATGTCTGTCTGTGTGTCTGTGCATCATGTCTGTCTGTGTGTCTGTACATCATGTCTGTCTGTGTGGGTCTGTGCATCATGTCTGTCTGTGTGGGTCTGTGCATCATGTCTGTCTGTGTGTCTGTACATCATGTCTGTCTGTGTGTCTGTACATCATGTCTGTCTGTGTGTCTGTACATCATGTCTGTCTGTGTGTCTGTACATCATGTCTGTGTGTCTGTATATCATGTCTGTCTGTGTGTCTGTATATCATGTCTGTCTGTGTGTCTGTACATCATGTCTGTGTGTCTGTATATCATGTCTGTCTGTGTGTCTGTACATCATGTCTGTCTGTGTGTCTGTACATCATGTCTGTCTGTGTGTCTGTACATCATGTCTGTGTGTCTGTACATCATGTCTGTGTGTCTGTACATCATGTCTGTGTGTCTGTACATCATGTCTGTGTGTCTGTACATCATGTCTGTCTGTGTGTCTGTACATCATGTCTGTCTGTGTGTCTGTATATCATGTCTGTCTGTGTGTCTGTACATCATGTCTGTGTGTCTGTATATCATGTCTGTCTGTGTGTCTGTACATCATGTCTGTCTGTGTGTCTGTACATCATGTCTGTCTGTGTGTCTGTACATCATGTCTGTGTGTCTGTACATCATGTCTGTGTGTCTGTACATCATGTCTGTGTGTCTGTACATCATGTCTGTGTGTCTGTACATCATGTCTGTCTGTGTGTCTGTACATCATGTCTGTCTGTGTGTCTGTACATCATGTCTGTCTGTGTGTCTGTACATCATGTCTGTCTGTGTGTCTGTACATCATGTCTGTGTGTCTGTACATCATGTCTGTCTGTGTGTCTGTACATCATGTCTGTCTGTGTGTCTGTATATCATGTCTGTCTGTGTGTCTGTATATCATGTCTGTGTATTTCCTTCTGCAGCTCAGCCCCTCGGCCTGCGGCTCTCCTCCATTGCTCCATGCCGGGGCCGGCCGCCATCACCCCGGAGATTACCTGACACTCTTCCCCTCTCAGCAGAGCCAGCACCTATCCACGGCGGATCCGCCCCTCGGACACTCCCACCCTGGCACCAGGTGCCCCCAGCACAGCCGGGACACAGGAGCCCCCGACTCACCCAGCAGCCTCTCCTGAGCCCCGCAGCGCGCTCCTGTTCTGTGGGCAGCGTCTGACTACAGGAGAACCGCACCCAGCCCGGGGCCTCACTGTCTCCCGGGGACTTCCTGGTCTCACTGGCTCCGCTTCACTTCCTGTACCGGCCCTGGGCGGCTGCTAGAACCGTACATCCGGGGCCCAGCACTGTGACACACCCGCCGCAGTGTACCCGGGGTAATGTAGTTCCACAGTGAGCGCAGTGCATGCTGGGAGAAGCTTCACACTACAGAAGGAGTCTGATAAAGTCCGCTAGTCGGCGCTGTGACTGCAGGATACGATGTGTAGAGGTGATGATGTGCTGCGGGGCTGACGGTGTCCTCCTGGGGCCAGGGCCGGTGTAACACAAAGTGGGGCCACACATGCTCCCATAGTGCACCGTCATACAGAGCCATTCGGTTGTATTTACATATGCTGATGATCTTAGGCTGTTAAAGGGAATCTGTCAGCAGTTTCGGCCTATATCAGATGTCTTTCAGGGCTGATATACAGCATTCTTCAATGCTCCTGATGCGGCCTGTAAGAGAAGAAAAGTGTTATTATTACTCGCCGGGGGGCGGTCCGGTCCGATGGTGTCGCAGGCCCGGCGCCTCCCATCTTGCGATGCCGCCCTCCTGTTGCTTCATGGCTCCCCGGCATCGCGCCCCTGCACAGGCGCACTTCTCTGCCCGGTTGAGTGCAGACCAAAGTACTGCAGTGCACAGGTGCTGGACCAGGGCCGACGTTAGCAGCAGGCAGTGGCCCAGGAACCCCCGCTCCCCCAGAGGCCCCCAGCCAGTCTCCTGCCGCCAGCGCCAACTAGCCCCCCCCCCCCCGCCAGTGCTGACTAGTTCAACTATACCAGTGTCTAAGATGCCGGTACAGTTCAATGCAATGATGGAGGAGAGAGCGTCAGCTGACACTCTCCCATCATTCCCCTCTGCCTCTGACACTGCGGGTGCGTGATGACGTCACATCATCACATACCTGCTGTGTGCAGACTGCAGCCACTGAGACCAGAGCCGAGCTGGGAGCTCGGAGAGGTGAGGAATATACTCACCCTCAGACGCGCCCTGCTTCTTTCCAGCAGCCTTCCTTCCTAAGAATCAGCGCTTGAAGGACCTTCGGTGACGTCGCGGCTTGTGATTGGTCGCGTGAGCGGTCACGCGACCAATCACAAGCCGCGACGTCATCTAAGGTCCTTCACGCGCTGATTCTAAGGAAGGAAGGCTGCCGGTTAGTACCAGGGCGCGTCAGAGGGTAAGTATAGCGATATTTTTTATTTTAATTCTTTATTTTACACTTAAATATGGATCCCAGGGCCTGAAGGAGAGTTTCCTCTCCTTCAGACCCTGGGAACCATAGTATCCCATTGCACTACATTGGGTTTCGTGTTTCGGCCGACCCCGACTTTTCTATAGGATCGGCCGATTTCACTCGACCCGACTTTTGAGAAAGTCGGGTTTCGTGAAACCCGACCCGATCCTGTAAAAGTCGCTCAACCCTACTCACCTCATAGTCCTCCAAATAGTATAATGTGCCCCATAGTGCTCCATACAGTATAATACACACCCCATAGTCCTCCACATAGTATAATGCACACCTCATAGTCCTTCATATAGTATAATGTTCCCCATAGTCCTCCACATAGTGTAATGCACACCCCATAGTCCTCCATATAGTATACAGTGCTGTGCAAATTAATTGGGACAAAGCATTTTTTAGGTAAAATCGTAAGTTGGTTACCAGTCAGTGATTCAAACCAGTTTTAATATATAATAAATAAATCTTGGGCAACTAGCCAGTGGAAAAGGTAATTTTCAGAATTAGTATGTAACAGTGCATTATAACATTTTATTTTTTTGCTTTGTCCCAATTAATTTGCACAGCACTGTAATGTGCCCCATAGTGCTCCATAGAGTATAATACACACCTCATAGTCCTCCACATAGTATAATGCACACACTATTGTCCTCCATATAGTATAATGTGCCCTATAGTCCTCCATAAGAATAATGCACTCCCCATAGTCCTATATAGTAAAATGTGCCCCATATTGCTCCATACAGTATAATACACAAACAATAGTCCTCCACATTGTATAATGCACACCCCATAGTCCTCCATATAGTGTAATGCACACCCCATAGCCCTCCATATAGTATAATGTACACCTCACAGTCCTCCATATAGTATAATGTGCTCTATAGTTCTCCTTGTAGTATATGTACCCCATAGTCCTCCATATAGTATAATGAACACCCCACAGTCCTCAATATTTAGTATAATGCACACCATATAGTCCTCCATATGGTACAATGCACATCCCATTATCCTCCATATAATACAATGCACACCCCATAGTCCTCCATATAGATGCACTCCCCATAATCGTCATATAGTAAAATGTGCCCCATAGTGCTCCATACAGTATATTACACATCCAATAGTCCTCCACATTGTATAAATGCACACCCCATAGTCCTTCATATAGTATAATGCACTTCATAGTCCTCCACATAGTATAGTGCACACCCCATAGTTCTCTATATAGTATAATGCACCCATAGTCTTCCATATAGTATAATGCACACCCCATAGTCCTCCATATATTATAATGCACACTCCATAGTCCTCCGTATAGTACAATGAACATTCATAGTCTCCATATAGTACAGTGCACATCCCATAGTCCTCCATATAATACAATGCACACCTAATAGTACTTGTTAGAATCTGTTTTGTTTTTGAC
Source organism: Ranitomeya imitator (assembly GCF_032444005.1). Classification (NCBI taxonomy): domain Eukaryota; kingdom Metazoa; phylum Chordata; class Amphibia; order Anura; family Dendrobatidae; genus Ranitomeya; species Ranitomeya imitator. The sequence goes on from NC_091283.1 coordinate 132,996,610, forward strand.
CATCCGCCATTGTTGTGGTTTTCTGGCTGCTGGTCTTTTTCCCGTAGTGCTGGGTTGCCTTAGGTCAAGTGATTGTATTACCCTTTATTACCCAGCACCTGCCTCCCATTCCTTGCTGGACAACAGTGTTAATCTACTACAATTCTGGCTAGGTGCTTTGATAGCTTTCTGTGTTTGATATTGTGCAGTTCTGGGATCTGTGGTTCTGCTATCTTTAGCTTCTGTTTTCAGTTGGTTTCTGCAGACGTCTCTGTGTTTTCTATTAGGAGGTGACCTGTTTTTATACCCAGTCCTTAGATTTTTCAGGGACCTCCTTTCCCCTATCTATAGGTCTTCGCTGAGATTAACCTAGGATCGTCGGTGGGTCTATTCGCAAGGAATGGGTCACCTACTCCACCATAGGGTATTAGCCTAGTCTCAGTGCAGGGTCAGTTTTCCCCCTTCTATCCTAGTTTTGTGTTGCAGTTCCGTAACAGTACTCCATATAGTATAACGCATCCCTTAGTCCTCCACATAGTACAAGCCACACCCCATAGTCCTCCATACAGTACAATGCACACATCATAGTCCTCCATATAGTGCAATGCACCCCCATAGACCTCCATATGGTACAATTCACCCCTATAGTCCTCCATATAGTACAATGCACTAACCATTGTCCTCCATATAGTCTAATACATGCCCCAAAGTTCTCCATATAGTGAAATGCACACCCCATAGTCCTCCATGTAGTACAATGCATCCGCATAGTCCTCAATATTGTACTATTCACCCTCATAGTCCTCCATATAGTACAATGCACTACCCAAAGTCCTCCATATAGTAAAATGCATCGCATATAGTCTTCCATATAGTATAATGCATCCCAACAGTCCTCCACATAGTACAATGCACCTCCATAGTCCTCCATATTATTATTATTATTATTATTATTATTATTTATTGTTATAGCGCCATTTATTCCATGGCGCTTTACATGTGAGGAGGGGTATACATAATGAAAACAAGTACAATAATCTTAAACAATACAAGTCATAACTGGTACAGGAGGAATGAGGACCCTGCCCGCGAAGGCTCACAATCTACAAGGGATGGGTGAGAATACAGTAGGTGAGGGGAGAGATGGTCATGCAGCGGTTTGGTCGATCGGTGGTAGCTGCAGGTTGTAGGCTTGTCTGAAGAGGTGGGTCTTCAGGTTCTTTTTGAAGGTTTCGATGGTAGGCGAGAGTCTGATGTGTTGTGGTAGAGGGTTCCAGAGTAGGGGTGATACTCGAGAGAAATCTTGTATACGATTGTGGGAAGAGGAGATAAGAGGGTCCCCATAGTGCTTCATACAGTATAATACACAGCCCATAGTCCTCCATATAGTACAGTGCACCCCCATAGTCCTCCATATGGTACAATGCACCCCCCCATAGTCCTCCATACAGTATAATGCAGCCCTCCAGAGGATTGTAATGCAACCCCCCATAGGAGTATAATGAAGCCCCCCACAGGAGCATAATGCAGCCCCCACAGGAGTATAATGGAGCCCCATACAAGTATAAAGCAGCCCCCCACAGGAGTATAATGCAGCACCATAGGCGTATTATGAACACCCCACAGAAGTAAAATGCAGCCCCCACAGGAGTATAATGCATTCCATCGTAGGATGAAAACAGGAGTCCCAAATACATATTATACAGCCAGGATCGTGGCAACAAATACCACCCACCACCAGACTAACTCAATCTGCTCCAAGAAATATATGTGAATAAGGAGGAAAATAAGGAGCATCAATGAAATTTATTTGGATAAAAACAATAATTTTATTGATCAATGTATAAAGATTAAAAATACCATATTATATCACATAGTAACAAGACAACGCCAATCCAATGCAGAAAAGAAAATCCACCCAAATCACCCGAGGGAAACCCCAATGATCCAATATATGTCAAAATGACTAAAAATATACACCAGGCAGGGGTGCGCGCTAGGCATGACACCCTTGTCTGCATTTCAGGACCTGATGGCACCAATGCGCATGTGCCGATTGCGCTACTGTGATTGGCCATCCGCGACCATGTGACCGGGTTCACCAGGGTATTTGAAGGTCCTATGTGGAATCTGGCTTCATCCCCTTAAGAAAGCGGCACTGTGCTGCCGCGAAACGCACGTCAGGGTCCATCATCCTGCTTCCCCCTTTCTCACCCACTCACCGGGAATGCTCTGCTTATTTACCTCTCCTGTTTTGGCATTTTTTATGGCATTTATTGATACTCAGCTCCTTTAGGGAGCTTGCTGCCACGTTATTCTTTCACTATTGTGCTTGAGCCTACCCGGTGTATATTATTATGGGGGTTTCCCTCGGGTGATTTGGGTGGATTTTCTTTTCTGCATTGGATTGGCGTTGTCTTGTTACTATGCGATATAATATGGTATTTTTAACCTTTATACATTGATCAATAAAATTATTGTTTTTATCCAAATAAATTTCATCGGTGCTCCTTATTTTCCTCCTTATTCACATCCCATCTTAGGAGTATAATGCAGCCCCCCACAGGAGCATAATGCAGCCCCCACAGAACTATAATGCAGCCCCATAAGAGTATACTGCAGCCCCCCACAGGAGTATAATGCAGCACTATAGGAGTATAATGCAGACCCCACAGGAGTATAATGCAGCCCCCACAGGAGTATAATGCATCCCCTCATAGGAGTATTATGCAGCCCCCCATAGGAGCATAATGCAGCCCCCCCCACAGGAGCATAATGCAGCCCCCACAGGAGTATAATGCAGCCCCATAGGAGTATAATGCATCCCCCACAGGGATATAATGCAGCCCCCCACAGGAGCATAATATAGCACCATAGAAATATAATGCAGCCCCCACTGCAGTATAATGCAGCCCCCACAGGAATATAATGCAGCCCGCACAGGAGTATAATGCAGCCCCCACAGGAGTATAATGCAGCACTCACAGGAGTATAATGCAGCCCCACTGGAGTATAATGCAGCCCCCCACAGGAGTATAATGCAGCACCCTCTCATAGGAGTATAATGCAGCCCCCATAGGAGTATAATGCAGCCCCCACAGGAGTATAATTAAGCCCATAGGAGTATAATGCAGCCCCCATAGCGATATAATGCAGCCCCCCACAGGAGTATTATGCAGCACCATAGGAGTATAATGCAGACCCCACAAGAGTATAATGCAGCATCCCGCAGGAGTATAGTGCAGCCCCCATAGGAGTATAATGCAGCCCTCCACAAGAGTATAATGCAGCCCCTATAGTCCTCCAGTATTATGGCCACCACAAACTCACTGATTTAAAAAATAAATAAATACAATACTGACATCTCCTCGTTCCCCCAGCAGCTCCACTACACGGCACAGCGTGGTGCACGTTAAAGTGACGTCATTGCGCCTGCTGTGTCAGAGGCAAAGGGAGGATGCTGGGAGAGAGAGCGTCATGTAATGTTCTCTCCATCATTGCTTTCAACTATATCGATACAGCTGAATGCACGATTACAGTAGGAGTGCCAGCACTGGGCCTCCCTGACTCATGGGTCCCATAGCGGCTACATGGTCTGCCACTATCAGCTGCGTACCACTGGCTGGGGGCCCCTGGGGCAATAGGAGCCATAGGCAGATGCCTAGCCTGCTTGCCCCCAACGCCAGCCTGTGCTGCTAGGGCTGATTATGTCCTGCTGAGGCTGCTGTCCTGGGGCTGATGATGTGCTGCTGGGGCTGATTATGTGCTGGGGCTAATGTGCTGCTGGGGCTGATGATGTACTGGTGCCGATGATGTGCTGGTGCTGATGTGCTGCTGGGCCTGATAATGTGCTGGAGCAGATGTGCTGCTGGGGCTGATGATATGTGGGGGTTGATTTGCAGCTAATGATGTGCTGGGGTGATGTGCTGCTGGCGCTGATGTGCTGGTACTGCTGTGCTGGTGCTGATGAGCTGCTGAGGCTGCTGTGCTGGTACTGATGATGTGCTGTTGGGGCTGATGATGTGCTACTGGGGCTGATGTACTGCTGGGGCAGATGATGTGCTTCTGGGGCAGATGATGTGCTTCTGGGGCAGATGATGTGCTGCGGGGGCTGATGATGTGCTGGGGCTGCTGTGGCTGATGATGTGCTGCTGTAGCTGAGCTGCTGCTGGAGCTGATGATGTGTTGGTGCCGATGATGTGCTGCACATCATCAGCCCGGGACACATCAACAGCCCCAGCATCACATTACCCACATCAGACTCTTTCATAATATGATGCCCCCCAAACACAGTATAATGGACCACACACACTATATAATGGCCCCCAGAGTATCATGGCCCCCACACATAATAGCATAGCACTCACAGGCACCAACACAATATATGATGCCTCCACACACACAGTATCATGGCACAATATGATGCCCCACAGCTCCCCCACACACAATATGATGACCCCCAGACACATTTCATCCACCGTCATGGCTTCATGTTTGATTATTCTCAAATCTTTGGCAGTTTATGTGCTTTTTTTTCTCAACACATTTTTTGAGACCCTGTTCACTATTGCCTACTGTTATTAACTACTGCCTAATAATTCTGCACACCTTGATAAAGGATATTGATATTCTTACATAGGTCACATTCTCCCTCATTAGATGATAAAAGGAGTTAGTGAACAAATTCCGCTCTGCCGACAGAATTGAGACGTATATCCCAGTATGGTACAGTAGGAACGTGGTTGTTTATTTCAACGCGTTTCGAAGTATATATGGTACAAAACACGAAAGAAAAAAGAATATGCACAAAGTGGGATCAACTTAATGTAAGCTAAAAAGCTAAACGGACCTATCCACATCCCCCCCAGTACAGTAACAAGGATCCATATAATAATACACAACAAATGTGCAAATCATGTAAAGGACATGTAAGCAGATTGGCAGAATAACACAACAACAATACATATATTTAATCTCTTGTGCTGCCAACTGAGAGAGTCCCCACGAGCAAATATCAATTAGATCCTAAATGTGACCAATATCTCCCAGTCACATAGCGGGCCTATGGCAAATACACAATGCTTTTCCTGAAAGAAATCAGGTGCTAAACCAGACAAATCACTGGTATAGCCCGCTTACAACCTGCCCCAGTTCTGGCACCCCATATAATACATTACCAAGCACAGTACAGCATAGCCTGCTACTGAGAAGTCGATACCTCATTGATATCAAAAAATGAGTAGGCGTGCCCTTAAGGCAAATATGGATGCGGCAAGCATACAATGGCATGTGCACCTAGATAAAGCTGGAGTGTCCAGAGAATGGAGCTAGGACCAGGAGGATCCGAAAAGGGGGGAGGATAGGGGCCCCACGCGTATCGACGTTGCTAGAGCGTCTTCGTCAGGGGAGGGTAGTGAGGGTAACCTCCAAAAAAAAACCATCCTTGTTACTGTACTGGGGGGGATGTGGGTAGGTCCGTTTAGCTTTTAAATGTTTTTAAATGTCTGTTTCTCCCTGCTTTGCCTTTGTGTATGGTTATAAATAATAAAATGTATTACATTAAGTTGATCCCACTTTGTGCATATTCTTTTTTCTTTTGTGTTTTGTTTGGTACTTTATATATGCACGTGGTTGATCTCCTTGGTATATTCTCTGTACGGTGCCCGCCTCTCTGTGTTCTTTGAAGTATACACGGTAGTTACTTCTTCTTCAGGAGAAACCACATGTATCCGCTGCAGCTTTGATTTTCTACATTATATGCTGTTTTAACAGACTGAACAGGTGAGTTTAATCTGAGTGTAAAGCTTACTGTTTGTTTCGGATAAGACCCTATTTGCTCACTCTCCTACAGCTCATTATATACATCACCCGATCATCTTCATGCAATAAGCATTCACGTTTATACCTCTTGGAGGTCATATGGTCAAAATAGTCGCTTGCCTACTGATGGCGCACACATTGCATCGTTATGCCCGTAACCATACTCAATACTCATTTATTGCAAGGGAATCTATTGATGACTATCTAACCTGCCTTCGCATTGGGGTTCATCTTGAAAGTTTAAAATCAATCTTTGAAAGAAAATCAGGAAGCCTTTCACGTGTTACTTTGTTGTTTATTACTGCATATAGTATTTACAGTTGTGTAAAAAAGTGTTTGCCCCCTTCCTGATTTCCTATTCTTTGGCATGTTTGTCACACTTAAATGTTTCAGCTCGCCAAACAAATATAAATATTAGACAACGATAGCACAAGTAAACACAAAAGACAGTTTTTAAATTAAGGGTTTTTTTTTTATTAAAGGAAATCTAAACCTACAAGGCCCTATGTGAAAAAAATAATTTCTCCTGTTCTCTCAATTAAGAAATCACTTACATAGGACCTGCCTGACAAAGTGGAGTAGACCAAAAGATCCTCATGCCGTGATCCAAAGAAATTCCGTAACAAATGAGAAACAAAGTAATTGAGATCTATCAGTCTGGAAAAGCCTACAAAGGCTTTTCTAAACCTTTGGGATTCCAGCAATCCACAGTGAGAGGCATTATTCACAAATGGCAAAGACATGGAAACAGTGGAGAACTTTCCCACGAGTGGCCGGCCAACCAAAATTACCCCAAGAGCGCAGCTATGACTCATCCAAGAGGTCACAAAGGACTCCACAACAACATCCAAAGAACTGCAGGTCTCACTTGCCTCAGTTAAGGTCAGTGTTCATGATTCCACCATAAGAAAGAGCCTGGGCAACAATGGCCTGCAGAACAGAGTTCCAAGATGAAAACCATTGCTGAGCAATAAGAACACAAATGCTCATCTCACTTTTGACAGAACATATCTTGATGATTCCCCAAACTTTTAGAAGAATACTCTGTGGACTGACGAGACAAATGTTGAACTTTTCGTAAGGTGTATGTTCCATTACATCTTTTCTAGAACAGCATTTCAGAAAAGGAAAATCATATCAACAGTAAATAGTGGTGGTAGCATGATGGTCTGGGGCTGTTTTGTTGCTTTAGGACCTATAAGACTTGCTGTGGTAAATGGCCCCATGAATTCTGCTGTCTACCAAAAAACCCTGAACGAGATTGTGCGGCCATCTGTTCGTGACCTCAAGCTGAGGTGGACTTGGGTTATGCAGCAGGACAATGATCCAAAAACACACCAGTTAGTCCACCTCTGAATGGCTTAAGAAAAACAAAACTAAGACGTTGGAGTGACCTAGTCAAAGTCCTGACCTTAATCCGATTGAGATGCTTAAAAAGGCGGTTCATGCTCGGAAACCCTCCAATGTTGATGAATCACAACAATTCTGCAAAGATGAGTGGCCAAAATTCATCCAGAGCGTTCTAAAACACTCATTGCCAGTTATCACAATCTCTTGATTGCAGTTGTTGATGCTATGGGCGGCCCAACCAGTTATTTGGTTTAGGGGGCAGTCCCTTTTTCACACAGGGCCCTGTAGGTTTGGATTTATTTTTCCCTTAATAAAAAAGACCTTCATTTAAAACTGCATTTTGTGATTACTTGTGTTATACAGTTGTGGCCAAAGGTATTGACACCCCTGCAATTCTGTCAGATAATACTCATTTTCTTGCTGAAAATGATTGCAAACACAAATTATTTGGTATTATTATCTTCATTTAATTTGTCTTAAATGAAAAAAACACAAAAAGAATTGTCCTAAAGCCAAATTGGATATAATTCCACATCTAACATAAAAATGGGGGTGGACAAAAGTATTGGCACTGTTGGAAAAATCGTGTGATGCTTCTCTAATTTGTGTAATTAACAGCACCTGTAACTTACCTGTTGCACCTAACAGGTGTTGGCAATAACTAAATCACACTTGTATCCAGTTGACATGGATTAAAGATGACTCAACCTCTGTCCTGTGTCTTTGTGTGTACCACATTGAGCATGGAGAAAAGAAAGAAGACCAAAGAACTGTCTGAGGACTTGAGAAACCAAATTGTGAGGAAGCATGAGCAATCTCAAGGCTACAAGTCCATCTCCAAAGACCCGAATGTTCCTGTGTCTACTGTGCGCAGTGTCATCATGAAGTTTAAAGCCCACGTCACTGTGGCTAACCTCCCTAGATGTGGACGGAAAAGAAAAATTGACACGAGATTTCAACGCAAGATTGTGCGGATGTTGGATAAAGAACCTCGACTAACATCCAAACAAGTTCAAGCTGCCCTGCAGTTCGAGGGTACAACAGTGTCAACCCGTACTATCCGTTGGCGTCTGAATGAAAAGGGACTGTATGGTAGGAGACCCAGGAAGACCCCACTTCTTACCCCGAGACATAAAAAAGCCAGGCTGAAGTTTGCCCAAACTTACCTGAAAAAGGCTAAAACGTTTTGGAAGAATGTTCTCTGGTCAGATGAGACAAAAGTAGAGCTTTTTGGGCAAAGGCATCAACATAGAGTTTACAGGAGAAAAAAAGAGGCATTCAAAGAAAAGAACACGGCCCCTACAGTGAAACATGGCGGAGGTTCCCTGATGTTCTGGGGTTGCTTTGCTGCCTCTGGCACTGGACTGCTTGACCGTGTGCATGGCATTATGAAGTCTGAAGACTACCAACAAATTTTGCACCATAATGTACGGCACAGTGTGAGAAAGCTGGGTCTCCTGCAGAGGTCATGGGTCTTCCAGCAGGACAATGACCCAAAACACACTTCAAAAAGCACTAGAAAATGGTTTGAGAGAAAGCACTGGAGACTTCTAAGGTGGCCAGCAATGAGTCCAGACCTGAATCCCATAGAACACCTGTGGAGAGATCTATAAATGGCAGTTTGGAGAAGGCACCCTTCAAATATCAGGGACCTGAAGCAGTTTGCCAAAGAAGAATGGTCTAAAATTCCAGCAGAGCATTGTAAGAAACTCATTGATGGCTACCGGCAGCGGTTGGTCGCAGTTATTTTGGCTAAAGGTTGTGCAACCAAGTATTAGGCTGAAGGTGCCAATACTTTTGTCTGGCCCATTTTTGGAGTTTTGCGTGAAATCATCAATGTTTTGCTTTTTGCTTCATTCTCTTTTGTGTTTTTTCATTTAAGACAAATTAAATGAAGATAATAATACCAAAAAATTTGTGATTGAAATCATTTTCAGGAAGAAAATGAGTATTATCTGACAGAATTGCAGGGGTGTCAATACTTTTGGCCACAATTGTATTTGTCTCATATTTAAATTTGTTTGGTGATCTGAAACATTTAAGTGTGACAAACATCTAAAAGAATAGGAAATCAGCAAACACTTTTTCACACAATTGTGTATGAGAAGCATCTGCAGTTATGTGACTAGAAAAAGCCTTCACTACATCTTCAGTATATTAGTTTATTAGTTACGTAGTTACCATCAGCCCATAATTAGTCCTTTAAAAATTGGCCTCTAATGGGCCATCCATGTAATAGATTACGGTACTTATTTTTTCGTCTTTGTTCCCACATGGCAAAAACGCTGCTTTTTTTCCTGCTGCGTTTTTTCTACAGTTATCCACACCAAAGAATGTCATTCTGTTTTGATTGTTGCATTTTTTTAATTGCATTTCCCCATTTTTTATGCATTTTTGGTCCAGATTTGAAGCAGCAGTTTTTAAAAGTATTTTTATTGCAGGAATGGTAGGATTGTGTACTTAAAAAAATAAGTGTCGTTTTTCAGGATTGCCTATAGGGAAAAAAAACCCGCACAGTTCAACAGCATCTTTAAATGTCCATTGGGTACGAGTTTACATTAAATCACATTGTTAAATAGATTTACTGCAAAAAAAAACAAACAGTATTTAGGTAATAAGGGTAAATAGCCTCAATCAGTGGTGATCAGACGTGTGTGAAAGCATAGCCATTGGCTACTAATGAATCTTTCATAGTAATAAGCATTGAGTTATTTATGGTGCAAAAGTGGCCATAAAAGGGGAATGTTTTGACCTCAGAAAATGCCTCTGATAACTCAAATGAAAAATAATATTAATATAACGATAAAGTCATTCACTTGCCATCATAGAAAATTACCGTATATTCTAAAGCAACACTCAAATCCAAAGCAATGTCACCGCACAGTCAAAAGAGGAATGATAGCAGCAGGTTTCAAAGGGAAAGCACCGGGTATGTGTGCCATATTTGGCCATGTGTAGCCACATTTTCATCCTGGATTGGTGGGTGTGTATTCCAATCCATAGCTACAAAGTTTCAATAAATTGTGTCATTATTGCTGCAGAGATGCAGACTTCATTGGCCTTATGGGCAATGACAATAATGGATGATGACCGTGAAAGATCTCATAGGTCAAAGGGGCACATCGCTTCCCCTTTGTCGTAGTGATTTCTGCAAGTTCTGAGCTGGTGGACATCACTGATCGAAAACTCACTATAATCTAGGGACATGCCATATCCATATAAATGTAACAAATTTTGGCATTTCTGTCCTTATTAGTCTTTGAGACATTTGCCTACAACATGGACTCCATCTGGAAATGTATAAAGCCTAAAAAAATGCACTTCTTCATAGTGTTCATTGACCGCGGCTGAAGGATAATCGTCCCCATCAATGTCACCTTTTGTTAAGTAGGGAATGTGGTCACCTTTAAAACCCCTTTGAAAAGAATACCAGTGCTTTTTCTTTTACGGCAGGGCAAAAGTGGCCTTAAAACAAATATTGGACATAACATGAGGACACTTATCTGTCGGACAATTAGACACATTCCTTGCAGTTGGAATTTTAGTGTTTCAGCTTGACATTCCCAGTGTAAAAGTTGTGTGTGGTCATATAAAGGATTAGGCTCTTGGTACTGGGATGGGTAGGGGTTTCTACCTCACACAGTTTAGATTCTGATAAGGGACTATTTGAGTAAGTAATGGAGGAAGTGTGTGCCTAATGGTCCTACACATTACTCTATAGTCTCTCCAGTGCACCTGGGCAATGTCAACTGTTTATTTCCAGACAAGAAGTATGTGCCCCACTGCAAAGGGAAACAATCCACCCGGGAACTCTGTATGGACAGGAAGACTTAGCAGATAGTTTAGAGGTGGATCTGTAATTTCCCACAAAAATAACCTTAACCAAAGTCAACAGATAAGGTGGGGCTTTAAGCATGGCTTTATACACAAGACGTTAAGGCTTCTGAAATCGTAGAATAGAAACCTATTACCAAGAAAAACTCTACAGGAAAGTATCACAGAGCTGTTTACATAAATGTAGGGTCATCTTTTCATGGAAAGAATTTTCTCACTATGCGCTTTTGTTTCTAGAATGTCTTTACGTGAAGCGGACGGAAGCAGTCATGCTTGGCTGCATTCATACAAGACCAACCATCACACCTTCATTTACAAACTAGCCAGCAAAAAGAAACACATTTGTCAGCACTCAGATCTCCCACCGGTTAGAACGTTTCTAGGAGAAATCAGAAATATAATACCAGATCCGTATGCACAGTCTTTCATATTGAGCAATGAGAAAAAAAAATCAACCTTAAGCATTGGACAACATGAAGACCACAAGCTAAATAATCGGTGTATAGAAAGCCTAGGAGGTTATACAGCTCAATATTTAGAGTTGAAAACTGTGAAAAAAATAAACCAGATCAAGCATTCAGCCAAGCACCTAATCCATAAACTATAATAGAGCTGCCACTTTAACCTCCGAAAGGTTTCTACACATTTTGATGTTATACATTGTCAAGCATGACCCTGGATTTCACCTGCCAGTACTGTGCCAGATACCCAGAAAGTTCCAAGTTTAACATTTTGAAATATTTTTACATTGATTTTTTAATTTCTCTGAAATGGCTGAATATGAAGCTGCAGGTTCTGACCTCAGTTGGTGTTCCCCATGAAGCCTGCACAATCCTCCTACTTTCTCACAATGTCTTAGCCTCGGTGCTTGTGTCTTTTCTGCCTCCCTGTCTTAAGTTAACATCGTTTGGCACGCTGTAATTTCTGTTGTCTGTGAATAACGGTGCCCTTGAAGCAATGAGGAAATGATAGTTGTATTTGGTCTTCAATATTGTGATTCTGGAAAGTTCCTATGATATATTGCCTGTGTGCTCATACTGTACCTCCACGTTCCTCTAATACTACACTGAAGCACATGGAAGTTTTTATATGGATTCTATATGAAGCTGTGAAATTGTGGCATTCTCTTAACACAGTGTTCCCCAACATCAGTCCTCAAGAGCCCCAACAGATCACGTTTTCAGGACTTCCTTAGTATTGCACAAGTGATGGAATGATCTCCTGGGAAATACTAAGCAACTCTTGAAGACATGATCTGTTGGGGCTCTTCAGAACTGAAGTTGGGGAACACTGCTGTAACATATGGCACATTGCTCACACATTTTCACTAGCAAGCAAACAATCAGGTACCTCAATGGCTGCATGTGGAACTCTGCGGCCCACCAGTGGTCGATCATAGTCTGCATTGCTTACATGATATAACAATGTTGCACGCATTCGGCACATACGGTGCTGACATCAGTGGAACATGAGTAAGTTTTAAATTTACATGTGGGACCATAGCAGGAGACAAGACTAGTCTGGCGGTGCCCTTGACCGGCTCTTCCCAGCACTGCCATAGGCGATTGACAGGTCTCTCTCTCGTGTGTAAATAGAGAGAGACCTGTCAATCAGTTCTAAATCCCCGAACAAACATAACTTTTAATGCTAAATTTTAAAAACATAATGCACTTATATGTCAAGATATATATTCATGACTCAAATACCCCAATTAAGTGTCCGTATTGTGGGGGGAAGGAAGGAAGAAAATAATACCCTAATATATTACTAGTATCTCACTTGCTACCAGCAGAGGTTAGCACCTTATTCCTGTGCAGTGACGCCCCCTCTCGTCGGCGGCTATCCCTCCCTCTCCCTAAATCGCCCTATGGTAGAGATAAGGGTGCAGAGGATTTAGACAGTAGAGAACCATATGTTAGTAATCAGGTCAACATAGCACCCTGTTTCTGATATATCATATGGTACGTGCACTATATCAGAGAGGGAGGCTTAGCCAGCCAAAAAGGACAAAAGTAGTTTCAGAACAATGTCAAAAGCTGTGGTTTAGTATTATATTAGGGTATTTTTTCTTCCTTCCGTCCCCCCACAGTACGGACACTTAATTGGGGTATTTGAGTCGTGAATCTTGACATAGATGTGCATTATGTTTTTTAACATTTAGCATTAAAAGTTATGTTTTATATGGTTTACTCCTAAATAATTGGGTACTTTGTTCGGTGATTCAGAAATAATTCTTGGATCTTCTCTATTTGACATACAGTGATTTTTCCTGTCATTCAGTTCTAACAGCGCTGTGAAGATCAGGTTGGGGGAAATGCAGGACTAGTCTCGGGCTATGGTGTCCTGCCAGATCTTCAAAGTACACTTCATCTGAAACGTTGGAGCGTTTCGGAGAATAATATCCCTGGCTACACATGTACTGTAAGAATTGGTCGTCCATGTAGTTTGCAACTCCTTTAAACACTCATGATGATGAGTGCCATGAAACCAATAGATATCCTGATATTGGTCATTTAGATTACAGAACGTCTAGGCACGGCCGGTTTGACCTTTTGATAATCTATTTGCAAAAATGTCAATATTATTTTAATTCTAAACTCAAAAAGCCCTTCTGACCTCAGACGCATGATTAAAATGAAGTTCCTCCAGCTAAAAAAAGACCCAGGAGTTCTGCAACAGATGGTATGATCTGTACATCATCAAGAAATTCTGGGGTTTTCAGCAAAAGGCAAGAAAGCGTAAAACAGCCAAATTCTATAGAACTACTACACATTTATATAATAAAAAAATATATATTTTCTTGTAAGCATACACAACAATGACCCTAAAAGAACCGCTTCAGAATTAAAAGTAAAGGGCAATCATGGATGGATAAATAAATACATTACAAGGCTTCTCCTATACTTTGCAGTGTTAATACGGCCAGCACACAGATGTCGTCCGTGTGCCGTACGTGTTTTTCACGAGCCCTTTTCATTTGTGCTGCTGGAAAAATCGTACATGTCTCCGAGATCCATGATCCTAATTATGCCAGTTCTCCCCACAGTGCTCTCTTTATATACCTGCATCTATAATGTGCTACCCTGACATGTGACCACTGCAGCCAATCACATGACGATAAAGCTGCATTTACACTGGAAGAACAGTCGTTTCAAAATAATTGGTCATTCCAAACAGGCTGCCGAACATTGGAGCGAAACGCTTGCTCATTGGGTGAAATGATCAAAAGATCGTCAATCTCAATGGTGCATCATCCTGTGTAAACAGGTCTTGCACTCCCGTCTGCACGGAGCGATCTACTGCAGATCATTCCGTGCACGTTGTTTACCGCGAGCTGCCGCTGTAAACAGACTATTCAATGACCACTGATTGGTAACTGTTTAGGCCGTTTAGTGCTGCTGGTCGGTGAAGAGAAAGAGATCCTTAAAGTACTCTAGTCGCATCATTGATGCAATTGTAAGAAAGGACCAGCAGCGAAGTTGTATGAATAGAGCAGAAGTCTGCACTCATGACCCCTTCTACTGGAATGGCAGAGGTAATTAACTACTCCATGAGCCTCATTAGAGCAAATAGAGTGGTGGCCACATACCATCCTGTACGAAAGTGTTTGCACCTTTGAAATTGATCCAGAAAATGAAGTTCGTCTCCCAGAAAATTATTATAATTACACATTTTGTTATAAAGATATTTCCTTTGTGTGCATTGGAACAACAAAAAACAGAAAAAAAGGCAAATTGGACATAACTTCTCACAAAACCCAAAAATGGGCCAAACTAATTTGTTGGCATCCCAACTGAATATTTGGTTGCACGCCCTTTGGAATAAATAACTGCAGTCAAATGCTTCCTATAACCATCAACAAGATTCTTAGAACTCCTAACTGGAATTTTTCACCACTCTACTTTTTCCAACTACTCCAGGTCTCTCATATTTCTTCCAACAGCAATTTTAAGATCTCTCCACAGGTGTTCAATGGGATTTAGATCCGGACTCATTCCTGGCCACTTCAGAACTCTCCAGCGCTTTGTTTCCATGCGTTTATCAATGCTTTTTGAAGTATGTTTGGGGTCATTGTCCTGCTGGAAGACCCATGACCTAGGACGCAAACCCAGCTTTCTAACACTGGGCACTGCATTGCAACCCAAAATCTGTTGATAATCTTCAGATTTCATGATGTCTTGTACACATTCAAGGTACCCAATGCCAGAGGCAGGATAACAATCCCAAAACATCTTTGTACCTCCACCATATTCGATTGTAAGTACTGTGCTTTTCTTTGTAGACCTAATTCCGTTTTTGCTAAACAGTAAAATGATGTGCTTTACTACAAAGCTCTTATCTTGGTCTCATCTGTCCATAAGACACTTTCCCACAAGGATTTTGGCTTGCCCACATACAGTTTGGCAAACTGCAGTCTAGCTTTTTATGTCTGTGTATCAGCAGTGGGGTCCACCTGGGTCTCCTGCCAGATAGTTCATGCTGACACTGATTCACGCTGAGCTTGCAGAACTTCTTGAATTTCTTTGAACTTGATTGGGGCTGCTTATTCACTATCTGGACTATCCTGCGTTGCAACCTTTCATCAATTTTTCTCGGCCATCCATGTCAAGGGAGATTAGCTACAGTGCCATAGATTGTAAATGTATTAATTACGTTGCACACCGTTGTTCTCCATGCTTAAGGTGGCACACACAGACACAGAGCGCAAAGATTAAGTCAACTTCTTCCCTTTTTGTCTGGTTTCAGGTGTGATTTTCATATTGCCAACACCTGGTCCTTGCCACAGGTGAGTTTGAACGAGCATCACAAAGTTGTTTACCCAAAATTTTGGAAAGGTGCCAAGAATTTTGTCCGGCCCATTTTTGGGTTGTGTGTGAAATTATGTCCAATCTTCCTTTTTTCTTTTTTTTTTGCCTTGTTCCAATACACACAAAAGCAATAAACATATGTATACCAAAACGTGTAACTGCAATTATTTTCTTGAAGAAATACATTTTCTGGAACAATTTCAAGCGTGCCAACACATTCGGCCATGACTGTATGTGTGTTATCGCCCCAATTATACCAGCTACTGCTACTTTGGGGCTACTATTCTTTGGATGGATGGGGGGGTCAGACCCCAAGTGATTACATATTTATCACCTATCCAGTCGACAGGAGTTAAATGTTTTTAATGGAACAATCTCATTAAAGGGGTTGTCCCACAAACAACATTCATTTTCATCAATAGATCTTGGACTAATAATAATTTCCACAATTGGATGTGTTTAAAAAAATGTTCCTGTGCTGAGATAATCTGATAAATGTGCCCCTACTGTGTCTGACCATGCAGGAACATGGTCTGATCATACCACATCTCCTAGACAGGCAGGGGGACGAAAAGAGTGTACAGACATTACAGCATGGGATCGCAAATAATTCTCTTTGAGATAAAACATTTTTTAAAAACAGGCAAGGAAATGTTTTACTTCACAAAAAGAATCAGCTGCTAGTCCATGCTGTGCTATCTGTATATACTCTTTTCCTTTCTCCCCTGCCCAGGAGCTGTGATATGATCAGACCATGTTCCTGTAGGGTCAGACACAGCCATTACACAGTACACAGCAGGGGCACATTTATAAGATTATCTCAGCACAGGAACATTTTTTTAGCACACACCCAATTGTGGAAATTATTATTATTCCAACATCTATTGATTAAAATCATCTTTAAAATTAACTTTGTTCGTGGGAAAACCCCTATTAATTACAGAAGGGTTCCACATACTTTGGGCCATTAGATACACATATGGGAAATTGAGTAATTTTACATACATTAAATGCGTTGCTTTGTGGCCCTGTAATGTAATGTGCGGTCACTGCGGAAGAAAATACATTAATATACATTTTCTCATGATACTTTTCTCTTATTAAGGGTGAAATTTTATTAAAAGAAAATTTTACAAATGTCATAAGTGTGATATACAAAACTAAACCAATACATTTCCCTTCATAAATAAATCCTCAAGAAAGCCGCACGAAAACAGGAAAAATAGAATTTCATATTATTAGACATAAGAAAGCAATCCATTGTGCAATATGACTATAAACTGAATTATCTTAATTCTCTTGGAATGTCCGCCGCTGTTGACAAGGTTGTAGACCAAGGAGAGCATAGTAAACATAGCCAAATGCATTGGTGATAGGTAAACATTGGTGCCACCCTACAAGAAGTTCTAGCCCTTGGTGGAAACAGTATATAAATATTGTACTAGTGTAAGAGACATTCCCCAATGATCAGACATGGAATGAAAAGCCATATCTCTAATCTGCTATTTTAAAAAAATAAATATATTTCATGTGGAAACATCAATGTGAATAAATAAGATTCCAAGGCAACAATGTAATAAGTCATATATTAAATAATCACACATTCCGAGACATAGTCAATCATTTTCGAGTACCTTCCCCCACAGTCTTCGTACAGGACCTGGTGTGGTGCTGCAGTGTTAGCTTGCTAAAGAGTAATGTAGAATCAGTCTCTGTTCCTCTTGGTTAGTTCCTCATACTGGTGCTATGATATAAAGCACGGCGGTAGTGGAAGGCTTATTAGTGTCACAGTTCCTAATGCAGCCATGTACTGGATGTCCGCTTCACTATATATAAGACAGTACTTCCCTTTCGGTAACCTTGTGCAAACAATAAGTGGTGGACTCATCTCTGAGTCAGACCTGGTGGGTGCCACCCATCACACTACAGCACTACCCCACTATTCATATCTCCACAATTAGTATCTCAATCTGGTGTTTCACCTCCAGATTGGGTGAGTATCCGTGTAAGTATTCTTGTTCCCCCTTGTAAGGGTTGAGTTGACCTCACAGTGTTTAATGACGTGAATAGCTACACGAGCCACAGAATTAGCTTTCTTAGATGAAAGTTGTGATGTCCAAGCCTCACCCTTGGGTGAAGCGGGAACACAATGTTTAGAAGTTATAGAGGGGCTTCCATTGCCCTCAGATTTAGCAAAGTCACTATTATTTGCATGTGAACTTTCCTTCTCCTTGAAGGGGCCCATATTTTTGGCTGGGATTGATTTACTCACTCCAGCAGTAGAGACACTTATTTTTTGTTGCATTTTGCTATCTTTGCTCTCTTTTTGCACATGTCTAGGTTGTTTGATGACAGATGGACTCACTGATGCCATGGCTGGGTCTTTGGTTAAAGGGACTCTTCTAATCCCCAAATCATTAGTTTTTGCTTTCTTTGGGATGCTCCTTCCATTTCTCCCTGCAGAGTTTTTGATGGCATCTCCGCTCTTGTGCTCCAGATTGTATCGGTTAGTCCCAAAATTGTTCTCTAACGTTGGTTCTATTCTAACACCGTTGGCTTTTTCTGAGGTATTTTTTAATTCCCTTTTCCATTTCGAGCAAGGACTATTAGTTTCTTTCTGTACCACTGTATGAACATCCCTAATGTACTTTGAACTATATTCTATGTACTGGAGGCCTCTCAAGGCTTCATTTGATGGGTCCGCATTTTTCTCCTTTGACATTACAATGTGATCAATTGTCTCTTTCACTGTGATATCTTGTTTAGCTGATAATGGCTCCACAAACTTTATCTTTGACACTAAACGTCCAGGCTGGGATCTCCGAGTTTTGGGAGTCTCAGATTTATTAACAATTTGATTTTGACCGGATGAATCAAATCTTGGTGGAATTGATGATGGACTGGATACCTGGGAGGCAGCGAGAGCCACCGAATTCCTCATGTTCCGCACTGCAGATTTCACTAATGTGTGTTTAATTGTTTTAGCAGTAACTTGGGTTGATGGTTTGGAACTCTTAGGAAGAATTGATGATTCTGACACAATATTAAGTCTATTTGCCTGTTGGGAAGATGTAAGGTCAGATGTTTGGTCAGGGTTCTCTGATTCATTATGGTACGATATCTGGAAGGAATTATTTTTTAGTTTATTTCCTGAAATATCTTTAAAGTCGCTTACTGTCTGTGATTTCCCTTCAGCTACTGTCTGCAAAGAGGAATTGTATGTACACGGCATGACTGATTTTGTATTGCTTTCATGCACTTGAGGATCAGGTCTAACAAGACCTTCAGAAAATGTAAAAGTCTGGAGTGCAGAAGGGTAGAGTATTTTCTTGGACCGATCTGGTGTTTGAGGAGCACTGTCACTTGTGTCCTTTTCTATTAATTTCTTGACAACTTGAGCTTTCAAATTGTCTGGTAGTGCTCCTGGTGTAAGATGCGTATTATTACAATGAGTTTGTGACTTGCTGAGATTGTCACCATCTAAATGTCCAGGTATTGCCTTTAGTAATATTTGGCTGGCACATTTTTGTGTTGGATGGGATGGTGATTCCTGGAGAAATGGACAATGATCTGATGATATTTGGATTTCTTGTCCATGCAATGCTTTTGATTGTTTTGATGCCTCAAATATTAAATGGTCCATTGGATGATTGTCAAGTAATTGTACTGAACTCTTTTCTAGACAATCTAATGATTTACTCAACACATGGCAGTCTTTCAATGGAGGAGAAAATGTATCTGTGAGGCACTTTATCTCAGATTGTTGTAGTGAATTATCAGGTAACTCTGATATATTTTCCAGCTGGTTCCTATTATGTAGTATGTGCTGTTCCGTTTCTGAACATCTAGACCTATGGAGTGGTTGATGATCAGAAGCGTGACATGCATATGTCTTGGGGAACACCTGGAAAATCTCTGTTTGCTCTGTTGATAATAACAAACTGACTTTGTGAAAGTCAACTTTGGCTTCCGACTGGTAGGAAGTACTATTTTTTGTAACAGGTAATTGATAAAGTCTGTTCTTGCTTTCAGTATTGACATTCTTTTGACTTTTATACTTCATCTGTTGCTTTAGAACACGCTCAGACACCTTCCTCATCTGCTCAGCACTCTTCTGCTCACAACGTTCCTCACCTTCATCACCACAAGATATAAAGGGCTTTGTGTTGTTCCATCCTAAAGAATGCATTCTGCACACTCTTCTTCCCACAGGTCGACTTGCGTTACGTAGGTTCCTCTCCAGTGTAAGTTCAAGTTCATCTTTTGACTGGCTCGCTTCTAGTGCACCACAAGTAGCCATTGAATGTCTTTTCTGTAAACGCTTTTTTTCCCACTCTTTCCGTCTCTGTTCTTCCTGATCCCGGTGTTTATTTTCCTATGTGAAAATTATTTATATCATGAGATTTTACAATTATGCATGATATTATTCTAAATATATTAGCTTACAAAAAACTTTCAGTGGTTCAGATACTTCTCTAAACTACTCCCTGTGCTTGTTACAAGACATCACACCCTGTCAACCACATGCCCATTTGCCTCTGACACCACCAGTGTTCATGTATTTTACACTAAGAGAATGCTGGTCGCACACACCGCCAGAAAGCTACAGCCATTACAATGGTTTTCTGTTTATGGACTTAGCTAGACTTATATTTTATCCATACAACATCTGATAAAGAACTGCTAAATATTCAGAATTGTTATTACAGATGGTGCAAATTACACTGGTCTACAAAAAAAAAAGAAAATTTCTGGCATGGACTTTAACCCCTTCATGACCGGGGGATTTTTCGTTTTTCCGTGTTCGTTTTTCGCTCCCCTCCTTCCCAGAGCCATAACTTTTTTATTTTTCTGTCAATTTGGCCATGTGAGGGCTTATTTTTTGCGGGACGAGTTGTACTTTTGAACGACATCATTGGTTTTAGCATGTCGTGCACTAGAAAACGGGAAAAAAATTCCAAGTGCGGTGAAATTGCAAAAAAAGTGCAATCCCACATTGGTTTTTTGTTTGGCTTTTTTGCTAGGTTCACTAAATGCTAAAACTGACCTGCCAGGTCATTACGAGTTCATAGACACCAAACATGACTAGGTTATTTTTTATCTAAGTGGTGAAAAAAAATTCCAAACGTTGCTAAAAAAAAAAAAAAAAAAAAATTGCGTCATTTTCCGATACTTGTAGCGTCTCCATTTTTCATCATCTGGGGTCGGTTGAGGGCTTATTTTTTGCGTGCCGAGATGATGTTTTTAATGATAGCATTTCGGTGCAGATACGTTCTTTTGATCGCCCGTTATTGCATTTTAATGCAATGTGGCGGCGACCAAAAAAACGTAATTCTGGCGTTTCGAATTTTTTTCCCGCTACGCTGTTTAGCGATCAGGTTAATACTTTTTTTTAATTGATAGATCGGGCGATTCTGAGCGCGGCGATACCAAATATGCGTAGATTTGATATTTTTTTTATTGATTTATTTTGATTGGGGCGAAAGGGGGGTGATTTAAACTTTTATGTTTTTTTTATTTTTTTCACATTTTTTTTAAACTTTTTTTTTTTACTTTTGCCATGCTTCAATAGCCTCCATGAGAGGCTAGAAGCAGGCATAGCACGATCGGCTCTGCTACATAGCAGCGATCTGCTGATCGCTGCTATGTAGCAGAATTGCACGTGTGCTGTGAGCGCCGCCCACAGGGTGGCGCTCACAGCGACGGGCAATCAGTAACCATAGAGGTCTCAAGGACCTCTATGGTTACCATTCACAAGCATCGCCAACCCCCGATCATGTGACGGGGGTCGGCAATGACGTCATTTCCGGCCGCCCGGCCGGAAGCGGTAGTTAAATGCCGCTGTCTGCGTTTGACAGCGGCATTTAACTAGTTAATAGGTGCGGGCAGATCGCGATTCTGCCCGCGCCTATTACGGGCACATGTCAGCTGTTCAAAACAGCAGACATGTCCCGGCTTTGATGCGGGCTCACCGCGGAGCCCTGCATCAAAGCAGGGGAGCCGGCATCGGACGGTATAGTACGTCCGATGCCAGTAAGGGGTTAAGAACAGTTTTAGACTAATTTGAGGGTGCTGAATTCAAATCCGATCTTATAATTTCCCTATCACATCACGTTTTTGCGCTATAGGTATATAGCCCATTTTCATGAATTCCATGATAAATATAAGTAGTGTATGAAAAGTGCCGGTTTATACAGTTCACTAAGGTAAATTTAGTTTTCATTTAGTCTCCCAATAAATGTGAGAATATCTTTGTTTTCTTTGAACATGCATAATTCCCATTTTGTTATGATAACACCCTTGTTTTCTGTGCTACTGGGACAGTAGAGTTACAGCAGAGCATTGGGTGAAAACTGAATGGCCTTAGCGACAGAGGTTGGCATCTGGCGATAAGAATGTCATCCATGATCCTCTAGTGGACAGGAAGGACATTGTCTTTCCTCCCTTACACATAAAACTTGGATTGATAAAGCAGTTTGTCAAAGCTCTCAATCACAGTGGAGAATGCTTTAACTATACAGTATACAGTCATGGCCAAAAGTATTCACACCCCTGCAATTCTGTCAGATAATACTCAGTTTCTTCCTGAAAATGATTGCAAACACAAATTATTTGTTATTATTATCTTCATTTAATTTGTCTTAAATGAAAAAAAAACACAAAAAGAATTGTCCTAAAGCCAAATTGGATATAATTTCACACCAAACATAAAAAAGGGGGTGGACAAAAGTATTATCACTGTTCGAAAAATCATATGATGCTTCTCTAATTTGTGTAATTAACAGCACCTGTAACTTACCTGTGGCACCTAACAGGTGTTGGCAATAACTAAATCACACTTGCAGCCAGTTGACATGGATTAAAGTTGACTCAACCTCTGTCCTGTGTCCTTGTGTGTACCACATTGAGCATGGAGAAAAGAAAGAAGACCAAAGAACTGTCTGAGGACTTGAGAAACCAAATTGTGAGGAAGCATGAGCAATCTCAAGGCTACAAGTCCATCTCCAAAGACCTGAATGTTCCTGTGTCTACCGTGCGCAGTGTCATGAAAAAGTTTAAAGCCCATGGCACTGTGGCTAACCTCCCTAGAAGTGGATGGAAAAGAAAAATTGACAAGAGATTTCAACACAAGATTGTGCGGATGTTGGATAAAGAACCTCGACTAACATCCAAACAAGTTCAAGCTGCCCTGCAGGCCGAGGGTACAACAGTGTCAACCCGTACTATCCGTCGGCATCTGAATGAAAAGGGACTGTATGGTAGAAGACCCAGGAAGACCCCACTTCTTACCCCGAGACATAAAAAAGCCAGGCTGGAGTTTGCCAAAACTTACCTGAAAAAGCCTAAAACGTTTTGGAAGAATGTTCTCTGGTCAGATGAGACAGAAGTAGAGCTTTTTGGGCAAAGGCATCAACATACAGTTTACAAGAGAAAAAAAAGAGGCATTCAAAGAAAAGAACATGGTCCCTACAGTCAAACATGGCGGAGGTTCCCTGATGTTTTGGGGTTGCTTTGCTGCCTCTGGCACTGGACTGCTTGACCGTGTGCATGGCATTATGAAGTATGAAGACTACCAACAAATTTTGCAGCATAATGTAGGGCCCAGTGTGAGAAAGTTGGGTCTCCCTCAGAGGTCATGGGTCTTCTAGCAGGACAATGACCCAAAACACACTTCAAAAAGCACTAGAAAATGGTTTGAGAGAAAGCACTGGAGACTTCTAAGGTGGCCAGCAATGAGTCCAGACCTGAATCCCATAGAACACCCGTGGAGAGATCTAAAAATGGCAGTTTGGAGAAGGCGCCCTTCAAATATCAGGGACCTGGAGCAGTTTGCCAAAGAAGAATGGTCTAAAATTCCAGCAGAGCATTGTAAGAAACTCATTGATGGTTACCGGAAGCGGTTGGTCGCAGTTATTTTGGCTAAAGGTTGTGCAACCAAGTATTAGGCTGAGGGTGCCAATACTTTTGTCTGGCCCATTTTTGGAGTTTTGTGTGAAATGATCAATGTTTTGCTTTTTGCTTCATTCTCTTTTGTGTTTTTTCATTTAAGACAAATTAAATGAAGATAATAATACCAAATAATTTGTGTTTGCAATCATTTTCAGGAAGAAAATGAGTATTATCTGACAGAATTGCAGGGGTGTCAATACTTTTGGCCATGACTGTATATGTTCAACTTTTCCTGGTCTTAGTGAAGAGAAGAAAAAGGCTGGAATATTTGATGAACCTCAAATAAGAACACTTATGATTACCAAATGTTATCACATCAATGAATGAGACAGAAGAAAGAGCTTGGAATGCATTTTGTAATGTGGTGCAGAATTTTCTAGGGAATAAGAAAGCAGACTATGAAGAGATTGTGGAAGAGAAAAATGTACATGAATAAGGACACCGCGCTAACCAAATGTGGAAACTTACAATGGGCACGTGTAATCAGAGGAGTGAATAGACGTGTAACTGAACACGAACAGTTAATAGATGGTGACCAGCAGTGGAGGCAGCCAATGTTGGAATGGCCGCAACCACCAATACCAGCAGTAAAAAAAAATATATATATATATATCACAATAAGGGTATCTAGGGAATAAGAAAGCAGACAACTATGAAGAGATTGTGGAAGAGCTACTAATGAGTCTGTGAAATCTTGGATGTAGAATGAGTATCAAGATTCACTATTTACACAGCTATTTGGACTTTTTTCCGGAGAACCTTGGGGTTGTGAGCGAGGAACAAGGGGAGCGTTTTCATCAGGACATTAAAACAATGGAAGAATGGTATCAAGGCCGGTGGGACTCACATATGATGGCTGACTATTGCTGGAGCTTGATGAGAGACAACCCAGAAGCTGTACATCACAGATCAGCCAAGAAAAGAAAGTTCAAGTAGCTGCCATTTGTCATTCATCTGTGTGCCATATACAATGCCTACAAGTAGTATTCAACCCCCTGCAGATTTAGCAGGTTTAATAAGATGCAAATAAGTTAGAGCCTTCAAACTTCAAACAAGAGCAGGATTTATTAACAGATGCATAAATCTTACAAACCAAAAAGTTTTGTTGCTCAGTTAAATTTGTATAAATTTTAAACATAAAAGTGTGGGTCAATTATTATTCAACCCCTAGGTTTAATATTTTGTGGAATAACCTTTGTTTGCAATTACAGCTAATAATCGTCTTTTATAACACCTGATCAGGCCGGCACAGGTCTCTGGAGTTATCTTGGCCCACTCCTCCATGCAGATCTTCTCCAAGTTATCTAGGTTCTTTGGGTGTCTCATGTGGACTTTAATCTTGAGCTCCTTCCACAAGTTTTCAATTGGGTTAAGGTCAGGAGACTGACTAGGCCACTGCAACACCTTGATTTTTTGCCTCTTGAACCAGGCCTTGGTTTTCTTGGCTGTGTGCTTTGGGTCATTGTCTTGTTGGAAGATGAAATGACGACCCATCTTAAGATTCTTGATGGAGGAGCGGAGGTTCTTGGCCAAAATCTCCTGGTAGGCCGTGCTATCCATCTTCCCATGGATGCGGACCAGATGGCCAGGCCTCTTGGCTGAGAAACAGCCCCACAGCATGATGCTGCCACCACCATGCTTGACTGTAGGGATGGTATTCTTGGGGTCGTATGCAGTGCCATCCAGTCTCCAAACGTCACGTGTGTGGTTGGCACCAAAGATCTCGATCTTGGTCTCATCAGACCAGAGAACCTTGAACTAGTCAGTCTCAGAGTCCTCCAAGTGATCATGAGCAAACTGTAGACGAGCCTTGACATGACGCTTTGAAAGTAAAGGTACCTTACGGGCTCGTCTGGAACGGAGACCATTGCGGTGGAGTACGTTACTTATGGTATTGACTGAAACCAATGTCCCCACTGCCATGAGATCTTCCCGGAGCTCCTTCCTTGTTGTCCTTGGGTTAGCCTTGACTCTTCGGACAAGCCTGGCCTCGGCACAGGAGGAAACTTTCAAAGGCTGTCCAGGCCGTGGAAGGCTAACAGTAGTTCCATAAGCCTTCCACTTCCGGATGATGCTCCCAACAGTGGAGACAGGTAGGCCCAACTCCTTGGAAAGGGTTTTGTACCCCTTGCCAGCCTTGTGACCCTCCACGATCTTGTCTCTGATGGCCTTGGAATGCTCCTTTGTCTTTCCCATGTTGACCATGTATGAGTGCTGATCACAAGTTTGGGGAGGGTCTTAAATAGTCAGAAAAGGCTGGAAAAAGAGATAATTAATCCAAACATGTGAAGCTCATTGTTCTTTGTGCCTGAACTACTTCTTAATACTTTAGGGGAATCAAACAGAATTCTGGTGTGTTGAGGGGTTGAATAATAAATGACCCTCTGAAAAGACTTATCACAATTTTAAAAAAAATAAACATAGAAATAACATTCTTTTTTGCTGCAGTGCATTTCACACTTCCAGGCTGATCTACAGTCCAAATGTCACAATGCCAAGTTAATTCCAAATGGGTAAACCTGCTAAATCTGCAGGGGGTTGAATACTACTTGTAGGCACTGTATATATGTGTTTTTATATTTTGTAGTTTCATTCTGTAAGTATATTTGATTTTCTGTACATAGACTTTGTAATCTTTGTTATTCCTTGATTAAAATATACAAAATGTAGTATCGAAAATCATGTGTTTTTATCATAAAACATTAGGAGTAATTTTCATCAAAAATTGAAAATATCTTGAAATGTTGATGTGATAGCCAAAAACAGAGTTCATATTCGTAATCAGCAGCCAAAATTGACTTAAAATATGTTTTAAAACCTTTTGCCAGAAAAATTGCGTTGACCAGTGTTATCATTGATCAGGAACAATCATTTTATTCCTAACAGCATGAGGATATGTAACAACTTTCTATTACTATTACCTTTATTATTGCATTATTATTCACAAAGCACATTAACTACTGAGAATGTGTAAAAATGTGCAATATCATTAAGGCTCTACGTGGTAATGTCTCTCCTTCTGGTAATGAGGAGACTTATAGGCCATGCAATGCTCTGTTGGGAAATAAATATGGAAGTTGCCACTTCAAAGGAAAAGAAGACTACAACTCTATTGCCATCAACTGGAAGTAGCAATCCTAAAAGTCAATATTGACCTTTTAAGGATTTTTGCCATGTGACTAAGAAAGAAAGCCAAACCAGATACATGTACTCCAATTGCAAACATGTGTTTCGGGTAGCTTGCCCCTCTTCAGTGCAAAGCAGGAGAACTGATTTGGCTGGGTGAGAGGCCTCTGACTGGGGTCTAAGGGGCAATGTCTTTCCTTGTAAAGAGTGCCATGCCTAACATGCCAGTATGAAGAGACTTATAGGCCATGCAATGCGCCACTGGGAGTTAAATATGCAAATTGCATATTTAGAATAACGGAAATGTTAATTTGCTCATACATTTGCATGAGTAATATTAGAGGAATGGCAAAATGTAGATGATAACAAAATATGCTGTACAAATGATGCGGAACACAATCACTAAGGAAGATGTTCAGGAAAGTTGTCTCTAAGCAGGTAATGAGTGCAGAGTAGTGAGCATAGATGCGGCAGCTGCATGTGGGCTCTGGATCCTGGGGCGATATAAAATGTCCCACTGACTCATATAAGGACACCAGGGCTATAAATGATGCGTGATAGTTGGGGGGTGAGGAGCTGATATCGTTTTCAGCGCACATCATTTGGGCTCCTACCCAATTCTCCTTGCTTTATATCACTTAGCTATTTCCCTTCAGCAATCCGAAACATTAAGGCTGATCCCGCACCATCTTTTCCATGGACGGTTCTGATGAAGGCCAAATGACCGTCTTAAACGTCATAGTGGATTGCTTGTATGAACTACTTTCGTTGCATCAGCCTTGGCGCGCCAGGTTTTATGAATGTTATTATAATTGGAGAGGAATCCTAATTGAGCACCCACTGGTTAAGGAGTGCCAGCAGTCTTCTTGATCTGTAGACTTCAGCCCGGACGCTTCCGGCATGATATTAACAAAAATCATAAAAATAGTGATTAACCGTTCTGGAGCTACATCCTTGTCCAATAACCTCCCAGATGACATGCTACCATTGCATGACTAAAATTAATCTCATGTTTCCTGCAACAATGAGAATGAGAAAATCTTTTTCACATGCGTGTTAAATGGGAGCAGGAGTGTTACTGATAGAACAGATTATGATGAAGCAATGAACTATGTCTGCCGTACTCCGTTCTGTGCGGCGAGGGGAAGTGAGAGCCCGGCGGTTAGTCTGCTGTTAACCCTTGTATCTGCCCAGAAAGTATTCATGTGAAGATCTGCGGTGATGTGCCGTCTATGCTCAGCTTCCTCAATAAATTCTGTTACCATTGCAGAAGTATCAGTTTTCTATTATCAATAAAAATGGTATGTTTCTGGGAATCGGGAAATCTGTAAAATAATTGCGGCTTGCTCAAATGCTTGCTGTGCTAAAGGGGTTGTCCGGCCTTGGGGAAGAAGTCTGCAGACACTCTATGTGACTGCGGACTGGCAAATCCTCACTACATGCACACTGCAAGCTGCGAGGATTTGCATACTCCCAGCCACATTCCAAGTAGACGTGTCGCGCGTCTAGTCGGCATGCGACCGCATGTATGCAAATCGCATATGTAGGTTCACATGCCCACCACTCCCGATGTTGGCACAGCACGTTGGGCACAAAGGATGACTGCAGACTTGTACCCTAAGGCCGGACAACCCCTTTTTAAAAAAAAAAAGTTCTGACATCTTCTGCATACGCCCTGTACATTTTTCTCAATCAGCTTTATGTAGTAGGGAATAATAGTCTGCAGATGTGGAGAGGGTGCATAAGCTGTGTTCACACTTTGTGTTTTTCTCGCCTTTTTTTGCCACACGTTTTTGCCTTGAAAACACTATTTTACAGTCCCAACAAAGAGAATGCGATTCCTTAATTCTCATGTATGTTACTTATTTTTTTCTTTGCAGACTTAAAGCAGTTTCATATCTGCAGCATGTCAATTCTTTCAGCGTTTTTGCATAGTTTTTCACCCATTCTAATGAATGGGGAAAAAAATCATTAAAAAAAAACCTCATGTATTTTTCCTGCCAACACATCAGGATTTGCAGGAGATTATAGGAACAAGCTGGAGGGTGCAGTTTTGAGGTGAAGGCGGGCTGTATTTACTATTTGGGGAAGGGACAATATAGTGACTTATGAGGATACGTGTGAAGGCCACTGAAGTATTGAGGCCCTGCTGTGACTAAGAGGGGCTAGGACTACAGTGGCAGGAAAAAACTAGGTGGAAAAAGACAATTAGGGTGTTATCCAAGGGAGATAGGGATATTAAATAAGGTAACCTGATTTAGTTGGGTATATACAAAATATTATTTCTGAATATAAACAATTATGTATTCAATCATCGATAGGAACGGAGATCAGGAAATCAGGGACAAATTGAAGAACAAGGGAGGAAATGAAGCAAGATTGGAGTTTTCTGTAATAAGATGCACATGCCTCTTAATAAATGTGGGCACCCTAGGACTGTGGATTAAAGTGGCCATGTAGTCCAGTGTTCTGGCGTACAGTATAGTAAGCTTGACATGTGGCGTCATTCCTTTTTATAAGACATCAAGGTCAATGCAAAAAGAGACAAGGCGGATGCAAAAAGTTGCAAAACTGTCCGCAATTAGTGCGTGTGGCACATTTTGTGACTGTTTGACAAAAGTTTTCTGGCATACGGGGGATGATAAATTTCTCAAGTGGCTTTCTAAAATCGAAAGAAGCTGATGTATAAATGGCCTGGCTCTCCTACAGCGCTCAGGACAATGTCATATATGGTGCTCACCATCACTACCTGTCACACAATGGAGGAGAAGCAGCTGTTGTTTTCCATTTACTCACCTTAATGGCTAGCTGAAATTTTTGAAAAAAGCAGCTGAACACTTTGCAGCATTCCTCCATGCGAAATGTGTCTTCATCCTCACAAAGAAATTCTCGTAGGTTCTGTCTGGAGGCCTGCAAAGCATCTATTTCCTTCTGAACCTCTTGTATCCGGTGATTGGCATGCTGGGAAACAAATTCATTATGGTCACAACTTCATACAATCCTAAATAGTCTTTATACAGTGTTAATATTGTATATTCCACAGACAATGAAAGCCTAGAGAACACTGTGGTGCAGTAGTAGAGATTTTCTGTAGACTAATGAATGAGGTGGTCTACAACTATTACCCACCTGTCACCATACTGTTGGTGTCTGCCCCCCGATTAGTCTACTGATACATGGGTATATCCATCAAGAAAGCTGCTGTGACATCACAACTGGTTTATATTCGGGTATGCATGTCTGACATCACAAGTGAGTTTAGGTTAGGAAAGTTCCCATCACAAATGTATTTCAAACATTTTAGTAGCAGTGACATCACAAGTCACGTTTAATCAGGTAACTGCCTATTATCTCACTATTGCGTTTATTGTGGCCAAGCTACAGAAAAAAACAAGTGGGATTCCATCCTGTAAGCTGCTGTGACATCACACCTGTGTTTCCACCATGTAAGCTGCTGTGACACCACACCTGTGTTTCCACCATGTAAGCTGCTGTGACATCACAACTGTGTTTCCACCATGTAAGCTGCTGTGACATCACAACTGTGTTTCCACCATGTAAGCTGCTGTGACATCACACGTCTGTTTCCACCATGTAAGTTGTTGTGACATCACAACTGTGTTTCCACCATGTAAGCTGCTGTGACATCACACGTCTGTTTCCACCATGTAAGCTGCTGTGACATCACACCTATGTTTCCACCATGTAAGCTGCTGTGACATAACGCCTGTGTTTCCACCATGTAAGTTGCTGTGACATCACACCTATGTTTCCACCATGTAAGTTGCTGTGACATCTCACCTATGTTTCCACCATGTAAGCTGCTGTGACATCACGCCTGTGTTTCCATCCTGTAAGCTGTTGTGACATCACATCTGTGTTTCCACTATGTAAGCTGTTGTGACATCACACCTGTGTTTCCACCATGTAAGCTGTTGTGACATCACACGTCTGTTTCCACCATGTAAGCTGTTGTGACATCACACCTGTGTTTCCACTATGTAAGCTGTTGTGACATCACAACTGTGTTTCCACCATGTAAGCTGTTGTGACATCACAAGTCTGTTTCCACCATATAAGCTGCTCTGACACCACACCTGTGTTTCCACCATGTAAGCTGCTGTGACATCACACCTGTGTTTTCATCCTGTAAGCTGTTGTGACATCACACCTTTACTATTTAGCCGGTGCGAAACCGGCTAAATAAGATTAAAATAGATAAATCTCCGGGTCCGGATGGCATACACCCACGAGTACTAAGAGAACTAAGTAATGTAATAGATAAACCATTATTTCTTATTTTTAGGGACTCTATAGCGACAGGGTCTGTTCCGCAGGATTGGCGCATAGCAAATGTGGTGCCAATATTCAAAAAGGGCTCTAAAAGTGAACCTGGAAATTATAGGCCAGTAAGTCTAACCTCTATTGTTGGTAAAATATTTGAAGGGTTTCTGAGGGATGTTATTCTGGATTATCTCAATGAGAATAACTGTTTAACTCCATATCAGCATGGGTTTATGAGAAATCGCTCCTGTCAAACCAATCTAATCAGTTTTTATGAAGAGGTAAGCTATAGACTGGACCACGGTGAGTCATTGGACGTGGTATATCTCGATTTTTCCAAAGCGTTTGATACCGTGCCGCACAAGAGGTTGGTACACAAAATGAGAATGCTTGGTCTGGGGGAAAATGTGTGTAAATGGGTTAGCAACTGGCTTAGTGATAGAAAGCAGAGGGTGGTTATAAATGGTATAGTCTCTAACTGGGTCGCTGTGACCAGTGGGGTACCGCAGGGGTCAGTATTGGGACCTGTTCTCTTCAACATATTCATTAATGATCTGGTAGAAGGTTTACACAGTAAAATATCGATATTTGCAGATGATACAAAACTATGTAAAGCAGTTAATACAAGAGAAGATAGTATTCTGCTACAGATGGATCTGGATAAGTTGGAAACTTGGGCTGAAAGGTGGCAGATGAGGTTTAACAATGATAAATGTAAGGTTATACACATGGGAAGAGGGAATCAATATCACCATTACACACTGAACGGGAAACCACTGGGTAAATCTGACAGGGAGAAGGACTTGGGGATCCTAGTTAATGATAAACTTACCTGGAGCAGCCAGTGCCAGGCAGCAGCTGCCAAGGCAAACAGGATCATGGGGTGCATTAAAAGAGGTCTGGATACACATGATGAGAGCATTATACTGCCTCTGTACAAATCCCTAGTTAGACCGCACATGGAGTACTGTGTCCAGTTTTGGGCACCGGTGCTCAGGAAGGATATAATGGAACTAGAGAGAGTACAAAGGAGGGCAACAAAATTAATAAAGGGGATGGGAGAACTACAATACCCAGATAGATTAGCGAAATTAGGATTATTTAGTCTAGAAAAAAGACGACTGAGGGGCGATCTAATAACCATGTATAAGTATATAAGGGGACAATACAAATATCTCGCTGAGGATCTGTTTGTACCAAGGAAGGTGACGGGCACAAGGGGGCATTCTTTGCGTCTGGAGGAGAGAAGGTTTTTCCACCAACATAGAAGAGGATTCTTTACTGTTAGGGCAGTGAGAATCTGGAATTGCTTGCCTGAGGAGGTGGTGATGGCGAACTCAGTCGAGGGGTTCAAGAGAGGCCTGGATGTCTTCCTGGAGCAGAACAATATTGTATCATACAATTATTAGGTTCTGTAGAAGGACGTAGATCTGGGTATTTATTATGATGGAATATAGGCTGAACTGGATGGACAAATGTCTTTTTTCGGCCTTACTAACTATGTTACTATGTTACACCTGTGTTTTCATCCTGTAAGCTGCTGTGACATCACGCCTGTGTTTTCATCCTGTAAGCTGCTGTGACATCACACCTGTGTTTCCACCATGTAAGCTGCTGTGACATCACGCCTGTGTTTTCATCCTGTAAGCTGCTGTGACATCACACCTATGTTTCCACCATGTAAGCTGCTGTGACATCACACCTGTGTTTCCATCCTGTAAGCTGTTGTGACATCACACATCTGTTTCCACCATGTAAGCTGTTGTGACATCACACCTGTGTTTCCATCCTGTAAGCTGTTGTGACATCACACCTGTGTTTCCACTATGTAAGCTGTTGTGACATCACACCTGTGTTTCCACCATGTAAGCTGTTGTGACATCACACGTCTGTTTCCACCATGTAAGCTGTTGTGACATCACACCTGTGTTTCCACTATGTAAGCTGTTGTGACATCACAAGTCTGTTTCCACCATATAAGCTGCTCTGACACCACACTTGTGTTTCCACCATGTAAGCTGCTGTGACATCACACCTGTGTTTTCATCCTGTAAGCTGTTGTGACATCACACCTGTGTTTCCACCATGTAAGCTGCTGTGACATCACGCCTGAGTTTCCACCATGTAAGCTGTTGTGACATCACACCTGGGTTTCCATCCTGTAAGCTGTTGTGACATCACACATCTGTTTCCACCATGTAAGCTGCTGTGACATCACACCTGTGTTCCCATCCTGTAAGCTGTTGTGACATCACACCTGTGTTTCCACCATGTAAGCTGCTGTGACATCACGCCTGTGTTTCCACCATGTAAGCTGTTGTGACATCACACCTGGGTTTCCATCCTGTAAGCTGTTGTGACATCACACATCTGTTTCCACCATGTAAGCTGCTGTGACATCACACCTGTGTTCCCATCCTGTAAGCTGTTGTGACATCACACCTGTGTTTCCACTATGCAAGCTGTTGTGACATCACACGTCTGTTTCCACCATGTAAGCTGCTGTGACATCACACCTGTGTTTCCACCATGTAAGCTGCTGTGACATCACACCTGTGTTTCCACCATGTAAGCTGTTGTGACATCACACGTCTGTTTCCACCATGTAAGCTGCTGTGACATCACGCCTGTGTTTCCACCATGTAAGCTGTTGTGACATCACGCCTGTGTTTCCACCATGTAAACTGCTGTGACATCTCACCTGTGTTTCCACCATGTAAGCTGCTGTGACATCACGCCTGTGTTTTCATCCTGTAAGCTGCTGTGACATCACACCTGTGTTTCCACCATGTAAGCTGCTGTGACATCACACCTGTGTTTTCATCCTGTAAGCTGCTGTGACATCACACCTGTGTTTCCACCATGTAAGCTGCTGTGACATCACACCTGTGTTTTCATCCTGTAAGCTGCTGTGACATCACACCTATGTTTCCACCATGTAAGCTGCTGTGACATCACACCTGTGTTTCCATCCTGTAAGCTGTTGTGACATCACACGTCTGTTTCCACCATGTAAGCTGTTGTGACATCACACCTGTGTTTCCATCCTGTAAGCTGTTGTGACATCACACCTGTGTTTCCACTATGTAAGCTGTTGTGACATCACACCTGTGTTTCCACCATGTAAGCTGTTGTGACATCACACCTGTGTTTCCACTATGTAAGCTGTTGTGACATCACACCTGTTTCCACCATGTAAGCTGTTGTGACATCACAAGTCTGTTTCCACCATATAAGCTGCTCTGACACCACACTTGTGTTTCCACCATGTAAGCTGCTGTGACATCACACCTGTGTTTTCATCCTGTAAGCTGTTGTGACATCACACCTGTGTTTCCACCATGTAAGCTGCTGTGACATCACGCCTGTGTTTCCACCATGTAAGCTGTTGTGACATCACACCTGGGTTTCCATCCTGTAAGCTGTTGTGACATCACACCTGTGTTTCCACTATGCAAGCTGTTGTGACATCACACGTCTGTTTCCACCATGTAAGCTGCTGTGACATCACACCTGTGTTTCCACCATGTAAGCTGCTGTGACATCACACCTGTGTTTCCACCATGTAAGCTGTTGTGACATCACACGTCTGTTTCCACCATGTAAGCTGCTGTGACATCACGCCTGTGTTTCCACCATGTAAGCTGTTGTGACATCTCACCTGTGTTTCCACCATGTAAGCTGCTGTGACATCACGCCTGTGTTTTCATCCTGTAAGCTGCTGTGACATCACACCTATGTTTCCACCATGTAAGCTGCTGTGACATCACACCTGTGTTTCCACCATGTAAGCTGCTGTGACATCACACCTGTGTTTCCACCATGTAAGCTGTTGTGACATCACACGTCTGTTTCCACCATGTAAGCTGCTGTGACATCACGCCTGTGTTTCCACCATGTAAGCTGTTGTGACATCACGCCTGTGTTTCCACCATGTAAACTGCTGTGACATCTCACCTGTGTTTCCACCATGTAAGCTGCTGTGACATCACGCCTGTGTTTTCATCCTGTAAGCTGCTGTGACATCACACCTGTGTTTCCACCATGTAAGCTGCTGTGACATCACGCCTGTGTTTTCATCCTGTAAGCTGCTGTGACATCACACCTATGTTTCCACCATGTAAGCTGCTGTGACATCACGCATGTGTTTCCACCATGTAAGCTGTTGTGACATCACACCTGTGTTTCCATCCTGTAAGCTGTTGTGACATCACACGTCTGTTTCCACCATGTAAGCTGTTGTGACATCACACCTGTGTTTCCACCATGTAAGCTGTTGTGACATCACACGTCTGTTTCCACCATGTAAGCTGTTGTGACATCACGCCTGTGTTTCCACCATGTAAACTGCTGTGACATCTCACCTGTGTTTCCACCATGTAAGCTGCTGTGACATCACGCCTGTGTTTTCATCCTGTAAGCTGCTGTGACATCACACCTGTGTTTCCACCATGTAAGCTGCTGTGACATCACGCCTGTGTTTTCATCCTGTAAGCTGCTGTGACATCACACCTATGTTTCCACCATGTAAGCTGCTGTGACATCACGCATGTGTTTCCACCATGTAAGCTGTTGTGACATCACACCTGTGTTTCCATCCTGTAAGCTGTTGTGACATCACACCTGTGTTTCCACTATGTAAGCTGTTGTGACATCACACCTGTGTTTCCACCATGTAAGCTGTTGTGACATCACACGTCTGTTTCCACCATGTAAGCTGTTGTGACATCACACCTGTGTTTCCACTATGTAAGCTGTTGTGACATCACACCTGTGTTTCCACCATGTAAGCTGTTGTGACATCACAAGTCTGTTTCCACCATATAAGCTGCTCTGACACCACACTTGTGTTTCCACCATGTAAGCTGCTGTGGCATCACACCTGTGTTTTCATCCTGTAAGCTGTTGTGACATCACGCCTGTGTTTCCACCATGTAAGCTGTTGTGACATCACACCTGGGTTTCCATCCTGTAAGCTGTTGTGACATCACACATCTGTTTCCACCATGTAAGCTGCTGTGACATCACACCTGTGTTCCCATCCTGTAAGCTGTTGTGACATCACACCTGTGTTTCCACTATGCAAGCTGTTGTGACATCACACCTGTGTTTCCACCATGTAAGCTGCTGTGACATCACACCTGTGTTTCCACCATGTAAGCTGCTGTGACATCACACCTGTGTTTCCACCATGTAAGCTGTTGTGACATCACACGTCTGTTTCCACCATGTAAGCTGCTGTGACATCACGCCTGTGTTTCCACCATGTAAGCTGTTGTGACATCACGCCTGTGTTTCCACCATGTAAACTGCTGTGACATCTCACCTGTGTTTCCACCATGTAAGCTGCTGTGACATCACGCCTGTGTTTTCATCCTGTAAGCTGCTGTGACATCACACCTGTGTTTCCACCATGTAAGCTGCTGTGACATCACGCCTGTGTTTTCATCCTGTAAGCTGCTGTGACATCACACCTGGGTTTCCACCATGTAAGCTGTTGTGACATCACACCTGTGTTTCCACCATGTAAGCTGTTGTGACATCACACCAGTGTTTCCACCATGTAAGCTGCTGTGACATCACGCCTGTGTTTCCACCATGTAAGCTGTTGTGACATCACACCTGTATTTCCACCATGTAAGCTGCTGTGACATCACACCTGGGTTTCCACCATGTAAGCTGCTGTGACATCACGCCTGTGATTTCATCCTGTAAGCTGCTGTGACATCACACCTGTGTTTCCACCATGTAAGCTGCTGTGACATCACACCTGTGTTTTCATCCTGTAAGCTGTTGTGACATCACACCTGTGTTTCCACCATGTAAGCTGCTGTGACATCACACCTGTGTTTTCATCCTGTAAGCTGCTGTGACATCACACCTGTGTTTCCACCATGTAAGCTGCTGTGACATCACGCCTGTGTTTTCATCCTGTAAGCTGCTGTGACATCACATCTGTGTTTCCACCATGTAAGCTGCTGTGACATCACACCTGTTTTTCCACCTTATAAGCTGCTGTGACATCACGCCTGTGTTTTAATCCTGTAAGCTGCTGTGACATCACACATGTGTTTCCACCATGTAAGCTGTTGTGACATCACACCTGTTTCCATCATGTAACTGTTGTGACCTCACACCTGGGTTTCCATCCTGTAAGCTGTTGTGACATCACACGTATGTTTCCACCATGTAAGCTGCTGTGACATCACACCTGTGTTTCCACCATGTAAGCTGTTGTGACATCACGCCTGTGTTTCCACCATGTAAGCTGCTGTGACATCACACGTCTGTTTCCACCATATAAGCTGCTGTGACATCACACCTGGGTTTCCACCATGTAAGCTGCTGTGACATCACACCTGTGTTTCCACCATGTAAGCTGCTGTGACATCATGCCTGTGTTTTCATCCTGTAAGCTGCTGTGACATCACACCTGTGTTTCCACCATGTAAGCTGTTGTGACATCACATCTGTGTTTCCACCATGTAAGCTGCTGTGACATCACACCTGTATTTCCACCATGTAAGCTGTTGTGACATCACACCTGTTTCCATCATGTAACTGTTGTGACAGTGCAGCGCCCCAGAGACCTGGTCGTTGCAGAATGGCGCTCTGCCGCTAGGGGAGCAGCGGTACGTCTGATGGCACTAAGGAGTTCTCCTGACCAGGTATCACCAGAACACATTACACTTCACACTCCGGCCACTAGGGGGAGAAAAAGGCTTTATTTATTGGGCCACTCCTCACACTGGTAAAACTAGGGGCTGGGGAGGAAGTTAGTCAGAAGCTGACTGGGTTGGAACCAGGCAACATCCCGTGGCAGGGGGTGTTGCAGGGAGAAGACAGGGGGGTCCCTGTCAGGCGTGGGAACCTGGCAGGTGCCTAGCGAACAGAACAGAACGTGACGGAACCGCGCCTGCACACCTTGCGGCGGTATCCTAAGAGAGAGACACGAAAGGAAGGATATTGTGGAACAGTGTAAACGAGATCAAGCACAAAGGAGAGCCAGTAAGAGTTGTGCCGAGAGAGGAAGGCAACATCTTACTGAGGCGCGTAGTCGGTGGCCGGATCACCGTAGGAGTAACTGACTTCAGGCCTTAGTTCAAATTCCACTGGACAGTTAATTATAGGTTGGCTGTCTACCTTCTACACCTACGAAGACATAGGGGGCAACATTGGGAGAGGGGCGTCTCTAGGGTCCCGGAAGACCTCCAAGCCTTCCCGTCAAACGGGTGGCGTCCTAGCCAAAATATACCTGGGGGGCGTTAGAAACTAGCAACATCTGGAACCAAAGAACGAGAGACAGAGAGAGAAAGCTGTAGAGAACTAACGAACGAGAGCAGCAGTTGTGAGGACTATTCCGAATGCTCAGCAGGGTAGGACTACAACACACAGGCGCTATTGGTAGGCAACGATTTCCATCTGCGAGGGAAACTCTGGATGTGCCCATCGCACCGGCCGGTCTCTGATAGCCCGGTTGAACGTGCTCTGGACTGAGTATATTGAAGCCTTCAGTAAAAAGGTAAAGAGACTGCAACCTTGTGTCCTCGTTATTGCCTGCACCTCACACCATCGCCATCCACCTTACTGGGAAGCCCTGGGGATATACTTCACCTGTGGGAAGGTACACCATCCAGCTGCCATTCCATCACCCCAGCGGACCCCACAGCAGCGTCGGTCACCCTGACCGAACACCACAGGTGGCGTCACGAACCCCTGACAGACTGTACTACCACCTTCATTGGATGCCCCTTAGCAGGGTCACG
Source organism: Ranitomeya imitator (assembly GCF_032444005.1). Taxonomy (NCBI): domain Eukaryota; kingdom Metazoa; phylum Chordata; class Amphibia; order Anura; family Dendrobatidae; genus Ranitomeya; species Ranitomeya imitator. The sequence goes on from NC_091283.1 coordinate 133,035,527, forward strand.
ACCGGGTCCAGCCACCGTGACAACCGTAGAACCGAAGGAGAAGGGACCGGTACCGAGTGACTTGTGGCCCTTTGTCTGGGGGCGCTCCAACTTCACACCTGGGTTTCCATCCTGTAAGCTGTTGTGACATCACACCTGTGTTTCCACCATGTAAGCTGCTGTGACATCACACGTCTGTTTCCACCATGTAAGCTGCTGTGACATCACACCTGTGTTTCCACCATGTAATCTGCTGTGACATCACACCTGTGTTTCCACCATGTAATCTGCTGTGACATCACATCTGTGTTTCCACCATGTAAGCTGCTGTGACATCACACCTGTTTTTCCACCTTGTAAGCTGCTGTGACATCACGCCTGTGTTTTCATCCTGTAAGCTGCTGTGACATCACACCTGTGCTTCCACCATGTAAGCTGCTGTGACATCACACCTGTGTTTCCACCATGTAAGCTGCTGTGACATCACACCTGGGTTTCCATCCTGTAAGCTGTTGTGACCTTACACGTCTGTTTCCACCATGTAAGCTGTTGTGACATCACACCTGTGTTTCCACCATGTAAGCTGTTGTGACATCACACCTGTGTTTCCACCATGTAACTTGTGACATCACACCTGGGTTTCCATCCTGTAAGCTGTTGTGACATCACACGTCTGTTTCCACCATGTAAGCTGCTGTGACATCACGCCTGTGTTTCCACCATGTAAGCTGTTGTGACATCACACCTGTGTTTCCACCATGTAAGCTGCTGTGATATCACACGTCTGTTTCCACCATGTAAGCTGCTGTGACATCACACCTGGGTTTCCACCATGTAAGCTGCTGTGACATCACACCTGTGTTTCCACCATGTAAGCTGCTGTGACATCACGCCTGTGTTTTCATCCTGTAAGCTGCTGTGACATCACACCTGTGTTTCCACCATGTAAGCTGCTGTGACATCACGCCTGTGTTTTTATCCTGTAAGCTGCTGTGACATCACACCTGTGTTTTCATCCTGTAAGCTGCTGTGACATCACACCTGTGTTTCCACAATGTAAGCTGCTGTGACATCACGCCTGTGTTTTCATCCTGTAAGCTGCTGTGACATCACACCTGTGTTTCCACCATGTAAGCTGTTGTGACATCACACCTGTTTCCACCATGTAAGCTGCTGTGACATCACGCCTGTGTTTTCATCCTGTAAGCTGTTGTGACATCACACCTGTGTTTCCACCATGTAAGCTGCTGTGACATCACACCTGTGTTTCCACCATGTAAGCTGTTGTGACATCACACCTGTTTCCATCATGTAACTGTTGTGACATCACACCTGGGTTTCCATCCTGTAAGCTGCTGTGACATCACGCCTGTGTTTCCACCATGTAAGCTGCTGTGACATCACGCCTGTGTTTCCACCATGTAAGCTGCTGTGACATCACGCCTGTGTTTCCACCATGTAAGCTGCTGTGACATCACGCCTGTGTTTCCACCATGTAAGCTGCTGTGACATCACACCTGTGTTTCCACCATGTAAGCTGTTGTGACATCACACCTGTTTCCATCATGTAACTGCTGTGACATCACGCCTGTGTTTTCATCCTGTAAGCTGCTGTGACATCACACCTGTGTTTCCACCATGTAAGCTGCTGTGACATGACGCCTGTATTTTCATCCTGTAAGCTGCTGTGACATCAAACCTGTGTTTCCACCATGTAAGCTGCTGTGACATCACACCTGTGTTTCCACTATGTAAGCTGTTGTGACATCACACCTGTGTTTCCACCATGTAAGCTGCTGTGACATCACACGTCTGTTTCCACCATGTAAGCTGCTGTGACATCACACCTGTGTTTCCACCATGTAATCTGCTGTGACATCACACCTGGGTTTCCACCATGTAAGCTGTTGTGACATCACACCTGGGTTTCCACCATGTAAGCTGCTGTGACATCACGCCTGTGTTTTCATCCTGTAAGCTGCTGTGACATCACACCTGTGTTTCCACCATGTAAGCTGTTGTGACATCACACCTGTGTTTCCACCATGTAAACTGCTGTGACATCACACCTGGGTTTCCACCATGTAAGCTGCTGTGACATCACACCTGTGTTTTCATCCTGTAAGCTGCTGTGACATCACGCCTGTGTTTTCATCCTGTAAACTGCTGTGACATCACACCTGTGTTTCCACCATGTAAACTGCTGTGACATCACACCTGGGTTTCCACCATGTAAGCTGCTGTGACATCACACCTGTGTTTTCATCCTGTAAGCTGCTGTGACATCACGCCTGTGTTTTCATCCTGTAAACTGCTGTGACATCACACCTGTGTTTTCATCCTGTAAGCTGCTGTGACATCACACCTGTGTTTCCACCATGTAAGCTGCTGTGACATCACGCCTGTGTTTTCATCCTGTAAGCTGCTGTGACATCACACCTGTGTTTCCACCATGTAAGCTGTTGTGACATCACACCTGTGTTTCCACCATGTAAGCTGCTGTGACATCATACCTGTGTTTCCACCATGTAATCTGCTGTGACATCACACCTGGGTTTCCACCATGTAAGCTGTTGTGACATCACACGTCTGTTTCCACCATGTAAGCTGCTGTGACATCACACCTGTGATGCAGCTTATATCACCAAGCTGAAAGCGAGCTCATATACTGCTAATGTGTGGAGGCCTGTGTGGTTGGCGTCTGCCCCTGTGTACATATAGATTGACATTTACTCTTGTAACTTCATATATTAGGTTTGAATATATTATGACAAACATCAACACTGAATATTTTTTCTTTTACCAAAAACGTAAATTCCATCACCAATTAGCCCCATATAAGCCTGTAGTGTGGTTGCTGAAGCTGCAGTGCGGTTTTTCCTGTATGGAGCTCTGATCCTCTCATCTACAGTTAGGTCCATATATATTTGGACAGAGACAACATTTTTCTAATTTTGGTTATAGACATTACCACAATGAATTTTAAACAAAACAATTCAGATGCAGTTGAAGTTCAGACTTTCAGCTTTCATTTGAGGGTATCCACATTAAAATTGGATGAAGGGTTTAGGAGTTTCAGCTTCTTAACATGTGCCACCCTGTTTTTAAAGGGACCAAAAGTAATTGGACAATTGACTCCAAGGCTATTTCATGGACAGATGTGAGCAATCTCTGCGTTATGTCATTCTCAATTAAGCAGATAAAAGGCCTGGAGTTGATTTGAGGTGTGGTGCTTGCATTTGGAAGATTTTGCTGTGAAAAAAACATGCGGTCAAAGGAGCTCTCCATGCAGGTGAAACAAGCCATCCTTAAGCTGCGAAAACAGAAAAAATCCATCCGACAAACTGCTACAATATTAGGAGTGGCAAAATCTACAATTTGGTACATCCTGAGAAAGAAAGAAAGCACTAGTGAACTCATCAATGCAAAAAGACCTGGGCGCCCACGGAGGACAACAGTGGTGGATGATCGCAGAATAATCTCCATGGTGAAGAGAAACCCCTTCACAACAGCCAACCAAGTGACCAACACTCTCCAGGAGGTCGGCGTATCAATAACCAAATCTACCATAAAGAGAAGACTGCATGAAAGTAAATACAGAGGGTTCACTGCACGGTGCAAGCCACTCATAAACATCAAGAATAAAAAGGCTAGACTGGACTATGCTAAAAAACATCTAAAAAAGCCAGCACAGTTCTGGAAGAACATTCTTTGGACAGATGAAACCAAGATCAACCTCTCCCAGAATGATGGAAAGAGAAAAGTATGGTGAAGGCGTGGTACAGCTCATGATCCAAAGAATACCACATCATCTGTAAAACACGGCGGAGGCAGTGTGATGGCTTGGGCATGCATGACTGCCAGTAGCACTGGGTCACTAGTGTTTATTGATGATGTGACACAGGATAGAAGCAGCCGAATGAATTCTGAGGTATTCAGAGCCATACTGTGTGCTTAGATCCAGCCAAATGCAGCCAAACTGATTGGTCCTCATTTCATACTACTGATGGACAATGACCCAAAACATAAAGCCAAAGCAACCCAGGAATTTATTAAAGCAAAGAAGTGGAACATTCTTGAATGGCCAAGTCAGTCACCTGATCTCAACCCAATTGAGCATGCATTTCACTTGTTAAAGACTAAACTTCAGGCAGAAAGGCCCACAAACAAACCAGCTGAAAACCACCGCAGTGAAGGCCTGGCAGAGCATCAAAAAGGAGGAAACACGGTGTCTGGTGATGTCCATGAGTTCAAGACTTCAGGCAGTCATTGCCAACAAAGGGTTTTCAACCAAGTACTAAAAATGAACATTTTATTTAAAATTATTGAATCTGTCCAATTACTTTTGGTCCCTTTAAAAACAGGGTGGCACATGTTAAGGAGGTGAAACTCCTAAACCCTTCATCCAATTTTAATGTGGATACCCTTAAATGAAAGCTGAAAGTCTGAACTTCAACTGCATCTGAATTGTTTTGTTTAAAATTCATTGTGGTAATGTCTATAAATAAAATTAGAAAAATGTTGTCTCTGTCCAAATATATATGGACCTAACTGTATGCTGCTATGACAGTGAATGTGCTCAGTACTGCCACCTTTAGGCAAATTTATAAGGAATAACTTTTTCTACCAATCACAAAATGCTAAACTTAATACAAGCTGATGAGTGATATTCATTTCACTGCGCTTCTTTATTGCCTTCCATCACGTCAAGTTTAAATAATTTGTTACCAGGTAGAATTGATGTCATCATAATACTCTCATAGCCAAACTGGTCAAAGTGGGACGCTGCGCCGACTGAAATATTCCACCTAGAGCTCTGCAAGCATCTTCTCCAAGTCCATCGGAGCACATCAATCAGCGCCTGCTGAGCAGAGCTGAGCAGATTCCCACTACACCTCACAATCCAGAAGAAGGCGCTGTCATTCAAGGCTCATCTACGAAGTAGTAGTCTCAGCTGCTACCATCACAAAGCCTTCCTACACCAGGAAGCCTCCCCACACAAAGTACCCAAAGCCATCCTGACCAAGCCATCAACCTACATGGCCTGACAAAAAGCGAAGTCCAGAAGATGGTACACAAAGTCAAAGAGGAATATCTCAGCATCTGGAGGAACGACATAAACAAATCCCAGATACTGGCGATATACCGGAACCTACAGAGGGAGTACAAACTGGCCCCATATCTAGAGAAACTAGAAAACCCCAAAGAGCGACAAATCCTGAGCCGGTACAGACTGAGCGCCCACAGCCTACTCATCGAATCCAGGTGGCACCGACAGAACTACAAGCCCCAAGAGAGCAGACTCTGCCAGCAGTGCCCGCAGGAGGCCATGGAGGACGAGGCCCACTTCCTGCTGAGGTGCCCCAAATACTCTGCAGTGAGGGACACTCACTTCAAGAGACTGTCTGATCTCCTCCCAGACTTCACCTCCATGGAGGAGGAAGAGAAACTGCCGATAATACTGGGGGAAGAAGAAAGTGCAGCAGCCATAGCAGCGGAATATGTCGGTGACTGCCACAAACTAAGAGGAGACTGATGTGTCAGACTCATCATCGACTTCTATACCCCACCCTGGATATGTCCCCATCCTCAGACTAAGAGGAGCCTGATACGTCATGGACCTCTATACCCGACCCTGGACACATCCCTATGCCCCGACTAAAGAGCCTGATATGTCATGGATTTCCATACCCCACCCTGGACATGCCCCTATCCTCTAAAAGGAGCCTGATATATCCTGGACCTCTATATGCCTGCCTAACCCCGTCCCCCTACTTTTACCATTTGCATTGGCAATGCTAATATGTACTTAGTCCTGCCAAGAAGGCTCATTTGAATTTGAAACTCTCATTTAAAAGGAGTTATCCACTACTTCCTAAAATTTACCTAAGGGAAAGGATCCTTAAATAAAGAGAGAAAGAAGTACGGTAATTTGTTCCTCTTCTCCAGTCCTTCCTTTCTGACAGGTGCTGAAAGTGATGACATTCGTCCTTCCAGTCACCTGAACCTACAGCCAATCTGTGGCATCATCAGTCTGCTCAGTAGTGGTCAGGATGTCATCACTTCAGTCCCGGTAGAGATCATCACAGGGGCAGTACTAGAATAAGGTCTTTTGTAAGGATCCTTATCCTCTGATAAAAAAAAGTATTGGACTACCCCTTTAGATCATAAATGCAATGAGGTCAAGCCTACTCAGTGTACATCAACTCCCACGTGAACCATCTCGCTCTCATTTCAGATTCCTCTGTAAATACTGTCATCATGGGGCTTATTAATTTACCTCCAGAAACTCCTCCATCTGTATTCTGAGCTCTTGCAGCTCTGGAGCAGCCAACGTCTGATGGATTGAAGCTATCCGAGACTGCAGCCGGTAGAACTCCTCCAACAAGCTATCTTCAGACAACCTAGGAGCAAAACCAGATCTGGTCAGACACATAAATAAACCAATGTGTCTGTATAATTACAGCTCAAAAATAACTTTCAAGCTCTTTTAACCTCCAATAGAACAGAAAAGAATCTAAAAAGCAGAATAATAAGGAATGTAACAACTCGGCTCCTTGCCACTTACCAAACATAAAATATATAAACGTTGTTAGCATTCGCCATACATTGTTATTAGAATGACGGGGGAGTCTGCCACACCCCGATTTATTACTAGGAAAAAATACAAGAAGCAGAACTAGCATTCTTGACAAAGGCTTCAATAGCCGAAATCTTAGGTTCCATTTTTTTTATTACTAAACACATTTTTTTTTGCATAGTGCTGCTTCTAGATTTTTTTTCTGGATTTATTATTTGCTGGATTAGGTCTGTTGTGTGTGCACTGTTGATAAAAGTCCAGTGCTGCTTCGTTACTGCAGTTTACCTGATTTCTTACTAGTTATAAAACCTTAGAGAAATTGTAGAACGCATCAATAAGATCCTAGGATGCGTACAATCCTCGGTGATTGATGTGGATGAAGCCCCCTGAAATCCATTCATCAAGCAAAGTCAGAGAGGCAAACCCGATGACGGGTTCCCTTTAAAATGTAAAAGCCCCTACTTAGCTACTAGAAAAAAATATGTTACATTGATGTGTCCACCTTTACTTTTCCATAATTTTTACAAAAAATCGGATACAATTTAGACTAATTCCCAAACAGACACAAATAGCATAAATAATACCCAACAGAGCAATGTAAATTTTTATTTTCAAAGTTGGAAGATAAGAGCAAAGTTAAGAAAGGACACATTTATATCCTGGAAAGCTGGGTAACAACTAATATCAATCTACATAGAGAAACAAAAAAATGTGCTGGCACTGCTATATACACCTCCCTCTCCAACATCACTGAAGGAGAGCTTACTCGCCTCTTTTCCAATTCGCACCTCACCACCTGTGCACTTGACCCCATCCCTTCCCACCTGCTCCCCAACCTCACTAACACGCTCATTCCAGCCCTAACCCATCTCTTCAACCTATCGCTCTCTTCTGGTACCTTCCCCTCTGCCTTCAAACATCATCACACCCATTCTCAAAAAAACTAACCTTGACCCAACTGCTATACCCAGCTATCGCCCCATATCACTGCTCCCGTTTGCTTCAAAACTCCTTGCGTAGCATGTCCATGCTCAACTTTCCTCCCACCTCTCATCTAACTCTCTCCTTGACAACCTCCAATCTGGCTTCCGCCCCCACCACTCCACCGAAACGGCCCTGACAAAAATTACTAATGACTTAGTCACAGCCAAAGCTAAGGCTTGGTTCCCATTGCGTTAATGGGAAAGCGCTAACGGACAGCGTTGCACGGCGAAATTAACGCCATGCAACGCGTCCGTTAGCGCGCCCATTCACGGCAATGGGAACGCGCAGCACTAGCGCGTGCCATGTTCGGCACGCGCTAGCGACGCGCCGGTGTTTCCTGGCGCGCCGCGGACGCTGCTTGCAGCGTCCGAGGCGCGCCCGCGGTCCGTTCCCCGCTCTCGCAGATCGGGGATCTGCGAGAGCGGGGACGTTACCGCGACCCCAGGACGCGGCCCCATTAAAAACATTCCGTTAGCGCAACCCGCTAGCGCTAGCGCGAAACGGATTGCACTAACGCAATGTGACCCTAGCCTTACAGACAGTTCTCCATCCTCCTCCTTCTCGACCTGTCCTCTGCCTTTGACACAGTCGATCACTGCCTACTGTTACAGATTCTTTCTTCCCTTGGCATCAAAGACCTTGCCCTGTCCTGGATTGCCCCATACCTGTCCAACCGCACATTTAGCGTTTCCCACTCCCACACTACCTCCTCATCCCGCCCTCTCTCTGTTGGAGTCCCTCAAGGCTCTGTCCTAGGGCCCCTACTTTTTTCCATCTATACCCTTGGCCTAGGACAACTCATAAAGTCTCTTGGCTTCCAGTACCACCTGTATGCAGACGACACTCAGATCTACCTCTCTGGCCCAGATGTCACCTCCCTGCTGTCCAGAATCCCGAAGTGTCTGTCAGCCATATCCTCCTTCTTCACCTCTCGCTTCCTAAAACTCAATGTAGACAAAACTGAACTCATCATCTTTCCCCCACCTCACGCATCCCCCCTACCCGATCTATCTATTATGGTAAACGGCATCACGCTCTCTCCCACACCTGAAATCCGCTGCCTTGGGGTAACTCTCGAACCTGCCCTGTCCTTCAAACCTCACATCCAAGCTCTTGCCACCTCCTGTCACCTCCAACTCAAAAATATTGCCAGAATCTGTTCCTTCCTCAGCCCACAATCTACCATAACTCTTGTGCATGCTCTCATCATCTCCCGCCTCGATTACTGCAACACCCTCCTCTGTGGCCTCCCAGCTAACTCTCTTGCACCACTCCAGTCTGTCCTCAACTCTGCTGCCCGGCTAGTCCACCTCTCTCCTCGCTACTCCCCTGCTTCTCCCCTCTGCAAATCCCTCCACTGGCTCCCAATTCCCCAACGAATCCAGTTCAAACTACTAACACTGATCTACAAAGCCATCCACAACCTGTCCCCTCCCTAAATCTCTGAACTAATCTCCCAATATCTTCCCTCACGTAATCTTCGATCCTCCCAAGACCTCCTACTCTCCTCCCCACTTATTCGTTCCTCACACAACCGCCTCCAAGATTTCTCCCGAATATCCCCCATCCTCTGGAATTCCATGCCTCAACACGTTCGTTTATCCACCACCCTTGTATCCTTCAGAAGGAACCTGAAAACCCATCTCTTCAGGAAAGCCTACAGCCAACAATAACCGAGCCGCCGCCTCACCACCGCCAGAGCCGCCGCCTCACCACCGCCAGAGCACCCGCCTCACCACCGGCAGAGTCGCCGCCTCACCCCTACCTTCTGTCTCTTCCCCACTATCCCATAGAATGTAAGTCCGCAAGGACAGGGTCCTCTCCCCTCTGTACCAGTCCGTCACTGTAAACCTGTTTACTGTAAACGATATCTATAACCCTGTATGTAACCCCTTTCTCATGTACAGCACCATGGAATTAATGGTGCTATATAAATAAATAATAATAATAATAATACACTGGCCAAGTATTCACCAAAGTGATAGCTTCAAGTTCAGCACATGGTGGTTTAAAATCCAATAGATAATAGGAAGTGAAGTCCGGCACATTTTACATGGATACGATGACTTTTAAACTTTATTCCCCATAATAAAAGGTAAAATCCAAGACAATCAAAAACGAGGAATTCTGATGTTTCCAGTTCGTGTTGCCCATACCCAATATTTTTTATTGTAAATCCATTAAAATATAAATGGTACTGAAGAGTTTTTCTGATGCTTTTCGAGTTGATCTAAATCTTAATCAACTAAGAGTCAGATTGACTCAAAACACATCACAAAAACTCTTCTGTACCATCTATATTTTAATGGATTTGCAATAAAGATTTTTGGGTTTTAAACCACCAAGTACTAGACTTCAAGTTATCATTGGGCTTTATCAGTCCGGAGCCTCAACAACTTAGTCCGTGCACTATCACCTGCAAGTTGGATCAATACCCAGTGGTGCTCAGGAACACCACAAGCACTGTGCAAACTTCAGTCATGTAGATAACGATAAGGCGACACTCACCACTGATAAATGGACTTCTTTTACTGCTTATTCATAGTCAACAGATGCAAAAACGAGACATCAAAAGATACGAAATAGAGATAAGGTGCATGTTTCTATTTTGCATCTTGTGACAATGAATGAACTATTAAAGGTGTAAAAACATCAGTGGTGAGGGCCACATTATCTTCATATGCCGGAGTAAAGAATCTCCAGATGTGACCACCACAATGCCTAACACAGAAAATTTGCAGATTTTTAACAATTTGAGAGCAGAGAACAAATCAAGAATAAATATTTTCTGGTGATTGTGTTTTTTTTATTCTTCTTTGCATATGTGTATTGCTTTGTGTTTCGTGTAAAGTAGAATGCAGAGCCACATGTTTTTAGCTGATGTGAAGAGGGGAGTGTAAGTTCATAAAAGCAAACCATTCACTTATTTTCAGTTCCATATATATATATATAATTACGGGTGACTTCAAACAACGGTCAGTGATCGCTTCTTGTAATTTTCAATAAAGAGATTGGCTCGGGCTCACAGATAAATGATTCCGTGATTTCGGAAAACCTCTGGGACACATCTGTTAAATATGAAGGCGATACAGAATGTGAACCGTGGAAATACGGTACCATATGTAGAAAGAAAGCATGGCTGAAATCAGTAAGGGTATCAGAGTAAGGATGAATGCTTCCAGATCTGAAGCAGATAAAGTTTATACAGGGGTGAATTATATGATATACAAGCATTTTCCTAAAATTTATATCCAAGGAAATGAAGAAAATTCACTGTTCATGTGGAAATAGATCAGTCTTCTATGTGAAAATAAAATATGCACCAAGAAGCTTATATATTGAATAGTTCTGTATATATTATGTTCGAGTAATACTAGCTACAGTGGCTATAAAAAGTCTACACTCTCCTGGTAAAATGCCCAGTGTTTGTAGTTTAAAAAAAATAAATCATACCATGAAAAATAATTTCTGAACTTTTTCCACCGTTATTCTCCCCCATAATCTGTAGTAATCCACTGAGAAACAAACAAAAATCAATTTGAGGGGAAAATAAAAATAACAAAATTAAAATAATGTGGTTGCATAAATATGAACACCTTCTTATAATTGGGGATGTCGTTTTGTTCAGAATTATCCAGTCACATATAAAACATATAAAGTTTCTGTTCTTGTAGGATTTTCCTGAGATTTTCAAAGCTATATTTTACACTAAACTCCACAGTCTGTAAACAGCATACAACAAAGCAAAGGGATCTCATTTATGAAAGTTTGATCAGTAAAAGGGTATAAAAAATTTCCAGTACATTAGATCTACCATGGACACTGAAGACAGTCATCAATAAGTGGCAAAAATTTGGCACACTAGTAATGTTTCCTAGAACTGGACATCCCTCAAAAATTGATTGAAAGACAAGAAGAAAATTGGTTCTAGAGGAGTGTACAGAAACACTGATGAAGCTGAAGAAATTTCTGGCAAGTACTGGTTGTGTACTGCATGTGACAGTAATCTCCCATATTCTTCATATATCTGACCTGCAGGTAGGGTGGCAGTACAGAAGAATTTTCTTGCAAAAAAAATCCAAGCACATGGGAAAATGTGTTATGGTCTAATGAGACCAAGGTTAAAACATTTTGATCATTACTCCAAAAACGTATGTTTGGCACAAAGCTCTTACTGAACATACATTTCAGTAGGCCAACATTTCGGATTTTAAAATCATTTTTCAAGCTGGTGTTATAAAGTATTCTAATTTACTGAGATAATGACTTTTGGGTTTTCATTGGCTGTAAGCCATAATCATCAACATTAACAGAAATAAACACTTGAAATAGATCACTTTGTTTGCAAAGACTCTATATAATGTATGAGTTTGGCCATGACCAATCAGCGACGGGCACAGTCCGGCCGCGAAATGGACGCTCCCTACTCCCCTGCTGTCAGTGCCCGCTCCATACTCCCCTCCAGTCAGCGCTCACACAGGGTTAATGGCAGCATTAACGGACCGCGTTATGCCGCGGTGTAACGCACTTCGTTAACGCTGCTATTAACCCTGTGTGACCAACTTTTTACTATTGATGCTGCCTATGTAGCATCAATAGTAAAAAGATCTAATGTTAAAAATAATAATAAAAAATAAAAAATCATAATATACTCACCCTCTGTCGGCCCCCGGATACAGCCCAGGCCTTTCCCGCTCCTCGCGATGCTCGGGTCCATGCATTGCGGTCTCGCGAGATGATGACGTAGTGGTCTCGCAAGACCGCTACGTCATCATCTCACGAGACCGCAATGCACTCTTGGGACCAGAGCGTCGCAAGGAACATTAGTAAACGCCTGGGCTGGATCCGGGGGCCGATGGAAAGTAAGTATATAACTATTTTTTATTTTAATTCTTTTTTTAACAGGGATATGGTGCCCACATTGCTATATACTATGTGGGCTGTGTTAGATACTGCGTGGGCTGTGTTATATACTACATCTCTGTGCTATATACTATGTGGGCTGTGCTATATACTACGTGGCTGTGGTATATATTACGTGGCTGGGCAATATACTACATCGCTGTGCTATATACTATACTGGGTTATATACTGCATGGGCAGTGTTATATACTATATCTCTGTGCTATATACTACGTGGCTGTGCAATATATTACGTGGCTTGGCAATATACTACGTGGCTGGGCAATATATTACGTGGCTGGGCAATGAACTACTTGTCTGTGCTATATACTACGTGTCTGTGCTATATACTACGTGGCTGTGCTATATACTACGTGGCTGTGCTATATACTACGTGGCTGGGCAATATACTACGTGGCTGGGAAATATACTATGTGGCTGGGCAATATTGTACGTGGCTGGGCAATATACTATGTGGCTGTGTTATATACTACATGGGCAGTGTTATATACTATGTCGCTATGCTATATACTACGTGGCTGTGCAATATACTACGTGGCTGTGCAATATATTACGTGGCTGGGCAATATACTATGTGTCTGTGCTATATACTACGTGTCTGTGCTATATACTACGTGGCTGGGCAATATACTACGTGGATGGGCAATATACTACATGGCTGAGCAATATACTACGTGGCTGGGCAATATACTACGTGGCTGGGCAATATACTACGTGGCTGTGCTATTTACTACGTGGGCTGTGTTATATACTACGTGGGCTGTGTTATACGCTACTTGGCTGCACTATATTTCTCTGCTGTATCTAAGCATCATGAATCGTGGTATGTTTTAAAGAGGGGGGCCCACTGAGACTCTTTCGCCCGGGCGCTCAAAAACCTGGAGCCGGCCCTGGCTTCACTGATTGGTCACGCACGGCCGCAAACTATCAGCGACAGGCGCAGTCCGCCCGCGAATTGGCGCGGAATTTGAACTATGCTGCGCTAAATGGTCGCGGCTGGCCGGCCGAATCCTTTGTATAAATTGCATTATTCTGAAAACTTCATAAATAAATTACCATATATACTCGAGTATAAGCCGAGATTTTCAGCCCACTTTTTTGGGCTGAAAGTGACCCTCTCGGCTTATACTCGAGTCATTGTCAGCGGGGGGTCGGAGGGGGAGCGGCGCGGTGACATACTCACCTGCTCCTGGCGCTGTCCCTGCATGTCCCATGGTCTCCGGGAGTCGGCGGCATCTTCCTGTGTTCAGTGGTCACGTGGTGCCGCTCATTAAAGTAATGAATATGGATGCATATTCATTACTGTAATGAGCGGTACGTGACCACTGAACACAGGAAGATGCCGCCGGCTCCCGAAGACCATCTGACAGTGAGACGCTGCCAGGGACCGCACCGGGAGCAGGTGAGCAGGTGAGTATATCGGGGGAGGAGAGCATTGCGCGATAGTCACCTTCCTTGTTCCACCACTGCGCGCTGCTCTGTCTTCCATCCTCTCCACTTACTGTTCAGGTCAGAGGGCGCAATGACGCAATTAGTGTGCGTGACGCCCTCTGCCTGAACAGTCAATGCAGAGGATGGAAGACAGAGCGGCGCGTGGAACGAGGAAGATGACTATTGCAAGTGCCGGGGGCCTGAGAGAAGAGAGGTGAGTATGTGATTTTTTTTATTTTAATCGCAGCAACAGCATATGGGGCAAATGTGTGGAGCATCTTATGGGGCCACAATGTATGGAGCATCGTATGGGGCCACAATGTATGGAGCATCTTATGGGGCCACAATGTATGGAGCATCGTATGGGGCCACAATGTATGGAGCGTCGTATGGGGCCACAATGTATGGAGCATCTTATGGGGCCACAATGTATGGAGCATCTTATGGGGCCACAATGTATGGAGCATCGTATGGGGCCACAATGTATGGAGCATCGTATGGGGCCATAAAATATGGAGCATCTTATGGGGCATAATGTATGGAGCATCTTATGGGTCATAATGTATGGAGCATCTTATGGGGCATAATGTGTGGAGTATCTCATGGGGCATAATGTGTGGAGCATCTTATTGGGCCATAATGTAAGAAGCATCTTTTGGGGCCATCAACCTTTGTGCAGCATTGTATGGGGCAAATGTTTCCATGGAGCACTTATGGGGCCATTATTAACCTTTGTGCAGCATTATATGGGGCATATTTTGTATGGAGCATCTTATGGGGCCCATCATGAACTGTATGGAGCATTATATGGGGCTCCTGATTCAATATGGATATTCAAAAACACTTAACCTACTGATGTCTCAATTAATTTTACTTTTATTGATATCTATTTTTATTTTTTTACATTTACCGGTAGCTGCTGCATTTTCTACCCTAGGCTTATACTCGAGTCAATAAGTTTTCCCAGTTTTTTCTGGCAAATTAGGGGGGTCGGCTTATACTCAGGTCGGCTTATACTTGAGTGTATACGGTACATACATATTCTAGAATACCCGATGCGTTAGAATCGGGCCACCATCTAATTGAAGAATAATTGTGAGCCCATGTCCAGATACATACAGACTTATTGCACTTACTTGCTGGCGCTGTGAACGTGTTGCAGTTTGTCTGCAAATGAAAGGAATCTTGGATCTTTTTTTTGGACTTCCTTTAAAAACAAAGAGAAAGTTAGAAAGAAAACATAATCTAAAGTAAAACCTCAGGACAAACAATGCAAGCGGCCCGTAATGCCAAATCATTAAGTTTATGACGTCTGAAGTCAGTTCCTGTTTCTTTCTAATCAGTACTAAGCTGACAAAAAATTAGTAACAGAACATTTTATTGTAAAATGATGGCGGTAATATAACGAGTGCCGATAAATATGGCTTCTATTACACCGACCCAGCCTTTCCTGGCTCCTAAAGCAATGCTTCACTAGTAGTGATGAGCGAGTGTGCTCGTTATTCGAGTTCTCCGAGCATGCTCGGAAGTTCTCAGAGTATTTTGGGCGTGCTCGTAGATTATGTTTGAGTCCCCGCAGCTGCTTGATTTGCGGCTGCTAGACAGCATGAATACATGTGGGGATTCCCTAGCAACCAGGCAACCCCCACATGTATTCAGGCTGTTTAGCAGCCACAAATCATGCAGCTGCGGGGACTCAAATGTGGCACCCCAGGAGTTCGGGTACCACAGTAGTGCTGCCTTCCTCTCGGGGAGGGTAGTGATATGCCTGGAGACAAGCGAGATTTCCTTTGGCAGGTTATCACACACACAACACCTTCCAAATCCAGGACAGGAGGGGGAGCTCAAAACCCTGTTTTAGGGCAGCTTTCCTGAATAAAGATCCTGGTTTGGAGGAGGGGTTAGGCTAGTCTGGAGCAGACAGTGAAGGGAAAGGAGCAGAGGAGAGATTGAGAGCTCAGGGAGACTACAATAGAGCCTCCTAGGAGCCACCGCGCAGAAACCGGGTGCCGGGAGCCCTAGGCTGTGGGGAGCTGTAAGGCCCATAGCAGAACCAGAGGGCATAGGACTGCATGTAAATTGCCGACACCACACCTGAGGCACAGCAGCAATTTAGACCCTGGAGTCACCGTGTAAGAGACCCCAAGAGTACAGCTCAAGCTGCCTGCCGTGCAGGTTCTGTCCCAGGACAGGAAAGAGAGAAAGGAGTACTTGGCCAGCAAACTACAGGTAGCAAGGTATCAGAAATCCAGCGCATAGTGGAAGGCTACCAACCTGACCTGCCAAGGGGATTTCGCTGGACTGTGGATTACCACCTTCAGTAAACCAGGTAAAGACTTTACCACACTGTGTTCTCTACTTATTCAACGGCTTATACCATCTGGCCAATATACCTTGGGTGCCCTGGGGACCCCGCTTCACCTGTGGGAAGCGTCACCATCACAGCTGCATCAACATCCCCCAAATGACCTCTTTGAAGCAGCGTCGGTCACCCTGACCGAAAACCACAGGTGGCGTCATGAATAGACTACATCATACCAAACCCCCTTAAATGAGTCCCAGGGCCACGGACCGGGTCGCAGCCACCGTGACATCCCCTTTAAGACCGGACCCGGTACCGAGTACCCCACTGCCCTGGCGGGCGACTCACAAACATAATCTACAAGCAAGGCCAAAATACTCGGAGAACGCCCGAGCATGCTCGGAAAACTCAAGTAACGAGCACACTCGCTCATCACTACTCACTAGTCAAAATTATTTTACCGCTAGGGAGAATAAAGCTGTGGATGCAACATATTTTGGGTCTCTAAGTAGTTTGCATGTACCTTACTAGTCTTGATAAATCCCCTCCGCACCGCTCATGTGCTTCCCCATCCTTGCTGCAAAACCAGAGCACTTAGGTTATGTACAAGCAACACAAGAGAACTCAATGAAGTTTTCCTACGCAGAGATATTTTTTTTTTCCTGAAGCAGCTTCAATGGCGGTTTGGCTGTTGTTTTTGCGGTGGCTCCGCTACCAGCGTCTTTTTTCCAGAATTTATAATATAAATAGAGAGTGGCTTCCTAGTAAAAATTGACCAAAGGATGAACATGTAATTTCTTTTAACGGTTTCACAGGTTACAAACCCTAAAACGATTAAAAGAAGTAAAAAAAAAAAACAGAACATGGCACAGCAAAGTGTTTTTACATTGCTGTGCAATATGTTCATTCTTTAGGTGTTTCGCAGCACTTTTTGAGGCGGTTTCTAGGTGTAATCTGACTGAAAAATTCACTGTGTGCACAAATCCTTATTGGTAAAAGGTTATAGTGGCTTTGTAGCCAAAAATATGCCTCTATGTCTTGTAAAACGGCATCAAAATGGGGTAACCTGGCATTACGTAGTAGAGACTAGTAGCAGCAGTAACAGCGGAGCCATATAGCAGCAGACTGCTGAAAAATATAGTTCATAAAAATGGACTTCTGGATTGCAACACTCACTGGTGAGGTCTGAGCCCTAATGGAGGTGATCTTAGCACACAACTGTTCATTGACGTGGATTTCTATGACAGATCTGTCACACGCAGGTCGGAGATCACCATCTGCAATACTAAACTCTACCTGTGGCCTTCAGATTCTGCAGCAATGGAAACACGATTCTATCACTATTCACTACCTGGCAATCGCACTTTCCTGCCCAATTTCCTATAACGCTCTCTGGGGTACTAATGGCCTGGCGTTGGTCTGTGGTGCAGTAACTCATAGAAATGAGACTGTAGAGTTGGTGCAAATCCTCTTACCTGCCGGCATCTGCAGCTCTTCTTTTGATTGTTTGGCCTGGAGTGAGGTCATAATTGCAGCGTGACATACATGTGACATCACTCCAGGCTGGCCAATCAAAAGAAGAGCAGCAGCCATTGGCAGGTAAGAGGTGGTCCTCCCGCTCCCATGCAGCGATCATAGGCCACAATGTGACATGTGAGTAGTTTCACACCAGCTCTACCTCTGAGCAATAGACAATCCCATATCATGTCCATGTGCCATAATAAGTCTTACAGGGCTGTTCATATATATATATATATATATATATATATATATATATATATATATATATATATATACCGTACAGACCAAAAGTTTGGACACACTTTCTCATTTAAAGATTTTTCTGTATTTTCATAACTATGACAGCTGTACATTCACACTGAAGGCATCAAAACTATGAATTAACACATGTGGAATTATATACTTAACAAAAAAGTGTGAAACAACTGAAAATATGTCTTATAGTCTAGATTTCCCATAGTTTGTAAGCTTGCCCCATAGTTTGTAAGCTTGCGAGCAGGGCCCTCACTCCTCTTGGTATCTATTTTGAACTGTGATTTCTGTTATGCTGTAATGTCTATTGTCTGTACAAGTCCCCTCTATAATTTGTGAAGCGCTGCGGAATATGTTGGCGCTATATAAATAAAAATTATTATTATTATTATTATTATTATTCAAAGTAGCCATCTTTTGCTTTGATGACTGCTTTGCACACTCTTGGCATTCTCTTGATGAGCTTCAAGAGGTAATCACCGGGAATGGCTTTCACTTCACAGGTGTGCCCTGTCAGGTTTAATAAGTGGGATTTCTTGCGTTACAAATGGGGTTGGGACCATCAGTTCTGTTGTGCAGAAGTCTGGTGGATACACAGCTGATAGTCCTACTGAATAGACTGTTAGAATTTGTATTATGGCAAGAAAAAAGCAGCTTAGTAAAGAAAAACGAGTGGCCTCATTACTTTAAGAAATGAAGGTCAGTCAGTCCGAAAAATTGGGAAAACTTTGAAAGTGTCCTCAAGTGCAGTGGCAAAAACCATCAAGCGCTACAAAGAAACTGGCTCACATGAGGACTGCCCCAGGAAAGGAAGACCAAGAGTCACCTCTGCTTCTGAGGATAAGTTTATCCGAGTCACCAGCCTCAGAAATTGCAGGTTGACAGCAGCTCAGATTAGAGACCAGGTCAATGCCACCCAGAGTTCTAGCAGCAGACACATCTCTGCAACAACTGTTAAGAGGAGACTTTGTGCAGCAGGCCTTCATGGTGAAATAGCTGCTAGGAAACCACTGCTAAGGGCAGGCAACAAGCAGAAGAGACTTATTTGGGCTAAAGAACACAAGGAATGGACATTAGACGAGTGGAAATCTGTGCTTTGGTCTGATGAGTCCAAATTTGAGATCTTTGGTTCCAACCACCGTGTCTTTGTGCGACGCAGAAAAGGTGAATAGACGGACTCTACATGCCTGGTTCACACCGTGAAGCATAGAGAAGGAGGTGTGATGGTGTGGGGGTGCTTTGCTGGTGACACTGTTGGGGAATTATTCAAAATTGAAGGCATACTGAACCAGCATGGCTACCACAGCATCTTGCAGCAGCATGTTATTCCATCCGGTTTGCGTTTAGTTGGACCATCGTTTATTTTTCAACAGGACTATGAACCCAAACACACCTCCAGGCTGTGTAAGGGCTATTTGACCAAGAAGGAGAGTGATGGGGTGCTACGCCAGATGACCTGGCCTCCACAGTCACCAGACCTGAACCCAATCGAGATGATTTGGGGTGAGCTGGACCGCAGAGTGAAGGCAAAAGGTCCAACAAGTGCTAAGCATCTCTGGGAACTCCTTCAAGATTTTGGAAGACCATTTCCGGTGACTAACTCTTGAAGCTCATCAAGAGAATGCCAAGAGTGTGCAAAGCAGTCATCAAAGCAAAAGGTGGCTAATTTGAAGAACCTAGAATATAAGACATATTTTCAGTTGTTTCACACTTTTTTGTTAAGTATATAATTCCACATGTGTTAATTCATAGTTTTGATGCCTTCAGTGTGAATGTACAATTTTCATAGTCATGAAAATACAGAAAAATCTTTAAATGAGAAGGTGTGTCCAAACTTTTGGTCTATACTGTATATACTGTATATATGCATTGGCGGAGAGAATTTGGGCCCTTTACAGTCTAACAGCTCATCATAATGTACAATTCCAGCTGCTTCTCATTTGGTAGTGCCCCCCATGTCTCTTGTCTTGAGCACACGCTGCCCCGATGATACGTCCGCCCCTGTATATATGTGGTTGTGATGTTTGGGTGTCCATATGTTACTTGTCATGTGGTGATACTGAGGTCTGCTCACAGGACATTATATTGCTATACAGACTTCTACATGATGGCAGATTATATACCAGTCGTTCCTGGAAACTATTGTAAGTTTCATTGATTTCCCTTTCTAACCTGCTATAATTCATGATCACTTTGTGTTACAATCTAGAACGATTCTCCTCAGCTTGTTTTATCTATAAGTAATGGCACACTTATTGATGTGCTACTAGGTTTTATTCAATTTCTCAGATTTTAAATCTTTATGGGAAAAAAATGGATGACAAGATTTAACAAATGAGCCGGCCACCTTACAAACCGCTGAAAGCACCGATCATGGCCACTTAAGTCTCTATTCTAATGGAATACTGTATGCATCAGGGTATATACAACTTGGCATAAATGATAGGTCTCTGCAGACTGATAATAAGTCATATTACATGAGTCACAGGGCATCTCTTCTTAATGATTATGCAATGCATATCCAGCACAATTCAATGAATATTGTTATTTCTCACATATTATTGTGGCTTTTATGACACATTTTAGTGCTACTATTAATTATTTTTGCCTAAAATAAAAATAAAATCCCGAATACAGAGAAGTTCCCCAAAATATACAAAAAAGGAACTGTTCTCTCCTTCCTTACAAATAGTATGAGATTGTGACCACCACAATATGTATGTACGGCGTAGGGATTCAATTTTCAATCTTCCAGAATCCGTCCTTTCCTCAACCCTCACTCTGCCAAAATGCTTATGCATGCCCTCATCATCTCCCGCCTCGACTACTGCAACATCCTCCTCTGTGGCCTACCTTCTAACACTCTCACACCCCTCCAGTCCATCCTTAACTCTGCTGCCCGACTAATTAATCTATCTCCTCGCTACACTCTTGCTTCCCCTCTTTACAAATCCCTTCACTCCAATTTCCCAGCGTATCCAGTTTAAACTACTAAGGCTACTTTCACACTAGCGTCGTACGACCCACGTCGCAATGCATCGTTTTGCAGAAAAAACGCATCCTGCAAAGTTGTTTGCAGGATGCGTTTTTTCTCCATAGGCTTGTATTAGCGACGCATTGTGACGCATTGCCACACGTCGCAACTGTCGTGCGATGGTTGCGTCGTGTTGTGGCGTACGTCGGCACCAAAAAACGTTGCTTGTAACGTTTTTTGGTGCGTTGTGTCCGCCATTTCCGACCACGCATGCGCGGCCGGAACTCCGCCCCCTCCTCCCCGCAACTCACAATGGGGCAGCGGATGCGTTGTAATAAGGCATCCGCTGCCCCCGTTGTGCTGCGTTGGTACAGGATGCGTCGGTACGTTGGCCCGACGCACTGCGACGGGCCGACGCTAGTGTGAAAGTAGCCTTAGGCTACTGCGACGGGCCAACGCATCCTGTGCCAACGCAGCACAACGGGGGCAGCGAATGCATTATTACAACGCATTCGCTGCCCCATTGTGAGTTGCGGGGAGGAGGGGGCGGAGTTCCAATGCGCAATACGTTTGCAATGCATCGCTAATACAAGCCTATGGAGAAAAAACTTTTTCTGCAAAACGACGCATTGCGACGTGCGTCGTACGACGCTAGTGTGAAAGTAGCCTTACACTGACCTACAAAGCCATCCATAACCTTTCTCCTCCGTATATTTCTGAACTAGTAATCTCCCAATATCTTCCCTCATGTAATCTCCGATCCTCCCAAGACCTTCTTCTCGCCTCCACACTTTTTCGCTCCTCACCCAATCGCCTCCAAGATTTCTCCCCCCCATCTTCTGGAATTCTGTGCCCCAACGTGTCCGGTTATCCACCACATTTGGATCCTTCAGACAGAACCTGAAAACCCACCTCTACAAGAAAGCTTCCAACCTGTAATGACCACACGACCACCTCAACACCATTGGAGCTACTGCAATCCTCGACCTACTGCCTCCTTCCCAATAATCCTGTAGAATGTAAGCCCGCAAGGGCAGGGTCCTCTCCCCTCTGTACCAGTCTGTCATTGTTAGTTTGCTTACTGTAAGTGATATTTGTATTTTGATGTAACCCCTTCTCATGTACAGCACCATGAAATCTATGGTACTATAAAAATAAATAATAATAATCTAATTTTTGTCCCAAAATACGTTTCCATTTAGCCTTTGTCCGTTTCAGCACAGTTCATCCACATACCATCACTACAAAATGCAAGAGATTCATCCCGGGTTTGTTGGCTTTTGTGTCAGCAAGTTTGAGCAGAGATGACACACGAAAACCAGCCGCATTCCCAGCATAGCCGCCCTGCAAAGACAAAAAGTAACACAAGGTGCAGTGGACTGTGAGAAAACACCTTACAAAGGGGGAAACGCGACCTACTCCGTCATCTCCCCTAACCTTTCTGTTTAGAGGAGATGACAATCTAATTGTTCCTCTTGCACCATAAAGACAGGTGAAGTTAAAGGCGCTGAAGCTGCAATACCAGACATAGCCCAAGGACAAAAAAGATGTTTCAGCAAAAAAAATTTCTTTAAAAAACACAGATGCTCTCTTCGAGTCTCATACAACCCCTGTAATCCATGGATTCTCAGATGTCATGCTCACTTATCAATCCAACAAACATGATATTTCTTTTATGATGTGTTACAGCTAAGTACAGATGAAAAGCTTTATGGTAACTGGATATTCTTTATGACAATGCAGGTTGTTAAAGTGGAAAACGTGCTTGTGACACAATTGATAGACTGGTGCGATTAAAGAGGAGACTTGTCACAAATATATCATTCTTTACCTGATGTTCTCCTGAATCTGGCATTGTATTTCTTTTATTGTTACACTGGGGCAGAGAGGAAGACCCTGGCGATAGGGAGCAGGGACAGGGGTTCACCTCCGAACATAAACCTGAGTCTGATCATTGAACTCCCTATCGTCCCTAGATGGGTCCTTCCCCCCTCGTGCTTGATCATGTGCCTAAGCTCTTGACAACATGAGGAAGGTATGACAAACAGTGGGAAAATAGCACTCCTCAGCTTCTCCAACAGAAACGAACACCACAGCTTCTACATAGACTGGCTCCTTCAAAGAGGTCAATATAGATGAACTATAACCAGCAAGGAATGAAGTTAGCAGTGGGTTTATATGGTGGAATGGAGTGGTCACAAGGTGCTGCAGCTGAGAACTCAAGCTCCGAGTTCACAACCAGAAGAGAAAGGGTCATGAGTGAATATACTCGTTACTCAAGATTTCTCGAGCACGCTCGGGGGGTCTTCCGAGTATTTTTTAGTGCTCGGAGTTTTAGTTTTTATTGCCGCAGCTGAATGATTTACATCTGTTAGCCAGCATAAGTACATGTGGGGATTCCCCAGCAAGCAGGCAACCCCCACATGTACTTATGCTGGCTAACAGATGTAAATCATTCAGCTGCGGCAAGAAAAATGAAAACTCCGAGCACTAAACAATACTCGGAGGACATCCGAGCATGCTCGAGAAATCTCGAGTAACGAGTATATTCGCTCATCACTAGTCCTTAACTCTTTCAGCACTGAAAGAAACTAAATCCACTCCAATTCAAGGTAAACAACAAACTGATCTTAAAGAGGACCTGAGATGTAATAAACGTTGTGACCTTCTGATCCCAGATCCCCCAGGAGTCACATCAGGACTTGACACACCAGAGACACTTATTTCTGCACCTCTCCGCTCCAGGATAAGTCCTCCTCTTCCCTGTATGTACCGTAAATAGCATCTTGTTAGACAAGTGGACGTGGGCCTCAACTTATCTTGAGGATCATGCCCAGTTGACTAAAATAATTAGATTTATATACAGGGAAGAGGGATCCATAACTCAGGAATGGAGAGGAGCAGAAATAAAGAGTAAAACAATGCCAGATTCAGGAGAACAGCAAAATTCACACCAGGTTAAAAACACACTTTCTTGGTGAAACAAAGCCCTTCTTGTGTATTGTCTGTGTCTGGTACTGCAGTTTAGTCCTGTGAATACTGACCTCTGGTAACATATGCCCTAGCCACTTCTGTTGTATTGCTCTCTGAAGCAGAATACAGAAAGTCATGGATGGACACTTATAGTGGTCAAAAGACCCCACTGACTTATAATGGGTCAATTGGGTTTACATCATGGAGTCTGTTATTTTACCGTATGCTGCTCTATTTTTATGAAAGTTATGATGAAATCCAAACAGATATGAACATTTATTGTTACTAATGGGTTTCTACTCTGTACACAGCTTATATTCTCTTTGCACTATACTGAAGTGTGAATCTGTCAAATAATGTAGCACGGTCAGGATAAGGGCAGGTGCAGATGACAGTCCGTGGAAATTAGACTGCACTAACATGTCATCCAAGTGCAGTTTGATGGTTTCCACGGACTCACTGACTTGCATGGCTGAGTGTGATCCAAAAATCGGATGAAACTTGGACATGCAGTTGTTTTTTCCTTGGAAATGTGCGCTGCCCCATAGAATAGCATTGGTCCAAGTGCAATCCGATGTTTTGTCAGATCACACTCGGACCAATAATATGGTCATCTGCTCGAGCCCTAAGAAAGTAAAGGTGCTTCTTACAAAATTAGAATATCATCAAAACGTTAATTTATTTCAGTTCTTCAATAGAAAAAGTGAAACTCCTATATTATATAGAGTCATTACAAACAGAGTGATCTATTTCAAGAGTTTATTTCTGTTAATGTTGATGATTATGGCTTACAGCCAATGAAAACCCAAAAGTCATTTTCTCAGTAAATTAGAATAATTAACAAAAAAAACTGCAAAGGCTTCCTAAGCATTTAAAAAGGTCACTTGTGGAGTAGGATCCACAATCATGGGGAAGACTGCTGACTTCACAGATGTCCAGAAGGCAGTCATTGACACACTCCACAAGGAGGGTAAGCCACAAAAGGCCATTGCTAAAGAAGCTGGCTGTTCACAGAGTGCTATATCCAAGCATATTAGTAGAAAGTTAAGTGGAAGGAAAAAGTGTGGTAGAAAAAGGTGCACAAGCAACCGGGATAACCACAGTTTTTAAAGGATTGTTAAGAAAAGCCCATTCAAAAATTTGGGGGAGATTCACAAGGAGTGGGCTGCTGCTGGAGTCATTGCTTCAAGAACCATCACACACAGAGGTATCCAGGACATGGGCTACAAGTGTCGCATTCCTTGTGTCAAGCCACTCATGACCAATAGACAACGCCAGAAGTGTCTTACCTGGGCCAAGGAGAAAAAGAACTGGACTGTTGCTCAATGGTCCAAGATGTTGTTTTCAGATGAAAGTAAATTTTGCATTTCATTTGGAAATCAAGGTCCCAGAGCCTGGAGGAAGAGTGGAGAGTCCACAATCCAAGCTGCTTGAGGTCTAGTATGAAGTTTCCACAATTGGTGATGGTTTGGGGAGCCATGTCCTCTGCTGGTGTAGGTCCACTGTGTTTTATCAAGACCAAAGTCAGCACAGTCATCTACCAGGAAATTTTAGAGCACTTCATGCTTTTCTCTGCCAACAAGGTTTTTGGAGATGGAACCTGTCCACACTGCCAAAAGTACCAATACCTGGTTTAAAAACAATAGTATCACTGTGCTTGATTGGCAGCAAACTCACCTGACCTTAACCCCATAGAGAATCTATGGGGTATTATTGAGAGGGAGATGAGAGACACCAGAACCAACAATGCAGACGAGCTGAAGGCTGCTATCAAAGCAACCTGGGCTTCCATAACACCTCAGCAGTGCCACAGGCTGATCGCCTCCATGCCACGCCGCATTGATGCAGTAATTGATGCAAAAGGAGTCCAGACCAAGTATTGAGTGCATTTACTGAACATACATTTCAGTAGAAGGCCAACATTTCACATTTTTAAATAATTCTTCAAGCTGGTGTTATAAAGTATTCTAATTTACTGAGATAATGACTTTTGGGTTTTCATTGGCTGTAAGCCATAATCATCAACATTAACAAAAATAAACACTTAAAATAGATCACTCTGTTTGTAATGACTCTATATAATATGAGTTTCACTTTTTGTATTGAAGAACTGAAATAAATAAATAAAGACAGCGTAAAGAGAATATGTCAGCATGCTGGAAAATAGCGATGGACGATGATTGCTGGGAGTGAAGAACTGGCTGATCCTCATATATACAGAGTTACAATATGTATGGAGCAAATCACTTACAGCGTTCATAAAGTTGCCAGCATCCAGTACCAGCTTCAGGATGAAATGAAGTTCTGTGCACTGCAGCAACTCTAAAAGAAACACAAATCAGAAATATCAGAACACCTTATATCTGAAACCATCAGATCACTATTTATATTTATTGCTGTAGATAACTGTATTCCGATTACACTGAGTTGGTATTTATATGGTAATTGTTTCTCATATTAAGGCCGGGGTCACACCAGCGAGTTTTACGGACGTGTGAGAGACGCAAAAACAACGCATTGCACACGGACCAATGATTCTCTATGGGGCAGCTCCTATCTGCCGTATATTTCTCGGCCGTATTTTATGGGCTGAGAAAATCGCAGCATGCTGAGATTGTCAGCGTATTCCGAGAAAAATCCGCCAATGAAAGTCAATGGGGGTGAGAAAAATACGGATTACACACGGACCAGCAGTGTGACTTGCGAGAAATACGCAGCGGTGTTCTATAGAGAAGCCGGCAATTCAGTGCGGTGTACAGTAAAATCACACTGACAGGTTAGAATAGAACAAATAAAATAAATGTTTACACATAGAATATATATATATATATATATATATATATATATATATATACAGTATATATGTCATTGACACACACATATATATATTTATATTTAACACAGAGCTAGATAGCATAAAAGCCGGTAATTCAATTGCCGGCTTTTGCTAACTCCTTACCAAACCCGACAGGATATGAGACATGGTTTACATACAGTAAACCATGGCATATCCATTATATTTTTACATATTCCTCACTAATAATGTTAGTAGTGTGTGTGTGCAAAATTTGGGAGATCTCGGTGTTAAAATAAAGGGTTAAATCGTGGAAAAAAACTGGCGTAGGCTCCCGCACAATTTTCTCCGCAAGAGTGGGAAAGCCAGTGACTGAGGGCAGAGATTAACCCCTTTACCCCCAAGGGTGGTTTGCACATTAATGACCGGGCCAATTTTTACAATTCTGACCACTGTCCCTTTGTGAGGTTATAACTCTGGAACGCTTCAACGGATCCCAGTGATTCTGACATTGTTTTCTCATGACATATTGTACTTCATGACAATGGTAAAAATTCTTTGATAGTACCTGCGTTTATTTGTGAAAAAAACGGAAATTTGGCGAAAATTATGAAAATTTCGCAATTTTCCAACTTTGAATTTTTATGCAATTAAATCACAGAGATATGTCACACAAAATACTTAATAAGTAACATTTCCCACATGTCTACTTTACATCAGCACAATTTTGGAACCAAAATTTATTTTTGTTAGGGAGTTATAAGGGTTAAAAGTTGACCAGCAATTTCTCATTTCTACAACACCATTTTTTTTTAGGGACCACATCTCATTTGAAGTCATTTTGAGGGGTCTATATGATAGAAAATACCCAAGTGTGACACCATTCTAAAAACTACACCCCTCAAGGTGCTCAAAACTATATTCAAGAAGTTTATTAACCCTTCTGGTGCTTCACAGGAATTTTTTGAATGTTTAAATAAAAATGAACATTTAACTTTTTTTCACAAAAGATTTAATTCAGCTCCAATTTGTTTAATTTTACCAAGGGTAACAGGAGAAAATAGACCCCAAACATTGTTGTACAATTTGTCCTGAGCACGACAATACCCCACATGTGGGGGTAAACCACTGTTTGGGCGCATGGCAGAGCTCGGAAGCGAAGGAGCGCCATTTGACTTTTCAATGCAAAATTGACTGGAATTGAGATGGGACGCCATGTTTCGTTTGGAGAGCCCCTGATGTGCCTAAACATTGAAACCCCCCACAAGTGACACCATTTTGGAAAATAGACCCCTTAAGGAACTTATCTAGATGTGTGGTGAGCACTTTGACCCACCAAGTGCTTCACAGAAGTTTATAATGTAGAACCGTAAAAATAAAAAATCATATTTTTTCACAAAAATTAACTTTCCGCCCCCAATTTTTTATTTTCCCAAGGGTAAGAGAAGAAATTGGACCCCAAAAGTTGTTGTACAATTTGTCCTGAGTACGCTGATACCCCATATGTGGGGGTAAACCACTGTTTGGGCGGATGGGAGAGCTCGGAAGGGAAGGAGCGCTGTTTGACTTTTCAATGCAAAATTGACAGGAATTGAGATGGGACGCCATGTTGCGTTTGGAGAGCCACTGATGTGCCTAAACATTGAAACCCCCCACAAGTGACACCATTTTGGAAAGTAGACCCCCTAAGGAACTTATCTAGAGGTGTGGTGAGCACTTTGACCCACCAAGTGCTTCACAGAAGTTTATAATGCAGAGCCGTAAAAATAAAACAAAAAATTTTTCCCACAAAAATTATTTTTTTAGCCCCCAGTTTTGTATTTTCCCGAGGGTAACAGGAGAAAGTGGACCCCAAAATTTGTTGCCCAATTTGTCCTGAGTGCGATGATACACCATATGTGGGGGGAACCACTGTTTGGGTGCATGGGAGGGTTCGGAAGGGAAGGAGTGCCATTTGAATGCAGACTTAGATGGAATGGTCTGCAGGTGTCACATTGCGTTTGCAGAGCCCCTAATGTACCTAAACAGTAGAAACCCCCCACAAGTGACACCATTTTGGAAAGTAGACCCCCTAAGGAACCTATCTACATGTGTGGTGAGCACTTTGACCCACCAAGGGCCTCACAGAAGTTTATAATGGAGAGCCGTAAAAATAAAACAAAAATTTTTTCCCACAAAAATTATTTTTTAGCCCCCAGTTTTGTATTTTCCCGAGGGTAACAGGAGAAATTGGACCCCAAAATTTGTTGTCCAATTTGTTCTGAGTGCGCTGATACCCCATATGTGGGGGGGAACCACTGTTTGGGCGCATGGGAGGGCTCGGAAGGGAAGGAGCTCCATTTGGAATGCAGGCTTAGATGGAATGGTCTGCAGGTGTCACATTGCATTTGCAGAGCCCCCAATGTACCGAAACAGTAGAAACCCCCCACAAGTGACACCATTTTGGAAACTAGACCCCCTAAGGAACTCATCTAGATGTGTTGTGAGAGCTTTGAACCCCCAAGTTTTTCACTACAGTTTGTAACGCAGAGCCGTGAAAATTGAAAAAAAAAATCTTTCCCCCCAAAATTATTTTTAGCCCCCAGTTTTGTATTTTCCCGAGGGTAAGAGGAGAAATTTGACCCCAAGAGTTGTTGTCCAATTTGTCCTGAGTACGCTGATACCCCATATGTTGGGGGGAACCACCGTTTGGGCGCATGGGAGGGCTCGGAAGGGAAGGAGTGCCATTTGGAATGCAGACTTAGATGGAATGGTCTGTAGGCGTCACATTGCGTTTGCAGAACCCCTAATGTACCTAAACAGTAGAAATCCCCCACAAGTGACCCCATATTGGAAACTAGACCCCCATGGAACTTATCTAGATGTGTTGTGAGAACTTTGAACCCCCAAGTGTTTCACTACAGTTTATAACGCAGAGCCGTGAAAATAAAAAATCTTTTTTTTTCCCACAAAAATTATTTTTTAGCCCCCAGTTTTGTATTTTCCCAAAGGTAACAGGAGAAATTGGACCCCAAAAGTTGTTGTCCAATTTGTCCTGAGTACGCTGATACCCCATATGTTGGGGTAAACCCCTGTTTGGGCACACGGGAGAGCTCGGAAGGGAAGAAGCACTGTTTTACTTTTTCAACGCAGAATTGGCTGGAATTGAGATCGGACGCCATGTCGCGTTTGGAGAGCCCCTGATGTGCCTAAACAGTGGAAACCCCCCAATTATAACTGAAACCCTAATCCAAACACACCCCTAACCCTTATCCCAATGGTAACCCTAACCACACCCCTATCCCTGACACACCCCTAACCCTAATCCTAAACCTATTCCCAACTGTAAATGTAATCTAAACCCTAACCGTAACTTTAGCCCCAACCCTAACTGCAGCCTTAACCCTAGCCCCAACCCTAACTTTAGCCCCAACCCAAACTGTAGCCCTAACCCTAGCCCTAACCATAGCCCCAACCCAAACTGTAGCCCTAACCCTAGCCCTAACCCTAACTTTAGCCCCAACCCTAACTGTAGCCTTAACCCTAGCCCTAACCATAGCCCTAACCCTAGCCCTAGCCCTAACCCTAGCCCTAACCCTAGCCCTAACCCTAGCCCAAACCCTAACCCTAGCCCTAACCCTAGCCCTAACCCTAGCCCAAACCCTAACCCTAGCCCTAACCCTAGCCCTAATGGAAAAATGGAAATAAATACATTTTTTTAATTTTTCCCTAACTAAGGGGGTGATGAAGGGGGGTTTGATTTACTTTTATAGCGGGTTTTTTAGCGGATTTTTATGATTGGCAGCCGTCACACACTGAAAGACGCTTTTTATTGCAAAAAATATTTTTTGCGTTACCAGATTTTGAGAGCTATAATTTTTCCATATTTTGGTTCACAGAGTCATGTGAGGTCTTGTTTTTTGCGGGACGAGTTGACGTTTTTATTGGTAACATTTTCGGGCACGTTACATTTTTTGATCGCTTTTTATTCCGATTTTTGCGAGGCAGAATGACCAAAAACCAGCTATTCATGAATTTCTTTTGGGGGAGGCGTTTATACCGTTCCGCGTTTGGTAAAATTGATAAATCAGTTTTATTCTTCGGGTCAGTACGATTACAGCGACACCTCATTTATATCATTTTTTTATGTTTTGGCGCTTTTATACGATAAAAACTATTTTATAGAAAAAATAATTATTTTTGCATCGCTTTATTCTCAGGACTGTAACTTTTTTTTTTTTTTGCTGATGATGCTGTATGGCAGCTCGTTTTTTGCGGGACAAGATGACGCTTTCAGCGGTATCATGGTTATTTATATCGGTCTTTTTGATCGCGTGTTATTCCACTTTTTGTTCGGCGGTATGATAATAAAGCGTTGTTTTTTGCCTCGTTTTTTTTTTTTTTCTTACGGTGTTCACTGAAGGGGTTAACTAGTGGGCCAGTTTTATAGGTCGGGCCGTTACGGACGCGGCGATACTAAATATGTGTACTTTTATTGTTTTTTTTTTTTATTTAGATAAAGAAATGTATTTAGGGGAATAATATTTTTTTTTTTTTTCATTATTTAGGAATATTTTTTTTTATTTTTTTTTACACATTTTGAAACATTTTTTTTTACTTTTTTACATTGTCCCAGGGGGGGACATCACAGATCAGTGATCTGACAGTGTGCACAGCACTCTGTCAGATCACTGATCTCACTTAGAGCACTGCAGGCTTCACAGTGCCTGCTCTGAGCAGGCTCTGTGAAGCCACCTCCCTCCCTGCAGGACCCGGATCCGCGGCCATCTTGGATCCGGGGCTGGAGGAAGCAGGGAGGGAGGTGAGACCCTCGCAGCAACGCGATCACATCGCGTTGCTGCGGGGGGCTCAGGGAAGCCCGCAGGGAGCCCCCTCCCTGCGGGAAGCTTCCCTATACCGCCAGCACATCGCGATCATCTTTGATCGCGGTGTGCCAGGGGTTAATGTGCCGGGGGCGGTCCGTGACCGCTCCTGGCACATAGTGCCGGATGTCAGCTGCGATAAACAGCTGACACCCGGCCGCGATCGGCGGCCCTCCCCCCGTGAG
Source organism: Ranitomeya imitator (assembly GCF_032444005.1). NCBI lineage: Eukaryota > Metazoa > Chordata > Amphibia > Anura > Dendrobatidae > Ranitomeya > Ranitomeya imitator. Next base: position 133,067,287 of record NC_091283.1, read on the forward strand.
CGCCGCCGATCGCGCTGGACGTACTATCCCGTCCATGGTCATGGGGGCCCACCCCACCTCGACGGGATAGTACATCCCATGTCAGAAAGGGGTTAAAGGGAACCTGTTACCCCGTTTTTTCGATATGAGATAAAAATATGGTTCAATAGGGCCTGAGCTCAACTTTACATCAGTACCTTTCATATCCCCCGATTCCCCACCTTTGCTGTGAAAATACCTTAGTAATCTCTCCATTTTCGTATGTCAATCACCCCGGTCCGGTCTGATGGGCGGGTCATAATCGCTGTCTCAGGTTCCCTTTAATAGCAGGTGACAAGTTCCCTTTAATAGCCTAGAGAGGGACCATGGTTATTGCCCACCCTAGACAAGGCACACCTATTCTGGTACTTAGCCACTCTCTTCCCACTTCCCCCTTTACTAATTTTGGATTAATAATGGATAGGTGGCTTATTGACATCTGTCCATTATTAACCAGGCTTAATGTCATCTCACATTAGCAAGGTGACATTAATCCTTTATTACCCCATATCCCACCGCTACAGGGGAGTAGGAAGAGAGGGGCTAAGTGCCGGAATAGGCGCATCTTCCAGATGTGCCTTTTCTGGGGTGGCTGGGGGCAGATGTTTTTAGCAAGGGGGGGGGCAATAACCATGGACCCTCTCCAGGCTATTAATACCTGCCCTCAGTCAGGGGTTTTACCATTCTGGCGGAAAAAATTGCACGGGAGCCCAAGATTTAACCCTTTATTTTAACACCTAGTGCTCCAACATTTTGCACACACACACTATTAACATTATTAGTGAGGAATATGTAAAAATATAATGGATATGCAATGGTTTACTGTATGTAAACCAGGTCTCATATCCAGTCGGGTTTGGGAAGGAGATAGCAAAAGCCGGCAATTGAATTACCGGCTTTTCTGCTATCTAGCTCTATTAAATATAAATATGTACAGTATACATATATATATAGACTGTATATATGTTTTCACGAATATTTGAGCCACGGATCCACTATATGTCCATTTTGAAAAAAAACTCGCCGTACGGATGCCGTACGGATGACACACAGATATTTTTTGAAGAAAAAAATCGCATCCTCGCATTGAATACGGATCACTGTTCAGGAACTTTTCTGTGTATCTCCGCCATAAAAAAACGGACCGTATTTTTATACGTTAGTTTTGACCCCGGCCTCAGTTTGCAGTTCGATGTTTTTCATTGACTTGTATAGCCAAATGCGAACCGAACATCGGATTGAACTCATGGATGCAGTGATTTCCTCAGACCGGCTCGATCTGAAGACAAAATCTGGCATGTGCACGGTCCCGTAGCATGACATTGGTCAGAGTGCACTTCCATGTTTTATCGGAGCGCACTCGGACCGAAAATAAAAGTGTCTGCATGAGCCCAGATGTCTACACTCACATAAATTTGTAATGAATTATCCTGTATGTGCTAGATTCCAAATGTCACTGGTAACCCGCCTTCACAGAAAAGCAGGTAAGTACCTAACTGATGGGATACAATGCCATGTACCGTCCAATGCCAGCGCTGCAGGAAAGCACAAGCATGAGAAATTTTACAAGGATGAAGGCAGTTACCTAAGGGCATGTGGTCTATGTGATGTTACTGTGTTGGGGGTGGCATTGTAGACTGGGAGAATAAAGACCCTTTGTAACCACTTAATAACAATAATTAAGGAAAAGAAAAGAGCAAAATATTTAAGAAATAACTAAGACCTGTGGAATTTATTGGCCATGAAATACGCTGTGAAAAGTGTTATGCAGAAAAGTGATTCACCGCAGTTTACTTATCAAAAAGGTGCATTAGGTACAAAGACTTCCAGTGCTGAGGACACAACTGGGGCAGACCCAACCGCTGGCATCCCCTGCCTGTGTACCAGGGATGGGCAACCACTGGCATCCCCTGCCTGTGTACCAGGGATGGGCAACCACTGGCATCCCCTGCCTGTGTACCAGGAATGGGCAACCACTGGCATCCCCTGCCTGTGTACCAGGGATGGGCAACCACTGTCATCCCCTGCCTGTGTACCAGGGATGGGCAACCGCTGGCATCCCCTGCCTGTGTACCAGGGATGGGCAACCGCTGGCATCCCCTGCCTGTGTACCAGGGATGGGCAACCTCTGGCATCCCCTGCCTGTGTACCAGGGATGGGCAACCACTGGCATCCCCTGCCTGTGTACCAGGGATGGGCAACCGCTGGCATCCCCTGCCTGTGTACCAGGGATGGGCAACCTCTGGCATCCCCTGCCTGTGTACCAGGGATGGGCAACCACTGGCATCCCCTGCCTGTGTACCAGGGATGGGCAACCGCTGGCATCCCCTGCCTGTGTACCAGGGATGGGCAACCACTGGCATCCCCTGCCTGTGTACCAGGGATGGGCAACCACTGGCATCCCCTGCCTGTGTACCAGGGATGGGCAACCACTGTCATCCCCTGCCTGTGTACCAGGGATGGGCAACCGCTGGCATCCCCTGCCTGTGTACCAGGGATGGGCAACCACTGGCATCCCCTGCCTGTGTACCAGGGATGGGAAACCACTGGCATCCCCTGCCTGTGTACCAGGAATGGGCAACCACTGGCATCCCCTGCCTGTGTACCAGGGATGGGCAACCGCTGGCATCCCCTGCCTGTGTACCAGGGATGGGCAACCACTGGCATCCCAGGAAAGCTCTAAAGTGGTGTGATCAGCTCTAGGGAACAGATCCTAGCCATTTTATGGATCTATTTGAGGTTTCATAGTGGGGGCAATCCCCCTAACGTGAGGATATGTTGAGGAGCACACGTGGCGGCTTACCGCTGCAGTGATCCCCTGGCTTGCCATAGATTACACTAATCATCGTTAGGGTTTATTCACACAGCGGTGTTATAGCTCTCAGTTGTACAGAACCCATATGTGCCGGTTCCAGAAGTCTATCAGGCCACAATGTATCTCCGAATGCTTCTGACTTTATAAAGAGGCATTAACCCCTTGTATCCGCAGTCGGGTGGTCTTGGGTTGCCATACTGCTTCATGCACGAGGCGCTGCCTTCATTCCTGGCTGTATATGTCTAGGAACAGAACACAAGGCAGCCATGAAGCCCCGTATCCTTATATGTCTGCTGATCCATGGCCGGCGCTGCTCCTTTGATTACTTTACTTGGTATTGTTTATCTTGTCAACAGTAAATATTTTACTGAGCTCCATGTGAGAAATGTCTCCTGGACAAGAGGGAGGAGTCAGGAAAGGATCTTCTCCTTATGTCAGTAATGACTCAGCAGAGGATCGTTAATGAATATGGACCCTCTCCATGCCAATTCTATGTCTTTTTGATTAATAATCCTTTTTGCTGTTGGGTTGCATTAAATATAGCGCACAGTTTGTCTTCTGCATTGCGCTGTCTATTGCTGGCTGCAGAGTGAGGGACCTGGGAATCTCTCAGTGAGCTTCATCATTTTTGATCTTCTGAGCTGTTTTTGGCTGATTTAATTATGACCACATAAATTCAGCTCAATGAGTCCGCCGAGAGGGGTTCTGAAGATAAAAGTTAGAAACTCTCCCAGCAGAACAAGCTCACTGACGGCTTCTCAGTTAGCTCATTCTGCAGCCAGCCATAGACTGTAAAATGCAGAGGATATAGAAGGTTAAAAATGCAAAAATAATTTTTAACCAAAAAATATCTACATTTAAGTAACCCAAAGGCGTCTATATCTTTTAAGCCTCACAACATGTATTTTCAGGGGACACATAAAGAGCTTTCACACAATAAGCACGACTTTGCTACGCACATTGGCTATGCCCAGCGGGATGGAAGGCAGATGTTGGACCTGCACTGATCAGGCTTTGATGGCATGTGCAGTTGGTATTCAAGTAAACCATATCATGGAAATGCCCCTTTAGGATATGTTCCCACAAGCCGAATACACCAAATATTTTCCACTGCAAAAAATCTGTTGCTTATTACAATGGCAATGTTGTAAATGAGATTTCATTGTATTTCACTTGAATTTTGGGATGAATGACCGTCCCAGACCCCTGCATGGCAGATGTACCTAGATATGCCAAATAGATTGACCCAATCTAAAAGGGTGGTCCGAAACTAACACTGATTTAATCCTAAATCTTTATCTATATAAAGCCCAGCTCCAGCATTATTTTATTTTTGTTTCAGTGCTGGAGTGGTGTCACTAATCCAAGGTCACTGACCGTAGTCTTATACTTACTGTACCAGCTGCCGTCTTCTGCTCTTCCTAGTGCCGCTCCAATCCCATGCCACCATCTTGTTACTACAGCTTCAGACTGGCCGGAAGTCAGCAGTAACGGTCACAAGCTCTCAGTATAAGTCTATGAGAGCCGCGATCTGGCCCCGTTCTGGAGTTGTGACCTCCAGCAATCACTGGAGCGAACCGGCCAAAGCAGCACAGACAAAAGATGAAGATGGCGGCTGCTAAGTATAAGACTAAGGGCAGGCGACTTATATTAGTAGCATTCCATCGGTAAAATAAAAAAAAACGCTGCAGTGGGGCTTCAATATCATAATCTAATGGCCTTTCTAATATACTTTAATTAAAAATTCCATACTGTTCCATCACTACTCCTTATTTTTTTTTACTAACTTCCTGTTTGATGGCGTTTGGTTTGAGAACCCACAGTGCATTCTGGGATACTCAAACAAGGCGTCCTCAGGGGGCAGAGGCTGCGGTCACTGCAACAGGCTCTCTTCCCACCCTTAAATGAAGCATCATCAGTGACCTCAGTTTCAGGGGCTGAGCAAGTCCCAGCTGTACTGAGCATGTGACAGTTGTCAATTCCTACACATGCTCAGTAGGAGCTTTTCACTGCACAATATTTTTTTTAATGCATAGTGACATTAGTGAGCAGGACCAGCAGAGACCAGCCCCGTCCCCGAAACTGATGTCACAATCGGGGACGGGGCTGGTCTCTGTATTTCCTGCTTGTCAGGTTCTCTCCTGACAGTGCGCTCTATTGCCGACTCATCACTTCACATCAAAGCCAGCGAGGGAGTGCACTGTCACTGTGCACTAAAAAGAACATTGCACAGTGACAAGATCCTACTGAGCATTGACAACCGACACATGCTCAGTAGAGGTCAGACGTCACCGACGATGCTTTGTCTCAGGGTGGGAACAGAGGCTGCGTCAGTGAGTGCAGCCTCCGTGTCCTGGTGATGTCTTGTCTGGGTACCCCAACATGAATAAGGCTATAGAATGTTTGATGAAAGTACATGAGAAAAGCAATTCGATTATTACACTAAATAGACATTTAGGATGAAATCATTGTTAGTGTCGGACTATCCCTTATGACAAGTTATCACCTCTGCCCTGGATAGGACTGCTGTACAGAAATATTATGGAGCTAGAAGAAGGGGCCAGCACAGAAGAAATATCAACTCCTGATCATAATAGGAGGCAAGAATAGCTTCAAGCATAAGACAACATGTCACCTTGTGCAGCTGTTGTCAGGTCTTTTGCTGCAGACAACTGCGATACGACAGCCGGGTATAAATCCTTCTTGAGAATAAGTGCTTCCAGCCGCAGGCGGTAGCTACATAGGGAAGATAGTAACAATATGGCAATTCTTATTAATCATGTAATAACATCTATTATGTATCATATACAGTATTCCCTCATGTTACTATTAAATAACCCCCAGATATTATATATGTTATACAGATATTATATGATGGCGCTCTGCACTGCGGTGTGCGTTATAATGTACATTGTATCTGGAAACGGGCAAATCAGGATTTAATCAGGGATAATAGATTTTTGGAACATCAGCGGTGTTATGGCATACTTTTCTGACATACATGCAGTGATTCTTGAAAATTTGTGAAACCTTCAGAATTTTCCATATTTCAACATGAATTTGACCTAAAACGACATCAGTTCTAAAAGTAGAGAGAGCCAAATCAAACAGAGGCGTCAAAGATGTTAAACTGTGTCATTCCTGAAATGAGGAAAAAGATCCAATATCATGTCTGTGAGTGGAAAAAGTATGTGAACCTTTACGATTAGCAGATAATTTGGAGGTGAAATTAGAGTCTGTTGGTTTCAATGAATGGGATGACAATCGGGTGTGAGAGGGTGGCATGTTTTATAATATGCAAGATCATAAAGAAACCCAAGGTAACCTTTAAGCAACTAAAGGCCTCTCTCATATTAGCTAATATTAACGTGAAGGAGTGCACCACCAGGAGGACACTGAACAACAATTGTGTGCCTGGTAGGATTTCAAGGAGAAAGCCACTGCTGTCCAAAAGAAACATTGCTGCCTGTCTGCAATATATTAAAGATCACCTAGCCAAGCCCAAAGGTTAGTGGAGCATTTTTTGTTTGGATGGATGGGACCAAAACTGGGCTTTTTTGTTTAAATGAAAAGTGTTATTTTGGAGACAGAAAAACATTACATTACAGAATGAAAATCTCCTAACATCTATGAAACACAGTCATGGGAGTATCACGGTTTGGACCTGTTTTGCTTGACCCTGGTATTGTCGAGGAAATGGGGTAAAGAGGGATAATCATCACAACCCCCTAAAACCCCATGATACTTACAAATTAACCGCGAATAAAAACATGGACAACAATTTATTTGGAATATTATAGGCCACAGCAGCCTTTATTTAACATAAAATAATACATTGAAATACACTACATTAACTTTCTTAAACTAGGAGGAGTCCTTGAAGCTCCCAGGAATCTGGTGATTAACACAGCATAACGTGAACATAACATCAAACCAAATTACTCCCAGCCGTTACCACACTGTCTCGGGAGCACCAAAACCCAGCGGGTTCACTGTTCACGCTAAAAATCCTAGGGGAACCGAATACCCTTGCCGGAACTCAACTCCACAATTCACCCGATCCAAAACATGTTGCACTCCAAAGACAGAGCAGCCATATGCCAATGGATCCCCCAGCCCAATATCCACCAACTCCAAGGACTCCACCCAGCCACCTCGGCCACAATGACCCAAAAGAAAAACAACAGTCACACACATTAACCCCCTTTAACACAAAAGAAAAATTAGGGCGGGAGGGCGAGACTGTCCCTGTACCCAGAAAGCGGGTACTGAATAGACCCCACCCCCAACTCTGCCCTAAGTACCATCCCTTCCAGGCCGCCCCCTTCATTACCCTCACCCCACCCTCAACTCCATTGTCATGCTGTCCTCCGCCTATGCTGTGGGGGAGGGGCGGCTCTGCTCTGGGCATTTCTGTATCTGGGCCAGGACTGGTTGCCATCATAAATGGAATATTGAATTCTGAATTTAATCAGCAGATTCTAAAGGAAAATGTCTGGACATCTGTCCATGAGCTGACTCTCAAGAGAGCGTTGGACATGCAGCAAGATAACCACCCGAAGCACACACGTCGTTCTATGATAGAATGGGTAAAGAAGAATAAAGTTACAGTTTCAGAACGGCCAAGTCACATCCTGGCCTTAATCCTGTAGAAATGTTGTGCAAGAACCTGAAGAGCAGTACATCGGAGGAAACCAGCAACATAACGGAGGTGAACCTGATCTCTAGGCCTAATATTGGGTTCATACCAAACACAGCATCTGCAAGGAGTTTGTATGTTCTACCCATGTTTGCGTGGATTTCCTCCGGGGTCTCCGGTTTCCTCCCACATTCTCAAGACATACTGATAGGGAATATAGATTGTGAGCCCCAATGGGAATAGTGAGGGTGATGTCTGTACAGCGCTGTGGACTATGATGGCGCCATATAAGTGAGTAAAATAAATACTTCCTGTTCATTACAACAGCCAAAACATGGCCATAGGCAGCAATAGATTGGCTCTGACTCATTAACTTGTATAGGAAAGTTCTTTTGGCATTTACTGATCAGGACAAAAATAATTGTAAGGAGGAACGGAGGTGAGCTGTGACATCTCCTATTGTGAATAGTGGATCCTGTGTTATCGACTATATATAAAGGTGTCATCTGGTAGTGTACAGGAGGAGGAGGTGAGCTGTGACATCTCCTATTGTGAATAGTGGATCCTGTGTTATCGACTATATATAAAGGTGTCATCTGGTAGTGTACAGGAGGAGGAGGTGAGCTGTGACATCTCCTATTGTGAATGGTGGTTCCTGTGTTATTAACTATATATAAAGGTGTCATCTGTTATTACAATCCTGTCTTTTATAATAATGACTGCCCAAAAGTGATCTATACAGATTAGGAAGTGTGAGTGTAGTATTCGGCTTCATGATCAGTGTGATAATTACAAGGGTTGTGAATTCTTTATTTATTAGTGATATGTAAGTGCTGGGTAATATTTTGGGAACAGTATGCGCTTGCATAATAAATAAGTAATACATTTTGAAAGTTAAAAAAAAAAAACCATTCTGCACATTGCGCTGGTGGAGAGAATGACACATCATTTGCATTGTGCGTCCGTATTAATAAAGCTCCTCCAGTGAGAAATTGGTGAACTAAGCCTTCAAAAATCACCAATATCAGATGTCGAACAGTAAATGTGCTTCCCAGAAAATTCCCAAAATGATGCACACGGCTGCAATGCTCAGAGCAGAAACCTGACTGCTTCTGATAACACACAGCACGAATGTGCCGATCACTACAGCACTGTGAATTGTAATCTTATCAATTGTATTACTGTACATGAAACATCCGACTGTAAAATACTGAACTGGAGAGATGCAACATATGTGTGTTCTCATCTAAGGCCATGTTCACACATTCGGTATTTGGTCAGTATTTTACCTCAGTATTTGCAGCCAAAACCAGGACTGGAACAATTAGAGGAAAAATATAATAGAAACATATGCACCACTTCTGTATTTATCACCCACTCCTGGCTTTGGCTTACAAATACTGAGGTAAAAGACTGACCAAATACACTCTGGAGTATGTCCTCAACTGGTGTATAGTGTTGTACCTAGTGCAGGGCCTGTGGGTATGACACAGAGATTCAAGAACACTAAGGACAGAATCACAGCGCCTCCTCAGGTCCTGAACTTAGTATAACCCAGTGCATTACTTTTTGCAGGAGAGTTCCTTTAAAGATTCAGTTTATGATGTGGTCAAAGTGTAACTGCTGATTCAGGAGAACGTGCAGCTGAATGTCTGTGTCTGCCTCAAGCTCCTTCTCCCTCCTCCTCCCCCTTCTCCATAGAGTACTATGAGCACCAACTGTCACCTCCTGTCTCAGCAATGGGAAAGTCTGTATTCAAAGAAGACATATGATAATGATTTTACCAATAGTTTGAGAGTGAAAATCAATCCAGAAGGCGGAAGAAGCAGATTTTTCCGATAAAATATATTATTTTCATGTGTAGTATTGACTTATGTTACTCTTTAACCCCTTTATAACTAATGACGGACATTTCCCGTCATGCGCAGGTGTTAGTTCCCACACCAGGACGTGCTATGTCCATCCTGTCCTTAAAGTGTCACTGCGTGTAAACACGCAGTGACAGTTCAGGGCCGACAGCTGTCAATGTCATCAGTCCCCACACTCAGGGCTCTGGGATCAATCAGTCAATCTGACTAAACGATCACAGCATGACCACACAGAAGATGCTGAAATATCAGCACCTCCCGCCTGATCACTGCAGGAGCTCTGCGCTGCTAGTGGCCGAGCTTCTGCAGTAACAGCCAGGAATGGTGCCAGCACCACCTTCGACTAACCTCCTAAATGCCATGATCGAGAACAATGGCAATATTTAGTAGGCAGGGAGAGGGAGGGGGCTCCCTCTCCCTTCAAATTGGTGCCCCCGCGACATCATTGCAATGTCCTGATCATTACCATGGTAACCCTATGTCATCATGACGACCCTCGGGTCACCAAGCTATGGCAAGCCCTTTAGACAATGCTCATAGCATAGTCTAAGACAGTGTTCCCCAACTCCGGTCCTCGAGAGCCACCAACGGCAACAAGTCATGTTTTCAGGATTTCCTTAGTATTGCACAGGTGATGATGCAATTGTCACCTGTGCAATACTAAGGAAATCCTGAAAACATGACCTGTTGGTGGCTCTTGAGTTGGGGAACACTGGTCTAAGATGATTCTGCATATGTATAATGCATTACAATGCATTATACCTGCGATCAAAGTAAAAAAAAAAGAGAAAGTCCCATGGAGGGACTAAGTAAAACAGTTAAAAACATTTTTAAAAATATATATATTTTTAAATTACAAGATAATAATAAAATTATATATATTATACCAATACACATTTTTATGTAAAAGAAAAAGAAACAAAAAAGTACACATATTTGGTATTGTCGCATCCGGAACGACCCGATCTACTGTATATGTTACACTATTTAACCCCTTAAGTAAATGCTGTAAAAAAAAAAAAAAACATGGTAAACTATGTTTTTTCATCATACCGCTGGAAAAATCAATAGAAAAAAGGAGATAAAAAAGTTGAATGTAAATAAAAATGGTATTACTGAAAACTAGTCCCGTTTGTTCCCGTAAAAAAAACAAGCCGCCATACAGCTACATCAGGGGAAAAATTAAAAAGTTTTAGCTCTCAGAATAAAGCGATGCAAAAATAATTTTTTTATATACAATAGTTTTGATTGTGCAAAAGTGGCTAAAAAAATTACATAAATGTGGTATCGCTGTAATCATACTGACCCGAAAAATAAAGCTGTCTTATCAATTTTACCACACACAAAATGATATAACCCCCACCCCCAAAAACAAATTCCTGAATTGCTGGCTTTAGTTCATTCTGCCTCCCAAAAATTGCAATAGAAAACAATAAATAAGCATTATGTGCATGAAAAAAGTACCATTAAAAACATCAACTCATCCCGGAAAAAACAAGCCCTCATATGACTCTGTAAGCAAAAATATGGAAAATTTATAGCTATTAAAATATGGTGATGCAAAAACTTCTTGCAAAAAAAATGTGTTTTAGGCCAGTCTCACACGTCCAGATAATTCCGGTACCGAAAAAATCGGTACTGGAGTTATCCGTGTCCGTGTGTCCGCGAGCTCATATAGGCCATCTGTGTGGCACACGTGCGGCACACGTGTGCCGCCCGTGTGCCGACTGGGTACCACACGGAGCGTGCAGGAGACAGCGCTAGAGACAAGCGCTGTCCCCTGCATCTGGTGCTGAAGCCGCCATTCTTTTAAATAAAAATCCCTATGGGAGGTGGAGCCGCATATTCATGACTGGAATGGGCGGCACCACGTGACCGCTCATACAGGAGAAGCTGCGGGGAGGACAGGACGCTGCGAGGGAGCCGGGTGAGTATTTTATTACCAGCGGGCGGGCGCACAGGGGGTGGGAGGGGGGAGGGGACAGGGATCTTTATTTAAAACACAAAAAAAAAAAAAGGATTTTTCATATCTTCTTTCCAGCGAACGCTGCTGGAGAGAAGATATGAATGGCGGCTTCAGCACCACATGGGGGGGACAGCGCTTACTGTAGCGCTGTCTCCTGCACGGCACACGGACTGCACACGGACAGCATCCGTGTGTGGTACGTGTTTCACACGGACCCATTGGGTCCGTGTAATCCATGCACTCCCACGAACACTGACATGTCTCCGTGTTTTGCACACGGACACACGGTCCGTGAAAACATGCTGACATGTGCAGAGACACATTGATTTCAATGTGTCTACGTGAGTCAGTGTCTCCGGTACGTGAGGAAACTGTCACCTCACGTACCGGAGCCACTGACGTGTGAAACCGGCCTTATAAAGCTTGCCCGATCCAGTGTCCCTGCGCTCCTCTTTGCAGCAGTGAAAAACTCATCTTGTGTGAACCGCCAGTCATTCAGGAGTGCGCTGCTTCCTCCTTTCCCCCCAACCACGTCGTCGACCTGCGGACAAGCAGGAAGACGGGAGGCAGGGAAACCGTGTGCTCGTAAAGATCAATAATGAAAACAATACTTTAACCACCATTAACAAATGTTTTTCAATATTTTCCAACATGAATACACGAGGAATGGCATAAAAAAATAAATATAATCAATTCTTGAACTACTACTGATTTGTTCATTCAGTCTCTCAAAGATTGCAGTAAGGTTTGGCTCACATTTATCCTGCGCTCTGTGCTGAGCGCTTACACCGGAGTTTCCTTGCAAATCTCTGAAATACGTTATTCAAATGGAACACCCGGCTGAAGATTCCCTATAATGAGGCAGATGGAGACACTGTTTATGCTGTCTGGCCTATGATCTGGCGGTGTCAGGGTATGTGCACACGTAGAATGATCCCCTGCGGATTTTTCCGCAGCGGATTTGAGAAATCCGCAGGGGGAAAAAACTGTGTTTTTCCTGCGGATTTATTGTGGATTTACCGCGGTTTTTGTGCGGATTCCACTGCGGTTTTAAACCTGCGGTTTTCTATTATGGAGCAGGTGTAAAACCACTGCGGATTCCGCACAAAGAATTGACATGCTGCGGAATGTAAACCGCTGCATTTCCACGAGTTTTTTCCACAGCATGGGCACAGCGTTTTCGGTTTCCCATAGGTTTACATTGTACTGTAAACTCATGGGAAACTGCTGCGGACTCGCAGCTGCGGACTCGCAGCTGCGGATCCGCAGCAAAATCCGCATCGTGTGCACAGAGCCTCAGTCTTTTTAGGTGTGTATAAAAGCGAGGTCAGCCACAGCTTTGTGCACCTCTGAAAAGAAGGACACCGCTGAACAGAGGCCAGACGGAGTCCAGAGTAACTCCAGTGATCAAAAATGTTATGTAAAATGTTCTCAACAAACGCATTCCACAAAAATAGCTCCCACTCAGGTCTATCATCTGTCTATGAAAATATAGGGGGCTTCCATGTTGCGACGTATGGCCACACGTCGCATCCGTCGTGTGACGGATGCGTCATGTTTTTGGCGGCCGCGACGCACAAAAAAAGTTCAATGTAACATTTTTTTGTGCGTCGAGTCCGCCATTTTTGACCACGCATGTGCAGCCGAAACTCCGCCCCCTCCTCCCAGGAACTCACAATGGGCAGCGGATGCGTTGTAAAACTGCATCCGCTGCCCACGTTGTGCTACATTAACACACTGTCCGTCGGTACGTCGGGCCCACGGTTTGCGATGGCCCGTACCCGGACTAGTGTGAAAGTAGCCTTACTGGTAATACAAAGGCTCTGGAAAAGCGCTACAGTTCCTCACCCACCAAATGAAATCCAGTGAATTCTGCACTCACAAATCCAATGTCCCCGCCCTTCTGAGTCCCAGTGTGCCTAAACCACATTTAGCATCCACATGTTTGGCATTTCTGTAGCAATCAGACCGAGCCTAATTTACCGGTGCATGTCGCCAGAAACACGAGGTTTGAATAACGTACAGGGCACTACAACGTAGTGGGCACTACAACAGCAGATTAGCAGTTTTCACTCAGCATAATCCACTGCTTCATGCTTCTGGAAAACACCCATGGAGTCAAATCATCACTACTCCTGTAGATAAATTCTCAAAAGGGTATAATTTCCAAAATGGGGTCACTTGATGGGGGATTTTGCTCTTCTGGCACTTAGGGGCTCTGTATATGGAGTCTGCAAACTATACTAAGGCCTGTTTCACATGTCAGTGGCTCCGGTACGTTTGGTGACAGTTTCCTCACGTAACGGAGACACTGACTCACGTAGACACATCAAAATAAATGTGTCTCTGCACATGTCAGCCTGTTTTCATGGACCGTGTGTCCGTGTGCAAAACACGGAAACATGTCCGTGCTTCTCCGGCAGCACGGTTGGCAAAGCGTCCCGCACACGTGCACACGGAGAACAGTGTGCACTCTCCTCCGTGTGCACGTACCGCCGCAGGAGAAACAGCCCTACAGTTAAGTGCTGTCCCCTGCTTTTGGTGCCGAAGCCGGCATTCATTCCTTCTCCCCAGCAGCGTTCGCTGGAGAGAAGGAATGAAAAATCAAGTTTTTTTTTTTTTGTTAAAAATAAAGTTTGGGGTCCGCCTTTGGAGGTGGAGCCGCATATTCATCACTGTAATGAGCGGTACCACGTGACCGCTCACACAGGACAAGCTGCCGGCACTGAGAGGAAGCATCGCGGGAGCTGGGCGAGTATTTCTCTGCTAGGGGGGTGGGGAGGAGTTGGGGTGGGAGGCGGGAGATGACCCCAAACTTTATTTTTAACAATTGTGTGACAAATTGTGGTGCCATTTTGTTTTCCATTTCCCCATGTGAAAGTGTAAAATCCGGGGCTAAAGCAAAATTTTTGCGGTAATAATGTGATTTTTTTTCTTCTCTTCACTGCCCAACGGTGTAAGGTTTTGTGACACTCTAGTTGTGTCAATATAATTACTGCACCCCTAACCCTAACCCTTAGATTAATTCATTGAGAGGTGTAGTTTGTAAAATGGGGTCACTTAGGGTGGGTTCTGCTGTTCTGGCACTTCAGGGGCATTGCAGCTGCAGACCAGGGATTCAAGCTTGAGGAGGCTAATTTGCATATTCCAGGTGCCTTCTGGGAAAAGCGAAGTCTCCCTAAGCTAGAAGATCGTTGGGTACAGCCGGGACCAGCTGCTTGGAAAGCATCGCCAAACCAGGGATTCAAGCTTGAGGAGGCTAATTTGCATATTCCAGGTGCCTTCTGGGAAAAGCGAAGTCTCCCTAAGCTAGAAGATCGTTGGGTACAGCCGGGACCAGCTGCTTGGAAAGCATCGCCAAACCAGGGATTCAAGCTTGAGGAGGCTAATTTGCATATTCCAGGTGCCTTCTGGGAAAAGCGAAGTCTCCCTAAGCTAGAAGATCGTTGGGTACAGCCGGGACCAGCTGCTTGGAAAGCATCGCCAAACCAGGGATTCAAGCTTGAGGAGGCTAATTTGCATATTCCAGGTGCCTTCTGGGAAAAGCGAAGTCTCCCTAAGCTAGAAGATCGTTGGGTACAGCCGGGACCAGCTGCTTGGAAAGCATCGCCAAACCAGGGATTCAAGCTTGAGGAGGCTAATTTGCATATTCCAGGTGCCTTCTGGGAAAAGCGAAGTCTCCCTAAGCTAGAAGATCGTTGGGTACAGCCGGGACCAGCTGCTTGGAAAGCATCGCCAAACCAGGGACTCAAGCTTGAGGAGGCTAATTTGCATATTCCAGGTGCCTTCTGGGAAAAGCGAAGTCTCCCTAAGCTAGAAGATCGTTGGGTACAGCCGGGACCAGCTGCTTGGAAAGCATCGCCAAACCAGGGATTCAAGCTTGAGGAGGCTAATTTGCATATTCCAGGTGCCTTCTGGGAAAAGCGAAGTCTCCCTAAGCTAGAAGATCGTTGGGTACAGCCGGGACCAGCTGCTTGGAAAGCATCGCCAAACCAGGGATTCAAGCTTGAGGAGGCTAATTTGCATATTCCAGGTGCCTTCTGGGAAAAGCGAAGTCTCCCTAAGCTAGAAGATCGTTGGGTACAGCCGGGACCAGCTGCTTGGAAAGCATCGCCAAACCAGGGATTCAAGCTTGAGGAGGCTAATTTGCATATTCCAGGTGCCTTCTGGGAAAAGCGAAGTCTCCCTAAGCTAGAAGATCGTTGGGTACAGCCGGGACCAGCTGCTTGGAAAGCATCGCCAAACCAGGGATTCAAGCTTGAGGAGGCTAATTTGCATATTCCAGGTGCCTTCTGGGAAAAGCGAAGTCTCCCTAAGCTAGAAGATCGTTGGGTACAGCCGGGACCAGCTGCTTGGAAAGCATCGCCAAACCAGGGATTCAAGCTTGAGGAGGCTAATTTGCATATTCCAGGTGCCTTCTGGGAAAAGCGAAGTCTCCCTAAGCTAGAAGATCGTTGGGTACAGCCGGGACCAGCTGCTTGGAAAGCATCGCCAAACCAGGGATTCAAGCTTGAGGAGGCTAATTTGCATATTCCAGGTGCCTTCTGGGAAAAGCGAAGTCTCCCTAAGCTAGAAGATCGTTGGGTACAGCCGGGACCAGCTGCTTGGAAAGCATCGCCAAACCAGGGATTCAAGCTTGAGGAGGCTAATTTGCATATTCCAGGTGCCTTCTGGGAAAAGCGAAGTCTCCCTAAGCTAGAAGATCGTTGGGTACAGCCGGGACCAGCTGCTTGGAAAGCATCGCCAAACCAGGGATTCAAGCTTGAGGAGGCTAATTTGCATATTCCAGGTGCCTTCTGGGAAAAGCGAAGTCTCCCTAAGCTAGAAGATCGTTGGGTACAGCCGGGACCAGCTGCTTGGAAAGCATCGCCAAACCAGGGATTCAAGCTTGAGGAGGCTAATTTGCATATTCCAGGTGCCTTCTGGGAAAAGCGAAGTCTCCCTAAGCTAGAAGATCGTTGGGTACAGCCGGGACTTACGGCGCGCAAATTTTTGCCTGTAGGATATTATTGCAAGAGAGCTTGGCTGAGTAGATTACACAAGAAGGAAAACACACAGCAAGTCAGCAGGATCTAGGAGCAACATGGCAGATGTGACAACCTACATGGTGAGCTGCAGCATGTGCTACATGTTCACAGACCGAGCAGAAGAAGAATCAAATTTCACCTGTCAGAAGTGTAGACTAGTGGCCCTTTTAGAAGAAAAGGTGCGGGGTCTGGAAGAAAGAATAGCAACTTTGAAACTCATCAAAGAGAATGAAGACTTTCTAGACAGAACAGAAGCATCTCTACTGGTCACAGAAGGTGAAAAAAGTGTCAGAGAACCTCCAAAAGCAGATGAGTGGAAGCATGTGACCAAAAGAAGCAAGAAGACCATGGAGAAATCACCAACCACACAACTGAAGAACCGATATCAAATCTTTGTAGAGGATGAAGATGGCACACCTAAGGATGAAGCAATACCAGCAAGCAAAAAAGAAAAGGGCACACAGCAACAAGTGACAGCAAAAAGTACAGCCAAGAAGCAACGAAGAGTGGTGGTGGTGGGAGACTCACTACTGAGAGGCACAGAAGCAGCCATCTGCAGACCGGACATAACTGCAAGAGAAGTATGCTGCCTTCCAGGTGCGATGATCAAGGATGTGACCGATAGGATACCAAAGCTCTTCAGCTCCAAGGACGTCCACCCATTTCTTCTGATACATGTTGGCACCAATGACACGGCAAGGAAAGACCTACCGACAATCTGCAAAGATTTTGAAGAGTTGGGGAAGAAAGTAAAGGAACTGGATGCACAGGTAGTTTTTTCTTCTATCCTTCCAGTAGACGGGCATGGCACCAGGAGATGGAACAGGATCCTTGATGCAAACAACTGGCTAAGACGATGGTGCAGACAACAAGGATTCGGATTCCTGGACCACGGTGTGAATTACTGGTACGATGGACTCCTCGCCAGAGATGGACTACACCTCAACAAACCTGGGAAACACACATTCGCCAGAAGACTCGCTACACTCATCAGGAGGGCGTTAAACTAGAAGAACAGGGGACGGGAAGAAAAACATTAGACTTGAACAAAGAAGACCCAGGAAAACATACTCAGATGGGAGGTAAGAACATTTCTAAAGCAATCCACAGCGAGGAGATTGGAACAAAACAAAATCCTCTAAACTGCATGCTCGCAAACGCCAGAAGCCTGACAAACAAGATGGAAGAACTAGAAGCAGAAATATCTACAGGTAACTTTGACATAGTGGGAATAACCGAGACATGGTTAGATGAAAGCTATGACTGGGCAGTTAACTTACAGGGTTACAGTCTGTTTAGAAAGGATCGTAAAAATCGGAGAGGAGGAGGGGTTTGTCTCTATGTAAAGTCTTGTCTAAAGTCCACTTTGAGGGAGGATATTAGCGAAGGAAATGAGGATGTCGAGTCCATATGGGTCGAAATTCATGGAGGGAAAAATGGTAACAAAATTCTCATTGGGGTCTGTTACAAACCCCCAAATATAACAGAAACCATGGAAAGTCTACTTCTAAAGCAGATAGATGAAGCTGCAACCCATAATGAGGTCCTGGTTATGGGGGACTTTAACTACCCGGATATTAACTGGGAAAGTGAAACCTGTGAAACCCATAAAGGCAACAGGTTTCTGCTAATAACCAAGAAAAATTATCTTTCACAATTGGTGCAGAATCCAACCAGAGGAGCAGCACTTTTAGACCTAATACTATCTAATAGACCTGACAGAATAACAAATCTGCAGGTGGTTGGGCATCTAGGAAATAGCGACCACAATATTGTACAGTTTCACATGTCTTTCACTAGGGGGACTTGTCAGGGAGTCACAAAAACACTGAACTTTAGGAAGGCAAAGTTTGACCAGCTTAGAGATGCCCTTAATCTGGTAGACTGGGACAATACCCTCAGAAATAAGAATACAGATAATAAATGGGAAATGTTTAAGAACATCCTAAATAGGCAGTGTAAGCGGTTTATACCTTGTGGGAATAAAAGGACTAGAAATAGGAAAAACCCAATGTGGCTAAACAAAGAAGTAAGACAGGCAATTAACAGTAAAAAGAAAGCATTTGCACTACTAAAGCAGGATGGCACCATTGAAGCTCTAAAAAACTATAGGGAGAAAAATACTTTATCTAAAAAACTAATTAAAGCTGCCAAAAAGGAAACAGAGAAGCACATTGCTAAGGAGAGTAAAACTAATCCCAAACTGTTCTTCAACTATATCAATAGTAAAAGAATAAAAACTGAAAATGTAGGCCCCTTAAAAAATAGTGAGGAAAGAATGGTTGTAGATGACGAGGAAAAAGCTAACATATTAAACACCTTCTTCTCCACGGTATTCACGGTGGAAAATGAAATGCTAGGTGAAATCCCAAGAAACAATGAAAACCCTATATTAAGGGTCACCAATCTAACCCAAGAAGAGGTGCAAAATCGGCTAAATAAGATTAAAATAGATAAATCTCCGGGTCCGGATGGCATACACCCACGAGTACTAAGGGAACTAAGTAATGTAATAGATAAACCATTATTTCTTATTTTTAGGGACTCTATAGCGACAGGATCTGTTCCGCAGGACTGGCGCATAGCAAATGTGGTGCCAATATTCAAAAAGGGCTCTAAAAGTGAACCTGGAAATTATAGGCCAGTAAGTCTAACCTCTATTGTTGGTAAAATATTTGAAGGGTTTCTGAGGGATGTTATTCTGGATTATCTCAATGAGAATAACTGTTTAACTCCATATCAGCATGGGTTTATGAGAAATCGCTCCTGTCAAACCAATCTAATCAGTTTTTATGAAGAGGTAAGCTATAGGTTGGACCACGGTGAGTCATTGGACGTGGTATATCTCGATTTTTCCAAAGCGTTTGATACCGTGCCGCACAAGAGGTTGGTACACAAAATGAGAATGCTTGGTCTGGGGGAAAATGTGTGTAAATGGGTTAGTAACTGGCTTAGTGATAGAAAGCAGAGGGTGGTTATAAATGGTATAGTCTCTAACTGGGTCGCTGTGACCAGTGGGGTTCCGCAGGGGTCGGTATTGGGACCTGTTCTCTTCAACATATTCATTAATGATCTGGTAGAAGGTTTACACAGTAAAATATCGATATTTGCAGATGATACAAAACTATGTAAAGCAGTTAATACAAGAGAAGATAGTATTCTGCTACAGATGGATCTGGATAAGTTGAAAACTTGGGCTGAAAGGTGGCAGATGAGGTTTAACAATGATAAATGTAAGGTTATACACATGGGAAGAGGGAATCAATATCACCATTACACACTGAATGGGAAACCACTGGGTAAATCTGACAGGGAGAAGGACTTGGGGATCCTAGTTAATGATAAACTTACCTGGAGCAGCCAGTGCCAGGCAGCAGCTGCCAAGGCAAACAGGATCATGGGGTGCATTAAAAGAGGTCTGGATACACATGATGAGAGCATTATACTGCCTCTGTACAAATCCCTAGTTAGACCGCACATGGAGTACTGTGTCCAGTTTTGGGCACCGGTGCTCATGAAGGATATAATGGAACTAGAGAGAGTACAAAGGAGGGCAACAAAATTAATAAAGGGGATGGGAGAACTACAATACCCAGATAGATTAGCGAAATTAGGATTATTTAGTCTAGAAAAAAGACGACTGAGGGGCGATCTAATAACCATGTATAAGTATATAAGGGGACAATACAAATATCTCGCTGAGGATCTGTTTATACCAAGGAAGGTGACGGGCACAAGGGGGCATTCTTTGCGTCTGGAGGAGAGAAGGTTTTTCCACCAACATAGAAGAGGATTCTTTACTGTTAGGGCAGTGAGAATCTGGAATTGCTTGCCTGAGGAGGTGGTGATGGCGAACTCAGTCGAGGGGTTCAAGAGAGGCCTGGATGTCTTCCTAGAGCAGAACAATATTGTATCATACAATTATTAGGTTCTGTAGAAGGACGTAGATCTGAGGATTTATTATGATGGAATATAGGCTGAACTGGATGGACAAA
The DNA here is from genome assembly GCF_032444005.1 of Ranitomeya imitator. NCBI lineage: Eukaryota > Metazoa > Chordata > Amphibia > Anura > Dendrobatidae > Ranitomeya > Ranitomeya imitator. The sequence goes on from NC_091283.1 coordinate 133,087,615, forward strand.
TGTCTTTTTTCGGCCTTACTAACTATGTTACTATGTTACTATGTTACTATGACCATAGCAGTAAAATCTGCACAATAGTATGAAGTTCCTTCCCTTCTGAGCTTTGTACTGTGTCTCAAAAGCTTTTGACCACATATGGGGAGAACATAACTTCATTGTTTCCCAGCATCCACTGATCTCATAAACCAGCCTAACATGATTTAAACTATATTTTCCTGCAGATTTAAATGATATTAAGAGATGGGTTCCCTTTAAATACTGGATAAAAAAGAAAAATATATTTTTTTAATAGCTCTGTATTTCACCTTCAGTTCTGGGCAGGAAGGGTGAGTGATGTGTCCCTATGTACATTTGTTGGAACTGGAAGGAAAAGTCTTGGCAACTTGGAAGATGTCAGTCAGTATCAGCTAGAAATAAGGAAAGTCATTTCCAAATACTCGTCTATTGCTGTGAAATAAATTCAACAACTGCCTTTTTCCAGCCCCTCCCGTGACCTTCCGTGACCTTCCCCACCTATTCCCCTTCCTTCCTACAATTATGTTCAAGGGATGTGTGAGCAGCTATGAGGGAAAGTGGATTTTGATTGACAGTTCTCCCTCTGTTTATTTTCACTGCTTTTTACAGTCTTATTAATGTTTTCCAAATATCAGCCTATGGATGCATCAGCTGCTGGGCGGTGGGATCAGCACAGAACTAAGCTAGCCGTTCATATACTCGGCTGCAATACCATTGTGTATTACAATCATACAATATTATAAAGTGATAATGAAGGCGAGGAAGATAAAAAATGGCTTCTGCACCCGGCTGACACTACAGAAAGCTATTGCTCACACAAGTTCTCTACCTGCCTCACAGGACAGGAACATGTGGCTGCTCCACCCGACGACTTATTCCATTATTCTCACTAGACGAATAGCTCTGTGAAACAAAGCACTGGAGAAGCATCATGATGGGGCACCAGGAGCGCTTATGGCTTCACAAAGCACGCTTATCATGGTATAATGATTCAGCAGGCTTTTAACCCCTTCATAATGAGAGGTATTTTCGTTTCTGCGTTTTCGTTTTTTGCTCCCCTCCTTCCCAGAGCCATAACTTTTTTCATTTTTCGGTCAATATGGCCATGTGAGGGATTGTTCTTTTGCAGGGACAAGTTGTACTTTTGAACGACACCATTTTAACATATTGTGTACCGGAAAACAGGAAAAAAAATCCGAGTGCGGTGAAATTGCAATTCCACAGTTGCTCTTTGTTTTTTTTGTTTTTTTACCATGTTCACTAAATGCTAAAACTGACCTGCCATTATGATTCTCCAAGTCATTGCGAGTTCATAGACACCAAACATGTCTGGGTTCTTTTTTTATTTAAGTGGTGAAAATAAATCCAAAGTTTGGTGAATAAAAAAAGGCACCATTTCTGTGATCTGGGGCTGGGTAAGGGCTTATTTTTTGTGCATCGAGCTGCTGCTTTTTTTTTAACCATTTTGGTGTTGATCTTTTGATAGCCCATTATTGTATTTAATTGCAATGTAGTGGTGACCAAAAAAAACGTAATTCTGACGTTTTGAATTTTCCCTCATTACACTCGTTAAGCGATCGGATTAATACTTTTTTATATTGATAGATCGGGTGATTCTGAACGCGGCGATACCAAATATGTGTATGTTTGATTGTTTTTTTATTGTTTTATTTTGAATGGGACCAAAGGGGGGGTGATTTGAACTTTATTTATTTTTTATATTTTTAAAAACATTTTTTTTGCATGCTTCAATATTCTCCATGGAAGACTAGAAGCTGCAGTACTTTGACCTTCTCTGCTACATACAGGCGATGATCATATTGCCTGTGTGTAGCAGAAATGCTCACTTGCTAAGAGTACCGACCACCAGGCGGCGTTCATAGCAATCCGGCAATGACAACCATAGAGATCTGTTGGAGACCTCTGGTTGTCATGTCAACCCATTGACCTGTGATCATGTGACAGAGTCACTGATTGGCGGGATTTATGACGCGCTTCTGGAAAGTTTGAGTTAAATGCTGCTGTCAGAAACTGACAGCAGCATTTAACTACTTAACAGCCTTGGGTGGATTGCAATTCCACCTGCGGCTGTTGCGGTCACATGTCAGCTGTACATATTAACTGACATGTGCCCGGAAAGGTGCGGGCTCCGACGCTGAGCGAGGAATCCGACATCTACGTACTATTACGCCCAATATCAGAAAGGGGTTAAGGCCATGTTGACACAGTGCGCTTTTTTTATGCTGCATATTTTTTACTGCATCAAAAACAGTATCTTACAGTTCCAGCCGTGTGGATAGGATTTATAGAAATCTCCTGCCCACTGTTCTTCATTTTTACTCACTGTAAACTGACCTGCGGTGCGAGTTTCAGATCCGCAGCATATAAATTTCTCTTGTGGGTCCCTGAGTTTTCTGTGCAGATTTTCCCCATATACTTACATTAGATGCGGAAAATCTGCAGGTAAAAAACACACATGAGGTTTTAGAGCATTTGCATGTCAGAAACACGTAAAAATGCATGTAATCGGAACCTAAGTATATCACCCTGAAGAAGCCACCTGGAGTGGCGAAACGCGTCGGGCGTCTTTTCTTGCCTGTCCTACCACGTGTGGTCCACCAGCTTACTTTATCTCTGCCTTATAACATTCAGCCACGGCCATTTACCCGTTCAGTCAGTCTTTACAGGTCTGTTTCAACTTTCTGCCGCATGGTCTAGCTTGGGCTAATATGCAATTGCCCTACTTAAGTTTCTCCATGGGTGGATACATAAATTTGGGATTTACTTGCTGACTTGTATTTTGGGTAAGCCATTGATCTCATTTATTCTATTTTATGGCAGATTCTTGTTGCGGAGGGAGGTTATTTGTACAATTATATATATTTTTTCCCTATATATATGCTGGTATACTAATTTTTGGCCCACATGTGTGATGGGTTCTGGGTTATAGCTTTATTGTAAGCTTATTTATTCTATGGGTATGTCACATGTGTGACTTTTTAATGTTTTAAAAGTTTCTTGTGTGGATTTGTACTTAATAAAATTTGTATTTTGAGTATTTTTGTGTGGTGATCCTTACTTCATGGTCAGGGCCGGACTGGCCATCGGGCAGTTCTGGCAAATGCCAGAAGGGCCGGTGCCAGTAGTGGGCCGCTGTACGCCGACTCACCCTTTCCCCCCAGCACCGCCGCTGACGCCGGTACAGTTGAATGCAATGATGGAGGAGAGAGCGTCACCTGATGCTCCCTCTCCCATCATTCCCCACTCTGCCTCTGACACTGCGGGTGCGCGCACACTCACTGTGTCCCAGGCAGTGCAGCAGCAGCTGCCGAGACAAGAGCAGGGAGCACCGCAGGCACGAGGGGAGGTGAGGAGTGTTTTTTTTTTTTACTGGACTGCGGGGCCATTCTAGGAGAGATGTGGGCTCTGCTGTATACTACTATGTGGGCTCTGCTGTATACTGCTATGTGGGCAGTGCTGTATACTACTATGTGGGCAGTGCTGTATACTACTGTGTGGGCAGTGCTGTATTCTACTATGTGGGCAGTGCTGTATACTACTATGTGGGCTCTGCTGTATACTACTATGTGGGCTCTGCTGTATACTACTATGTGGGCAGTGCTGTATACTACTGTGTGGGCAGTGCTGTATTCTACTATGTGGGCAGTGCTGTATACTACCATGTGGGCTCTGCTGTATACTACTATGTGGGCTCTGCTGTATACTGCTATGTGGGCAGTGCTGTATACTACTGTGTGGGCAGTGCTGTATACTACTATGTGGGCAGTGCTGTATATTACTGTGTGGGCTCTGCTGTATACTACTATGTGTACTCTGCTGTATACTACTATGTGGGCTGTGCTATACACTACTATGTGGGTTCTGCTATATACTACTGTGTGGGCAATGCTGTATACTACTGTTTGGGCTCTGCTATATACTACTATGTGGGCTGTGCTGTATACTACTATGTGGGCTGTGCTATATATACTGCTATGTGGGCTGTGCTGTATACTACTATGTGGGCTGTGCTATACAGTATTATGTGGGTTCTGCTGTATACTACTATGTGGGCAGTGCTGTATACTTCTGTGTGGGCAGTGCTGTATACTACTGTGTGGGCTGTGCTGTATACTACTGTGTGGGCTGTGCTGTATACTACTATGTGGGCAGTGCTGTATACTACTATGTGGGCTGTGCTATACACTACTATGTGGGCTCTGCTGTATACAACTATGTGGGCTGTGCTATACACTATTATGTGGGCTCTGCTGTATACTACTATGTGGGCAGTGCTGTATACTTCTGTGTGGGCAGTGCTGTATACTACTGTGTGGGCTGTGCTGTATACTACTGTGTGGGCTGTGCTGTATACAACTATGTGGGCAGTGCTGTATACTACTATGTGGGCTGTGCTATACACTACTATGTGGGCTCTGCTGTATACAACTATGTGGGCTGTGCTATACACTATTATGTGGGCTCTGCTGTATACTACTATGTGGGCAGTGCTGTATACTTCTGTGTGGGCAGTGCCGTATACTACTGTGTGGGCTGTGCTGTATACTACTGTGTGGGCTGTGCTGTATACTACTATGTGGGCAGTGCTGTATACTACTATGTGGGCAGTGCTGTATACTACTACGTGGGCTGTGCTATATACTATTATGTGGGCAGTGCTATACACTACTATGTGGGCTCTGCTGTATACTACTATGTGGGCTGTGCTATACACTACTATGTGGGCTCTGCTGTATTCTGCTATGTGGGCTCTGCTGCATACTACTATGTGGGCAGTACTGTATACTACTATGTGAGCTGTGCTGTATACTGCTGTGTTACCTGCTATGTGGGTTATGCTATATACTATGGGGGGTATATTAAATTCCACGGGGAGGGCGTGTTATATGCTATGTGGCTGTTATATACTATTGTGGGGGTATATTATATTCTATTGGTGAGTCTTTGTTATACTATGGGGGCTACATTATATAATGGGGAGGTGGGCTGTATTATATTCTATGGAGTGGCTGCATTATACTCTGGGTGGCTGCATTATATTCTGTAGGGTGGTGGGTGCATTATACTATATGTGGGCTGCATTATACTGTATCGAGGATTATGGGGAATACGTTATACTATATGAAGAACTATGGGGTGCATTATACTATGGGAAGTGAATTGTACTACATGGATGACTATGGCGGTGCATTTTACTATATGGAGCACTATGAGGAGTGTATTATGCTATATGGAGCACTGAGCAGTGTATTTTAATATATGGAGGACTATAGGGAGTGTATTATACTATATGGAGGACTGTGGTGCACATTATAATATATGGAGGACTAAGGGGTGTATTTTACTAAACAAGTAAAATGCTGCATATTCAGATTGTTTTTGCTGGAACAAAAATCCTTGTTTTCAGCAGCACATCACCGGTGTAAACTGTAGATGTGCTGCTGATAACATGATACTGTATGGTGATCTGTTAGTGATCTATTAGTAATCGTTCTGTCCCATCATTATTCCTCAGCTGGTGGAAAGAGGCCGGGAAACAAGCGGTGAACAACTTCAGTATTGTTGATCAAACTCATTTAGCGGCCTGAACTCGGCGCTTGTAAATACAACCGAAATGCTTTTGTGTGATGTGCAATATGTTAGCATTTGGGGCCCCATTTTAATCTTTGCCTAGGCATAGGGCCCCACTTTGCCTAAAACCGGCCCTGCCTACAAGTGTACAAAGATAATATATAGTCACCATGTGACAAGTGGGCCTGTATAACTTCAAATGGGCTGAATTTTAGTCCCAGTCCAGCCCTGTTCATGGCCTACATCTTTTTTTGTTTATGAACCTAAGTATATCAATAAAGTTTTGTCAAAGCCAAATACCAGGAAATATTAAAAACAAAGCAGCTTTATTTAAAGCACCAGATGGAGGCTCGATGCTATCGCATCGGGAGGGCAGTTCCCGGCGGCGTCGTGTTCGCGACGGTGTTCTGCTGGTGGTACCGTGCAAGAGGCTGCGTACAGTGTATACAGTGTGTGTGTGTGGTGCGTATGGCATATACAGAGTGTGTGTGTGTGTGGTGCGTACGGCATATACAGCGTGTGTGGTGTGTAAGGCGTATACAGTGTGTGTGTGGTGTATACGGCCTATACAGTGTGTGTGTGTGTGTGGTGCACACGGCGTATATAGTGTGTGTGTGTGGTGCGTACGGCGTATGCAGAGTGTGTGTGTGTGTGTGTGTGGTGCGTACGGCATATACAGTGTGTGTGGTGAGTACGGCCTATACAGTGTGTGTGTGTGGTGCGTATGGCGTATACAGTGTGTGTGTGTGTGGTGCATACGGCATATACAGTGTGTGTGGTGCGTATGGCCTATACAGTGTGTGTGTGTGTGTGTGTGTGTGTGTGTGGTGCGCATGGCGTATACAGTGTGTGTGTCTGTGGTGCGTACGGCGTATGCAGAGTGTGTGTGTGTGATGCGACGGTGTTCGGCTGGTGGTACCGCGCAAGAGGCTGGTACCAACAGCAGTTTCCATATTGAGACACCCATCACTTGGGTGTCCCAATATGGCGGTCGGTGAACTTACGCCACTTGGAATGCTGGGATCTGGACACATCTGGATGGAACAGGATGTGAAGACATTACAAGGTAAGTATATATTAAGATAACATATCAACGGGAGACAAAAACCGAAGCGTCAAAACCATGATAAAATCGTATGTTAAAAAAAAGCACACAAAAACCTAATTTAAACAATAGGTGCAGGAATCCTGCAGCGTCAGAAACTTAACTAAAGCTCATTGTGGGAACGTAGCCTAAGTTTCAGGTTTTTTTTCTGCATGTCTTCAGCAATCTAATATTAAGAAGCATCTGTGGACTTGTCCTCACTTTCAATCTGAACCTCCCAATGTTCTCAAGGCTCAGTGCCAAGGTTGGGTCATTGCTGTCCATCAATGTGTAGATCACCAGCTCATTGTCTCGCATGACTTCTCCTCCCTACATATCAACTTTAATTTCCCGTTTCTGCTCCTTTCCTGTGTTAATGGATTATACTCACACTTTTCACCCCTTGCTCTGCTTCACTTTATATAACAATACGTGATTGTTTGTTCAGTGCCTAAATTACCATTTTTATCATAATCCTGTTCTCACATTCATATGTTGATGAGACTTAGGGAATCTGTCAGTAAGTTCACCCCTCCTAAGCCGTGTATATGGGCACGCCGGTCATAGGAAACTGACTAAAATCATACCTTGATATCTGTGATCTGATGTCTTTTTCTAGACAAATCCGCATTTTTCTTATATGTAAATGAGCTGTTAGGATCTATGGGTCGGACACAGATCTCCCAGAGAATCTGCCTCCAGAGATTATAATACATGAAAGGCGGAGTTACCAATGTGAGACATATAGATCAGGAGTCATTACATGTCTCACACTGGTAACTACCCCTTTTATTTAAAACAAGCTCTGGAGGCAGATTCTCAGGGAGATCTTTGTCCCACCCATAGATCTTAACAGCTCATTTACATATTACGAAAAACATGGATTTCTCTGGAATAAGACATTGGATCACAGATATCAAGTTATCGTTTTATCTTCCTATGACCTACATGGCCATATAGACGGCTTTTGAGAGGTGATGATAGATTCCCTTTAAAATAGAGATAACAATGAATTGAAGGTAAAAATAGAAGTATTTGTTTTATATAAGATAATTGACCCTTTTAGGGTGCAGTCTATTATGGCTTTCAGGAAGCAGCGATTTCTTTTGGTTTTATTTGCCTGCATTCCAAGAACTATAACTTTTTTAATTTTTTTCTACCCATGTAATTCTATAAAGAGATGTATTTTTCAGGATGGGTTATATCTTTCTAATAGTACCATTTTTGGGTGCCTATATATTATTGATTAACTTACCGTACCTTCACCAATTCCACCACCGTGTCTACCATTCATGGCATACAATACCATTTTACAGTTATTCTTCTCATTACATAGTGACACGCTGCTATATCATTTCCCATCAAATGAAACCATATTAGGATACATCTCACTCATCCCATGGTCACATGAGTGAGTGGGAGGATGGGGGTTGGGATGAGTTATATGTACCCGGAAATGGTTTCATTTGATGAAAAGATGATAACATTTTTAACCCTTTCCAATTCCTTTTTTTTTCAAAACACGTTTCTTTTCGAGAATCTGAAGGGATGCGACCTGCGCTATATGCTGGCTACAGTCAGTACTAAACAGAAGAAATGCAACAAAAAACGGGTTGGATGTATTCCGTCATCGGAGCGGAACAGGAGAATCATAATGTCAGACATTGGATAAGAAAGAGTTAAGTGTTGAGAGTGAATTTATGAGGAAAGGAGAAGCAACTCAGAATGGTCACTGGTAAAACTCGGGGTAGAAAAATGGTCTGTTGTCTTGACACCTTCAAGTATGACATGGGAACGGATCAAGCAATTGAAAGGGACTTGTGAGTATTGTAAGGATTTCACTCACTCAGCTGCGACGGCTGACACTCAGGAGACGTGTTCCTTTAAAGTTCACTGGGTTTATTGCTTCATAAACCATGTTGCAAACAACAGAAAACAAATAGCCTTTGGTTCAGGTAAAGAAAAACAAGTGTCCAGTTCATTCGGCTCAGTCCTGAAGCCGTAACACACTCAGGAGGGTTTCACCTCCACACATATCTGCTGTGTAAAGGATTAGCCAGTCTTATAAAGAGCTAACCCCACCCAGTAACCCATCACATGATCAGCCATGTGGTCTGACATCACCACAGGTCCTGAAACACATATACAAGATTATGTGCAAGAAAGGAATACTCCGGGCTACATTACAGCAACCAGGCACTTATGTGGCACATACCTCCCATCGACTACAAACCCTTTAGCCATGCTACATACCTCCCCCCTCTGCCTAAAGCCGTGGGGCTTGGCACTTTCCCCCACTAAACAAGGGATTCTCGATAGGGCATCCGCATTACCGTGCAGCTTTCCGGCCCTATGTTCCACATGGAAACTGAAGTCCTGCAGGGCTAAGAACCAACGGGTGACTCTGGCATTTCTCCCTTTCGTTTCTCTCATCCACCTAAGCGGGGCATGGTCAGATACCAGTCTAAATTTACGTCCCAGCAGATAGTACCGCAATGTGTCCACTGCCCATTTTATGGCCAAGCACTCCTTCTCAACGACTGAGTAGTTCTTTTCAGATGAGGACAGCTTCCTACTCAGATAGAGAACAGGATGCTCCTCCCCATGTAGTTCTTGGGAAAGGACTGCTCCCACCCCAACATCTGAGGCATCTGTCTGAAGAATAAACTCTTTCTTGAAGTTTGGGGCCATCAGAACGGGTTGCTTACACAAAGCGTTTTTCATTTCTTGGAAGGCTGACTCTGTTTCTTCGGACCACTTAACCATTACTGATTTTGTCCCTTTTAGCAGGTCAGTCAGAGGCGCAGCCATCGTGGCGAAGTTTGGGATGAACCTCCTGTAATATCCCACGATTCCCAGGAAGGCTTTAACTTGTTTCTTGGAAACTGGTTTTGGCCATGTTTGGATTGCCTCCACTTTATTGATTTGGGGTTTTATTTCTCCATGACCCACTATGTATCCAAGGTACTTAGCTTCTTCTTTACCCAAGGCGCACTTCTTCGGGTTTATAGTAAATCCGGCCTCTCTTATAGCATCCAACACCGCTTGGACTTTCTCCAGATGGCTCTCCCAGTCCGGGCTAAAGATGACGATATCATCTAGGTACGCAGCAGCGTAGGCCTTATGGGGTGCAAGGACTCTATCCATAGCCCTCTGGAAGGTCGCCGGAGCTCCCTGTAGGCCAAACGGCATCCGGGCATATTGGAAGCATCCATCAGGTGTCGAAAAGGCCGTCTTCTCCTTGGCTTCCTGTGCCATGGGGATCTGCCAATACCCCTTTGTCAAATCCAAGGTGGATATATATCTGGCGTGCCCAAGCCTTTCGATGAGCTCATCAATACGGGGCATGGGATAAGCGTCGAACTTGGAGACTTCATTCAACTTCCGATAGTCGTTGCAAAACCTCCACTCTCCATCAGGTTTTGGGACCAGGACAATTGGGCTCGACCAACCGCTCTTGGATTCCTCAATGACCCCAAGCCTCAACATACGCTCCACTTCCTTGGAGATAACTTCTCGACGAGCCTCATGAATACGATAAGGTTTCACATTCACCCGCACATGTGGCTCTGTTAGGACCTCGTGCTCTATGACCTTCGTGTATCCTGGCAATTCTGAAAACAGGTCCCTGTTTTTCTGGAGTAACTCCCGGCACTGCTGTTTCTGGGTCTTTGATAGCGTCTCTGCTATAGTAACCGCTCCAACCTCACCTTCTGGGTTGCTTAACAATGACGGAGTTGCTGTCGGCTCTCTATCTTGCCATGGCTTGATGAGGTTGACATGGTAAACTTGGAATGGTTTCCGTCTTCCTGGTTGGTGAATTTTATAATTTACCTCCCCAAGTTTCTCGACAACCTCATATGGCCCTTGCCATTTGGCCAAGAACTTGCTTTCCACCGTTGGAACTAACACAAGAACTCGGTCTCCCGGATTGAACTGCCTCACTCTTGCAGACCGGTTGTAGACCCTGGCTTGAGCTTCTTGTGCTTGGAGAAGGTGTTCTTTCACGATAGGCATCACCTTTGCAATCCTCTGCTGCATCAGGGCCACATGCTCAATGACGCTTCTGTGGGGTGTGACTTCGGCCTCCCAGGTTTCCTTGGCTATATCCAGGAGTCCTCGTGGATGTCGGCCATATAGAAGCTCAAACGGTGAGAACCCTGTGGAGGCCTGTGGAACTTCACGAATGGAAAACATCAGATAGGGTAAGAGACAATCCCAGTCTCTACCGTCTTTCTCTATAGCTTTTCTCAGCATGCTCTTTAGTGTCTTGTTAAACCTCTCAACAAGGCCATCTGACTGGGGATGGTACACCGAGGTCCTCAACTGGGAAATCTTCAGGGCTTTGCATAACTCCCTCATCACCTTGCTCATGAAAGGTGTACCCTGGTCAGTCAGGATCTCCTTTGGCAGACCTGTCCGGGAAAAGACATGGACCAACTCGCGGGCTATGCTTTTTGAGGAAGAATTTCTCAAGGGAATTGCCTCAGGATAGCGTGTGGCATAGTCCAGGATGACTAATATATACTGATGGCCCCGAGCTGATTTAACTAAGGGACCGACCAAGTCCATGGCAATTCTCTCGAACGGTACCTCAATAATGGGCAGTGGCACAAGGGGGTTCCGGAAATGAGGAGTAGGAGCAGTTAGCTGATATGTAGGGCAGGACCTGCAATAGTTCACTATTTCCCGGTGACACCCAGGCCAATAGAACCTCTGCACAACCCGTTCCTGCGTTTTTTCCACCCCCAGGTGTCCACCCAAGATGTGTGAATGGGCCATGTCCAACACTTTCCGTCTATACGGACCCGGCACTATCAACTGCTCTACCAACTCCTCCCGTATTTTCGTGACACGGTACAACAACTCCCCCCTCAACAGAAAATGGGGAAATCTTGTGGCTGCCCCCGGCTCCTGTACCACCCCGTCAATAACTGTGACATTATTAAAGGCTTCCCTCAGAGTGGGGTCCCTATGTTGGGCAGTCCCAAAATTTTCACCGGTAACTTCTAACTCCAGAATGTCAGATGTAGGGGATACTTCCTCCTCATCCCCAACCAGAACACAAAAAGGAAAACTGTCTGCCTCTGGGTGTGGCGATACCCTTCCAGGGTTCACTGGTTCCCTGCCAGGCAGCTCAGAACCATTTCCCCACAAATCCCAAAACAAACAGAAATCCCGGCCAATAATTATAGGGTGCAACAAGTCCTGAACCACGCCGACTATGTGGGACTCAGTGCCACATGCCGTTTCAATGTCCACCCTGGCCATAGGGTAGTCCTTTGCATCACCATGTATGCACCGCACTCCGACCTTCTTTCCTGGGAGCAGGTGGAGAGGAAAAGTGGCCCTCACCAGGGTCACTAGGCTCCCCGAGTCTAATAGTGCCGTTACTGCTCGACCGTTCACCTTTACGGGACACGCTTGAGGTCCCTCGTTGGATGGAGAGTTCACACTACAGGCTGGATACGCATAGTATGAACAACGGCGTCCCATGCTGCACTCCATCTGCTCAGTGGTTTGGGAACAACGGGCAGCTATATGTCCTGGCTTGTGGCACCTCCAACAAATAATATCACCCGTGGGGACCTTGGGCACCACCTCCCCCGCCCTTTGTGACCTTGGACGCACCACCCCTTTTTGGGACTCAGCTGCCTTCTGGGACCCCCAGTACGGCATGGGCTGCCTCCCGAAGGAGCCTTCCAACCCTTGGTATCTCTCAACCAGTCCGATCAGCTCGTCGGCATTCTGGGGATCACCCTGGGCAACCCAAGACTGTATAGGCCTCGGGAGGGAATGGACAAACCGATCCATCATCACCCGTTCTACCATCTGTGCAGGCGCAGAGGATTCTGGCTGCAGCCATTTCTGGACCAGGTGCAACAGATCAAACATTTGGGAACGAGGTGGTTTGTCCCGGTGATAGCCCCAGGAGTGAACTCGCTGTGCCCTGACAGTCAGTGTCACCCCCAAACGTGCGAGAATCTCGGCTTTCAATTTGTGATACTCTTTGGCATCCTGCAAGGTCAAATCATAGTACGCCTTCTGGGGTTCTCCCGTCAGGTATGGCGCAAGTACCTCTGCCCACTGCTCTGGCGGAAGTTTTTCCCTCTCAGCGACCCTCTCAAACACCGTCAGGAAGGCCTCAACATCATCCCCGGGAGTCATTTTCTGCAATGCGCGTCTTACCGTCTTCCGGACGTGGGTGTCATCAGCCAAACCTGGGGTTGGGGCGCTCGCCTTGCCCTGGATGGCGGTTGCCAAAAGCTGCATCTGCTGCTGATGCTCCTGCTGGCTCTGCTGCATCTGCTGCCGTTGCTCCTGCTGGTTTTGCTGCATCTGCTGCCGTTGCTCCTGCTGGCTCTGTTGTATCTGCTGCATCAACAGCCTGTTCGTCTCTTGCTGCCTTTGCTCCTGCTGGCTCTGCCTTTTCTCCTGCTGTGACTGCATCTGGACCAAGTGTTTCAGCAGGTCCTCCATTTTCTCCGGCAATGCTTGCTGGCTTGCAACAGCCTTGACCCAGGACATTCAAAAATAAACTCACGTCTCCGCTGGGAACGCTGCTCGCACGTCTACCACCAATTGTAAGGATTTCACTCACTCAGCTGCGACGGCTGACACTCAGGAGACGTGTTCCTTTAAAGTTCACTGGGTTTATTGCTTCATAAACCATGTTGCAAACAACAGAAAACAAATAGCCTTTGGTTCAGGTAAAGAAAAACAAGTGTCCAGTTCATCCGGCTCAGTCCTGAAGCCGTAACACACTCAGGAGGGTTTCACCTCCACACATATCTGCTGTGTAAAGGATTAGCCAGTCTTATAAAGAGCTAACCCCACCCAGTAACCCATCACATGATCAGCCATGTGGTCTGACATCACCACAGGTCCTGAAACACATATACAAGATTATGTGCAAGAAAGGAATACTCCGGGCTACATTACAGCAACCAGGCACTTATGTGGCACATACCTCCCATCGACTACAAACCCTTTAGCCATGCTACAGTATGTAATGACTGATCAAACCACGAACTGGCGCTCAGAACATGACGGCGTGGCTAACCATTTATATACACCTTCCAACCTGCTTGTTTTCCTGCCCTCTCTGCCCTTCTCTGGCTCTATTATTATTATTTATTTATATAGCACCATTATGTAGCCAGATCTGTCAATCAAAGAGGGGGGTGGAGATAGATGGAAAACAAGCAGGTGGGAAGGTGTATTTAAATGATTGGACTGCCATGAAGCGCTGAGTGGCAGGACTTAGTTTGAACAGTCATTCTGTGCGGACGGAGTCCCTGTAAAGAAGCCGTCGGGAATGTAAGCATGGTGAAAACTGGTCTACAGAGTAACCAAGGGTCAGACATGACTGAATAAATAGAATCAGATTAATTCTTTGAAGATTTATTTAACCCCTTTCTGACATGTGCCATAATAGTATGCACATGTTGGATTCCCCCTGATCTATACAGCTGACATGTGCCCGCAACAGCCACGGGTGGAATCGCGATCCACCTGTGGCTGTTAACTTGTTAAATGCCGCTGTCAATCTCTGACAGCGGCATTTAACTTGCGCGTCACTAATCCCACCCATCGGTGACCCCGTCACATGATCGCGGGTCACCGATGGGTCGGCATGACATCCAGAGGTCTGCAGCAGACCTCTATGGTTGTCATTGCCAGATTGCTATGAGCGCTGCCCCGTGGTCGGCGCTCATAGTAAGTCAGTATTTCTGCTACACACAGGGGACCTGATCATCTCCTGTGTGTAGCAGAGGCGATCAAAGTACTGCAGCTTCTAGCCTCCCATGGAGACTATTGAAGCATGCAAAGAGTATAAAAAAATGTTTTTAAAAATTAAAAAAAATATATAAAAGTTCAAATAACCCCCCTTTCGCCCCATTCAAAATAAAACAATAAAAAAATCAAATATACACATATTTGGTATCAATGCATTCAGAATGGCCCAATCTATCAATACATATAAAAAAAAATACTCTGAGGGCCACTGAGGACTCTAAATTCTAAATATTTTTCTACAAATAAAAAAAGAATTAACCCGATTGCTAAGCACCAAAAAGAAAAAAAATTAAAAACTCCAGAATTATGTTTTTTTGGTCGCCGCTACACTGCAATAAAATGCAATAACGGACGATCAAAACCTTGTATCTACACCAAAATTGTATCAATAAAAACATCAGCTCGGCACACAAAAAATAAGCCCTTCCCCAGCCCCACATCACAAAAAATGGAGCCGCTACACGTCTCGGAAAATGGCACCATTTTTTAAAACAAATTTAGGATTTTTTTCATCACTTAAATAAAATGAGAACCTAGACATGTTTTGTGTCTATGAACTCGTAATGACCTGGAGCTTCATAATGGCTGGTCAGTTTTAGCATTTAGTGAACAAGGTAAAAAACAAAAATCAACTGTGGAATTGCACCTTTTTTTGCAATTTCACCGCCCCTTTTCCCAGTTTCCAGTGCGCGATATGTTAAAATCAATGGAGTCCTTTAAAAGTACAACTTGTCCTGCAAAAAACAAGCCCTCACATGGCCATATTGATTGAAAAATAAAAAGTTATGGCTCTGGGAAGAAGGGGAGCAAAAAATGAAAACGCAAAATAAAAAAATGGCCCAGGGCTTAAGGGGTTAAATGTATTTTTTTAGTTTTTTTAATGATTTATTTGAATAAATCTCTGAAAAGAGCTGTGGAATTAATGGCACTGTATACAGTGCAGACCAAAAGTTTGGACACACCTCATTTAAAGATTTTTCTGTATTTTCATGACTATGAAAATTGTACATTCACACTGAAGGCAAAACTATAAATTAACACATGTGGAATTATATACTTAACAAAAAAGTGTGAAACAACTAAAATAATGTCTTATATTCTAGGTTCTTCAAAGTAGCCACCTTTTGCTTTGATGACTGTTTTGCACACTCTTGGCATTCTCTTGATGAGCTTCAAGAGGTAGTCACCGGGAATGGCTTTCACTTCACAGGTGTGCCCTGTCAGGTTTAATAAGTGGGATTTCTTGCCTTATAAATGGGGTTGGGACCATCAGTTGTGTTGTGCAGAAGTCTGGTGAATACTCAGCTGATAGTCCTTCTGAATAGACTGTTAGGATTTGTATTATGGCAAGAAAAAAGCAGCTAAGTAAAGAAAAAACGAGTGGACATCATTACTTTAAGAAATGAAGGTCAATCAGTCCGAAAAATTGGGAAAACTTTGAAAGTGTTTCCAAGTGCAGTGGCAAAAACCATCAAGCGCTACAAAGAAACTGGCTCACGTGAGGACCGCCCCAGGAAAGGAAGACCAAGAGTCACCTCTGCTTCTGAGGATAAGTTTATCTGAGTCACCAGCCTCAGAAATCACAGGTTAACAGCAGCTCAGATTAGAGATCAGGTCAATGCCACACAGAGTTCTAGCAGCAGACACATCTCTACAACAACTGTTAAAGGTACCTTCACACTAAACGATATCGCTAGCGATCCGTGACGTTGCAGCGTCCTGGCTAGCGATATTGTTCAGTTTGACACGCAACAGCGATCAGAATCTGCTGTGATGTCGTTGGTCGGGGCTAGAAGGCCAGAACTTTATTTGGTCGCTGGCTCTCCCGCTGACATCGCTGAATCGGCGTGTGTGACGCCGATTCAGCGATGTCTTCGCTGGTAACCAGGGTAAACATCGGGTTACTAAGCGCAGGGCCGCACTTAGTAACCCAATGTTTACCCTGGTTACCATCCTAAAAGTTAAAAAAACAAACACTTCATACTTACCTTCCGCTGTCTGTCCCCGACGCTGTGCTTTCCTGCACTAACTGTGAGCACAGCGGCCGGAAAGCAGAGCGGTGACGTCACCACTCTGCTTTCCGGCCGCTGTGTTCACAGCCAGTACAGAGAAGCAGAGCGCCGGGGACAGACAGCGGAAGGTAAGTATGAAGCGTTTGTTTTTTTTACTTTTAGGATGGTAACCAGGGTAAACATCGGGTTACTAAGCGCGGCCCTGCGCTTAGTAACCCGATGTTTACCCTGGTTACCGGCATCGTCGGTCGCTAGAGAGCGGTCTGTGTGACAGCTCTCCAGCGACCAAACAGCGACGCTGCAGCGATCCGGATCGTTGTCTGGATCGCTGCAGCGTCGTTTAGTGTGAAGGTACCTTAAGAGGAGACTTTGTGCAGCAGGCCTTCTTGGTAAAATAGCTGCTAGGAAACCACTGCTAAGGACAGGCAACAAGCAGAAGAGACTTGTTTGGGCTAAAGAACACAAGGAATGGACATTAGACCAGTGGAAATCTGTGCTTTGGTCTGATGAGTCCAAATTTGAGATCTTTGGTTCCAACCACCGTGTCTTTGTGCGACGCAGAAAAGGTGAACGGATGGACTCTACATGTCTAGTTCCCACCGTGAAGCATGGAGGAGGTGTGATGGTGTGGGGGTGCTTTGCTGGTGACACTGTTGGAGATTTATTCAAAATTGAAAGCATACTGAACCAGCATGGCTACCTCAGCATCTTTGCAGCGGCATGCTATCCTATCCAGTTTGCGTTTACTTGGACCATCATTTATTTTTCAACATGACAATGACCCCAAACACACCTCCAGGCTGTGTAAGGGCTTTTTGACCAAGAAGGAGAGTGATGGGGTGCTACACCAGATGATCTGGCCTCCACAGTCACCAGACCTGAACCCAATCGAGATGGTTTGGGGTGAACTGGACCGCAGAGTGAAGGCAAAAGGGCCAACAAGTGCTAAGCATCTCTGGGAACTCCTTCAAGATTGTTGGAAGACCATTCCCGGTGACTACCTCTTGAAGCCCATCAAGAGAATGCCAAGAGTGTGCACAGCAGTCATCAAAGCAAAAGGTGGCTACTTTGAAGAACCTAGAATATAAGATATAATTTCAGTTGTTTCACACTTTTTTGTTAAGTATAAAATTCCACATGTGTTAATTCATAGTTTTGATGCCTTCAGAGTGAATGTACAATTTTCATAGTCATGAAAATACAGAAAAATCTTTAAATGAGAAGGTGTGTCCAAACTTTTGGTCTGTACTGTAAGTGAGTAAAATAAATAAATAAACTGATCACTAACAATAGACTGCAATATTTCTGTATGGTAGTTTTTTATTGACTGTCAGTGTTTTACAGACAGGGAAACAGGCCAATACACATAGTAAACACATTGGCCCTTTGCTATGCCCTTGGGGGCCATAATGCTTTTGATGTAGCTGGACCTATAGACCGCAGCATTCAAGATGTTAAACAGCCGGGATATGAGTTATCTCTACGTTATCTCTGATCCTGGCCATCTCTGCTGGATGTCGGCCTACTAATTACAGATAGCAACCTCTGGTGAGATACATATAAGTTCTATCCATGTCATCTATATAGTCCTAGTGCTGTAGACGGACATCCGCAATGTAACATCAGACAAACATTTTGTCAGTGATGACCATGGCTGTGTCTTCACTCAGAAGTGTTATTTGACCAGAAAAGAACGCGGTCTGATTGTTAAGGGAGATGTTTGATGCCAAAAGCTACTTAGCAGGAAAGGGTTTGGTTGGCCAACTGACAGGACCGCTGCGCCTTCCGGACACATTTCCCACCATTCCTTTAGTACGAGCTCATCTCATTTTATCGTCAAGGTCTCATTCAAGACACTGCAAATATTCTGTCATCTCCATTGCAAATACCACACACTCCATCAATAAGCACAGTAATGTTTAGGAAAATCTTGCATGAGGGTGACAAAACCTACCATGGAAGATCCAAGAGCAGCAACATGAACAGATCTGCTTCACTCAAATGCCCTCTGTCCCCCTGGAAGGATTTCAGACGTTGTATCTTATGTAAAGACAAAAATTAATAAATATATGGGACCAGAATCCGCCACCTACTAGACCACAGTACGGACATACGGACAGAAGCCTTCCTTACCTCTTCCCTGTCTGGCAGTTGCTTCAGAAGCTCATTCAACTTTTCTGAGCTGTATATTTCTCCTCTCCCCAGCTTTATATCTTCTACTATCTCTGCTGCTGATCTACGAGGGAAGTATGTGTAATTATCACCAGCATTGCATTTTACAGTTATGTTCATATGGCTCTGATATGGATTTCTCATCTGCAGTATATCAATTTATGGAGCAAAATATAAAAAATCCTCAGCAGAAATGTCCTATGTGAAAGGTTAAACTTCATGGACCTAGGCCTTGGTGGACCTAAGCCTTGATGGACCTAGAGGCCTTCATGGACCTAAGCCTTGATGGACCTAGAGGCCTTCATGGACCTAGGCCTTGGTGGACCTAAGCCTTGATGGACCTAGAGGCCTTCATGGACCTAGGCCTTGGTGGACCTAAGCCTTGATGGACCTAGAGGCCTTCATGGACCTAGGCATTGATGGACCTAAGCCTTGATGGACCTAGGCCTTGATGGACCTAGGTCTTTTTTCAACCTATGTAACTATGAGGTGCCCGACTGGTGGAGCAAAAATTGGAACCTAAAGTGATTCTGCGCCCAGGGTCTAAAAATTTACCATATATTTTTCATGTATCATATATTTTTCTTTACATTTACCACTGTCATTGTAGCTGTCATCTTAAAATCAAGAGGAAAGGAACGTTGATCTGAGCAGATGAGGCAGACAAATAGGCACCAGGCCTAAACATTTTTTATGAGTTTTGGTGTCTACATTTTGTTTGAATCAGCTCCCCTGAAGTGGGTTGAACTGGGGAGGAGCTGGGGCTGGACAGGGTGAGAACACACACTCATCAAATTCATTAAATGTTCCAGCATTTTCTTGGCAAGCAATGCTATTCCACTCACGGACTGGAGTAGCATTTCTGGCACAACGTACTGAGGCGTACACCACATAGAAGAGGAGCTGAATTCATTAAGTATCATGCACCTCTTAATGAATTTGGTGCCATGTATTCTGTGAAGATCGGTGTCCCTAGAGCTTGCTGTACTCCAGTCTTGATGAATCGGCACCTATGGGCTCACGCTATGCCAGTTTTGACAGACTAAACAGCACCAAATTTATTAAGAGGCGCACGCTACTTTCTAAATTAAGTGCCTCTTCTAAATGGCACATACCTCCGTGTGCTGTACCAAAAATGCTACTCCAGTCAGGGACTGGAGTAACATTTGTGGAATAGAAAACGACAGTAAATTTCATGAATAACCTGGGGGCAAAGCTGTGCCCCATCCATCCCACCTTAGCTCCTAATTTCTCGTTACACAAACATTTTACAACTTTTCAAAGCCTTATGTGGAATGAAAGACTTGATGAATCTACCCAATAGTTACTTTTTAGTCCCAGGCTAGATAATATCTCTGGAATCCATGGCTGCTTTTTTACTTTTCTAGCTAAAGGTTAGTGGTGACGGGGAGCTCTCGCACACGAGGCAGGAGTTTCCTGGTCATCAATCGGCCATTTTTCAGAATGCATTTATTATATTATGGCACTCCATATACCGGTGCCGGAGGTGATATCCATGAATAAGTGTATACAGATGGTGTTGCCAGTGTGGAACTAATGTACAGCGCAATGATTTCTTCCTTCTACTGCTGAGGTCAGTGTCTTCTCCACTTTCACTGTAAGTTGAAAAGCTCTGGGTTGACCATTCAGAAGAGTATTTTAACATTTAGACACAAGCATGAAAAAGATGACAATTACTCTGTAGAAAAACTCCTGTAAAATTATATTTACACCCAAAATTATTTCAAAATGTTGCTGACCCATACGACAACCTTATTTCTGAATGTGAACTAGGGAAAGTTTAACATAAAAAACTTACTGCAAAACTTAGAGGGGTTATCCAGTTTTAAAAGATAAATATTTTGTAATCCTACATTATGATATAATCAATTTTTCAATCGTTTTTCCAAGATACAGTGGGGCAAAAAAGTATTTAGTCAGTCAGCAATAGTGCAAGTTCCACCACTTAAAAAGATGAGAGGCGTCTGTAATTTACATCATAGGTAGACCTCAACTATGGGAGACAAACTGAGAAAAAAAAATCCAGAAAATCACATTGTCTGTTTTTTTTAACATTTTATTTGCATATTATGGTGGAAAATAAGTATTTGGTCAGAAACAAAATTTCATCTCAATACTTTGTAATATATCCTTTGTTGGCAATGACAGAGGTCAAACGTTTTCTGTAAGTCTTCACAAGGTTGCCACACACTGTTGTTGGTATGTTGGCCCATTCCTCCATGCAGATCTCCTCTAGAGCAGTGATGTTTTTGGCTTTTCACTTGGCAACACGGACTTTCAACTCCCTCCAAAGGTTTTCTATAGGGTTGAGATCTGGAGACTGGCTAGGCCACTCCAGGACCTTGAAATGCTTCTTACGAAGCCACTCCTTCGTTGCCCTGGCGGTGTGCTTTGGATCATTGTCATGTTGAAAGACCCAGCCACATTTCATCTTCAATGCCCTTGCTGATGGAAGGAGGTTTGCACTCAAAATCTCACGATACATGGCCCCATTCATTCTTTCATGTACCCGGATCAGTCGTCCTGGCCCCTTTGCAGAGAAACAGCCCCAAAACATGATGTTTTCACCACCATGCTTTACAGTAGGTATGGTGTTTGATGGATGCAACTCAGTATTCTTTTTCCTCCAAACACGACAAGTTGTGTTTCTACCAAACAGTTCCAGTTTGGTTTCATCAGACCATAGGACATTCTCCCAAAACTCCTCTGGATCATCCAAATGCTCTCTAGCAAACTTCAGACGGGCCCGGACATGTACTGGCTTAAGCAGTGGGACACGTCTGGCACTGCAGGATCTGAGTCCATGGTGGCGTAGTGTGTTACTTATGGTAGGCCTTGTTACATTGGTCCCAGCTCTCTGCAGTTCATTCACTAGGTCCCCCCGCGTGGTTCTGGGATTTTTGCTCACCGTTCTTGTGATCATTCTGAGCCCACGGGGTGGGATTTTGCGTGGAGCCCCAGATCGAGGGAGATTATCAGTGGTCTTGTATGTCTTCCATTTTCTAATTATTGCTCCCACTGTTGATTTCTTCACTCCAAGCTGGTTGGCTATTGCAGATTCAGTCTTCCCAGCCTGGTGCAGGGCTACAATTTTGTTTCTGGTGTCCTTTGACAGCTCTTTGGTCTTCACCATAGTGGAGTTTGGAGTCAGACTGTTTGAGGGTGTGCACAGGTGTCTTTTTATACTGATAACAAGTTTAAACAGGTGCCATTACTACAGGTAATGAGTGGAGGAAAGAGGAGACTCTTAAAGAAGAAGTTACAGGTCTGTGAGAGCCAGAAATCTTGATTGTTTGTTTCTGACCAAATACTTATTTTCCACCATAAAATGCAAAAAAAAATGATAAAAAAACAGACAATGTGATTTTCTGGATTTTTTTTTCTCAGTTTGTCTCCCATAGTTGAGGTCTACCTATGATGTAAATTACAGACGCCTCTCATCTTTTTAAGTGGTGGAACTTGCACTATTGCTGACTGACTAAATACTTTTTTGCCCCACTGTATCTGCTTGCTGCAGTTCAAAAGAAACCTTAAAGTGAATCTGTCACTAGACTCCAAAATACAGATAGCATTATGAAACAAATCTCTTGCATCTGAAGAGGCTGGTGTGCTTACTTTGAAAATCAATATGAGAATGGTTATGAGTGTATATAATATTTACATATCAAAATTACCATTTTATAAGTCCAGCTAAGGAACAAAGCAGTTCATAAGTCCATGTTTTCAATTTGGGCCCACTAAGCCTGAATAGCAGCTTGTACAGAGCAGTGTGATTTCTCAGCGTCAGCCGCAGGGAGGAGGACCACTGAGGATCTGTCATCAGGTGAGTGGAGGTTGAGATTGAACTGTGTGGAACATGAGTTGTAGTCTGCTGCAGTGCTGAACTAGTCTGGTCTCCGGCTATAGTACCCATCTGCACGTTAAAGAATATTTTCTTGGAAATGTCGGCACGTTTTAGTGAATAACCGCACCACGTGTTCTAACTTCCGACTGCTGCTCTGCCGCACCCTGTCTTTAGGAATGCTCTGCCACTTGAAGCAAAGTATTCAACTTGCCTCATAATAGCAGCGTCAGTGGTCAATAATATGCCTGGCGACAATTGTGCATCCAGCCTCGTATTCCTGCAACCCACGGTATGGACAACATGACAGCTTCCCTCTATACTTTTTTCCTTCATCCTCCTGTGAGATCTCTTCCATGATGTTGATTGTGCACAGCAACATTTCCCCAGCTCTCCACACACATCTACATCGATGTGATGCTGTGGCGTCCCATGGTATCATCAGTTTCCCATGTGAAAACTGGTATCAGGACTTCTTGCTCAAGGACCCAGGACCGATGAGTAGGTAGGAGAGAAAATTAAATCATAGCACATAATTTACAGCCAAGCTGCATTTCCAAAAATGAAAATTACCTTCAGCAACCTGATTTCAAAACACTGAGAGCTAACAGAGGCCTCCAGAGTTCCCGGGAAGCCGCAGTGCTTACAAGATCGACTGAAAAGAGCTTTAAACATTCAAAAAGAAAAATGTACTTATCAAGAGATTAAATAGGACTTTAATTAATAGTAAATTTTAGAAGCACTTTTTAACAATTCCCTTTAAAGGGAATCTGTCACCAGGTTTCTGCTATATAAACTTAGAACACCATGATATAAGAGCAGAACGCCTGATTACACTGATATGTCACTTACTAGGATATATTTCGCAGCTTCAAAGCAATCAGATTATCACTACAGTACAAGCTGCCTCGTGCCTCCTAGTCCAACCAGGCCCCAGCACTGATTAACAGCCCCCTGTCACTGTACAATGCACAGAAAGATGTTGTTTGGGGTTATACACAGCTCAACAACTGAGCTCTGCTAGATCTGCAAAGCTTTATTCTATCATAACAGCTGCACACAATATCCAAAGTGATACATCGCTGGAATCAGGGTATCCGTCCCTACCTCCTGCTACTATCAGATTACATAGAAAAAACCTGCTGACAGATTTCATCCAAGCAGCTCATTTTAAAATAGTGCAAAACAGATATAAAAGTAGATTACAAAGACATTTATTTTACAATACATCCTGTGTCACTTTAGCACTTTTCACTTATTATGAAATCCCTTTTAATTTCACTTTGTTTATGTCCTAACCAAGTGGCGATCAAGTTGGTATAACTATCAAGGCTCTGTCATGCAATGACACATAAATCTATATGATCAACATATGGCCAGGTAAAGTTTCATCCTTTCAAAAAAAAAAAAAGCAATAATGGTTCCTATTAAATGACTGCAAGCAGAGATCTTGAAGGCCATGAGGAATTGATACATAAAGCATTAAAATGGCATAACATTTCATTATATTGTGATTTTCAGGATTTTTTGTGCTTAAAATAGAATACCCCCTGTGAATATATAAATGTTTCTGGTCTCATAAAGAGAGCTATGTAATAAAATAATGATCTTTGCTTAAAATAACTATTAACGATGTTCCTAGCCATGTGGGAAGGGGGTGTACCGGTGCCAACATTGCTGCTGCATGACATCACAGAAGAGGCATCAGACAGCGGACCCTGCGTTACTGCTCATCCTTATGGACGCGGGCAAGAGCTCCAGAGGTTACTTGGTTGTGATTTTCAAATATTTTTACAGTGACAGTGTCAGCAAGAAGCAGAACTCTGTGGTCTGACCATAAACCTCATATATCTGAATCTGCACATCTTCTTTACCCCGATTACATGTCTGATGTTGAGTTATGCCCAAAAAGTAGCGGAAAGTTAAAGGGAATCTGTCACCAATCTGAGAGAAGCATGTTGTAGAGACAGAGACCCTGATTCCAGTGATGTATCACTTACTGGGCTGCTTGCTGTAGTTTTGATACAATCACAGTTTTATCTGCTGCAGATCTACCAGCTCTCTGAATGTTGAGCTGTGTATAAAAAATTCAGTGTAAATGTGTATTGGCAGAAAGCTGCCAATCAGTGTTGTGGGTGGGGTTATACAGAGCTCATGAATATGGAGGACTACCTGGCAGCAGGTTATCTAGTCCTTTAGTGATAATCTCCTGCTGATAAAATAGGGATTTTATCAAAACTACACTAACCAGCCCAGTAAGTGACACATTGCTGGAATCAGGGTCTATGTGTCTATGCTCTCAGATTAGGTGGCAGAAACCTGGTGTCAGATTTCCTTTAAAGGAGTAGAGCAGTTTAATGATTTGTGATATTGTGATTGAATAGAGATACTTTTCTTCTTTGATCACAGACTGAAATTTGCTCTGATCTGTTGCTCTGATGGTTTGCTACAATGTATTGTCCTGACTCTAAGTTGCAAAAATGCAGGAAATCATCCACCATGGTTCAAATGAAGATATGACGTGATTTATGCCGTTTGGAACTCCTCGTTGTTACCTTTTGAACTGCTTCAGGAAGATGCCAATATTCATGCTTCTCCTGGAATCAAGCAAAAAGACCTGCAAAGCAAATGATCAAACATGAAAGAGATGTCACACCTGCACAACCTGTCTTCCCGTCATCCCCGCATGTCATGTACCAGCCTGCCTGCAGCATCTTCATGTACCAGCCTGTTCTCTAAGAACTCCCATTTCATAACATCTTTCCTGCCAAGAACAACACTTTGCCGCACAGCACCGTAAACCCCGGCTTCCTACAGGAGCATCAAAACGTTTCCTATCAAAAGAGGAGTCAGAGCGCTGTCCTGAACAATGGGCAGAATCGGGCCCTCGCTCCATCTCTCCCTGAGATAACACGCCACCCGCACCTTTCACACGGGAGCCCTAGCACAGTCATGTTTGGTCACGTGTCGAGATAACTGGTGGCTAGACTTTTACATTAAACAAATGCAAAACATTTCCTTTCCCCTAAAATAAAAGAAGAGTTTTATAAAGTTAGGAAAGTATGGTGGATTTCTTAAAGAAACAGTGCCATGGTGATTGGGCTGGGCCACAATACCAGACACAGTCTACGGACAAGCATGACACTAATTTCAGAATAAAACAATTATGTTTAATTTTTTTTAACTTTGTTTAGAAATTTATGTCATGTCTGTTTTGGGTAAATATTAGTGACACCTGTGTTATGATCTGGTGGCCTTGAAGCAGCATGAGACGTACTCTGGAGAAGGTGGCACCTGTACTGACCGCAAACCCTGAACTTAGCAGCGCAACTAGAAGTAGCCGTGGGGGGTACCTAACGCTCCCTAGACACCTCGACACAGCCTAAGAATTAACTACCCCTAAAGACAGAAACAGGAAACCTATCTTGCCTCAGAGAAAATCCCAAAGGATAGATAGCCCCCCACAAATATTGACTGTGAGAGGAGAGGAAATAACATACGCAGACATGAAATCAGGATTTAGCATAGGAGGCCATACTAGCTAAAAAGAAAGAATAGAACAGAGTACTATGCGGTCAGTATTAAAACACTAGAAAATATCCACCGCAGAAAATACAAAACACCACATCTGACTAAAGACATGGAGGGTATATCTGCATCTCCAGAGACACAGCTAGGCTGCAAAAAATCCTTCACAACAAAGCTGGACAAGACAAAACATGAAAAATGCACAGAACTATAAGGTCCACAGCAGGTGGACAGCAAAAACAAAGCCAGGACTTATCTTTGAAGAAAAGCACAGCGAACAGGAGGGATATGAATCCTCCAAAAACAATGGACAACTGGCACTGACTAAAGGATAAAGCAAGGCTATATAGCCCAGCCCAAATTGCAAAAAATAGATACACCTGATAAATGCTGCGATCCAACTACCGCAGCACTACCACTCATAACCACCGGAGGGAGCACAAGAGCAGAATTCACAGCACACCTGCTAAGGCTGCATCATGCACATGGGACTGCCAATTGATCAAGAAGGTGGTTGGACCAAATCTGAGACTATCTAAGAAAATGTAAGACAGAAGGGAGCTTGAAAAAGGAATTTCAATTCTAAGGATAAGTCTGATCATTCTTTTTGCATTTATTGGCTTAAAGAGGACCTTTCACCCAATTTTTCATGCTGAGCTGGACAAACCAAGTGCCGTAATAGTGGCTGCAGAGCAGAATTAAATTTTTTCTATTTTATAATTTATTCTCTATTTGGTATCTAATGGGTTAATTTTATTTAAGTCCAAGTGAGTTTTATCAGATAGTTGTCAGTGGGGGAGTGTATTTTTTCCCCTGTATGATGCCGACCAATCATAAGTTTGCAGAAACACGCTAGAGAAAGAGCACGCCCTGCACTATACCTTAAAGCAGGCTTCTCAGTGCACAAGAAGTAATGATACAGCCCTGATCGCCTCATCTAACTGCTTGCATGACTAGAAAGCACCGATGACTAACACCTTTCAGATAAGGTTCATGTGGGGGAGGGGCAGTGCAGCAGAGTTTAGCTGTGTCACAGCGTGTTCTTCTTACCTTTGAGTCTTGCTGCCTATTTATGATTTGGTGACTCATACAGGGGGCAAGTACATGCTCTCAGTGAAAACTATCTGATAACACCCACTTGGACTTAAAGGAAATCTGTCAGTTGGATCACCCCTCCTAAGCCATCTATATGAGCATGTAGGTCATAGGAAGCTGGATAAAAGGATACCTTGATTCATAGGAAGCTGGATAAAAGGATACCTTGATTTCTACTATCTGATGTCTTATTCCAGAGAAATCCATGTTTTTCTTATACAGTCAGAGGAGAAGAGAACTGTCTGAGGACTTGAGAACCAAAATTGTTGAACAATATCAACAATCTCACGGATACAAGTCCATCTCCAGAGTTCTTGAGGTTCCTTTCTCCATTGTGCGCAACATAATTAAGAAGTTTATAACCCATGGTACTGTACTTAATCTCCCTGGGTGTGGACGGCATAGAAAAAGTGAAGAAAGGTTGCAAAGCAAAATAGTCCATATGGTGGATAAAAAGCCCCAATAAAGTTCCAAAGAAATTCAAGCTGTCCTGCAGGCTCGGAGTGCATCAGTGTCAGCGCAAACTATGCATTAACATTTGAATAAGATAAAACGCTATGGTAGGAAATGCAGGAGGACCCCACTGCTGACACAGACATAAAAAGCTATACTGCAGTTTGCCAAAATGTACGTGAGTAAGCCCAAATCCTTCTGGGAAAGCGTTTTATGGACAGATGAGACCAAGATAGAGCTTTTTGGTAAAGCACATCATTCTACTGTTTTCCAAAAACGGAATGATGCCAACAAGGAAAAGAACACAGTACATACAGTCAAATATGGTGGAGTTTAAAGATGTTTTGGAGTTATTCTGCTGCATCTGGCACTGGGTGCTTTAATTGTGTGCAAGTCATCATGATATCTGAAGATTACCAAAGGATATTGGGTTTCAATGTAGTGTCCAGTGTCAGAAAGGGGGATTTGTATCCTAGGTCATGAGTCTTCCAGCAGGAAAATGATCTCAAATATACTTCAAGACGCACCCAGAATTAAATGAAAACAAAGTGCTGAAAAGAGAGAGAGAGAGTAGCCAGCAATGAGTCTGGATCTAAATCCCATTGACACCTGTGGAGAGATCTTAAAATTTTTGTTGGGAGAAGACACCTTCAAATATGAGAGACCTGGAGCAGTTTGCAAAAGTAGAGTGGCCCAAAATTCCAGTTGAGAGGTGTAAGAAGCTTGTTGATGGTTATATGAAGTGCTTGATTGCAGTTATTTATTCCAAAGGGTGTGCAACCAAATATTAAATTGAATGTTCTGAACATTTGGGGGTTTTTGTGTGAAATGATGTCCAATTTGCCTTTTTCTCTGAGTTTATTTGTATTGTTTCAATACACACAAAGGAAATAAACATGTGTAACTGCAATAATCTTTTTGGAAGAAATATTTATTTTTCTGGAATAATTTCAAGGGTGCCAACACTTTTGGCCATTACTTTAAGTAAATTAGCTGTTTAGGGCTATGGGCTGGACACTGATTGAGAATCTGCCTACAGAGATTATTTTTAATATAAGGGGGAGTTACCAGTGAGACAAGTAACTAACACAGAACAAGAGAATTGAACTTTGTGTAGTTCTTACAAACACCTTTTACTTATCTCTGAGCTCTGTTGTATTGTAACAATATTGTAGCCCTGTCGGCCTGTGAGCTGGAAGATGAGAGGAACCTGCAGATGTGTCAGGTATAATCACACACAGCTCTGCAGTGAGATCAGGAGAGCAGAGAGCGGCCATCACACTGGTAACACTGGTAACCATCACACATCACACTGGTAATTGTGGTAACCATCACACATCACACTGGTAACAGTGGTAACCATCACACATCACACTGGTAACAGTGGTAACCATCACACATCACACTGGTAACAGTGGTAACCATCACACATCACACTGGTAACAGTGGTAACCATCACACATCACACTGGTAACAGTGGTAACCAACATACATCACACTGGTAACAGTGGTAACCATCACACATCACACTGGTAACAGTGGTAACCATCACACATCACACTGGTAGTGCCCCCTTTCACTTCTAATAATCTCTGGAGGCAGATTCTCCAGATCAGCATCCCGCCCATAGATCTTAACAGCTCATTTACATATAAGAACAATTTGGATTTCTCTGGAATAAGACATTGGATCACAGATATCAAGGTATCATCTTATTCAGCTTCCTATGACCTACATGCCCATATAGTTGGCTCAGGATGTTTACTTGTCTTTTCCCTATCTTTATAGGGAATATTCTCTCCTATTCTTTTTCTCCTCCCTTTTTCCTCCCAATAAAAATATTCCTTTATGTCCTTACTTTTCCTCTCCCCCTATTTTTCCTCCCCCATTCTTTTATCCTTTCCCTAATTCCTTCCGACATTCCTCCCTTTGCTTTGTTCCCTGATAAAGCAATGCAGGACACTACCCCTACTACTACTACTATCCTTTTATTTAACCATACTTTCCCTAGCTTCCCCTTCCCTACCCAGGTTGTGTGTTTAAAATTTGAAAATGTTAATAAAGTTTGTTTGAAAAAGGAGGGTGGATCCTACTGACAGATTCCCTTTAACAAAAGTGAACTCATTAGGTACCAAATACTTTGATAATATCTCTGAAATGGAAAAGTAAAATAAAAAATATATATATTCTACTCTGCAGCCATTATTACATTGTGCGCCCAAGGGTTAATTACGGCCAAAATATCACCTTTTTTTCCCTACGTAGTGATTTTAATAATGCAATAAATATTGGGAGCAACTCTGGTGTCCTGTATTTTTTTTGCTGTGGATTTACATAGTGTATGGTGTGCAGAGCCCCCCAAAGAGAGGACAGAGATTTAGGAGTGGTGAAGAAGAAACTGTTACGTGGGACTGCAAGGATAATTTTAGTTATATGAACAGTATGATGTTTTGTAAAACTGGATTTAACAGATATCATAAATCACAACCAAGTTCTTACTTTCTAGATTACTTCTCACCATTGGAACAACTTACTATCTGGATGCATCTACATTGGGCAACTGATACTAGAAACATAATGGCCATTATATAGAATGCAAATAACATGGGATCAAAACATAATTTATGAATTAGGAAATTGATCATGCGTTCATCAAAATGTGAAAACTAATCAGCCATTGTCATGAGATCGGCTGTCTATACAGTCCTCATTACAATGTGTGTGATGTCAGGGGTAAACTCCATGGGGCATTGCTGTATTCTGTAAGTGTCAACCCCCGCCCCATGCTGACTCTTCCTGACTGCTTAAATAACATACGGTTTCTTAATACATTCATATAAAGCTTGAAACAATAGCAAGATTGTTTATAAACGGGTCACGACTGGGCGCCTTTAAATAATATTGTGGTTAAAAGCAAAACTGATCTTACATCAACACCGAAATATGCTCCAAAACTGGGCCACGGATGCGCCACGTAGGCCACAATGAAGTGTATCATCAATGAAGTGTATCAAATGTATCATTTATAGGATTACAGTGGTTTACTTACTAAGACCTCTTGCAACATAATATAATTATATCTAAAGACCCCAAAGACATGTACTGCAATTCTCATAGTCTCGTTAATCCGGGAGGAGACAACTGGTGGTCTGCGGCTGCTGGATAATGTGTGTACGGGCAGGCACGCAGAGGGTTATACTTTCTATATACATATGGACTATATACATATACTTTCTATAATAGATAGATATACATTATGAATGGAACATATTTGTGATATCAGATGATATCATCAAGGAGGTTTGTTGCTTAGTAATGCCTAAGAATTAAAAATTAAGCCCCATGACAACTACATACTGGTAGGCTGCCTTGTAGTCAGTCATATTTCCCACCATAACCAATGTCCCAGTTTATATAATGCTGCTATATTACTTGTTGTTTTGGCCACGATAAAAGAATTTCCCAACAAAAGACATCAATCAGACATATCCAAACTTATCTTAAAAACCCTAGTAGATTATTTCCTTTTCCCGGTTGATTTACAACTAGGACGGTCTTATTCAAACATCAGATTCATTAGTTCTAGTCATGTTCTTCATAGATGGAACATGTACCTATTATAGTCTATGGGGCTGTTCACTTGTCCATGTACTTTTGTGGAGAAAGTGACTGTTACGACAGTTGTTGGGTGTCCTGGGACCAGGGGCTCCTTCCCTGTCCCTAACGCTAGGGGTGCCCTAGCTCACCCTGTTCCCCAGATTACTTTTGATAGACAAGACACAAGGGTGACATACGTTACTTAGCTCCTGAATTCCCCTCAGTCTGTACCTTCCCCCCACCCAGGGAAGTGGAAGTAGTAGTGTACTATAATAAACCAACCAGACTAACAAGGTAATACGAACAGGGATAAAGGAAAATACCAATCATATAAATATACACACATAAACAACAGAGGAATGCACTGGGGACTGGAGGATGGGGCTAAAGCAAAGTAGGAGACGAAAGGGAATTATCACACACTCAAAAGCTAGCAATTGTCATAGATAAACCTGCCAATAGCCTTCCCAAATAACAACCACTATCTTTTAACCATGCAGCATAAGCTAGTTCTGACAATGAGTGCTAGTCAGGACCCCGATTATATATTAGATGGGAGTGGCTAATAGTGCCCAGCTGAGAGCCTTAACCAGGAAAGCTTCCTGGAGCTCGCAACTGAGCAGATTAACTCCCGCACTGCTAAAATAAACCTGCACCATTTAATATTAAGGTGAAGTGCTTCTAATCAGTGCAGGAGTAGAAGAAATCAGATGCTGCGGTCTTCTGGCTCCTCTCCCTCGCGGTAAACCCGTGACAGTGGCCAATGCCAAAACACCATTAGACATGTTGGATTTTGAACCAAGTCACAGATCAAATTCGCCAATGCAAGCCTATAGGCCCATGAAAAAAATTGGAAAGAACTTGCATGCTATCCATGTGTTGTCAGTTTTTCACTGACTTTTCGATATGAAAAGCTAAATAAACTTTCATGATTGCAGCACAATATTCACAAGAGCAAGATGTCTGTCCTGCCAGGAGTGGTTACTGTGGGTCTTGATTGGTCATAAAAAGAAAGTGACCATCTGTCTGCTGCTATCAATAATTCTTAAAATGTAGGAAGCTTCAGTAGAAAGACAGAAATGATGCTATTAGTGATACAGGAAGGAGCTAATGGGTGCAGAAGTAGCGCGGTAAGTGATCACCAGATACCGCAGAGTGGACACCATCTAACTGGAAGTTTATCAGTGCATGGACGCAACCCAGTGGGTCATTGGGAGATTCCTGCTCAAAAGGTTATAACCTTGGATGTATGTTTGTGTGTGTGAAAGCTAAATAAGGCAACTAATATTTTAGGTTTCTTGGGTTTTGTTACTTCTAGGTTAAGAAAAAGTAGGGGCAGGTGGAGATAAGTATATTGTGACAGCTGTCAATGTTCACATCCTTAAGTCTAAAAAAGGCAGATGACCTAACAGTACGAGGGGAAGGAAGGAAGGAAGGAAGGAAAGAAGGAAGGAAAGGAAGGAAAGGAAGGAAGGAAGGAAGGAAGGAAAGAAGGAAGGAAAGAAGGAAGGAAGGAAGATAAATGTAGGATATATTAGTTGACTTATAAGGATATATTCATAATAAATAAATATTAGTGATGACAGATAGATAATAGATGATAGATAGATTGATTAGATAGATAGATAGATAGATGATAGATAGATTGATTAGATAGATAGATAGATTGATTAGATAGATAGATAGATAGATAGATAGATTGAATAGATAGATGATAGATTGATTAGATAGATAGATAGATAGATAGATAGATAGATAGATAGATAGATAGATAGATAGATGATAGATTGATTAGATAGATAGATAGATAGATAGATAGAATAGATAGATGATAGATTGATTAGATAGATAGATAGATAGATAGATAGATAGATAGATAGATAGATAGATAGATTGAATAGATAGATGATATATTGATTAGATAGATAGATAGATAGATAGATAGATAGATAGATAGATAGATAGATAGATAGATAGATAGAATAGATAGATGATAGATTGATTAGATAGATAGATAGATAGATAGATAGATAGATAGATAGATAGATAGATAGATAGATAGATAGATTGAATAGATAGATGATAGATTGATTAGATAGATAGATAGATAGATAGATTGAATAGATAGATGATAGATTGATTAGATAGATAGATAGATGATAGATTGATTAGATAGATAGATAGATAGATAGATAGATAGATAGATAGATAGATAGATAGATAGATAGATAGATAGATAGATAGATAGATAGATTGATTAGATAGATAGATAGATAGATAGATAGATAGATAGATAGATAGATAGATAGATAGATAGATAGATAGATTGAATAGATAGATGATAGATTGATTAGATAGATAGATAGATGATAGATTGATTAGATAGATAGATGATAGATAGATAGATAAGGTTCCTGTTACCTTGTTTATGCAAGCATCTCCGATTGAAATGGATCTTCGTCGATTACAAGGTTTTGGTAGGGCTACTTCTTCCTGCTTTCCAAATAATTCTTCCATTTTCCCTGTGTCAATCTGAAGATCTCCCTGGAACGTTTCTGAGCTCCACAAACTAGTCCGACCCTTTACTTTCTCCAGTGGAATGGCCTCCCAGTTAAAATTCCTCAATCGCGATCGCCGCTTTGGGTCACATTTTTGAAAAGTATTTCTTGAAGAATCTGAGAAAGCAATGACTGGAGGAGGTGGGGGTGGGGGTGCTGGGATATCAGGAGCCATGTGTTTGTCCAAGTCACCATACAGGACTGCAGCCTTGTCTTTATCGGTGTCTTTGTCCATGGATCCCATGTTCATGGTGATAATCATGGCATAGAAGTTCCTGGCACTGCTCTTGTGCCCTGAAGGCTTGGATCGGGGCTGGAACCTGCAGAATGGGAAAAATAAGCAGCAGATTCTCATTGGAGGCTTTCCATGGCTCATTGAGCATAGGCACGCGTGGGATCCCTGTGAACAGCTGTCAGAACAAGAGATAAACCACAGGAATTCCAGCACTGACAAAGGAATATGCACTTACTTCAGAAATAAATGATTTCCTAAATGTCTACACCTGAGAGGTGAACAGTGTGTTGAATGGTGCAGTAGTGCAGTTCCAGCAGCCGGCACGCCACATGTCAGTGCTACAAGCCTCCCTGTCTGTCTGCACCAGATATCTGCTCTCCGCACTGACAACAGCTGCACCGGCGTCACGTGCCAGGGGGTAGGACAGGTCAGTCATGGTTATCTTTCATTTGATCAGATTTCCTGCCCTTGGGCTATTTTTTTCAATTGCCAGACAACCTCATTAATATATGTTAGCAAAAAGAAGGAAACAAAAAGGGGCATGACTGCAGTGACGCGGAACGAGGGGTTTGGGACCGCCATCCCAATGATCATCAGGCCGTCAAAAATTTACTTATTTATTTTACGCATTTATGTAGCACCATCATATTCCACAGCGCTGCACAGACACCATCATCATTTCCCCATTGGAGCTCACAACCTAAATATCAGACATTTATTTCCTTACTTATGAATGGGTGATAAATATCCATTGGGGGACAACTCTTTTTTTTAATTAAAAGCAATGTTTAACCAGAAAATGGCCTATTGTTTAAATCAGATTTTTATATTACCTATTATTTTATTATTATTTTTTTTAAGTAAATTGTTTATATCAGTATATTAAAAAGGCAAACATACCGAAATCTTGCAATTTTCACGCTGGGCACTAGGTCTACTATTAGGATAGCACCTCTAAGCAGTCTCGTTATCGTCACAGACAGGATTATCATTAAAGGTAACATCTCTAAATATGCACTCACAGTAGGAGATATCATAGGTCCCCCTCTCCTTTTACAAGTAAAAGTTAATAGGGTCAGAGCCAGTCTATTACTGATTATGTCTATTAGGCCGGGGTCACACTTGTGAGGGCAATGCGAGAAACTCGCATCAATACCCGGCACTGCCTCTGACGGTTTGGACCGGAGCGTTCAGCTGCATAGAAATACATGCAGCCGCACACTCCGGTCCCGAGTGCCAGCGGTAGTGCCGGGTATTGATGTGAGAGACTCGCGCGAGTTTCTCGTATTACACTCGCAAGTGTCATCCCGGCCTTAGTCTATTATAGGGATGAGCGGACCCATGGACGATCAAGTTCTGGTACCCAACCTGAACTTTGCCCAAAGTTGAACCAGAACATGAACCCCATTCAAAACAATGGGAACCCGAACTGTAACAGACTTCCCCCCAAAGTCCCAACATCGCAACAGACTTCCCGAAGAAGTCCGCATTCGGCATTTAGCGCCAGACACTAACTGTCCGGTACGAACCCCGAGCTTTTAAGTTTGGGTTTGCTCATCTCTAGTCTTTTACTGCTTATGACCATATGGCTGCCAAAACAAACAGTGGCCAGTGAAAAACATGCAGAATTTCTGTTTGTTTGTATGATTTTAACTATAGATTGTGACATGAAAAATATATATAAATATATAAATAAAAAAATATAACAATTAACGTAATAATGGTCTGATGACACATCCCCTGTAAAATCATAACATTTTCTCTTCTACTCTTATTATAACCATATTTTACTGTATAATTACGCTCTATATTATTATAAATGTCAAGATCAAAGGAGAAATAAGTAGAACTGCCAAACGACTCTGACCATGGCTATACCTTATTTTTCAGATGATAGGATGCACCTCCCTATAAGAGCCCCTCAGTGTTAGACAACAGAAAATAGGAAAAATATATTCACTACTTATTATAACTTCCTTGGTGGTGTAAAGAAGTGTGTGGGGTCTATAACATACATCTTAATGCACTGGGATAAAATAGGGATGTAACAGATCTGTTGTGAGTGATTCTTTGCTGCATGTGTATTATGCACTTAGAGATTTACAGCATGCACACACGTACACAACACTGCAGCATGTACAGTACACGCTCACAGCTCTGCTACATACAGAGTTGCTACATACACACACAGCTCTGCTACGCACACACTGGTCTCCAACAGACACAGTCCTCCAACAAACCTCTGCTACACAAACCTCTGCTGTGCTACACATGCACAACTCTACTGCATACACACACAGTTCTTGCTATATGTGCTTACACACAACTTTGCTGCATCAACACACAGCTCAGCTACATAAACACACACAGCTCGGCTCACAATAACTTCTTGCTAAAAATGTGCCTTTTTGCTGTCCTAAAAATACAGTAAGGAAACACAGTAAGAGATTTCAGCCCTCGTCTTCTTCACAGAAGTAAATATTAATTTGCTTACAGTAGATTCCCACAAGAAGGAATCCATGTTTTGGGCAGTTAATCCATTGCTCTGCTACAGACTGGAGGCATTTTTTCTTACTTTATTTTGCATGGTATATTGCTTCTTAGACTACAGACGGCCATATACCCACTTTTTTTCTGCAGGGTTTAATGTAGCTGTGCCATCTGGTTCCATTTTCTTGTGCCTCACCTGATATCTACTGATATTAAAACAGCATCAATAGTCATCAGGCATTTTCATCAGTTTCTACTATAAAACTGGTGAGCCCAATAAAAAACAGAACACATAGCTTAATCTGATCCGGTGATGTGCGGGATGAATGTGCACGATCCCATAGTGAACTATAGGATCAGTTCTTCAATCAGTTTCCCTCAAGTGTTGGATGGAAAAAGAGCTGGATCTATGGATAGGTGCAAACGAGACCTTAGGCTATGCTCACACAGATTTTTCTTTGAAGCGTTCAAAAACCACAAATTTTTCTAGTGGTAACTGCTTCAGGAAATGCTCTTTTTGGGGGGAAATTTTGGAGTTATTCTAATCATTAAACAATTCCCTAAGAGGTATTAAAGAGGTTTTTTTTAAATTATGAAGTGTTATTTGTAGCCTTTTGATTAGACAGTAACAAGCTCCCTAAAAAAACATAGCCTTTGGGTATGCGCACATGGCGCCACTTAGATGCTGGTGCAGCCGCCAAGTTTTCCCAGGCGAAGCAACTTCAGGAAAACAGCAGCGGTATTGCCAAGTATAGAGAGTGAGCAATTTCCCAGTGGAAGACGCAAGAAGATCGAGATTGTCACCTAATGAGTTCTGAATCCCGAAGGGTTGAAAGAAGTGACATAAGATGGAACGTGCACAGCAAAGTTGTTTTGACATTGTTGTGCACTATGTTCGGTTTATGGGGCACTTTTACTGTGCTGTTCCAAGGTGTTTCCCAGTGCAAACCACCTGAAAAAGGCGTCATCTGCGCACACCCCTAGGGTTTATGCACACAGCTCTTTTTCTACCTGGAATCCACCTGGAAAAGTGCTCAAAAATGGCAAAATAATGAATGTCAAAATGACTTGCTGTGCATGTTCCATCATTTGTGCCTTTTTTTAACTGCTTTAGACCCTCAACAGCCATGAAGTGGATAAAAGAAGTGACCAATCCATTCTTCAGGTGACTTCCGCTTGAAAGCTGCAACTATGTTACATATAGATTTTTCTAAAAATGCTGGAGAAAAGACATTTGATAGGATGCTTCAAGGAAAACCCCTGCGACTTCTTTAAAATCATGTGGGTACGCCGGTGTCTCAAAACGTCATGTGGACATAATCTTAGACCGGCAAGAAAGCCGCTGCAGCAGGAAATGTTACCGCCTAAGGCTACCTTCACACTGGGCGATTTCGCAGCCTTTTTTAATGCTGATTTTCAGATGCTTTTTACAGTACCAGCAAAGCCTATGAGATTTCAGAAATCTCATGCACACATTCTTTTTTTTTGTCATCAGGATTTTGTGCTTTGCAAGGAGAAAAAACGCTAAAATAACGGCGGGTATCATGTTTTGCTGCGTTTTTTGTGCCAAAACCTGATTCTATGGAGTAGGACTTTTTTTTTTCAACACTAAATTTTATCAGTATGAACAAGAGACGAATTTAGCATGCCAAACCGCTGCAAAAAAAATGCACAAAAAACGCATCAAAATCGCTGCAAAATATGCACAAAAAACGCATCATAAACGCTGCAAAAAATGCACAAAAAACGCATCAAAACTGCTGCAAAAAATGCACAAAAACTGCATCAAAACTGCTGCAAAAAATGCACAAAAAAACGCATCACAAACGCTGCAAAAAAACGCATAAAAAACCAAGGAAACATGCTTTTTTTTCTGAAGCTTCTTTCCTGACAAGAGATCAGGTTTTGCTCCAGAAAAAAAAAACTGCATAGTGTGAACTTACCCTAAGACTCACAACACCTTATACAATAAGGCACTGCTACGAAGAAATCTACTGATACTGTTCATAGGAATATTGTACACTCACTTTGCAAGATGACAAGAAAACATGACAAAATATTTACTTATAATATCCAGTGAACTAAAAGGACTCAGTACCATTGGCTACATAGTAGGAAGATTGGGGCCGTAGTAGCACATTTCCAACATGTTTCTCCTTTCTCAGCTTTTCTTTTGTCACAAAGGGCTGTTTCGGTTGCATGTTACTCCATGTAGGGCATAAATGAATACATATTGCCATGGATTTGAGAACAAGATGCTGTTGACTGATCTTATTAATCAAAAGAGCCTTCCTAATAACTATGTCCTGATGTGTGATATTATCCCAGATGACGTCACAGCCACCAAGGTATTCACTGCCTATGGCAGTCCTATGCAAATCCCAGGAGCCCGGTAGGCGATGATCCCAGGGGACTGGGCGCCCATGTGCCTATAAAACTGCTACTGATCTAGAATTTGGGGAGTTTATTTCTATTAATATCTATAATATTCTATTGGCCACGAAGTCTTGTGAGAAAATCACCTGTTAACCTGCAAGACTAAGAGATTATGCAGGGAAATGGTGGAACAGGACTATGGAGGTCTAGGCATGAACACGACCTAAAGATTCTGCAGCTTTCTAATCTAGTGGGTTAATGAAATTCTCACTGTTCCAAGATTTCTACCAGCTGTCAGTGAATGAAATCAATTTTCATGACATCCAAAGACTTGAAAACCCCTTATGGCTCATTCATAGGTCACAGATTAATGTGTATTTTACAAAGGGACATGCAGCCGATATGTGAGTGTCGCTCATGTGCCGCAGACTCACACATGGATTACGGCTATTGTCATTTTATGAGGATGAATGCTGATTTTTTTTTCTTTTTTTTTGAGTTTGTGATTGGGACAAAAAAAAAGTCCCATTCACTTGCACTGGATGCAATGATGATTTTTGCCTGCAATCAGCAGCTAAATCCTGAAGGTGTGACCGGGGCTCTGTAGGGCTGATACCCCTCCTGGCTGCAGGATTCCAGCGGTTCTGGGCGCTGATGGCGGTCCTGTGTAACGCAGACCCGGCTCCTAACCTGCAGCATTTCGCCACCTTCAGAGGTTGGGGACATGTGAAGATAAAGCCCCAGTTATGAGAACCGTGGTTTCTGTCCAGGATTTCAGCCTCACGTACACAGACGGCAATCAGAGCTCTTGGGCAGAATTCTATATTAAATGTCCATAGAAAGCTGCGCAGTCTGAATAGGGAGCAGCGCAGCCAAATATCTGCAGGAAATGTGCGCACTAAGATAATGACGCTAGATCATTAACCCTGCAATTGCTGCCAGATTCTCACAAATTCAGATTGGATTTAAAGAAATAGAAAGTTGTTAGTTTTTTTTTCTAAAAATTATTAGTTCTAAAGTGAAGACTGAAACTTCAGAAGTAGCAACTGTGCTGGAACTACAACTCCCATCATTTCTTCCCTTCCTTCTCTCCATACTCATCTGTCCTGATCTATATCATGACTGGTCATGATTTTACGATTAGTAACTTTTACACACTGCAGGAGCAGCTGATTGTTGAAGAGGAGACATGCTGAGCCCTGTAGTTCCCCCATAGACGCTGACTGCAGAGATCGCTTATTTCTTGAATGAGCCCGGTATCGGTACCTGTCATGGGTCCTCCTGTGATGTGTGGCCCCTGGATGTCCTGTGTGTTCTGCACCGATCACATCTCTGGAGCTGGCAGGGTGATGTCTCCCAGTCTCTGCCTTATAAGTCTATGTTGCTGTGGCCGCTGCGCCCTCTCCTGCCGTCTTCACCCCCAGGGTCGCATCTCTCTGCTCTTCTTCCTCCTAGGTTTCCATGCTCCAGCAGATCTTCTCAATGAGCGACTTTCCCTGCGATCACTTCTCCGTCCTCACTGCCCCGGTGCCCGCAGCCCGATGTCCGCCCGATCTCGCCTCTGCACCTTGCCAAGTAACCCGCGCATGCGCACACCACGGGAAAAGTCTTCATCTTCTAGTTCTCTGCAGAAGATGCTGCTCTCACTGTGTATCCCCCATGGGTGTGATCCCAGTGGTGACATAACACAGAAATGGGCATTGCCAAGAATACATATAGACAGCATCCCCTCAAAATAAAAGCTACATCCATCTTCAGCTGCATTCTTCTCCTCTCCTCTCCTCCTCTTCTATTCCTCTCCTCCTTTCTTCTCTTCGCCTCTCTTCTCTATTCCTCTCCTCTTTACTCTTCTCCTCACTTCTCTTCTCTCTTTTCCTCCGTTCTCTTCTCCTCTCATCACTTCTCAAATTCAAATTCTCCCTCCTCTCTCCTCTTTTCTGCTGTTCTCTCTCTTCTCTTCTCCTCTTCTATTCTCTCGTCTCTTCTTTTCTCTTCTCTTCTCTCTTTTCCTCTCCTCTCATCTCTTCTATTCTCTTTTCTGCTCTTCTCCTCACTCTTTTCTTCTCCTCTCTTCGCCCCTCTTCTGCCGTCTTCTTCTCTCCGCTCTTCTCTTTTCTCTTCTCTTCTCCTCTCTCCTCTTTTATCTTATCCTCTCTTTTCCTCTCCTCTCTTCTCATCTCTTCTCTTCTATTCTCTTTTCCGCCCCTCTCCTCACTCTTTTCTTCTCCTCTTATCTCTTCTGTCCTCTTCTCTCCGCTCTTCTCCTCTTTACTTTTCTCTCCTTTTCTCCTCTCCTCTCTCCTCTTTTATCTTATCCTCTCTTTTCCTCTCCTCTCATCTCTTCTATTCTCTTTTCTGCTCTTCTCCTCACTCTTTTCTTCTCCTCTCTTCTCCCCTCTTCTGCCCTCTCCTCCTCTCCGCTCTTCTCCTCTTTTCTCTTCTCTCCTCTTCTCTTCTCCTCTCTCCTCTTTTATCTTATCCTCTCCTTTCCTTTCCTCTCTTATTTTCTCTTCTCTTTTCCTCTCTTCTCCTCTCCCCACAACAGAGCTCGAGATGAGAACTCATTGACTATACTGAGTTTTACAAATTTTTGTTAAAATTTTTAACTAAACACCTCACACACTCTACGGCACGTAGCATAAATACAGAGGTTTTTGTACTGCTGCTTTTTTAGCAGGAAATCTGCTACATTTAACAATCCAAGCAAAATATATGTGATTTCATGTGAACTCCTGCTCGATACGCATTTAAAGACGCTTTTGAACTGATCATTTTTGATACGTTTCTCTTTAGCCTTCTATGGGGAGCTGAAAAACATGCAGTTGTGTTTTAAGCGCAGAATCAAAACTTTTCTGTACTAAAAAAAAAACATTAAAAAACGCTTCACATCTGCACCAAAACTGCATCATACAAAGGCGAAAATCCAGCAA
Organism: Ranitomeya imitator; assembly: GCF_032444005.1. NCBI lineage: Eukaryota > Metazoa > Chordata > Amphibia > Anura > Dendrobatidae > Ranitomeya > Ranitomeya imitator. The sequence continues at coordinate 133,129,414 of NC_091283.1, forward strand.
AATACGTAGGAAAAGGGCAATAACCAGAGAAGATTGCTAAATAAAATAAAATAAATAAATAGATAAAAATATTGTGCAGTGTGGTGCAGGCCCCTGCAGAAAACACGCGGATAAAGAGCAGCAGAAAAAAACGCAGTCTTTACATTACGTGTGAACATTGACTTATAAAAAAAATCATCTGTTATTAGAAGGGTTTTCCAGGATTTCATCTTAAAATAATATATAATAAAAAAATGAATTCAAATAATACCGAATAATTCCCAGGTACTTGTTGTTTACTTCACTACTGAAGAGGTAGCAGTAGCACAAGGCGGGATGTAACAGGTGAGAATTGGGGTCTTGTTTATATAACCTTCATAAGGAACCATTACAACTGTGAATGATTGATGCATGGAGCAATATTAAGCACGGCACTCTTGGCTTCTTGGAGGTGCGCAAGTTAGGTTTCCAACCCGTCAAATCAAAGCAATAAATACTTGGCACTCAGGAGATTATTTTGCATGATCAGAAGTGAACAACTCGTTTATTTAGTGCATCCAGCTCAAATATTAAACGTTTTCGGTCTAATCAAAAGACCTTCATCAGAAACAGTTATAGGATTGCTGAAATACATATGTAAAAATACAGAGACATAATGTTAAGATAGGTAACATGATGCACAGTCTCAATACAGGCATATTGTAATATACTTGAGAAAATCAAATACATCATTAGAGAAGTGACAAACAACGACTGTGGCGGACTAGGTGGATCCGGCCTGGTGTTCCGTGAGTCGTGAGCCTCGTTCAGGTGATGCTATGGACTGTGAACGTGTATAGGAGAGGAATATAATCAGGTGATGACCTCAAGTCCCAGCTAAAGGACTAACAAAATGGGCTAAGAAATGACCACCCCCACTTAAAACTGAAGGATACTGCGAATGAGGTGACCTCCCAATATGCGGGGTCAGCGGGCTAGGGTGCGAGATGAAGTGCCTAAAACACAGAAACAAAAAACATGAGCACATAACAAGACCATAAAAACCACATCAAAAATGCCATATAACAGGTATCGTGTAGGGCGACTAGGCGTGAAGCCCGGATGGGCGTGCTCTATGATGAGACTAGTCCAGGTATGTGACCACCAGGAGCCTGTATGAAAGACAACTAGATCTACAGATGCAGTAGCCCCGTGTAGTACAGACCAGAGACAATGGCCAGAATAAGCGAGGAATAAACTAAGCTGAAGAAAACCAAAACTAGAAGTAAGGAGCCCCCCCGGGGGATCCCCGACGGAATACCTGGAAGCCACGAAGAGTGAATGTGGGCCCACAGGGGTGCCAACAATAGGCAAGGTCCGGGAGAAGAGGGCGCCTAAGTAAAATAAGGTACAAGGTATAATAAAAAGTAAGCCCCAGGATGAGTGGCCTAGGGCAGGAGGGTACCATGTGGAGCTGCAGCGGTTACCTTAAAGAGTCTGGAAATGCGGGAGCAGGGCGCTGTAGAAAGGCGAGAAGCTCGCAATGGCAAAAGCGCTGAGGACAAAGAAAGCAGTGAATAGGTAACTAGGCAGCAGAGAGTGTCAGGCGGCAAAGGGATAAAGGAGAGGGAGGGGAGGAGAGGGCAGAGAGATAGGGAAAGCGTCGCAAAGAAAGGGCGCTGCTATACCTGGGTCCTCCAATGGCACCGGCGCCGTGTAGCTAGGGTCGCGTACTCCCGGGACTGCTGACTGGCCGCGGCACTTCCGGGTTTAAGTGCCCGCCGCCTGGAGGTCAGCTGGTGCGCCGCGTCACCATGTCACATGTGACCTGGTGACGCGGCGCACCAGCTGACCTCCAGGCGAATACCTAGCTGAATACCTCCGTGTCCAGAGAATCCCACGGGGATTGCGGGTCCCCCTACAACCGACCTTCTTCAGGGAGGATAAAGACTACTGCACGAAGTTCGAACACATTCTAAACAAATGTTCAGCAGACCTTATGACTTTAACCCTTTCCTACCTTCAAAAGAACCTGGAGACGGTGAATGCCCAAATCAACGCGATCGAGAGCCAGCTGACCAGTACCCTGCCTCAAGAAGAATTCCAGGAACTCAAGTCAAAGAATCAGGAATTATTACGATCACACAGATCAGAACTGGAAAAGAGGAAAAGATCCAAATTTCTGAGAGACACCGAGGACTACCTACAGAACCGAGTCTACCAATGGCGAGATACTCGGCATTCCACCAGGCGCCACAGCTCGCTAAGCTCTTCTGGTTCCATCGACAGCAGGCCCGGCACCTCAAATTCTTCTTCCTCCCATTCTTTTTTAGGGAACAACCGCGGCCGTCCAAAGGGAAAACGAGGCGGGGGGGGGGGGGGGCCAATGCCGCCGGGGAACCCAGAAATCAGATGGCAACACGCTCACAGGTAAGGACCTCCCGCTGGTAGTTAACATCTCTTCCAAAAACCTGGACACACATCAACTGGCTGTACTCCAGAAGGGTCTATCTTTTTGCCCTATGTATAAGTTCAATTCGTTTGAACTCAACATGGACCTGCAGAGGTTCTATCGCAACATTAGATTGCGTGTACACTTCTCAGAACAACCTGCCGTGCCAAGTTCTTCAAGGCAGGATAAGACTTTACTTGAACTCCGTGATTTGGGGTTACGGACTCCTAGCTCCTATATGCCACCACGATCCAATCCACCAGTGGAAACCTTCGTTTCCCTTGTCGAGAGGGACATCCACACATTGACTCGGGAGATGGACCGGGGGAAGTTCCAGTTCCATACCAATCTCACACACTCAGAGAGACTTTCATTGGAGCAACTTTCATCGGATAAATCCTTAATTATCAAACCAGCAGAAAAGGGCAGGGCGACGGTGGTTATGGATAGGTCTGACTATCTTGAGGAGGTGTATAGACAACTGGGGGACACCACAGTGTATAAAATAATACCACATAACCCTCTGAACTTATTGGTCAAAAAAATCGCACCCGTCGTAGACTTCCACTTCCAAGCAGGCACCATTGATAGTAAAATGAGAGATTTTCTCATTAAAAGGTATCCTATTACCCCTATATTTTATGTCCTGCCTAAAATACACAAAAGACTAGTCAAACCACCTGGCCGGCCGATTGTGTCCCTGACCGATTCGGTCTTGTCACCTTTATCAATGGTATTGGAAAAAATTCTCACGCCGCTGGTTAAAACTACCCGTTCTTTCTTATTGGACACTAATGATTTCATTCAGGTCATTAAGTCTTTGGGCCCCATATCCCCTTCTTCCCTCTTGATTACCTGGGATGTTAACAGCCTTTATACATCGATAGTCCACGAGAAAGGCTTAGCAGCTACCGATAGACTCTTACATGACAACAAAGTAGACATCAAAATCCGTCATCTCTGTGCCGACCTATTAGGCCTGGTACTCAAAGAAAATTATTTCTTGTTCCAGGACACCTTCTATGCCCAACAACAAGGCACCGCGATGGGCGCGAACGTAGCGCCCCCTTACGCCATAGCGTACATGGCGATGTTCGAACAAGATTTTGTGTGTAATCATCCTCTCTTTATGAGTCACTGCAAGGTTTGGCGGAGATATATCGATGATATATTCTGCATCTGGGACGGTCCAATTGAATCACTCCTGCCTTTTGACCAACACATCAATGGTATCTGGCCTGAACTAAAATTCTCCATACAACATGATACACACAGGATTAGCTTTTTGGATACTTTGATTTATAAGGAGAGGGGGGGTCATTTGGCGATCGATTTATACACCAAACCTACAGATCGCAATGGCCTCCTATTCTTCACCAGTTGCCACCCACCCTCCATTAAGAACTCTATTCCAAAATCGCAGTTCCATAGGGTCGACAGGATAGTCTCCGATGAAAAATTAAAAAAAACCAGACTCATTGAGATGGAACACAAATTTGCTGATAGGGGGTACCCTCAGGGGATACTGACGGAGGCTAAACGCAACATGTCAAGTAGTAAACCTAAGGACAACTCCAAAAGAATCCCATTTGTCTCTACCTTTCACCCGTTTTCTGGCCTAGTACAGTCGACCATTCGGAGGCACTGGAATATCCTAACTAAAAGCTACCCTAACATTGCAGAATTCAAATTGCCATTCCTGTCATGTTTCAAGCGAGCTAGAAACCTCAAGGATAGGTTAGTAAAGGCTGATGTTGGCCCAGGTACCTTGGTTCCCAAGCAGGTTTTTCTTCAAACTCAGAGACGAGGCACATTCCCCTGCCTAAATTGTCTACAGTGCAGTAATGTACAAAAGGGTCCCTCTGTTTTTCACCCACAGACGGGTAAGGCTATTCCCATTAAGGGCTTCTATACCTGCGAGTCGACATTTGTGGTCTATCTTATCAAATGCCCTTGCGGCTTGGCCTATGTGGGGGAGACCACACAAACAGTGAGCGATAGGGTGGCCCAACATAAGTCGACGATCCGATGTTATAAGACGCACCTCCCCCTTCCATTCCATTTTTCTGCGAAAAATCATAATATCGCTCAACTCCGGTTCCAGGTCCTTGAACAGGTAGACGTCCCTAGAAGAGGCCAAAACCGCACCAAAATGCTCCAGAAAAGGGAAGCATATTGGATCTATACCTTACAAACCCTAGAACCAAAGGGATTGAATAGGGACTATGATGTATCAGCTTTTTTGTAAAATACTGTGTACGTTTTTATTGTATTTACATTGTACATTGACCTGTGTTTGTCTTGTTTTTAACTGTTTCATGTTTCTTCCTTTTCAGAACCGTTAATTGCACCCCACGCACTGAGCACTGGCCTTCCCTCACATGGTATAGTATTCCCTCACAATGCCATCTCTATGTAGAGTGTTATTCTTATCTCTATATAGCGCTCCGATGTGACCACCGTCTCATGGACCTGTTTCTCTCCTTGACCTTTTGTACTACCACGCAGTTTGCCAGTAGTTCCAACCTCAGCACTCTGCTTCTATTCGGCGCTTAGCCTGCTATCCCCTGCGCTGCGACCCTGGCATTACACGGCCTCTTATCTTCTAGTCTCCATGGTTTGGTACTCTATTCCTCTGCGCAGGCGCCGCCCCGGCTCCCTTCCCCGGTCTTTCCCCCTGCTCCACGCATGCGCGGTCCCTCCGGTCATGTGACCTGGTGACGCGGCGCACCAGCTGACCTCCAGGCGGCGGGCACTTAAACCCGGAAGTGCCGCGGCCAGTCAGCAGTCCCGGGAGTACGCGACCCTAGCTACACGGCGCCGATGCCATTGGAGGACCCAGGTATAGCAGCGCCCTTTCTTTGCGACGCTTTCCCTATCTCTCTGCCCTCTCCTCCCCTCCCTCTCCTTTATCCCTTTGCCGCCTGACACTCTTTGCTGCCTAGTTACCTATTCACTGCTTTCTTTGTCCTCAGCGCTAATGGCCATTGGGAGCTTCTCTCCTTTCTACAGCGCCCTGCTCCCGCATTTCCAGACTCTTTAAGGTAACCGCTGCAGCTCCACATGGTACCCTCCTGCCCTAGGCCACTCATCCTGGGGCTTACTTTTTATTATACCTTGTACCTTATTTTACTTAGGCGCCCTCTTCTCCCGGACCTTGCCTATTGTTGGCACCCCTGTGGGCCCACATTCACTCTTCGTGGCTTCCAGGTATTCCGTCGGGGATCCCCCGGGGGGGCTCCTTACTTCTAGTTTTGGTTTTCTTCAGCTTAGTTTATTCCTCGCTTATTCTGGCCATTGTCTCTGGTCTGTACTACATGGGGCTACTGCATCCGTAGATCTAGTTGTCTTTCATACAGGCTCCTGGTGGTCACATACCTGGACTAGTCTCATCATATAGCACGCCCATCCGGGCTTCACGCCTAGTCGCCCTACACGATACCTGTTATATGGCATTTTTGATGTGGTTTTTATGGTCTTGTTATGTGCTCATGTTTTTTGTTTCTGTGTTTTAGGCACTTCATCTCGCACCCTAGCCCGCTGACCCCGCATATTGGGAGGTCACCTCATTCGCAGTATCCTTCAGTTTTAAGTGGGGGTGGTCATTTCTTAGCCCATTTTGTTAGTCCTTTAGCTGGGACTTGAGGTCATCACCTGATTATATTCCTCTCCTATACACGTTCACAGTCCATAGCATCACCTGAACGAGGCTCACGACTCACGGAACACCAGGCCGGATCCACCTAGTCCGCCACAGTCGTTGTTTGTCACTTCTCTAATGATGTATTTGATTTTCTCAAGTATATTACAATATGCCTGTATTGAGACTGTGCATCATGTTACCTATCTTAACATTATGTCTCTGTATTTTTACATATGTATTTCAGCAATCCTATAACTGTTTCTGATGAAGGTCTTTTGATTAGACCGAAAACGTTTAATATTTGAGCTGGATGCACTAAATAAATGAGTTGTTCACTTCTGATCATGCAAAATAATCTCCTGAGTGCCAAGTATTTATTGCTTTATTGATGCATGGATCCTAACATGTAATGAGTCTATTAGGTCTTTATTTTATTTTATTTTTTCCAGCAGGAATAACATTGTTGGCTGTATCATGCATATGGTTAGTGTCATTCACACTTCATCTAAATCCTGACTCCTGGGCCCATAATAATTCATACTTCTTGTGTAAGGTAAGTAGTCAGGGCCGCCATCAGGGCATTACTGCCCTTACTGGTGTATGGGACCCGGTAAGCAGAAGCAAAGAGGGGGAGCCTGGACCCAGTTCATGCCCCACCTCTCTTGCTTCTGCTCGCCGGGCCCCAGTGTATAATAATGTATTGTGCGCCGGCGTGCCACCATTGGCGGTGCGCATCTCAGAGCAGAAAGCTTTTCTGGAGCTCCACAGCAATCAAAACAGAATGGCAGTACAGCTACACGGGACCTCCCTCAACCTTTTCTGTGACGTGCTGCTGAGAGCGCCTACACGATGATGTCACCGCGCAGGCACTGGCATGTACGCGCGTCAGGATACCGGAAGTGGATCTGCAGGGGATCGTATGAGAGGTCAGTATGATGAATTGAGGGTGGGGGGAAAACAAATAATGAATTGAGGGTGGGGGGGAGTAAGTTATGTTGTATTGAGACTGGGAGATAGGGGGCAGTAAATGATGATGAATTGAGGGTGGGGGAGAATAAAGGATTATGTATTGATGGTGGGGGAGAGCAAATATTGATGAATTGGGGGTGTGGGCAGCAAATAATGACAAATTAAGGGGGGGAGAGAGTAAATGACATATTGAATGTGGGGAAGAGCAAATGATACTGAATTGAGGATGTGAGAGACCAAATAATGATGAATTGAGGGTGAGGGAGAGCAGGACATAACATAATTGGTGTGAAAGGGTACGTAAATGTAATGAATTGGGGGAGCAGGAGGTACAGAGTGGAGGGTTGAGGATGTAGGAGTGTGACTGGTATTAAATTAGGGGAAAGAGTACTCCTGCTAATTAATTTATATATTTATTGGGTGGGGAAAGTGACTATTTAGGTTATGTGCACACGTTCAGGAATACTCCCAGGAAATCCGCATGCGTTTTTTGTGCGTTTTAATGCATTTTTGATGCGTTTTTGATGCAGTTTTTTAAGCTTTTTTTTAGTGTTTTCTAAGCATTTTTACCACACATAAAGTTGGTTTTAAAAAAAAGGTCTCCCATGAGGTCATTTCCTGGTCCAACCCCTCTTCTCCATTTTGCTTTCTTGTTGATTCAATATGCCGCACGTTCAGCCCCATTGGCGTCTTACCCCAGAACAGAATCATCTTTTGTTGCTTACGGCACTGCTTTTGCTGCACCACCACAGCGAGCAGGTAAGATAATGTCATTAGATGTGCACACTTTGCGGATTAGGCTGCAGATATGCAGCGTTTCTGACGGTGCGGATTTGCAGCAGTTTTCCATGCGTTGTACAGTATCATGTAATAATTAATAAAGACTATATTCTCCCATAGGAGCACTCTCGGAGGAGGAGGAGTAGGAGAAGACCTAAATGGATGTGGGTTCATCCAATTCATGAGCAGGAAGAAAAGGGACACTTCCATGTCCTTTACCACGATTTAAGGAGGTACGATATAGGGAGAAAAGGTATATTGTCATCTGTGTTTCTTTTATTTTTTTTATTGCTGTTATACAATGTTGTGTTACATTATCTGTGTGTTTTAAAATTTATTTACGGTATTTATTTTCTTCAGTTATCCGGAGAAATTTACCCAGTTTTGCCTGCTTAGTATTCAGGCATTTGATCGCCTTCTGATTCTTCTGGCTCCACACCTCAATTATGTACACACGGTCATGCGAAGAGCAATTTCTGCAGAGGAAAGGCTGCTCATCACCTTGCGGTAAGGCCAATTTTTTTTTCTTTACACATACTCCCAGACACATTGCCCCCATAATTAATGCTGCCACAGTGCCCCCGTAATGCTGGCACACTGCGCCATAATGCTGCCAGTGCCCCCATAATGCTGCCTGTGCCCCCATAATGCTGCAACACTGCACCACAATGCTGCCAGTGCCCCATAATGCTGCCACACTGCGCCATAATGCTGCCACACTGTGCCATAATGCTGCCAGTGCTCCCATAATGCTGCCACACTGTGCCATAGTGCTGCCACACTGTGCCATAATGCTGCCAGTGCTCCCATAATGCTGCCACACTGTGCCATAGTGCTGCCACACTGTGCCATAATGCTGCCAGTGCTCCCATAATGCTGCAACACTGCACCACAATGCTGCCAGTGCCCCCATAATGCTGCCACACTGCGCCATAATGCTGCCACACTGTGCCATAATGCTGCCAGTGCTCCCATAATGCTGCCACACTGCGCCACAATGCTGCCAGTACCCCCATAATGCTGCCAGTGCAGAAGGGGACTGGATGACCGGCGGGGGATTTTTAGTTATAGGCTGAGCCGTGCACGAAAATATGTGGAATGCACCTTTGGGATCATGTGTAGTCAGTGGAGGGTCTTTCACACTGCGATCCAGTTAGATACGGAGACCGTTGATACGGTAATAAAGGCATGCTGTGTTCTCCACAACTACGCTAGTGAATACAGCACAGAGATAGTTGAGGAGTCACAGGTATCTGAATTAATTGCAGTTGACAACTTGGGTCAAGAAAGGCTATCCAGCTGGGGGGTGCGTGTGAGAGAAACCTTCACTGACTACTTCATGAGTCCTGAAGGTGCCGTGCACTGGCAATACTCCTGTGCTGGTGTTGAGCAGCCTGAACTGCAGAGAAGATCGGATGCCTAACTCCAATCAATAAAAGTCGCCAGCCTGTACAGCTGAGAAGATCTGATGCCTAACCCCAAGCAATCAAGGCCCGGTGTTCTTCAACATTTAAAAAATAAAAAATAATAAATAAAAAATAACTTTATAATAATAAAAAAAAATAACTTTGTTTGAAATTTCTAATCTTGTCTCCATGATTTTTTTTTACTCTTAGTGACTGACACTCTTTCTGATCCCATTACCCACAGTTCACATACTGTAAATAAGCATACTTTTTTAAAAATAAAAAATGACCACACATTTTTTCCAAAACAAATTTAGTATTTAATCAACATTAAATATGTACTACACATATAAACCAAACGTCATAACCAGATGTAGATATCTACTATATAATTGTCTAAGGGTCACTTCCGTCTGTCCTTCTGTCTGTCACGGTTATTTATTCGCTGATAGGTCTCGCCAGCTGCCTGTCATGGCTGCCGCGACCAATCAGCGACGGGCACAGTCCGGAAGAAAATGGCCGCTCCTTACTCCCCGCAGTCATTGCCTGTCGCCCGCATATTCCCCTCCAGTCACCGCTAACACAGGGTTAATGCCATTGGTAATGGACCGCGTTATGCCGCGGGTAACGCACTCCGTTACCGCCGCTATTAACCCTGTGTGTCCCCAACCTTTTACTATTGATGCTGTCTATGCGGCATCAATAGTAAAAAAAGTAATGTTAAAAATAATAAAAAAACAAAAAACCTACTATACTCACCGTCCGTTGTCCGCTGAGCCGCTCGCGCCTGCCGCCATCTTCTTTTCCCAGCGATGCATTGCGAAATTACCCAGAAGACTACTAAGTCATCTGGGTAATTTCGCAATGCATCCTGGGAACGCAAGATGGCGGCAGCCGCGCGCCCATCGGCACAGCGCCGTTGGATCCCAGGAGGCGGAGAGACAGGACGCGGAGGAGCAGCGACGAGAATGGTGAGTATGTTAGAACTACAAAGGGCCCTCGGATCGTTAGGTGAGTATGTTTATTTTTTATTTTTTAACCTGTGACATACGTGGCTGGGCAATATACTACGTCACTGGGCAATATACTACGTGGCTCTGTGCAATATACTACGTCACTGGGCAATATACTACGTGGCTCTGTGCAATATACTACGTCACTGGGCAATATACGACGTCACTGGGCAATATACTACGTCACTGGGCAATATACTACCTCACTGGGCAATATACTACGTCACTGGGCAATATACTACGTGGCTCTGTGCTGTATACTATGTCACTGGGCAATATACTATGTCACTGGGCAATATACTATGTCACTGGGCAATATACTATGTCACTGGGCAATATACTATGTCACTGGGCAATATACTATGTCACTGGGCAATATACTATGTCACTGGGCAATATACTATGTCACTGGGCAATATACTACGTCACTGGGCAATATACTACGTCACTGGGCAATATACTACGTCACTGGGCAATATACTACGTCACTGGGCAATATACTACGTGGACATGCATATTCTAGAATACCCGATGCGTTAGTCGGGCCACCATCTAGTAATAACATAAGGACAAACATTGTCCAAAAAAGTTCATCAACAATGGACATTATCACAACCTGTCACCTGGACGGGGTGGGGATGCATTAGGACAAACATTATCCAACATGTCCATCAACAGTGGACGTTATATCAACCTGTCAACAGGACGGGGGGGGGGGGGGTTGGGACGGCCGGGCAGGTTACAGAAATCCTCAAAACTGCTGGTACTCCGGCTCGTACCCATACCCCGGAAACAAGTCTTAGGATGACATAGTTGTATTTTGGGAGACATTATGCCCAGTGTTATGACCTGGTGGTGAGGATAATAATGGACCTGGTGGTTAAGAGCACACGGAATGACCTGATAGTTACTAATAATACAGACAAGCTCTGAGACGTGGGAACTCTGCTGACCGCAATCCCTAATCCTATCACACACACTAGAAATAGCCGTGGATTGCTCCTAACACTCCCTATGCAACTCGTCACAGCCTAAGGAACTAGCTAGCCCTAGAGATAGAAAAATAAAGCCTACCTTGCCTCAGAGAAATTCCCCAAAGGAACAGGCAGCCCCCCACATATAATGACTGTGAGTTAAGATGAATATTACAAACACAGAGATGAAATAGATTTAGCAAACTGAGGCCCGACTTACTGAACAGACAGAGGATAGGAAAGGTAACTTTGCGGTCAGCACAAAAAACTACAAAAAAGACCACGCAGAGGGCGCAAAAAGACCCTCCGCACCGACTCACGGTGCGGAGGCGCTCCCTCTGCGTCCCAGAGCTTCCAGCAAGCAAGACAAAAATCAAAATAGCAAGCTGGACAGAAAAAATAGCAAACAGAGAAAAACAATCAGGAACTTCGCTTCTGCTGGGAAGACAGGTCACAAGAACGATCCAGGAGTGAACTAGACCAATACTGGAACATTGACAGGTGGCATGGAGCAATGATCTAGGTGGAGTTAAATAGAGCAGCCAGCTAATGAATTAACCTCGTCACCTGTGGAAGGAACCTCAGAAGCCGCAGCCCCACTCACAACCACCAGAGGAAGCCCATGGACAGAACCAGCCGAAGTACTATTCATGACCACAGGAGGGAGCTTAACAACAGAATTCACAACAGCCCAGTACTTGTACGAGTTGCTGGTGAGTGGCCGTAAGTGTAGGCTTCTGCAGCGTCGGGCCTGTATGCTGTTGCATGGCCAAAACGCTGAGAAGCAGCTGCTGGTGGTGGTGGAGGCACACTTTGGGAATTAAATGCTTTCATAATCGCCACTACTATGTCCTGTGACGGGGGTATAGGTGATGGGACCTCAGCAGCCATTAGAACAGCATTGACTGCTGTCATACAGAGGCTCTGCCTGTCCCGTAGCATGGACCTTAGGTGGCTGGCTATGGCCGGCGTCACACTCAGCGTATGAAAATACGGTCCATTTTTTACGGCCGTAATACGCACAAATGTCCCCAAAATAGTGATCCATATGTCATCCGTAAGCAGGGTGTGGCAGCGTATTTTGCGCATGTCATCCTCCGTATGTAATCCGTATGGCATCCGTAGTACGAGATTTTCTCGCAGGCTTGCAAAACGGACATACAGTGGATATATATATATATATATATATATATATATATATATATATATATATATATATTAGTCAGTGAGACACATATATATTTATATTAATATTCCATACAGCGCTAGATAGCTGAAAAGCCAGTAGTTCAATTGCCGGCTTTTGCTATCTCCTTCCCAAACCCGACATGATATGAGACATGGTTTACATACAGTAAACTATCTCATATCCCTTCTTTTATTACATATTCCTCTTTAGTAATGTAAGAAGTGTCTTGATGTAAAATTTGGTGGCTTTAGCTATTAAATTAAAGGGTTAAATCGCGGAAAAAAATTGGCGTGGGCTCCCGCGTAATTTTCTCCGCCAGAGTGGGAAAGCCAGTGACTGAGGGCAGATATTAATAGCCTGGAGAGGGTCCATGGTTATTGGCCCCCACCCCCAGCTAAAAACATCTGTCCCCAGCCACCCCAGAAAAGGCATATCTGGAAGATGAGCCTACTCTGGCATTTAGCCTCTCTCTCTTCCCACTCCCGTGTAGCGGTGGCATATGGGGTAATGAAGGGTTAATGTCACCTTGCTATTGTAAGGTGACATTAAGCCAGATTAATAATGAAGAGGCGTCAATTATGACACCTATCCATTATTAATCCAATAGTACGAAATGGTTAATAAAACACACACACATTATTACAAAGTATTTTAATGAAATAAAGACACAGGGCAATATACTATGTAACTAGGCAGTATACTACGTGGCTGGGCAATATACTACGTGGCTCTGTGCTTTATACTACGTCGCTGTGCAATATACTATGTGGCTGGGCAATATACTATGTAACTGGGCAATATACTACATGGCTGGGAAATATACTACGTCACTGGGCAATATACTACGTGAGTGGGCAATATACTACGTGACTGGGCAATATATTACATGGCTGGGCAATATACTACGTGGCTGGGCAATATACTACGTCACTGGGCAATATACTACGTGGTTGGGCAATATACTACGTGGCTGGGCAATATACTACGTGGGCTGTGCAATATACTACGTGGCTGGGCAATATACTACTTCGCTGGGCAATATACTACGTGGTTGGGCAATATACTACGTGGCTGGGCAATATACTACGTGGGCTGTGCAATATACTACGTGGACATGCATATTCTAGAATACCCAATGCGTTAGAATCGGGCCACCATCTAGTTTTTAATAAAAGAGTATTTTGAAACATTGAAGATAAAACAAAAAAAAAAATATATATATATATATATATATATATATATATATATATAATTTACCGCCGCAAATTCCTGCTAGTTAAAATAAACTGCATCTGTTCTGCGTATGGCACCCTCCTCTTAGATGGCGAGCTCTACACAGATCTCTACCTTTTTTCACATCGTCCACTGAAATGGAACAAATAAAAAAATTATTAAAGGGATAATTGAAAAAAATACACAAATTTAAAGGAATAAATACTTACAAATATTTTTTTTCCCCGATTTAGGTAGTTGAGGCCACTGAGGGTCAATTTCCGTGACAATGGCCGGCCAGGCATCACGTTTTGAAGCGGAGGCTTTATATTCTTCACTGGCACGGTCTCAGACCTCTGGGTGTTTTTCTATCTACAATTTTGAGATAACCAGTCAATACATTTTTTCAAATTATTATTTGGCTAAGAAATCTAAATATTTTATCTATACATTTGCACACATATATATCCATACAGAAACATACATGCAAAAGCGATGTAGATATGTATGAATCCATGATCACATATGCGCACACACACACAACCCCCTTACACGGCTCTTTCAACAGAATCTCCTGTTTGAATCTTAATATTTTTGATACATACCGTTAAAAAACATAAGCAACACATAACGGCAGGACACAACGCACAAAGCAATGTGTTTTTTGATGTTGGAAAAATTTTACATTTTTGACAAAAATTTCCCATGGGTAACAATTTGACCCCAAATGGTTTTGTGCAGTTAGCCTGAGTACACCAATTCCCTGTGTGTGGCAGTAAACCTAGGTTTGGTCGCACGGAAGAGCTTGGAAGGGAAGGAGCGCCATTACACTATTTCTACACAGAATTGGCTGGAATTGAGATCAGATGGAAGCTCGTGTTTGCAGAGAGCCTGATGTGCCTGAACAGTAGAAACCCCCCAATTCTAAATCCAAACATAACCCCAATACACCCCTAACCCTAATCCCAACCTTAAATGTAATCCAAACCCTAGCCCTAACAAAAATGGCGTGGGCTCCCGCGCAATTTTCTCCGCCAGAGAGGGAAAGCCAGTGACTGAGGGCAGATATTAATAGCCTAGAGAGGGACCTGTTGTGAATTCCGTTCTGGAGCTCCCTCCTGTGGTTGCTAATGGTATTTTTGTGAGTTCTGCCCTTGGGCTCCCTCTGGTGGTTTCGAGTGGAACTGCTGCTCCGTTAGGTAGCTGTAGCAGCTGCCTTCACTAATCGCCTTGCCTGGGTTTGTTATTTAAACCTGCTCTGGGCTTAGTCCATGCCTGCTGTCAATGTTCTTGGTTGGATTTTGTTCTCTCCTTGGAATTTTCATATGGCCAGTCCTTGTCTGCAAAAGATAAGTTTTTGCTTGTTTTTGTTTGTCCATTCGTTTGGACTCTATTGCTTTACAAATATGTTTCTTTTTGTCCAGCTTGTCACTATGTCTTATTCAGGCTAGCTGGAAGCTCTGGGAAAGCAGATTTGCCCCTCCACACCGTGAGTCGGTGTGGAGTTTATTTTTGTAATCTCTGCGTGGATTTTGTAGTTTTTTATACTGACCGCACAGTATCCTTTTCTCTCTGTCTATCTAGTTTAGTTTTGGCCTCCTTTGCTGAATTCTGATTTCATTTCTATGTTCGTCATTTCCCTCTCCATTCACAGTCAATATTTGTGGGGGGCTATCTTTCCTTTTGGGGGTTTTCTGAGGCAAGATAGTTTTCTATTTCCTTCTTTAGGGGTAGCTATTTCTTAGGCTGTGAAGAGGTGTCTAGGGAGAGTCAGGAATATCCCACGGATATTTCTAGTGTTGTTGTTAGGATTAGGGACTGCGGTCAGTAGAGATACCACCTTCTCAGAGCTCGCTCCATGTTGCGTTTTAGCCACCAGGTCATCTCAGTGTGGCCTCTTAACCACCAGGTCATAACAGGGACCATGGTTATTGCCCCCCCCAGCTAAAAACATCTTCCCCAAGCCACCCCAGAAAAGGCGCATCTGCAAGATGCGCCTTTTCCGGCACTTAGCCTTTCTCTTCCCACTCCCCTGTAGCGGTGGGATATGGGGTAACAATGGGTTAATGTCACCTTGCTATTGAAGGGTGACATTAAGCCGGGTTAATAATGGAGAGGCGTCAATAAGACACTTATCCATTCTTAACCTTATAATCTTAATAAAAGGTTAAGAAAGACACACATTTATGAAAAAAAAATTTAATGAAATAATGACACCAAGTTTTTGACCAAATTTATTAAACAGCTAATCCCCCCCCAAAAAAATACATACCTCTCCTCTGTTCAGTCAGAAGGGGTTAACAAGTTTACAACGGGACCGGTGCTAATGCGACCAGCCCCGCTGTAAACCACTGCAGAAGCATTGCTGTCATCTCTGCTCAGCCTCCACCGGCTGACCGGAGATGAACTGATAAGTGTGGGAAGTTTTTCCCCGCTCCTGAGTTCACCTCCGGTCAGCCGGGGAGTCCGCGCAGCCGCAGTGACTACCAAACAAGTTCACCCGAGCAGCGTAAGCTGCATTCGGGAGAACTCGTTATACAGTGAACGGGATCGCTTTACGATCCCGTTCATTGTATCGGCGGCCGCGGTTTAGAGCAGCCACATGTTATGTGGTTGCTCTAAACTGTAGATCATCGTGGGACACTCATTTAATTGGATGCTGCGGAGGGCATCGGGTATTCTAGAATATATCTGTAGTTTATTTATGAAGACTTTAGAATAATACAATGAACATACAGATTCGGCTGGCCGGGCGCGACTAATTAGCGAAGTGTGGTTCAAATCTCGCGCCAATTCGCAGCCGGAGTGCTGATTGTTCGCGGCCGGCCACGTAGAATATAGCACAGCCACGTAGTATATAGCAGCCCACATAGCATATAACACAGCCACGTTGTATAAAACAGCCGACATAGCATATAACACAGCCACGTAGTATATAACACAGCCCACACAGTATATAACACAGCTCACGCAGTACATAGCACAGCCACGTATTATATTGCACAGCCAATATAGTATATAACACAGCCCACGCAGTATATAACACAGCCCACGCAGTATATAGCAATGTGGGCACCATTTCCCTGTTAAAAAAAAAAAAATGAAAATAAAAAATAGTTATACTCACCCTCCGACAGCCCCTGGATCCAGCCCAGGCCTTTCCCGCTCTTCGCGCGCCACTCCGGTCCCAAGAAGCAATAACACGTGATGATGTAGCGATCTGTTGTGAATTCTGTGGCCAAGCTCCCTCCTGTGGTCGTGAGTGGTACTGCGGCTGGTTCTGTCTATAAGCTTCCTTTGGTGGATGAGAGTAGTACTGCGGCTTCTGAGTTTCCTTCCTCAGGTGATGAGGTTAAGTCGTTAGGTGCTGCTCTATTTAACTCCACCTGGTGCTTTGATCCTGGCCTCCAGTCAATGTTCTAGTATTGGTCTTGCTTCCTCCTGGATCGTTCCTGTGGCCTGTTTATCCTGCATAGCTAAGTTCTGCTTATGTTATTTTTGTTTGCTATATTTTCTGTCCAGCTTGCTATATTGTTTTTTTCTTGCTTGCTGGAAGCTCTGAGACGCAGAGGGAGCACCTCCGTACCGTTAGTCGGTGCGGAGGGTCTTTTTGCCCCTCTACGTGGTTGTTTGTAGGTTTTTGTGTTGACCGCAAAGCTATCTTTCCTATCCTCGGTCTATTCAGTAAGTCGGGCCTCATTTTGCTAAATCTATTTCATCTCTGTGTTTGTATTTCATCTTTACTCACAGTCATTATATGTGGGGGGCTGCCTTTTCCTTTGGGGAATTTCTCTGAGGCAAGGTAGGCTTATTTTTCTATCTTCAGGGCTAGTTAGTTTCTCAGGCTGTGCCGAGTTGCATAGGGAGCGTTAGGCGCAATCCACGGCTACCTCTAGTGTGGTGTGATAGGATTAGGGATTGCGGTCAGCAGAGTTTCCACGTCTCAGAGCTCGTCCTATGTTTTTGGTAAATGTCAGGTCACTTTGTGTGCTCTGAACTTCAATGTCCATTGTGGTTCTGAATTACCTGTTCATAACAGTACTGGAGGCCCAAAGTACTAATGCTTCTCAATAGAGGGAAAAGAGAAGTTCTGAGACCATTTTTTTTCCTTTGTACTGTGTTCTGTCTTTCTTTTCCCCTTTACATCAGGGTGATTCAGAACACAGGTGTGGACATGGACATTCAGGGTCTGTCCTCTTTGATGGATAATCTCACTATAAGAGTACAGAACATTCAAGATTTAGTGGTTCAGAATCCTATGTTAGAACCTAAAATTCCTATTCCTGAGTTATTTTCTGGAGATAGAACTAAGTTTTTGAATTTTAAAAATAATTGTAAACTATTTCTGGCTTTGAAACCCCGCTCCTCTGGTGACCCAGTTCAACAAGTTAAAATCATTATTTCTTTATTACGTGGCGACCCTCAAGACTGGGCATTTTCCCTTGCGCCAGGAGATCCTGCATTATGTAATATTGATGCGTTGTTTCTGGCGCTCGGATTGCTGTACGACGAACCTAATTCAGTGGATCAGGCAGAGAAAAATTTGCTGGCTCTGTGTCAGGGTCAGGATGAGATAGAGATTTATTGTCAGAAGTTTAGAAAGTGGTCCGTGCTCACTCAATGGAATGAATGTGCGCTGGCAGCTATTTTCAGAAAGGGTCTCTCTGAAGCCCTTAAGGATGTCATGGTGGGATTTCCTATGCCTGCTGGTCTGAATGAGTCTATGTCTTTGGCCATTCAGATCGGTCGACGCTTGCGCGAGCGTAAATCTGTGCACCATTTGGCGGTATTATCTGAGCATGGACCTGAGCCTGTGCAGTGCGATAGGACTTTGACCAGAGCTGAACGGCAAGAACACAGACGTCAGAATGGGCTGTGTTTTTACTGTGGTGATTCCACTCATGCTATCTCCGATTGTCCTAAGCGCACCAAGCGGTTCGCTAGGTCTGCCACCATTGGTACGGTACAGTCGAAATTTCTTTTGTCCGTTACTTTGATCTGCTCTTTGTCTTCCTATTCTGTCATGGCATTTGTGGATTCAGGCGCTGCCCTGAATTTGATGGACTTGGAGTTTGCTAGCCGCTGTGGGTTTATCTTGGAGCCCTTGCAGTGTCCTATTCCATTGAGAGGAATTGATGCTACGCCTTTGGCCAAGAATAAGCCTCAGTATTGTACCCAGCTGACCATGTGCATGGCTCCTGCGCACCAGGAGGATATTCGCTTTCTGGTGTTGCATAATCTGCATGATGTGGTCGTGTTGGGGTTGCCATGGCTACAAGTCCATAACCCAGTATTAGATTGGAAATCAATGTCTGTGTCCAGCTGGGGTTGTCAGGGGGTACATGGTGATGTTCCATTTCTGTCTATCTCATCATCCACTCCTTCTGAGGTCCCAGAGTTCTTGTCTGATTACCGGGATGTATTCGATGAGCCCAAGTCCAATGCCCTACCTCCGCATAGGGATTGTGATTGTGCTATCGATTTGATTCCTGGTAGTAAGTTTCCTAAGGGTCGACTGTTTAATTTATCTGTACCTGAGCACGCCGCTATGCGGAGTTACGTGAAGGAGTCTTTGGAGAAGGGTCATATTCGCCCGTCATCGTCGCCATTGGGAGCGGGGTTCTTTTTTGTGGCCAAGAAGGATGGTTCGCTGAGACCTTGTATTGATTACCGCCTTCTAAATAAAATTACGGTCAAATTTCAGTACCCCTTGCCGCTGCTGTCTGATTTGTTTGCTCGGATTAAGGGGGCTAGTTGGTTCACCAAGATAGATCTTCGTGGTGCGTATAATCTTGTGCGTATGAATGGAAAACAGCATTTAATACGCCCGAAGGCCATTTTGAGTACCTGGTTATGCCATTCGGACTTTCTAATGCTCCATCAGTGTTTCAGTCCTTTATGCATGACATCTTCCGAGAGTACCTGGATAAATTCCTGATTGTATACTTGGATGATATTTTGGTCTTCTCGGATGATTGGGAGTCTCATGTGAAGCAGGTCAGAATGGTGTTCCAGGTCCTGCGTGCTAATTCTTTTTTTGTGAAGGGGTCAAAGTGTCTCTTTGGTGTTCAGAAGATTTCATTTTTGGGGTTCATTTTTTCTCCTTCTACTATCGAGATGGACCCTGTTAAAGTTCAGGCCATTTATGATTGGACTCCGCCTACATCTCTGAAGAGTCTGCAGAAGTTCCTGGGCTTTGCTAATTTTTATCGTCGCTTCATTGCTAATTTTTCTAGCATTGCTAAACCGTTGACTGATTTAACCAAGAAGGGTGCTGATGTGGTCAATTGGTCTTCTGTTGCTGTGGAAGCTTTTCAGGAGTTGAAGCGTCGTTTTTCTTCTGCCCCTGTGTTGTGCCAACCAGATGTTTCGCTTCCGTTCCAGGTCGAGGTTGATGCTTCCGAAATTGGAGCAGGGGCTGTTTTGTCGCAGAGAAGTTCTGATTGCTCGGTGATGAAACCATGCGCCTTCTTTTCCAGGAAATTTTCGCCTGCTGAGCGAAATTATGATGTTGGCAATCGAGAGTTACTAGCCATGAAGTGGGCATTCGAGGAGTGGCGTCATTGGCTTGAAGGAGCTAAGCATCGCGTGGTGGTCTTGACTGATCACAAAAACTTGACTTATCTCGAGTCTGCCAAACGGTTGAATCCTAGACAGGCTCGTTGGTCGCTGTTTTTCTCCCGTTTTGACTTTGTGGTTTCGTACCTTCCGGGCTCTAAAAATGTGAAGGCGGATGCCCTGTCTAGGAGTTTTGTGCCCGATTCTCCGGGTTTGTCTGAGCCGGCGGGTATTCTCAAAGAGGGGGTAATTTTGTCTGCCATCTCCCCTGATTTGCGGCGGGTGCTGCAAAAATTTCAGGCTAATAGACCTGACTGTTGCCCAGCGGAGAAACTATTTGTCCCTGATAAGTGGACGAATAAAGTTATCTCTGAGGTTCATTGCTCGGTGTTGGCTGGTCATCCTGGAATCTTTGGTACCAGAGATTTGGTGGCTAGATCCTTTTGGTGGCTGTCTCTGTCGCGGGATGTGCGTTCTTTTGTGCAGTCCTGTGGGATTTGTGCTCGGGCTAAGCCCTGCTGTTCTCGTGCCAGTGGGTTGCTTTTGCCCTTGCCGGTCCCGAAGAGGCCTTGGACACATATCTCTATGAATTTTATTTCGGATCTCCCCGTCTCTCAAAGAATGTCGGTCATTTGGGTAGTTTGTGATCGCTTCTCTAAGATGGTCCATTTGGTGCCCTTGTCTAAATTGCCTTCCTCCTCTGATTTGGTGCCGTTGTTTTTCCAGCATGTGGTTCGTTTACATGGCATTCCAGAGAACATCGTTTCTGACAGAGGTTCCCAGTTTGTTTCGAGGTTTTGGCGAGCCTTTTGTGCTAGGATGGGCATTGATTTGTCTTTTTCCTCGGCTTTCCATCCTCAGACAAATGGCCAGACTGAACGAACCAATCAGACCTTGGAAACATATCTGAGATGTTTTGTTTCTGCTGATCAGGATGATTGGGTGTCCTTTTTGCCTTTGGCTGAGTTCACCCTTAATAATCGGGCCAGCTCGGCTACTTTGGTTTCGCCGTTTTTCTGCAATTCTGGATTCCACCCTCGTTTCTCTTCAGGGCAGGTTGAGTCTTCGGACTGTCTTGGTGTGGATACTGTGGTGGATAGGTTGCAGCAGATTTGGACTCGTGTAGTGGACAATCTGACTTTGTCCCAGGAGAAGGCTCAACGTTTCGCTAACCGCAGGCGCTGTGTGGGCCCCCGACTTCGTGTTGGGTATTTGGTTTGGTTGTTATCTCGTTATATTCCTATGAAGGTTTCCTCTCCTAAATTTAAGCCTCGTTTCATTGGTCCATATAGAATTTCTGAGGTTCTTAATCCTGTGTCTTTTCGTTTGACTCTTCCAGCTTCTTTTTCCATCCATAACGTGTTCCATAGGTCATTGTTGAGGAGATACGTGGCACCTGTGGTTCCATCTATTGATCCTCCTGCTCCGGTTTTGGTTGAAGGGGAATTGGAGTATATTGTGGAGAAGATTTTGGATTATCGTGTTTCGAGACGGAAACTCCAGTATTTGGTTAAGTGGAAGGGTTATGGTCAGGAAGATAATTCCTGGGTCTTTGCCTCTGATGTCCATGCTGCCGATCTGGTTCGTGCCTTTCATGTGGCTCATCCTGGTCGGCCTGGGGGCTCTGGTGAGGGTTCGGTGACCCCTCCTCAAGGGGGGGGTACTGTTGTGAATTCTGTGGCCAAGCTCCCTCCTGTGGTCGTGAGTGGTACTGCGGCTGGTTCTGTCTATAAACTTCCTTTGGTGGATGAGCGTGGTACTGCGGCTTCTGAGTTTCCTTCCTCAGGTGATGAGGTTAAGTCGTTAGGTGCTGCTCTATTTAACTCCACCTGGTGCTTTGATCCTGGCCTCCAGTCAATGTTCTAGTATTGGTCTTGCTTCCTCCTGGATCGTTCCTGTGGCCTGTTTATCCTGCATAGCTAAGTTCTGCTTATGTTATTTTTGTTTGCTATATTTTCTGTCCAGCTTGCTATATTGTTTTTTTCTTGCTTGCTGGAAGCTCTGAGACGCAGAGGGAGCACCTCCGTACCGTTAGTCGGTGCGGAGGGTCTTTTTGCCCCTCTACGTGGTTGTTTGTAGGTTTTTGTGTTGACCGCAAAGCTATCTTTCCTATCCTCGGTCTATTCAGTAAGTCGGGCCTCATTTTGCTAAATCTATTTCATCTCTGTGTTTGTATTTCATCTTTACTCACAGTCATTATATGTGGGGGGCTGCCTTTTCCTTTGGGGAATTTCTCTGAGGCAAGGTAGGCTTATTTTTCTATCTTCAGGGCTAGTTAGTTTCTCAGGCTGTGCCGAGTTGCATAGGGAGCGTTAGGCGCAATCCACGGCTACCTCTAGTGTGGTGTGATAGGATTAGGGATTGCGGTCAGCAGAGTTTCCACGTCTCAGAGCTCGTCCTATGTTTTTGGTAAATGTCAGGTCACTTTGTGTGCTCTGAACTTCAATGTCCATTGCGGTTCTGAATTACCTGTTCATAACAGCGATCTCGCGAGACCGCTATGTCATCTCCAGTCATTGCCGCAATGCATTCTGGGGGCCAGAGTGGCGCGCGAGGAGCGGGTAAGGCCTGGCCTTATGATTTTTTAATTTTTTTTAAATTATTTTTAACATTATATGTTTTTACTATTGATGCTGCATAGGCAGCATCAATAGTAAAAAGTTGGTCACACAGAGTTAATAGCAGGGTTAACTGACTGCCTTACACCGCGTTATGTCGTGGTGTAAGGCCGTCCGGTTAATGCTATGTGGGCGCTGACTGGGGGGAAGTAGGGAGGGGGCACTGACTGCAGGGTAGGAGGCAGGCGCCAATTCATGGCCGGACTGTGCCCGTCGCTGATTGGTCGCAGCCTCGGGCCGCAACCAATCAGCGACGCGGGATTTCCGAGACAGACAGACAGACGGAAGTGACCCTTAGACAATTATATAGTAGGATTTTCACAGGTAACCACTGGCCACCAATGAAACTTTTTTTTGGGGGGGGGCAAAAAAAAGGGACACTAATTACTCATTTAACCACTATTTGGGGATAAAAAAAAATTAAGGGACACTACATAATAATTAAACCACTGGCCACCAGTGAAGGGAAATAAAACAGGGCAAATAAATACTATTTGGGCACATGTAAAACTATACATAAAAAGGGGCAGAATAAACTAATAGGGAAATTATGAGGGGGGGGGGCAAAAATATATCGGGTCAATGACGAATGAGAAAAAAAAGTGTTGTTTTTTTTTTTGAAGCAGGAACAGTTCGATGGGAAATACTGCTCCCATCGAGCTGAGCCTGCTGCGACTATGATAGGGAACAGACATAGGCTGATGGGAGTAGTAGTCTCATCGGCCTATGGCTAACAACACACAAGCACCACATACACCACACACGAAAACACGCACACATGGACACACACAGACACACACATAGACACTTACCACACTAATCATGAAAGCCACCTCCAGGTCCATGTGGTCATACCACTCCATGTTGGCAGAAATCATCCAGGAAGACGGAAATTATATCGTCTTCCTGGATTATGGGATGCTCGTGGCATGGCATGATGGGATGGACATGATGGGATGGCCACATGTCACTTCCTGTTTGCTGCGTTTTTTACCGCAGCAAATTCGCTTGAAATCCACAAACATTTTTTATGTTTGCGGATTTCAAGCGTTCCAATACAAGTCAATGGGAGCGGAATCGCTGCGATTCTGCAAATTAATGAACATGCTATGTATTTTTCCGTAATGCGTTTCCGCAGCGGAAAAATACGCAGTATGTGCACAACATTTGCGGATTGCATTATAATTAATAGGATGGTTAATGTTAGCGTTTCTTTCACATTTTTATAGCGAAAAAAACGCAATGTGTGCACACAGCCTTATAGTTAGTGATAGAACAGTGGTGGATTACAGTTTATATTTGGAATGGTGGGTTGCATGATAATTATATACTAATGGTGGGTACACAACTGTATTCAGCTGTGTAGTGTAGAAGTTGGGGAAAAAGTGGATAATGTGCTCTGGAAGCGGTGGTCTACGTAACTATGCTATTTTCTGCAGAGTCTACTCCTGACTGGAAGAAGTGATGGCGGTCTGGTCTGGATGAAGAAGAAAAGAAAGATAAAGGACTTCAACTACAGACGTCATCCCTTAAAGAAAAATAAATAAAAACACACCTAAAAAGAGAGCATTGAATATTTTTAGATTTTTTTTAAAAGGTTAGAGAAGTGTAGGGCCCTGCCAAAAGAGTCTACCTTGTCATGGTGACAGGCTTAAAAAAAATCTTTTGGCCTAAACAAAAGCTGATGGCTGTGTGTGATATGGTGTTTGACGGGAACTGTTAATGAGAAACTGGTGAGGACGTGGTGCAGAAGTGGAGTGGCTGGTGGGACTGTGGAAAGGGTTGAGGTGGTGCTGGGGGGGAACCTGGAAGGAGTTTCAAGGCGGCCCAAAGATTTTGCCAGCATGGGGCCCTGAAATTCCTGGTGGGAGCCCCAGACTCAGACTGGCCCACAGGGGAACAGTTAAATCCTCCGGTGGGCCCCTGTACAGATCTGGGCCACCAACCCCACTGTATGGGCAGCACTTAGTATAATTCACTTGATTTACTCTGTACAGAGAAAAACAGTATATTATCATTCATTTACCAAACTACCCAGTTAATTATTATATAGAGATTTACAGATTTATATAGAGATTTATTTAGAGATTTACACCATGTTCAAAATTATTATGCAAATTGGATTTAAGTGTCATAAAGATTTAATTGTTTTGTTTTTCAAATAAACTCATGGATGGTATTGTGTCTCAGGGCTCAATGGATTACTGAAATCAATCTTAAACACGTGATAATTAGTTTTCCAGGTGATTCTAATTAAAGGGACTCTGTCACCTGAATTTGGAGGGAACAATCTTCAGCCATATGGCTGAACATCACCTGAATTTGGAGGGAACAATCTTCAGCCATATGGCTGAAGATTGTTCCCTCCAAATTCAGGTGACAGAGTCCCTTTAAAGGAAAACTACTTAAAAATGATGTTCCACATTATTAAGCAGGCCACAGTTTTCAAGTAACATGGGAAAGAAAAAGGATCTCACTAATGCCGAAAAGCATCAAATAGTGCAATGCCATGGTCAAGGGATAAAAACATTAGATATTTCCCAAAAACTTAAAGGGACACTGTCACCTGAATTTGGAGGGAACAATCTTCAGCCATGGAGGCGGGGTTTTGGGGTTTTTGATTCACCCTTTCCTTACCCGCTGGCTGCATGCTGGCTGCAATATTGGATTGAAGTTTATTCTCTGTCCTCCGTAGTACACGCCTGCACAAGGTAATCTTGCCTTGCGCAGGCGTGTACTACGGAGGACAGAGAATGAACTTCAATCCAATATTGCAGCCAGCATGCAGCCAGCGGGTAAGGAAAGGGTGAATCAAAAACCCAAAAACCCCGCCTCCATGGCTGAAGATTGTTCCCTCCAAATCCAAGTGACAGTGTCCCTTTAAGCGTAATCATCGTACTGTTAAGAGATTTGTGGCTGATTCTGAGCACAGACATGTTTATGCTTATAAAGGCAGAATGAGGAAGGTTTCTGCCAGGCAAGTTTAAGATTAAGAGAGCAACTGCTGAAAAGCCATTACAAACCAGCAAACAGATATTTGAAGCTGCTGGTGCCTCTGGAGTCCCCTGAACCTCAAGGTGTAGGATCCAATTCTCCACCTGGCTCCTTCACTTTCTCTCTGCCGACATCCCCACCATCATCATGGGCGACTTTAATATCCCTACTGACACCCACCAGCCTCCAAACTACTGGCCCTTACTTCATCCTTTGGACTCACCCAGTGGTCCTCCACAGCTACCCACACAGATGGACATACACTAGACCTCATCTTCACCCGCCTCTGTTCCTTATCTAATTTCACAACCTCTCCCTTCCCCCTATCTGACCACCATCTACTCACCTTCTCATCCTTGTCCTCCTCACCTGCCCCCCAGGTCCAGCCATTACCACATCCTCGCAGAAACCTCGCAAACCTAGACATTCACAGACTCTCAGGCTCTCTCCTACCCCTGTCCTCCATATCTTCACTCCACGACACGGACAGCGCCACCGCTTTCTATAACTCCACCCTCACATCAGCCATAGACTCAGTCGCCCCTCTCTTGCATGGCAGAGTGCGACAAACCAATAGGCAACCCTGGCATAACAATCTCACAAAAAAAACGTCGACAAGCATCCAGGGTCACGGAGCGGCGTTGGAAGAAAACACGCCTGCCAGACGACTTCACTGCTTTCAAACAAGCTACACTTCACTTCAAATCAGCCCTCACCTCTGCTAAACAGACCTATTTCACTAACCTTGTATCTTCACTATCCTACAACCCAAAACAACTGTTCAGCACATTTAACTCCTCCGCCCACCACTGCCACCTCGCAACTCCCTTCATCTCTTCCGAGGACTTTGCCACCTACTTCAAAAATAAGATCGACCAAACAAGGCAAACCTTTACTTGTCCACCACCCCAACCACTCCATATACCAGACCTATGCCCTTTCCTAATAACCTCCCTCTCCAACATCACTGAAGGAGAGCTTACTCGCCTCTTTTCCAAATCACACCTCACCACCTGTGCACTTGACCCCATCCCTTCCCACCTGCTCCCAAGCCTCACTAACATGCTCATTTCAGCTCTAACCCATCTCTTCAACCTATCGCTCTCTTCTGGTACCTTCCCCTCTGCTTTCAAACATGCCACCATCACACCCATCCTCAAAAAAACTAACCTTGACCCAACTGCTATGCCCAGCTATCGCCCCATATCACTGCTCCCGTTTGCTTCAAACAAGCTACACTTCACTTCAAATCAGCCCTCACCTCTGCTAAACAGACCTATTTCACTAACCTTGTATCTTCACTATCCTACAACCCAAAACAACTGTTCAGCACATTTAACTCCTCCGCCCACCACTGCCACCTCGCAACTCCCTTCATCTCTTCCGAGGACTTTGCCACCTACTTCAAAAATAAGATCGACCAAACAAGGCAAACCTTTACTTGTCCACCACCCCAACCACTCCATATACCAGACCTATGCCCTTTCCTAATAACCTCCCTCTCCAACATCACTGAAGGAGAGCTTACTCGCCTCTTTTCCAAATCACACCTCACCACCTGTGCACTTGACCCCATCCCTTCCCACCTGCTCCCAAGCCTCACTAACATGCTCATTTCAGCTCTAACCCATCTCTTCAACCTATCGCTCTCTTCTGGTACCTTCCCCTCTGCTTTCAAACATGCCACCATCACACCCATCCTCAAAAAAACTAACCTTGACCCAACTGCTATGCCCAGCTATCGCCCCATATCACTGCTCCCGTTTGCTTCAAAACTCCTTGAGCAGCATGTCCATGCTCAACTTTCCTCCCACCTCTCATCTAACTCTCTTCTTGACAACCTCCAATCTGGCTCCGTCCCCACCACTCAACCGAAACTGCTCTGACAAAAGTGACTAATAACTTAGTCACAGCCAAAGCTAACAGACAGTTCTCCATCCTCCTCCTTCTTGACCTGTCCTCTGCTTTCGACACAGTCGATCACTGCCTACTGCTACAGATTCTCTCTTACCTTGGCATCAAAGACCTTGCCCTATCCTGGATTGCCTCATACCTATCCAACCTCACATTTAGCGTTTCCCACTCCCACACTACCTACTCATCCCGCCCTTTCTCTGTTGGAGTCCCTCAATGCTCTGTCCTAGGGCCCCTACTTTTTTCCATCTATACCCTTGGCCTAGGACAACTCAAAGTCCCATGGCTTCCAGTACCACCTGTATGCAGACGACACTCAGATCTACCTCTCTGGCCCAGATGTCACCTCCCTGCTGTCCAGAATCCCGAAGTGTCTGTCAGCCATATCCTCCTTCTTCACCTCTCGCTTCCTTAAACTCAATGTAGACAAAAGCGAATTCATCATCTTTCCCCCACCTCCCGTATCCCCCCTACCTGATCTATCTATTATGGTAAACGGCATCACGCTCTCCCCCGCACCTGAAATTCTCTGCCTCGGGGTATCTCTCGACTCTGCCCTGTCTTTCAAACTTCACGTCCAAGCTCTTGCCACCTCCAACTCAAAAATATTGCCAGAATCCATTCCTTCCTCAGCCCACAATCTACCAAAACTCTTGTGCATGCTCTCATCATCTCCTGCCTATATTACTGCAACACTCTCCTCTGTGGCCTCTCAGCTAATTCTCTTGGACCACTCCAGTCTGTCCTCAACTCTGCTGCCCGGCTAATCCACCTCTCTCCTCGCTACTTCCCTGCTTCTCCCCTCTGCAAATCCCTCCACTTGCTCCCAATTCCCCAACGAATCCAGTTCAAACTACTAACACTGATCTACAAAGCCATTCACAACCTGTCCCCTCCATATATCTCTGAACTAATCTCCCAATATCTTCCCTCACGTAATCTTCGATCCTCCCAAGACCTCCTACTCTCCTCCACACTTATCCTCACACAACCGCCTCCAAGATTTCTCCCGAATATCCCCCATCCTCTGGAATTCCATGCCTCAACACATCTGATTATCCACCACCCTCGGATCCTTCAGATGGAACCTGAAAACCCATCTCTTCAGGAAAGTCTACAGCCTACAATAACCAAGCCACAGCCGCCAGAGCCGCCGCCTCACCACGCCTCACCACGGCCTGAGCTGCCGCCTCACCCCTACCTTCTGTCTCTTCTCCACTATCCAATAGAATGTAAGTCCGCAAGGACAGGGTCCACTCCCCTCTGTACCAGTCTGTCACTGTAAACCTGTTTACTGTAAACGATATCTATAACCCTGTATGTAACCCCTTTCTCAGATACAGCACCATGGAATTAATGGTGCTATATAAATAAATAATAATAATAATCCTTCAAAGGCTTGCTGTGGTTCATAAACCTACTATTTGGCCACCCCTAAACAGTGTTCACAAGCAGAAACGGTTGCAGTGAGCCCAGACATACTTGAAGACTAATTTTCAAACAGTCTTGTTTACCGATGAGTGTCGAGCAACCCTGTATGGTCCAGATGGATGGTTGGTGGATGGCCACCATGTCCCAACAAGGCTGCAATGTCAGCAAGGAGGTGGAGGAGTCATGCTTTGGGCGGAATCATGGGGAAGCAACTGGTAGAGCCCTTTAAGGTTCCTGAAGGTGTGAAAATGACCTCTGAAAAGTATATAGAGTTCCTGACTGACAACTTTCTTCCATGGTATAAAAAGCAGAAACGTGCCTTCAGGAGCAAAATCATATTCATGCATGACAATGCACCATCTCGTGCTGCAAAGAATACCTCTGACTCATTGGCTGCTATTGGCATACAAGGAGATAAACTCGTGGTGTGGCCACCATCTTCCCCTGACCTCAACCCTATAGAGAACCTTTGGAGTATCATCAAGCAAACGATCTATGAGGGTGGGAGGCAGTTCACATCAAAACAGCAGCCCTGGGAGGCTATTCTGACTTTATGCAAAGAAATACAAGCAGAAACTCTATAAAAACTCACAAGTTCAATGGATGCAAGAATTGTGAAGGTGATATCAAAGAAGGGGTACTATGCAGGGCCAGCTCCAGGTTTTTGAGGGCCCTGGGCGAAAGAGTCTCAGTGGGCCCCCCTACCTTTAACACAAACCACGATTCATGATCCACAGATACAGCAGAGAAATATAGGTATAGTACAATGCCAGATTAACAGCCCACGTAGAATATAGCACAGCCCACGTAGTATATAGTAGTCCACATAGTATATAGCACAGCCCACGTAGTATATAGCAGCACATGTAGTATATAGCACAGCCACATAGTATATAGTAGCCCACGTAGTATATAGCAGCCCATGTATATAGCACAGCCTGCCACGTAGTATATAACAGCCCACGTAGTATATAGCAGCCCACATAGTATATAGCCGCTCACGTAGCATATAGCACAGCCACGTAGTATATAGCACAGCCACGTAGTATATAGCAGCCCGTGTAGTATAAAGCACAGCCATGTAGTATATAGCGCAGCCACATAGTATATAACACAGCCCACGTATTATATAACAGCCCATGTAGTATATAGCACAGCCATCATACTATATAGCACAGCCCACATAGTATATAACACAGCTATGTAGTGTAGTATATACAGACAGTAGTCTACATGTCCCAGCAACACTCACTCACTCAGATGCCATACTGTAGGTCTCCCTTTGCTCCAGGTAGGAAGACTGCTTTACTTTCCCCGTCACGGCACACACAGGTGCTGCACTGCTGCTCGTCTTTCTGCTTGGCGACGCGCAGCTCATTCTCCGGGCACTGGATGGTTGGACCCCGTGCACCACGCGGTGCTGGACGATTGTGATTCCCAGGGCAGAACGGACCGCTCTGAGCTCTTAGGATTATGAGCTCGTCCTCACTCTCACCCGGAAGTGATGACACGAACTGGAAGTCACACTGCGTATCCATGGTGAATCTGCTAATCAATGGCGACGCGTCATGGCTCTCCAGCAGCTGCAAAACTCCCAGAGGTCTGTGCCGCCTGCTGCCGGGGATGTGCTCCGAGTCCTGGGAGTTGTAGTGTGTATTACAGGGGACAGGGGATGTAGTCCGGCTGCAGCGGCCCCCCAGGAGCCTCAGTGTCATACTGTCAATGGGCCCCACCTGTCTCGCCAGGGCCCCGACACTTGCCCGGGTGCGCCGGGTGCTGATGCCGGCCCTAGTCCTATGTTGGCCTGTAACTTGGCCTGTTAATAATAATAATAATCTTTATTTTTATATAGCGTTAACATATTCCGCAGCGCTTTACAGGTTGGACACATTATCATCGCTGTCCCCGTTGGGGCTCACAATCTAAATTCCCTATCAGTATGTCTTAGGATGCTTTGGAGTTAAATAGCTTTTTTGTTCAGTGAATGTGACCTCCAAATGCTGCAAATTCCATAAATGAGCATTTTCAGTTCTTTAAAACATATCAAATGTTTAGAAATTCTACTGTGCCTAATAATTTGGAATAGTGCATTTTGAGTTCTTATTCATTTTGCAGATTACCGTATATACTCGAGTATAAGCCGACCCGAGTATAATCCGACCCCCCTAATTTTGCCACAAAAAAACTGGGAAAACTTAATGACTCGAGTATAAGCCTAGGGTGGGAAATGCAGCAGCTACCGGTAAATGTCAAAAGTAAAAATAGATACCAATAAAAGTAAAATTAATTGAGACATCAGTAGGTTAAGTGTTTTTGAATATCCATATTAAATCAGGAGCCCCATAAAATGCTCCATAAAGTTTATGATGGCCCCATAAGATGCTCCATATTAAAATATGCCCCATATAATCCTGCATAAAGGTTAATAATGGCCCCATAAGATGCTCCATAGACACATTTGCCCAATATAATGCTGCACAAATGTTGATTATGGCCCCATAAGATGCTCCATAAAGATATTTGCCCCATATAGTGCTGCACAAACCTTGATTATGGCCCCATAAGATGCTCCATACAGACACTTGCCCCATATACCGTAATGCTCCACAAACGTTAATTATGGCCCCATAAGATGCTCCATAAAGATATTTGCCCCATATAGTGCTGCACACATGTTGATTATGGCCCCATACAGACACTTGCCACATATAGTGCTGCACAAACGTTGATTATGGCCCCATACAGACACTTGCCCCATATAATGATGCACAAATGTTATGGCCCCATAGATACTCCATACAGACACTTGCCCCATTATAGTGCTGCACAAACATTATGGCCCCATAAGATGCTCCATACAGACACTTGCCCCATATAGTGTTGCACAAACGTTATGGCCCCATAAGATGCCCCATACAGACACTTGCCCCATATAGTGCTGCACAAACGTTATGGCCCCATAAGATGCTCCATACAGACACTTGCCCCATTTGCTGTTGCTGCGATAAAAAAAAATCACATACTCACCTCTCCGTCGCTCAGGCCTCCGGCACTTCCAATATTCACCTGACATCGTTCCGGCACCGCTCCATCTTCAGCGTCTTCTGCACTGACGTTCAGGCAGAGGGCGTGCACTAACCACGTCATCGCGCCCTCTGACCTGAGCGTCACTGCAGAAGACGCTGAAGATGGAGCGGCGGCTGGAATGAGGAGCAGGTGAATATCGTGCAGCGCTCCCCCTCCCCATTATACTCACCTGCTCCTGGCGCAGTGCAGTCCCTGCTTCCCGGCGCTACAGCTTCTCCCTGTACTGAGTGGTCACCGTTACCGCTCATTACAGTAATGAATATGCGGCTCCACCCCTATGGGAGGTGGAGCAGCATATTCATTACTGTAATGAGCGGTACCATGTGACCGCTCAGTACAGGAAGAAGCTGGGGCGCCGGGCGGCCAGGGACATGCAGGGACAGCGCCAGGAGTAGGTGAGTCTAATTAGACAGCCCACGCTCCCCTGCCGACCCCTGGGTATGACTCGAGTATAAGCCGAGAGGGGGACTTTCAGCCCAAAAAAATGGGCTGAAAATCTCGGCTTATACTCGAGTATATACGGTATACTGTTATCATTGGGAGGTTTCTTCAATAAAATTCAATGTATACTCTAAAGGGTGATGACTTTTATTAGACTGACTGTCATTTGCACCGACCATTTAGGAAAATCCGAGAAAAATATAATTTGCATAATAATTTGGAACATGGTGTATGAATGAGGGTAGAGTAAATTTGTATGCAGGTGAAAAGTGGGGCCCCCAAAGTCAATGTTACTGGTGGGCCCTTGGCACCCCAGTCCAACACTGGGTAGCCCTGTATATGGTGTCTGGTGTAGCTGGAAAGCTACTTTAGGGAATATTCCTTCATGTCAGATTTGTCATAGATTTTAATGCAGATTTTGTAGCAAAATCCACATCATATCTAACAAAACCGCACGTCCCATCACATGCAAGTGGAAGGGGTTTTTCCAACTATATGCACATGCAGTGGAAAGTTTCTGCACTTATTTTTAGCTGCTGAAACAAAGTAATCTTTTTCCAAGTATTTAGCACAAAATATCCCAGGATTAGTCCCTTTAAATGACAATTTGGCTAGTTCTCCTGCAGAGCTGAAGCCCTGCATACTGTACATTTAAAGAAAAAACAATTCAAGCTTCAGCCTTGGAATTCTGTAGTGAAAATGTGTTGGATTCTAATTTGATAAGTCAACATACTCTTAAGTATACCATCATTATATGATTCTCATGTCTGTTCAAAACTAGCAAAACACATTCAATAACTTATCAGATAGTTCAGCTCACAACAATGATGCCTGATTTTCCAGTAAATCAACCCGTTTGGAATGGCTAAACATGGGCGTAAATGTTAACGGGGAAGAGAAAAACAGCTGCTGGTCACATCTGCATATTTTACTGTAACAAAGGATGAAGTGAGGAGACAACGCATTTCTGGCATGTAATGGCACATCAATAGACAGATCTAGCACTGCCCATACACACTAGATTTTTAGCAGGTGATTAGTTAAATATTGAGGAATTTGCATAGGAAATTTAACACACACATACTGTATATACTTTTCAACATTGAAATTACACCACCAATGTTCTGCCAAGCTGAATGTACTTGGACAAATCATCAAAATCCACTGCTAGCAGCTCCCTTTGCAATTGCATGGTGTCCCAGATGTGCTCAATGGGAGACATGTCCATAGACACTGCAGGCCATGGTAGAACGTTTAGGCCACTTAGGTTGCTCAAAGCTGGTGTTGTTGTGTTAAAGTATTGGTCTTAGGACACTTTCACTTTTTTTTCTCAGTGAAGGCCCCATCATGGCATTGTCCACATGGTCGCTAGACCAATCTTTGGCTATCATTGCAACCAAGACAAAAGAGGAACTCATCACCTAAGAGAATAGACTTTTATGCCAGTCTACATTGCCGCCTGGCTCTGCACCACGATAGCCTTTGAGAGTGATGATGTGAGGTCAGGACACTTATAGCTGGACATATAACTTGTAGCCCGATGTCATGCAGTTGGAGCGCCCCGCTAGGGCCTAGGGGATACTCAGTACTGGGTCAGGTGGTTGTTAAAGGGGTGGTCACGGTGGCAGCCACCCGGTCCGAGGACCTGGGCGTCCAAGTTAAAGGGAAGGTCTTTAAGGGGGTTATGGTGAATAAAGAAGAAAGTTTGTTCGTGACTAGTGTTGAGCATTCCGATACCGCAAGTATCGGGTATCGGCCGATACTTGCGGTATCGGAATTCCGATACCGAGATCCGATACTTTTGTGGTATCGGGTATCGGTATCGGATCAATAGGGATGTGTAAAATAAAGAATTAAAATAAAAAATATTGATATGCTCACCTCTCCGGCGGCCCCTGGACATCACGCTGGTAACCGGCCGGCTTCTTTGTTTAAAATGAGCGCCTTCAGGACCTGCGAATGACGTCGCGGGTTCTGATTGGTCGCGTGCCGCCCATGTGACCGGCACGCGACCAATCAGAAGCCGCGACGTCATTCTCATTCACAAAACTCCTAATTCTCGGAATTAAGGACCTGCGAATGACGTCGCGGCTTCTGATTGGTCGCGTGCCGCCCATGTGACGTCATTCGCAGGTCCTGAAGGCGCTCATTTTAAACAAAGAAGCCGGCCGGTTACCAGCGTGATGTCCAGGGGCCGCCGGAGAGGTGAGCATATCAATATTTTTTATTTTAATTCTTTATTTTACACATCCCTATGGATCCCAGGGCTTGAAGGAGAGTTTCCTCTCCTTCAGACCCTGGGAACCATGAGAATACCTTCCGATACTTGGTGTCCCATTGACTTGTATTGGTATCGGATATCGGTATCGGCGATATCCGATATTTTTCGGGTATCGGCCGATACTATCCGATACCGATACTTTCAAGTATCAGACGGTATCGCTCAACACTATTCGTGACGCCACCTGTGGTATTCAGTCAGAGATGATTAAAGGGGTCCACTGGGGATAATAGTACTGCAGAAGGGATGGTATGGCTTCCCACAGGTGAAGCTGGTTCCCCAGAGCTCCTGATGTAGTGGGTAAAGATGACAGATGGCAATGTGCAGAAAAGAATGAGAGGACACAAGGTTGCAGTCTCTTTACTTTTTACTGTAGTAATCAGCCACAGTCCAGGGTATGGATCATAGGTGATGGTGAGGTCTGGCCAGCTTGGAAGCGTTTCGGGAATCCCCCTAGCCAGGTGGGGTTGGAAGCCTTCCTCTCTGCGCTGTGTAGTAGTCCTTTGCTGCCTTAGGCCTCACACAAGGTCCTCACTTTCTCTCTGTCCCTTTTAATAGGACACTACCCGCATGGCAGGCAACTTGAGCCTTTTTACAGGTAACATATAGTAACATAGTAACATAGTTAGTAAGGCCAAAAAAAGACATTTGTCCATCCAGTTCAGCCTATATTCCATCATAATAAATACCCAGATCTACGTCCTTCTACAGAACCTAATAATTGTATGATACAATATTGTTCTGCTCCAGGAAGACATCCAGGCCTCTCTTGAACCCCTCGACTGAGTTCGCCATCACCACCTCCTCAGGCAAGCAATTCCAGATTCTCACTGCCCTAACAGTAAAGAATCCTCTTCTATGTTGGTGGAAAAACCTTCTCTCCTCCAGACGCAAAGAATGCCCCCTTGTGCCCGTCACCTTCCTTGGTATAAACAGATCCTCAGCGAGATATTTGTATTGTCCCCTTATATACTTATACATGGTTATTAGATCGCCCCTCAGTCGTCTTTTTTCTAGACTAAATAATCCTAATTTCGCTAATCTATCTGGGTATTTTAGTTCTCCCATCCCCTTTATTAATTTTGTTGCCCTCCTTTGTACTCTCTCTAGTTCCATTATATCCTTCCTGAGCACCGGTGCCCAAAACTGGACACAGTACTCCATGTGCGGTCTAACTAAGAATTTGTACAGAGGCAGTATAATGTTCTCATCATGTGTATCCAGACCTCTTTTAATGCACCCCATGATCCTGTTTGCCTTGGCAGCTGCTGCCTGGCACTGGCTGCTCCAGGTAAGTTTATCATTAACTAGGATCCCCAAGTCCTTCTCCCTGTCAGATTTACCCAGTGGTTTCCCGTTCAGTGTGTAATGGTGATATTGATTCCCTCTTCCCATGTGTATAACCTTACATTTATCATTGTTAAACCTCATCTGCCACCTTTCAGCCCAAGTTTCCAACTTATCCAGATCCATCTGTAGCAGAATACTATCTTCTCTTGTATTAACTGCTTTACATAGTTTTGTATCATCTGCAAATATCGATATTTTACTGTGTAAACCTTCTACCAGATCATTAATGAATATGTTGAAGAGAACAGGTCCCAATACTGACCCCTGCGGTACGCCACTGGTCACAGCGACCCAGTTAGAGACTATACCATTTATAACCACCCTCTGCTTTCTATCACTAAGCCAGTTACTAACCCATTTACACACATTTTCCCCCAGACCAAGCATTCTCATTTTGTGTACCAACCTCTTGTGCGGCACGGTATCAAACGCTTTGGAAAAATCGAGATATACCACGTCCAATGACTCACCGTGGTCCAGTCTATAGCTTACCTCTTCATAAAAACTGATTAGATTGGTTTGACAGGAGCGATTTCTCATAAACCCATGCTGATATGGAGTTAAACAGTTATTCTCATTGAGATAATCCAGAATAACATCCCTCAGAAACCCTTCAAATATTTTACCAACAATAGAGGTTAGACTTACTGGCCTATAATTTCCAGGTTCACTTTTAGAGCCCTTTTTGAATATTGGCACCTAGGTGTTTCTAGGTATGACTCCAGGCTCTATGTGCTGCTGTGCCTTGGTGTAAATAGATAAGAAATGGAGGGCACCGCAAATGTATACCAGCAAGGAAGGTTCACCGTGGGCTTGAAATTAAGCACAACAAGGAACAAGACAAAGATCATGCCCACATATACAGGTCCTTCTCAAAAAATTAGCATATAGTGTTAAATTTCATTATTTACCATAATGTAATGATTACAATTAAACTTTCATATATTATAGATTCATTATCCACCAACTGAAATTTGTCAGGTCTTTTATTGTTTTAATACTGATGATTTTGGCATACAACTCCTGATAACCCAAAAAACCTGTCTCAATAAATTAGCATATTTCACCCATCCAATCAAATAAAAGTGTTTTTTAATAACAAACAAAAAAAACATCAAATAATAATGTTCAGTTATGCATTCAATACTTGGTCGGGAATCCTTTGGCAGAAATGACTGCTTCAATGCGGCGTGGCATGTGTTATGCTGTGCTATCAGGCAACACAGTGTGCAGTAATCAGCGCACATACAGTGATATGGCAATAACCCAAAAACAATAGAACCAGCTCTGAGACGTGGAATCTCTGCAGACTGCAATACCTGAACCTATCCTCACACAACTAAAAGCAGCAGTGGATTGCGCCTAACACTACCTATGCAACTCGGCACTGCCTGAGGAGCTGACTAGCCTGAAGATAGAAATACAAGCCTGACTTGCCTCAGAGAAATACCCCAAAGGAATAGGCAGCCCCCCACATACAGTGGGGCAAAAAAGTATTTAGTCAGTCAGCAATAGTGCAAGTTCCACCACTTAAAAAGATGAGAGGTGTCTGTAATTTACATCATAGGTAGACCTCAACTATGGGAGACAAACTGAGAAAAAAAAATCCAGAAAATCACATTGTCTGTTTTTTTAACATTTTATTTGCATATTATGGTGGAAAATAAGTATTTGGTCAGAAACAAAATTTCATCTCAATACTTTGTAATATATCCTTTGTTGGCAATGACAGAGGTCAAACGTTTTCTGTAAGTCTTCACAAGGTTGCCACACACTGTTGTTGGTATGTTGGCCCATTCCTCCATGCAGATCTCCTCTAGAGCAGTGATGTTTTTGGCTTTTCGCTTGGCAACACGGACTTTCAACTCCCTCCAAAGGTTTTCTATAGGGTTGAGATCTGGAGACTGGCTAGGCCACTCCAGGACCTTGAAATGCTTCTTACGAAGCCACTCCTTCGTTGCCCTGGCGGTGTGCTTTGGATCATTGTCATGTTGAAAGACCCA
This sequence comes from Ranitomeya imitator, assembly GCF_032444005.1. NCBI lineage: Eukaryota > Metazoa > Chordata > Amphibia > Anura > Dendrobatidae > Ranitomeya > Ranitomeya imitator. Next base: position 133,167,687 of record NC_091283.1, read on the forward strand.
GCCACGTTTCATCTTCAATGCCCTTGCTGATAGAAGGAGGTTTGCACTCAAAATCTCACGATACATGGCCCCATTCATTCTTTCATGTACCCGGATCAGTCGTCCTGGCCCCTTTGCAGAGAAACAGCCCCAAAGCATGATGTTTCCACCACCATGCTTTACAGTAGGTATGGTGTTTGATGGATGCAACTCAGTATTCTTTTTCCTCCAAACACGACAAGTTGTGTTTCTACCAAACAATTCCAGTTTGGTTTCATCAGACCATAGGACATTCTCCCAAAACTCCTCTGGATCATCCAAATGCTCTCTAGCAAACTTCAGACGGGCCCGGACATGTACTGGCTTAAGCAGTGGGACACGTCTGGCACTGCAGGATCTGAGTCCATGGTGGCGTAGTGTGTTACTTATGGTAGGCCTTGTTACATTGGTCCCAGCTTTCTGCAGTTCATTCACTAGGTCCCCCCGCGTGGTTCTGGGATTTTTGCTCACCGTTCTTGTGATCATTCTGACCCCACGGGGTGGGATTTTGCGTGGAGCCCCAGATCGAGGGAGATTATCAGTGGTCTTGTATGTCTTCCATTTTCTAATTATTGCTCCCACTGTTGATTTCTTCACTCCAAGCTGGTTGGCTATTGCAGATTCAGTCTTCCCAGCCTGGTGCAGGGCTACAATTTTGTTTCTGGTGTCCTTTGACAGCTCTTTGGTCTTCACCATAGTGGAGTTTGGAGTCAGACTGTTTGAGGGTGTGCACAGGTGTCTTTTTATACTGATAACAAGTTTAAACAGGTGCCATTACTACAGGTAATGAGTGGAGGAAAGAGGAGACTCTTAAAGAAGAAGTTACAGGTCTGTGAGAGCCAGAAATCTTGATTTTTGTTTCTGACCAAATACTTATTTTCCACCATAATATGCAAAATAAATGATAAAAAAACAGACAATGTGATTTTCTGGATTTTTTTTTCTCAGTTTGTCTCCCATAGTTGAGGTCTACCTATGATGTAAATTACAGACGCCTCTCATCTTTTTAAGTGGTGGAACTTGCACTATTGCTGACTGACTAAATACTTTTTTGCCCCACTGTATAATGACTGTTAGCAAGATGAAAAGACAAAACGTAGGAATGAAATAGATTCAGCAAAGTGAGGCCCGATATTCTAGACAGAGCGAGGATAGCAAAGAGAACTATGCAGTCTACAAAAAACCCTAAAGCAAAACCACGCAAAGGGAGGCAAAAAGACCCTATGTGCCGAACTAACGGCACGGCGGTGCACCCTTTGCGTCTCAGAGCTTCCAGCAAAAGAGAATAGCACAGCTGGACAGAAAAAATGGAAACAAAAACAAAGTAACACTTATCTAGCAGAGCAGCAGGCCACAGGAAAGATGCAGTAGCTCAGATCCAACACTGGAACATTGACAAGGAGCAAGGAAGACAGACTCAGGTGGAGTTAAATAGCAAGGCAGCCAACGAGCTCACCAAAACACCTGAGGGAGGAAGCCCAGAGGCTGCAATACCACTTGTGACCACAGGAGTGAATTCAGCCACAGAATTCACAACAGTACCCCCCCCTTGAGGAGGGGTCACCGAAACCTCACCAGAACCCCCAGGCCGACCAGGATGAGCCACATGAAAGGCACGAACAAGATCTGGGGCATGGACATCAGAGGCAAAAACCCAGGAATTATCCTCCTGAGCATAACCCTTCCATTTGACCAGATACTGGAGTTTCCGTCTAGAGACACGAGAATCCAAAATTTTCTCCACAATATACTCCAATTTCCCCTCCACCAAAACAGGGGCAGGAGGCTCCACAGATGGAACCATAGGTGCCACGTATCTTCTCAACAACGACCTATGGAATACATTATGTATGGAAAAGGAGTCTGGGAGGGTCAGACGAAAAGACACCGGATTGAGAATCTCAGAAATCCTATACGGACCAATAAAACGAGGTTTAAATTTAGGAGAGGAAACCTTCATAGGAATATGACGAGAAGATAACCAAACCAGATCCCCAACACGAAGTCGGGGACCCACACGGCGTCTACGATTAGCGAAAAGCTGAGCCTTCTCCTGGGACAAGGTCAAATTGTCCACTACCTGAGTCCAGATCTGCTGCAACCTGTCCACCACAGAATCCACACCAGGACAGTCCGAAGACTCAACCTGTCCTGAAGAGAAACGAGGATGGAACCCAGAATTGCAGAAAAATGGAGAGACCAAGGTAGCCGAGCTGGCCCGATTATTAAGGGCGAACTCAGCCAACGGCAAAAATGACACCCAATCATCCTGGTCAGCAGAAACAAAACATCTCAGATATGTTTCCAAGGTCTGATTGGTTCGTTCGGTCTGGCCATTAAGGTACCTTCACACATAACGATATTGTTAACGATATCGTTGCTATTTGTGACGTAGCAACGATATCGTTAATGAAATCGTTATGTGTGACAGCGACCAACGATCAGGCCCCTGCTGGGAGATCGTTGGTCGCTGAAGAAAGTCCAGAACTTTATTTCGTCGCTGGACTCCCTGGAGACATCGCTGGATCGGCGTGTGTGACACCGATCCAGCGATGTCTTCACTGGTAACCAGGGTAAACATCGGGTAACTAAGCGCAGGGCCGCGCTTAGTAACCCGATGTTTACCCTGGATACCATGCTAAAAGTTAAAAAAAACAAACACTACATACTTACCTAACGCTGTCTGTCCTCCAGCGCTGTGCTCTGCACTCCTCCTGTACTGTCTGTGAGCCGGAAAGCAGAGCGGTGACGTCACCGCTCTGCTTTCCGGCTCCCAGCCAGTACAGGATGAGAGCAGAGAAGCAGAGCACAGCGCTGGAGGACAGACAGCGGTAGGTAAGTATCTAGTGTTTGTTTTTTTTAACTTTTAGCATGGTATCCAGGGTAAACATCGGGTTACTAAGCGCGGCCCTGCGCTTAGTTACCCGATGTTTACCCTGGTTACCGGCATCGTTGGTCGCTGGAGAGCGGTCTGTGTGACAGCTCTCCAGCGACCAAACAGCGACGCTGCAGCGATCCGGATCGTTGTCGGTATCGCTGCAGCGTTGCTTAATGTGAAGGGGCCTTTAGTCTGAGGATGGAAGGCCGAGGAAAAAGATAGGTCAATGCCCATCCTACCACAAAAGGCTCGCCAGAACCTCGAGACAAACTGGGAACCTCTGTCAGAAACAATATTCTCAGGAATGCCATGCAAACGAACCACATGCTGGAAGAACAAAGGCACCAAATCAGAGGAGGAAGGCAATTTAACCAAGGGCACCAGATGGACCATTTTAGAAAAGCGATCACAGACCACCCAAATGACCGACATCTTTTGAGAAACGGGAAGGTCAGAAATGAAATCCATCGAAATATGTGTCCAAGGCCTCTTCGGGACCGGCAAGGGCAAAAGCAACCCACTGGCACGTGAACAGCAGGGCTTAGCCCTAGCACAAATCCCACAGGACTGCACAAAAGCACGCACATCCCGTGACAGAGATGGCCACCAGAAGGATCTAGCCACTAACTCTCTGGTACCAAAGATTCCTGGATGACCAGCCAGCACCGAACAATGAAGTTCAGAGATAACTTTACTAGTCCACCTATCAGGGACGAACAGTTTCTCGGCCGGACAACGATCAGGTTTATTAGCCTGAAATTTCTGCAACACTCTCCGCAAATCAGGAGAGATGGCAGACACAATGACTCCTTCCTTGAGGATACTCGCCGGCTCAGATAACCCCGGAGAGTCGGGCACAAAACTCCTAGACAGAGCATCCGCCTTCACATTTTTAGAGCCCGGAAGGTACGAAATCACAAAATCAAAACGAGCAAAAAATAACGACCAACGGGCCTGTCTAGGATTCAAGCGCTTGGCAGACTCGAGATAAGTAAGATTCTTATGATCAGTCAATACCACCACGCGATGCTTAGCTCCCTCAAGCCAATGACGCCACTCCTCGAATGCCCACTTCATGGCCAGCAACTCTCGGTTGCCCACATCATAATTACGCTCAGCAGCAGAAAATTTCCTGGAAAAGAAAGCACATGGTTTCAACACTGAGCAACCAGAACCTCTCTGTGACAAAACCGCCCCTGCTCCAATCTCAGAAGCATCAACCTCGACCTGGAACGGAAGAGAAACATCTGGTTGACACAACACAGGGGCACAGCAAAAACGACGCTTCAACTCCTGAAAAGCTTCCACAGCAGCAGAAGACCAATTAACCAAATCAGCACCCTTCTTGGTCAAATCGGTCAATGGTCTGGCAATGCTAGAAAAATTACAGATGAAGCGACGATAAAAATTAGCAAAGCCCAGGAATTTCTGCAGACTTTTCAGAGATGTCGGCTGAGTCCAATCCTGGATGGCCTGGACCTTAACCGGATCCATCTCGATACTAGAAGGGGAAAAGATGAACCCCAAAAATGAAACTTTCTGCACACCGAAGAGACACTTTGATCCCTTCACGAACAAGGAATTAGCACGCAGTACCTGGAAAACCATTCTGACTTGCTTCACATGAGACTCCCAATCATCAGAGAAGATCAAAATGTCATCCAAGTAAACAATCAGGAATTTATCCAGATACTCACGGAAAATGTCATGCATAAAAGACTGAAAAACAGATGGAGCATTGGCAAGTCCGAACGGCATCACCAGATACTCAAAATGACCCTCGGGCGTATTAAATGCCGTTTTCCATTCATCTCCCTGCCTGATTCTCACCAGATTATACGCACCACGAAGATCAATCTTAGTAAACCAACTAGCCCCCTTAATCCGAGCAAACAAGTCAGATATCAATGGCAAGGGATACTGAAACTTAACAGTGATCTTATTAAGAAGGCGGTAATCAATACACGGTCTTAGCGAACCATCCTTTTTGGCTACAAAAAAGAACCCTGCTCCCAATGGTGATGACGATGGGCGAATATGTCCCTTCTCCAGGGATTCTTTCACATAACTGCGCATAGCGGTGTGTTCAGGCACGGACAAATTAAATAAACGACCCTTAGGGAATTTACTACCAGGAATCAAATTGATAGCACAATCACAATTCCTATGCGGAGGTAGGGCATCAGACTTGGGCTCTTCAAATACATCCTGAAAGTCAGACAAGAACTCTGGGATATCAGAAGGAATGGATGACGAAATAGACAAAAATGGAACATCACCATGTACTCCCTGACAACCCCAGCTGGTTACCGACATAGAGTTCCAATCTAATACTGGATTATGGGTTTGTAGCCATGGCAACCCCAACACGACCACATCATGCAGATTATGCAGTACCAGAAAGCGAATAACTTCCTGATGTGCAGGAGCCATGCACATGGTCAGCTGGACCCAGTACTGAGGCTTATTCTTGGCCAAAGGTGTAGCATCAATTCCTCTCAACGGAATAGGACACCGCAAAGGCTCCAAGAAAAATCCACAACGTTTAGCATAATCCAAATCCATCAGATTCAGTGCAGCGCCTGAATCCACAAACGCCATGACAGAATACGATGACAAAGAGCATATCAAGGTAATGGACAGAAGGAATTTGGACTGTACAGTACCAATGACGGCAGAGCTATCGAACCGCCTAGTGCGCTTAGGACAATTAGAAATAGCATGAGTGGAATCACCACAGTAGAAACACAGCCTGTTCAGACGTCTGTGTTCTTGCCGTTCAACTTTAGTCATAGTCCTGTCGCACTGCATAGGCTCAGGTTTACTCTCAGACAATACCGCCAGATGGTGCACAGATTTACGCTCGCGCAAGCGACGACCGATCTGAATGGCCAAGGACATAGACTCATTCAAACCAGCAGGCATAGGAAATCCCACCATGACATCCTTAAGAGCTTCAGAGAGACCCTTTCTGAACCAAGCCGCCAGTGCAGATTCATTCCACAGAGTGAGTACTGACCACTTCCTAAATTTCTGACAATATACTTCTACATCATCCTGACCCTGGCATAAAGCCAGCAAATTTTTCTCAGCCTGATCCACTGAATTAGGCTCATCGTAAAGCAATCCAAGCGCCTGGAAAAACGCATCAACATTACTCAATGCAGGGTCTCCTGGCGCAAGAGAAAACGCCCAGTCCTGTGGGTCGCCGCGCAAAAAAGAAATAATAATCAAAACCTGTTGAATAGGATTACCAGAAGAATGAGGTTTCAAGGCCAGAAATAGCTTACAATTATTTTTGAAGCTCAGGAACTTAGTTCTGTCACCAAAAAACAAATCAGGAATAGGAATTCTTGGTTCTAGCATAGATTTCTGATCAATTGTATCTTGAATCTTTTGTACATTTATAACGAGATTATCCATTGAGGAGCACAGAGCCTGAATATCCATGTCCACAGCTGTGTCCTGAAGCACTCTAATGTCTAGGGGAAAGAAAAAAAACTGAAGACAGAGCTGAGGAAAAAAAAAAAAAAAATGATGTCAGGACTTCTTTTTTCCCTCTATTGAGAATCATTGGTATGGCTCCTTGTACTGTTATGCTGTGCTATCAGGCAACACAGTGTGCAGTAATCAGCGCACATACAGTGATATGGCAATAACCCAAAAACAATAGAACCAGCTCTGAGACGTGGAATCTCTGCAGACTGCAATACCTGAACCTATCCTCACACAACTAAAAGCAGCAGTGGATTGCGCCTAACACTACCTATGCAACTCGGCACTGCCTGAGGAGCTGACTAGCCTGAAGATAGAAATACAAGCCTGACTTGCCTCAGAGAAATACCCCAAAGGAATAGGCAGCCCCCCACATATAATGACTGTTAGCAAGATGAAAAGACAAAACGTAGGAATGAAATAGATTCAGCAAAGTGAGGCCCGATATTCTAGACAGAGCGAGGATAGCAAAGAGAACTATGCAGTCTACAAAAAACCCTAAAGCAAAACCACGCAAAGGGAGGCAAAAAGACCCTCCGTGCCGAACTAACGGCACGGCGGTGCACCCTTTGCGTCTCAGAGCTTCCAGCAAAAGAGAATAGCACAGCTGGACAGAAAAAATGGAAACAAAAACAAAGTAACACTTATCTAGCAGAGCAGCAGGCCACAGGAAAGATGCAGTAGCTCAGATCCAACACTGGAACATTGACAAGGAGCAAGGAAGACAGACTCAGGTGGAGTTAAATAGCAAGGCAGCCAACGAGCTCACCAAAACACCTGAGGGAGGAAGCCCAGAGGCTGCAATACCACTTGTGACCACAGGAGTGAATTCAGCCACAGAATTCACAACAGGCATGGAGGCAATCAGCCTGTGACACTGCTGAGATGTTATGGAGGCCCAGGATGCTTCAATAGCGGCCTTAAGCTCATCCAGAGTGTTGGGTCTTGCGTCTCTCAACTTTCTCTTCACAATATCCCACAGATTCTCTATGGGGTTCAGGTCAGGAGAGTTGGCAGGCCAATTGAGCACAGTAATACCATGGTCAGTAAACCATTTACCAGTGGTTTTGGCACTGTGAGCAGGTGCCAGGTCGTGCTGAAAAATGAAATCTTCATCTCCATAAAGCATTTCAGCCGATGGAAGCATGAAGTGCTCCAAAATCTCCTGATAGCTAGCTGCATTGACCCTGCCCTTGATGAAACACAGTGGACCAACACCAGCAGCTGACATGGCACCCCACACCATCACTGACTGTGGGTACTTGACACTGGACTTCAGGCATTTTGGTATTTCCTTCTCCCCAGTCTTCCTCCAGACTCTGGCACCTTGATTTCCGAATGACATGCAAAATTTGCTTTCATCAGAAAAAAGTACTTGGGACCACTTAGCAACAGTCCAGTGCTGCTTCTCTGTAGCCCAGGTCAGGCGCCTCTGCCGCTGCTTATGGTTCAAAAGTGGCTTTACCTGGGGAATGCGGCACCTGTAGCCCATTTCCTGCACACGCCTGTGCACGGTGGCTCTGGATGTTTCCACACCAGACTCAGTCCACTGCTTCCTCAGGTTCCCCAAGGTCTGGAATCGGTCCTTCTCCACAATCTTCCTCAGGGTCCGGTCTCCTCTTCTCGTTGTACAGCGTTTTCTGCCACATTGTTTCCTTCCAACAGACTTACCATTGAGGTGCCTTGATACAGCACTCTGGGAACAGCCTATTTGTTGAGAAATTTCTTTCTGGGTCTTACCCTCTTGCTTGAGGGTGTCAATGATGGCCTTCTTGACATCTGTCAGGTCGCTAGTCTTACCCATGATGGGGGTTTTGAGTAATGAACCAGGCAGGGAGTTTATAAAAGCCTCAGGTATCTTTTGCATGTGTTTAGAGTTAATTAGTTGATTCAGAAGATTAGGGTAATAGGTCGTTTAGAGAACCTTTTCTTGATATGCTAATTTATTGAGACAGGTTTTTTGGGTTATCAGGAGTTGTATGCCAAAATCATCAGTATTAAAACAATAAAAGACCTGACAAATTTCAGTTGGTGGATAATGAATCTATAATATATGAAAGTTTAATTGTAATCATTACATTATGGTAAATAATGAAATTTAACACTATATGCTAATTTTTTGAGAAGGACCTGCATAGGAACACCTCCACATATAAGAATATCAAGATATAAAAATATCAATATTGTATTTTATTAGCAAACCTCAAAAAAGTACATGTGAAGAACAGAACACACAAAGCAATTAAAAACACTTAAATTTGCAAATATGCAAAAAGGTACCGATACACATGTCATGCCCTAATATGAGGGTAATGACAACCCACAAGGCATATGTTCTCCACAAACAAGATGTCAAAGATAGTGTTGCTGCAAAGTACAAATAATGCAAGTAATCAAAGCCCCATTATGCAATATGTATGATAATATCAATATCAGAGTACCATACAGACCCAAAATAAGGTGCATAATATTAGTGCAATAATGTTTAGCAATTCAACACATCAGACACATGACAAGAGATAAATAGGTTAGAGCTGCAAAGGGGGGCAGGGGGAGAGGGAACTGAAAGCTGTGCCTTTTGGGTGTTAAGGGTGGGCAGGCGACCTGCAATCTCCTGTCTGCCGGTTTCTGCTGTGGGACATACAGTTACCCCCACAACCTCGGAATTCCGACCTCCAGTATTCTGTGCTTCAGCGTGGAGGGAGATCAGTCGCAACTCCCTTCCAGCTCTTTACTCTCCTTTACTTCTCCTTCCCTATCAGTCTCCTACAGAATGCTCTATTTCTCTTCTCTCTGTCCAGGAGCTGCAGATCCTCTCGTCTGCATGGCCCCAGCTTTCCTCTCTCAGACTCTCTCTGTCTCACTCCTCTCCCCTCTGTCCCTCTGACAGACTGACTCCCTAACTCCTCCTCCAGCCAGAATATATAGGGAAGTTCCCCTGAATCCGGGTCTAGAGCTCCCCCTTCTGGCCTGGAGTCAGAACAGTGTTGCATGTACTGGTTACCTGATAAAGGGTTCCTTCCTCACTTCCAAGCATGGCATCAACCTCCCCATGAGGAAGGGAATACCAATGTAACAACCGGTTACCTGGGGTGTTACACTGTCACCTTCTCATGGTTTGTACGAGACACTGTTTGATGCCTTAGGCTTGGTTTATGCAGATTAATTTCACATGCAGTACTGAATAAATCTCTATTATTTGAATCTGACAATACCACATGGGCAACAACATGAAGAGGTCTTCCCAAGAGAATCTCATACAAGTCCAATACGATACACCTCTGCAGACTCCATTGTGCTGCTAGACAGGGCAGGCCAGGACCTGAAGTTAGGGATTGAATTGAGGAAGACCAAAGTCCAACTTTAAACTGATTTTTATTGAACATGAACTTGATTATAACTATGTACATCAGATATTAGTCATGCTTTTCACAAAAGTTTATTTGGCTTTAAGTAGGCATGGGCACTTCTCAGTTACACTTTTGTTTCTCAGGCACGTCACACTTTTGCATCTCATGACAATCCAGTAAACGGTTATAGGTGACTTTGTCTTCCCTTGAGAGGGCTGCATGGGTGGAAGTATAATGCTACGGCTGCTTCCAGCTACTCTTAGTTCCCAACTGACTATTGAGGACCTCTTTGCTTGAGATGAGTCGGTATAATTCCTCAGTAGAATCTTGAAAGTCCACTGTTCTCCGTTGGAGAGTTTAAGTCCCAATATGGTGACCATTCACTAAATTCCTGCTGATCCTTCTCATTCAATCCCCTTTAGGTGGGCCTTCTATTTTCCCTGGGTTAAATTTTGTACTGTTTAGGTGGCCTCACTGGCCTGGGTCCCAATATCTGTTGTTATGCTGGAACACAGTGACTGTGTTCCATTGGAGGGTGAATGTAACACCAGTGGATGTGGATCCACTGCACGACAGGCCGTGCCTACCCTGAAGGGGCTTAACTAGGTATCTTCACTAGGGCCTCTGGTGGTGAGTATAGGTTGGGCTGCCAGTAGACACCAGGTACCATTCCAGGGCAGTCCCTTGTACTAGATCACCTGAGGGGGGGTTCAAAAGCACAAGTGTGAGGTACAAGAGAGCGAAGACAGACATGAGGTCAGATGGTCCGAGTTTAGGGCAGGCTGCTCGGGATCAGTAAACATAGCTGAGGCCAGAACTGGAGCGGATAGGTCAGACAGGATGAGTATATATGTCGGGTTTAAAACAGGAGAAACAAACACACAAGCACAAACTGGGCACTAGCTGAAAAAACAGGCTAGGTGTCACGGTTCCACCCCTCAGTGTGTCTGGGATGAGGTTACTGTGAGTTGCAGGATACTCCGGTCACATGGGAGCGCACAGCACACAGATGAAAGGAGTAAAAGTTTCTTTGTTTATTGAAATCCACAACGCGTTTCGACGGAACAGCTCCGTCTTCATCTGGTGGCAGTATCTGTACCTGATGAAGATGGAGCTGTTCCGTCGACACACGTTGTGGATTTCAATAAACAAAGAAACTTTTAATCCTTTCTTCTGATTCCTGTGCACTCCCATGCTCCCATGTGACCGGAGTATCCTGCAACTCACTGTTTATTCCTCTCCTGAGGCACCCGGCAGGAGCTGCATCGGACCTTTCTCAATCAACATCTTCCCTAATCGCCAGCTTGGTGCTCCGTTAGCCTGTCTTCTCTGTATCTATCTGGGATGAGGTTACAGACAGCACGGCCATCCAATCTGGTATAAGGGTGTGCTGAAGCTGTCAGTACTGTGATTGACAGCTTGGCCATCCAATCTGTAGAGGGGCGTGCTGAGCTGTCAATGTGTTGATTGACAGCTCGACTATTGAATCTGAGACTGTGAGGCATCGGCTGTCTCATGTGTTTGCTATTCCACTTAATGGCCATGCTTCTTCACTGAGCTGAGTTTCCCAGAACACTGCCAGACATGCATTCATCTTGTGAGGTTTGTGTTTGTGTTTTCCTGTGCCTTGAGTTCTATATTCTTGATCTGTTGCCTTACCCTGGACTACGTTCTGAGCATCCGCCTGTTTAACCCCTTCAGTTCTTATCCGTTATCCTCCCGATACTCTGACCTTGGAACGTTACCTGACTACGCGTTTGTCTCTTCCTTCTGTTTATGACATACCGTCCTAGCTTCTGACCTTGGACTCCTTGACCACTCTGACTCACGGCTTGGTCATGAGAAGTGACTGGCGTCACACTAGGAACCAACATTCAGGCAGATAGTGTGGGTGGAGCTGCATAATATAGCAACTGCTGGCAAGTGGTATACCAGGGAACCTAATCTCTGCAGGACACAGTAGGGTCAAATTCCTACAGAGACTGGCCACACCTTTAAACGTCAAATGGACGCAACATGCTGAGAAACTGTGCGGTAACCATGGTGAGTAGGGTGACACTGAGACGTGTTTCATCTGTCAAGTCTCTCAGTCAAATCTCTTCATGAGATATCTCCTCATGTTTCCTTAGTTCTTAGGTCTTCCTTATGGCCTGTGGTCTTCCCTCTTGACACACAACACACTAACAGGAAGTCGTCTTCTGTCTATCCATATAGCACCTCCCATTCTGGGCTAGTCCCAGCTATTAACTATGTTCTCCAGCTAAGTGCATGCAAATTACATTACATCACAACACATATCCTCAAGGTGGGGTGTGAGCAGAAACCCCCACTTCCATATAATCTGAGAAATTGAATTTTCATATTTAGACTTATAATGAGTAAATAATGTCTATGGAAGTAATCCACATCAATTTTGAGAACAAGGGTGCTCGATTCCCATTTCCAGCACAGAAGTGATCATATGTGATGATTGCAACACAAGTGTCCTCTTCACCAGAAATAGGGTCAAGACTCCAATGTTCAGATTAGTTGGGGTTCGAATGGTTGGATCATCAGAATTAAAACACATACATAATATCCTATCCTATATATTCATAATCTAGACTCAATTTTGGGACCTAAGTACAAATGTAATTTTGACTCTGTGAAACAGATGTGGTATTGCTAAGAGTGGAGTATTAGTACAGGAGATAGGATCCTTATCCTTAGAATAGGTAATCAATGTCTGAGGGTTCAACGCCAGGCAAACCCACCAATCAGCTGTTTCTGGTGTCGGCAGTGGCCGGAACTGCTCAGCTGTGGAGCTGCACAGAACAGGTCCTGCACATTCGCCCCCATTCAAATCAATAGAGGGTGGATGTACAGTACTCGGCCACAGCCACTATTCTGTTGACGGAGCTGTGTAGCTCCGTAACTGAGCAGTTCTGGCCACCGTCGACACCGGGAACAGCTGATCGGTTGCACCTCACCAATCAGACTCATGATCAATCCTAAGTTGTGGAAAAACCCTTTAAATGAGTTGAAAATCCATCCGGTCTGTTCACCGCCTGCCATCAGGCTGGCACAGTGATTGTCAGCTGGTCATGCTGAAATGAATATAGTTCAACAATTCAATTTACAACGCGATTTTCAGCTCAGAAAGATCTTACATTTGCTGAAAATCATAGTACATAAGGCCATCTTAACAGTTTTTTTGAATAGTGCAGGAGGCAGAGAGGCTCATAAATTCCAGCTTCTTCTCTAGTGCCCTCCAGGTACAGACAGGTGGTAGATAATGCAGATAGCGGAAATGTCATGTGTAACTGGCAATCTTTACTGAGGTCTGAAGGGTTGCTGGTCAGGTTTCTTGTGTATGTAAAACAGAATTTTCCATGTAAAAATAAAAATAATTACATGTTATGGTAGCGCTAAAAATTACACAGTATTTTACAAAATATGATATGTACAAAGGAACAGAAAAGTGACAGGTGCTCTTTAAGAAATTCTTTAAAATGAGCTGAAATGTTGTCAGGCATGGGAGTCTGTGTGATAAGCTGATTAGTACTGTGTGCTAACTGGATTGCCTTCTAGTTGTTTTATAAAATCCCAGACAGGTCAGGACTGTTTCTCTTTATGTTTTTGTTTCTTTTTGGTTCAGTATCTGTAAAGAAATCAGTATGAGCGCAACTGTATAGCTTAAATAAACTGAAGATTTGTATGCAGTGAGTGCTTGACGCCTCCTTATTCCGTATCACCACCCATTGCTGCTGCTCACAATAGACATAACAAAACTTGGCTAAAGAAACACATGGACAGATCATGCTACAGAATGTAATCAGATTGTGGGGGGTCTACAGGAGCTATTACCAGCCTCTTCCAGTGCTGCCTTGCTGCTGTGCCATGATGTGCACACCTTCCATCATCTTCAAAGAGTTTCAAACACAAATAAAACAAAATAAAATTGTTGCAATTTGCAATATATATATATATATATATATATATATATATATATATATATATATATATATATATTAGATGGTGGCCCAATTCTAACGCATCGGGTATTCTAGAATATGTATGACAAAACTTGTTCAGTAAACGTAGCATTTAACAGCCCACGTAGCATATAGCACAGCCCATGTAGCATATAGCACAGCCACGTAGTATATAACACAGCCACATAGCATATAGCACAGCCACATAGCATATAACAGCCCATGTAGTATATAGCACAGCCACGTAGTATATAGCACAGCCACGTAGCATATAACAGCCCACGTAGTATATAACACAGCCACGTAGTATATAGCACAGCCACGTAGCATATAACACAGCGTACATAGCATAGCCATGTAGTATATAACACAGTCACGTAGTATATAGCACAGCCACATAGCATATAACAGAACTACACAGCATATAGCACAGCCACGTAGCATATAACAGCCCACATAGTATATAACAGCCCACGTAGTATATAGCACAGCAACATAATATGTAGCACAACCACATAGCATATAGCACAGCCACGTAGCATATAACAACCCACGTAGTATATAGCACCGCCACGTAGCATATAACACAGCCCACGTAGCATATAGCACAGCCACATAGCATATAGCACAGCCATGTAGTATCTAACACAGCCCACGTAGCATATGACACAGCCCACGTAGTATATAGTACAGTCTACGTAGTATATAGCACAATCCACGTAGTATATAGTACAGTCCACATAGTATATAACACAGCCATGTAGTATATAACACAGCCCACATAGTATGCAACAGCCCACATAGTATATAGCACAGCGACGTAGCATATAGCACAGCCACATAGCATATAGCACAGTCACGTAGCATATAACAACCCACGTAGTATATAGCACAGCCACGTAGCATATAGCACAGCCATGTAGTATCTAACACAGCCCACGTAGCATATAGTACAGTCCATGTAGTATATAGCACAATCCATGTAGTATATAGTACAGTCCATGTGGTATATAACACAGCCACGTAGTATATAGCACAATCCACATAGTATATAGTACAGTCTACATAGTATATAACACAGCCCATGTAGTATATAGCACAGTGCACATAGTATATAGCACAATCCATGTAGTATATAGTACAGTCCATGTAATATATAGCACAGCCACGTAGTACATAGCACAGCCACGTAGTATATAGAACAGCCACGTAGTATATAGCACAGGCACAGCCCATGTAGTGTATAGCACAGCCACATAGTATATAGCACAGTCCACGTAGTATATAGCACAGTCCACGTAGTATATAGCACAATCCACGTAGTACATAGCAAATCCACGTAGTATATAGTACAGTCCACGTAGTATATAACACAGCCCACGTAGTATACAGCACAGTCCACATAGTATATAGCACAGTGCACGTAGTATGTAGCACAGCCAAGTAGTATAAAGCACAGCCATGTAGTATATAGCACAGCCCACATAGTGTATAGCAGCACAGCCACGTAGTATATAGCAGCCACGTAGTATATAGCACAGCCACAGAGTATATAACACAGCCCACGTAGTATATAGCATGGCCCATGTAGTATATAGCAGTGTGCGCACCATATCCCTGTTAAAAAAATAATTAAAATAAAAAATAGTTATATACTCACCTTCTGGTGGCCCCCGGATCCAGCCCAGGAGTTAGCGATGCTCTCGCCACGTCCGTTCCCAGTGATGATGCTTTGCGGCAATAACCCGTGATGACGTAGCAGTCTTGCGTGATCCTACGTCATCTGGGGTCATTTCGCAAAGCATTACTGGGAACGGAGCTGCCGAGAGCATAGCGAGGTTGGGGAAGGCTTTGAGGGTCGCCGGAAGGTGAGAATAGCACGATTTTTTATTTCTTTTATTATTTTTAACATTATATCTTTTTACTATTGATGCTGCATAGGCAGCATCAATAATAAAGCCTGCCGCTGATTGGTCGCAGCCGACCGGGCGCGACCAATCAGCGAAGCGGGATTTCCGTTACAGACAAACAGACAGATGGAAATGGACCTTAGACGATTATATATATAGATATATATATATCTATATATATATATTGTAAGGCAGTGGCTTTCATGTTCGTGCAGCGATGAGGAAGTGATCCAAGAGAGTTCAACTTAAACGACTTTATTTTCCAACTTACAAACAAATCCAAAACTTTATCCTCCAGTCTGGTCTGTAGCGGGAATGTCTGTGTCAGTCCTTATCAGTCCATTGCCACGGATGACTGCACCATCATATAATCTGTGGGTGATCAGTGCCGCCATCAGGTCATTACTGCCCTGACTGGCATATGGGGCCTGAATCACATTGCAATCGAATAGCAATCACACTGCATTCGGATGTAAATCGGATGCTATGTGTGAAAAATCGGATTCTACTCACATGACACTCACATGACTCAGTTTTTTCGGTCCCGATATCAGAACGTTTTGTCACACATATGGGTATCAGCCCTAACAGATAGCTCCTATTTTTCTCCCTCAATATTTTTTGTTCCTAATTATTTTCATATCAGAGAAATCACACCCCCAGAAGAAGCTCATGCGAAACTGCATAGGGGTTGGGGAAGTGCGTCTGCCTTGGTCCTCTTGAAGGTCCTGACATTAGTGGTCTCCTCAGGTGATGTACACTTCTTTGGTCCTCGTGACATTGTAACTTTGATGCCAGGTTAGCTATGCAGGATTGTGTCTTTACGTATAGGACTGTTTTCCGTGTTAGTACCACTTTGAGGGATCACATGCTGATTCTGAACCTCTATAGCAGCTCTTTATGCCAATGGTGTCTCTTCTAGCTAATTCCTTTATCATAAGCACTAACCACTTTATATTGAAAGCATAGCAGTCATATACCCTTTGAGACTATAACATTAGTTATTATTACATATGGTCATATAACCATTTTGTTTTTACGTGCTATCTGTTCTCAATATGCGACAATCTCTTGTGTGACCTTCAGCTGACCCAGCCTTTTATTTTTTGCACCTCCCCCCATTGGAGGTTTATTCCCACCCGGTTTTTCCTATTGTTTTTTAATGATATACTAATAAAAAACATGTTTTTTACTATTTTGCTGGAATCACTTTGTGTCTTTTGGCAGCAATTCCCAGTTGTCAAGAATAGCTTTTTTTGTTGTATTTAAAGTGTCTAGAACCTAATTTTTTTTCTTTGGACATATGTGATTAACTATATATATGTGTGTGTGTTTTTAAGAATATTTCCTTTGAAAATGTTGTGTAAATGACAGAGAATTGCTCTATGTAAAACCTCATGTTAAAACCGCATTGCAATCGGACAGCAATCGCACTGCATTCGGATGTACGTAGATCGGATGCTAGGTGTGAGAAATCGGATTGCACTCACATGACACTCACATGACTCAGTTTTTTCAGTCCTGATATCGGAACTTTTTTCACACATATAGGTATGAGCCCTAACAGATAGCTCCTATGTTTCTCCATCAACATCTTTTGTTCCTAATTGTTTTCATATCAGAGAAATGCCTGTCATTTAATGGAGGAGGGGGCTTCTTTTTCAGAATGTTTAATCTCCAATTAAACAGTGTGTCACGTTCTTGTTACTTATGTGCTAAACAAGCTGTAAAAATCGTGTTTCATGTTGGGGGAAGGGGCTGAGAGAATACGTGACACACATCATTGTGTCTTGGACGTGCACAGCAGTCAGAGCTGTTCATACACTGTAATAATTCTTTCAAGTTCCCAACTCAATGAAATGTCTGGGCAGTAAATAGAACTACTAAAGTCCAGCCACCTCCCTTCTACTCTGTATTCAGGCATTAATCCATAGGCATAGAATGTAGGACAACGGTGACTTGTGGGAACCACTTATCTTAGTGACTTTTAGGACTCTGGCTGTGATGACATGCAGACAATCATGCAGAAAGACATACATGATTACTGATGCACAGCAAGGGTGACAGTCAGTGGTGTAACTTGAAGTTTGTGGTCCCCAAGCAAAATCAACAACAGGAATCCTAAATATCAAGGATCTGTACTAGAATTGGTCTTCTAAGATGGGCCAAAGGGACTGTATTTTGTCCCCTTAGACTCCAAGGCCCCGATGCGAGCTGCTCCTTCTGCTCAGACACGTCTGTATCAGCATCTCCCATTTAGCCACCAACACTGGGTCCTGCAGCAACTCCAGGGAAACCGCCTGATCTGCAGGCACAGCTGTGCCACCAACAGACTTGTTTCCAAACCCTCTTTTGGCCATAATATCCTCCTTGCCTGGATATATACAGTATATCTCAGCATTTCCACTGTATCACTAACGCCGACCAGTACAGGAACTCCATTCAAACACGGACGTGTACTATTTTCAAAACCAAATACCAATCTTATTGCCTGTCGGTGCACACTGTATGCATTCCTACCTTGGCGTCTTTTGGACCCCAGTGCAAAAATGTTTTTTTGCTTCAGTGTGGATTGTATGTATACACCCTCATGTTTATTTACCTCAACTATACTACATGTTCAATTTCTGGAAAACCACCTACGAAGGGCAACATTGTGATTAAGGCCACTGATTGGCCGAAACGTTAATCAATTTTTTCTGTCGCCACACTTTTCACCAATAAATTATTCACTTGAAGCAAACCTAATCCTGTACGAGTGCAGTGATTATATATTTTATTAGTGCACTAACCAGGGCAGTAATAGGTGACTACTAGGGTTGAGGTATCCTGACGGTGGCGAGGGTAAGGACCCGCATAGGGCATTAGAGGAGTGCAGGGACAGGCTCAGGTTTGAGCTGAGGTGCTGGCCATTCCCCATTCCTTATGGGTTGGACCTTCCTCTTACCTATACCATCCCTGTTTTATGTATATTGTGCCGTTAGCTGACCGACCATCCGTTGGGTTGGGTCACTCCGAGACATTATCACCAACTGTCACATTTTTACGGTGAGCCATGGCTCAAAAGCAGGCCTTTGCCCAACTGATCCAGACCCTCACTGATGAGCTTATGGAGCTGCGGGGTCAGGTGATGCAGCAGCTTCAGCAGTTGATGGGGATCTGGGCCTCGGCTCAGTTGCAGGCTCAACCGGAACCCAAGATATCTCTCCCAGACAGGTTCTCTGGAGAGAGAGATACATTTTTCGCTTTTCAGTAGGCCTGTAAATTATATTTCAGGCTTCGCCCTCGTTCTTCATGGAGTAAGGAACAGCATGTGGAGATTATAGTCTCCCTTTTCAAGGGTGATCCCCAATCCTGGGCCTTCCCCATGCTGACCGGTTCACCATCTTTACGGTCAGTGGACAAGTTTTTTGTGGCATTGGCGCTAGTGTATGGAGATCCTGATGGCGTCTCCCTGGCTGAGTTTCGTCTCCGCAAAATCAAGCAGGGGGGGGTCGCCCGGCTGAGGAGTACTTCTTTAGAGTTTAGTAGGTGGGCCACTGACACGCAGTGGAATGACCCTGCCCTTAGGAGCCATTTTTGTCAGGGTCTGTCACCTAGGCTGCAGGATACTCTGGTGCAGTACGTTGCTCCCGAGTCATTGGAAGCCACCACATCCCTTGCTATCCGGGTGGATAGCTGCGCCAGGGAAAGGCATACACCAAATTTGCCCCCTGTTGTCCTAGCTAAGGAGGACACACCGCAACAGATGGACTAACCCATGCAGGTGGGAGGAGTTTCGTCTCAAACAGGATTGCCTGCAATTCGCCGTGGTGTAGGAGCATGTTTTCTATTGAGGGCAGACTGGTCATTTCATCGGTGTCTGCCCAGCTCGCGCAAAAGTATCCTCACCATCACATAAGCCGCGTCCCCCTGGTCTTGTGGAGGAAGGTGACCAGGGTGTGAATATTTCCTCCATTTTCTTTTCTCAATGTACTTTACCTGCTGAGGTGGTAGTTGGCAGGGTAACTGAGATTGTACTGGTGCTGGTGGACAGTGGAGCGGGAGTCAATTTGTGGATGCTCGCTTTATTCAAACCCATGTCCTGGAGGGTAGGATGCTAGAGAGACCTCTAAGCGTAGATGCCATTGACTCTATCCCACACAGACAGGGGAGGGTGACCCAAGTCGTAGACAATATACACTTTCGGATAGGACTCGTCATGAAGAGTCCCTGTCGTGCTACGTCTTGGAGGGTATGCCAACCCTTATAGTTTTAGGCCTCTCTTGGTTGAAGAGACACAACCTGGTCATAGATTGGCGGTCCAGGGCAGTAGTCAGCTGGGACCAGTCGTGTAAGGACTGCAGCCCTGGAGCTAAGAACTCTGCAACCTACCACTTCTTCTCTGGTGGGGGCAGCAGAGGTGCTGCCAGGGAGTAGGGGCAAGACTCAACCCTTACCATTAGTTAACTCCGAGTGTCGGCCTCTTATGAGGAGGGATAAGGGGAGGATGGTGGTTCCCTCTGTGCGTAGTGGGGGTGTGAGTTTGGTGACACAAGGGGACGCCTCTGTTGTTGATTCTGTAAAGAGTTCACCATCTTGTGGCAAATGTGTGAGTGGAAATAAACGGTCAGGTCCAGACCTGTGTGTGAACAAATAAGTGTGGGTGTCCACCAAAAACATCAGGTGGAAGTGTGCTACTGGGACCTGGAGTTCTAGGGTAATCGGGCCGTATTGGGTGTTGGCCATTCCCTGCCCAGGGACTTTCCAGCTGGAGTTACCCCCAGTAATGCACATACACAACTCATTCCACAGGTCGGCGCTCTGGAGATTTTGTAGCGCCTCCGGAGCCTACATTGTTGTCACCTTCATTGGGCTGCATTCGCTGTAAACCTGAGGGTCATGTGTCTGCAGAGGTGAACTTTGGTGGATCAAGTCATCCCTCACATGTGTCGTTTTCTGGTGAAGTCCGATGTTGAGGGTCCAGAGGCCCCTCATTGAAAGGGGGTACTGTTACGATCCATTTTTGTATTTGTGGCAGCTCTGGTTCCACTCAGCTTAAAACTTTTTTCCTTTTAGACCATCGGGGGTTAATGTCAGTTTTTCCCCCGCTAGTAATGTGGTGTTACTGCAGTTTTGCTGGGTCAGCTGATGCAGGTGGTGACCACTCCCACCATCTTTTAAAAGGTCACCTGATGCATCAGCTGACTGTTGGTGATACAGTTCCTTTCTGGAGACCAGCCTAGCAGGAGCAGCCTCTCTAGTGTCAGCCACATCTGGTTATTGGAGTCCAGTTGCTGCTATCTGTGGTGCAGCAGTGTTCATGAGCTAAGTGTTGTGTTTTTGTTACCTTGTTCCTTTGGTGATTGTCACTTCCCTCTGTGTGTATTATCTGCAGAGGTGAGGCTAATGCTCCTTGCCGGCCAGTGCACTAGCCAGGGCAGTAATAGGTGACTACTAGGTATCCTGACAGTGGTGGGGGGAAGGAACTACATAGGGCGTTAAGGGAGTGCAGTGACATGCTCAGGTTTGAGCTCAGGTGGTGACCATTCCCTATGGGCAGGTCCTTCCTCTCACCTATACCATCCCCGCTGTATGTGTATTGTGCCGTTAGCTGGCTGACCATCCATTGGGTCGGGTCATTTCGTGATACAGGGATTGCCTGTTTGTTAGGGAATCCCCACATGTATTCAGGCTGTCCAGCAGCCACAAATCATGCAGCTGCAGGGACTCAAACATAATTTCCGAGCATGCCCAAAATACTTGGAGAACACCCGAGCAAGCTCGGAAATCTCGAGTAATGAGCACACTCGCTCATCATTAATAGTTATGCCTCTGGTAACAGTACACACATTTTTCTATTCACCATCTCCTGCATCACATTCCCAAATCTTCCGATGACCTTCCCCACCAGATTTCTGGGTACTTGCTCCATGTCTTCCACCAAGCCCAGCCGACTTTGAGCTTTTCTGGCAGCTTCCTCATTCCTCAACAGGATCATCTGTTTCGTGCGGAGGCACTGTAGGTGCATATCCCTAAGGATAGCCACCCGCTTCACTGTGACTTCCTTAGTCGACTGTATCACCAACTCTTTCGTCTCTGGTGCCCAGTACATGTTTCTACTGCCTTTTTAAAGGCCTCATGCACTCCCTCACTGGTACATGCATCCCGCACATCCTCGGATATCTCTATCATGCACTTGAAGAGCAAGGTCTCACTTTCTTCACGGACGGACGGCTTCTGTTTTGCCTCGGACATTTCCATTTCCTGTCACGACCGGGTGACTGTTTTGTTCTGCTTTTAATGCCAACTCTTCCTCTACTTTACGCTCTTCTGCACGAGCCTTCGCCAAGATGGGCATTGGCAGCTCCGCCTCATTACCACTCTGGCACTGCCGCTGGGATCACCATCTTCTCCTCTGGTGGAAGACCTCTTAATGCTTCTCTGAGCACTTCCACATCTTCCCTTAAGGCCTTATACACATTTTGCCACGTGGACAGATGACTTCTGAGCTCAAAGACTTCCATCTCCAGCTCATTCACCCTGTGCTCAGCCACTTGTCTCAGGACCCTTTCTCGTTTGACATGGTCTTTCACTGTCTCTTTAATCATCTCTATTTCATGATCCTGTTCTCTTTTGGCTTGCACGTGTCACACCATCACTTCTTTAAATATATTTTCTGATGGGCCAACTTGTTCACCCATACTCTGCCGCTTCAGAGTTTTACCTATTTCTTCATCAACAGGTTCAGCTTTCTCTTGGGTATCTGAGTACTCCAGCTCCAGCATCAATCTTCTCAGTGGGCGCAATTTGTACAGCCCCTTTGCCTCTTTTTCGTCTCCGGCGACATGTACCCGAGTCAGCTTTACTGCACTCTTTCCCGCTTTCGTCACTGTCTGAATGGGAGTCACCACCACCCGATTGGTTACCCTGAAACTAGAGGTCCCCATTTCTAATGGCGTCGGACCCCATTCCAGGAGCTTCCCCATCTTCAATGGTCACCTCTGCCAAGTCCCAGAGTTGGTCAGACCCACACTTCCGTCTGGTCATACGTTCTGGTATGGCTACCACCGTCACCCTGATTTCACCTTGTGGAGCACTGTCGTACCATGGTGTCAGTGTTTCTGTCAGCACACCATTATACTCAGCCCTAGCGGTTGCTACTGGCAATGACACCTCACAGTCACCCCCGGAGTCTGTGTCACACCCCACGGTATGGTGAACCCTCAAGTCACTCTCTAACCGGGTGTCAGCTCCACTCGTTTTATCTACCACACAACTATCAGTCATATTGTGGCACACGTCAGGTGACATCATGTCTGTAAGTTGGGCAGACGCACCCTTCCCACTGGTCAACCCAACGTCTGACCCATCAGTTTTGGAAGGTATTAAAGCTTTTAAGTATGCAACACCATCAGCCAAGAGCCCTCCATTCTCCTGCTGTAGAGAAGCTCCTCTCTCCCACAAGTCTGCAAACAGCCCAGAGTCCCAGCCTATTATCACCGGACAGGTTAAGTTTGAGACTATAGCAACATCATGGATTGCACTGTCCCTGGCTGTCTCAAGGATCACCCTGGCCACTGGATAGTCCTTAGTGCGCCCATGGATGCAGGTGACCCTGACCCTCCTATTGGGTATTTCAAATCCCTCGGGTGTAACCCTCACTAGAGTCACCGGGGTCCCAGAATCAACCAGTCCGCACATTTCCTTCTCATGCATCCGCAGGGCACACACCTGTAAACTCTTGCCAGGTGGATAGTCCATATAGAAGACTGGACACACATAATTCACATGCCCCGGGCAACAGTTCATCTATGGCACTCCTTCGGGATGCTCTGCCCCTTTTGGGAAACTACCATTCCCCGGGACTTTACCCCCTTTTGGACAACCATCCTTGTTCG
Source organism: Ranitomeya imitator (assembly GCF_032444005.1). NCBI lineage: Eukaryota > Metazoa > Chordata > Amphibia > Anura > Dendrobatidae > Ranitomeya > Ranitomeya imitator. The sequence continues at coordinate 133,191,192 of NC_091283.1, forward strand.
GGTTACCACCCACTTTTGGGACCCCACCCCTTTTTAGACAACCATCCCTGTTTGGGTCACCACCCACTTTTAGGGACACCACCCCTTTTAGGGACATCAACCCTTTCCTGGGGTACTCCCCATGGACTCTCCATGGTACTCTCAGGCACCAGTTCGCACAATACACAAAAAAGTCTCTTTGGGTCGGCACTGGCCCTTTAAGAGTCTGCACGATCTGGGCCAATGTCCTTTCACGACACCTCATCAGCTCCTGCTGGCGCTACCACAGCCCCTGCTGCAGTTACAAACCTCCGGCTGCCGATCACAAGTCGCTGCTGCTGCCACTGCAGCTCCGGCTGCTGTGGAACCTCTTGCTGCAACTGCAGATCCTTTCCACAAGGCTCCGCACCACAGACTTTGTGGACCCGCCGATCCACAGCAAACTTCACAACCCCGCCGAGTTACACCAATCACGTCCACACGTGCTTCCTGGACCATTGCCCGCATTCTCCACCATATGTAAGATGGCGCTTACTGCATGTGCTGGGGACACTTGCTTAGCAACGGGACTAAGTCACACAGGCACGTTTTTCTCACAAAAACAGTCCATGTGGTTTATTATGCAGTCATAAACCGGGTTATGCACAGTTCATTATAAACTTCATAGAACACAATAGGCACCAACCGGTGACATTAAGTTTCAGCTTTAACTTAGATTTTTCATATATGGCTTTAACTCACAGACACTAAACATACTGGACCTCTCACTTCATCCAGTTACCATGGGTGATCATACGCCGAGCAGTTCATCAATGTTCATGGAACACAACAAGCACCAACAGTCTGTTCCACTGGCAGATACTTCTCTGCCATTATGATAGCCCACTTGCCGGGTGTTACCTTTCTGGAGCTCCTGCTCCACACGCTGACCTCCTGTCTGTCCTCTCTCCTCCAGGGAAACTGCCGAACTGGGATTACCATCTTGCCTGGCAGGCACACATCAGTTAGTCCAGATCCTCAGACCGGCTGTAGCTCCCCCAATGTAGTGCCGTCACAGACTCTGCTTACACTCCTTCCCATATGCTCTTCAGGAAGTCCTACTCCCAGGACTTCCAACACAGGCCACTGCGTGTGCTGTTCAGGACGTCCGTCCCCACCTGGGACCATCCAACACACAAGTCTCTCAGTGCGCTTTATCTGGGATCTGATCCTACTCCCAGGATCTCCCAACAAACCAGTCTTCCACATCCATGGCCTCTCAGTGCGCTGTTCAGGGATCCAATCCTACTCCCAGGATCTCCCAACACACAAGCCGTCCAGGATCTACACACTCTCCATTACAGAGAGCACGGAGACCATTACAGACTCCATTGCAGAGACCACAGGAACCATGTGACCCACACCCTGGTCACATTATCAAGCTGTAACCACTCCCATAGATGGGTTGTGTGTGTGTGGCTAGTTCGACCTACCCAGCTCTCAAACTAGCCCAGTAAGCCTCCCTTCACAACTATACAAACACGTGTGGGACTACAGGTCCCAGAACAAAAACATTACTTTAGGCTTACAGCGCAGAATCCCTCTACGACACATACTGGCCATTTATAACCCTGCCGGTCACTGTTTCTTTATCACCATTATAACCACAGATACGCCTCCATGCATATCCCGAGGAGCACATACAGCCCCCCTAGCTGCAGCAGGGTTCACTGCATCACACAGGTTATACATCTCAATTTATAATCACTCTGTGAGTCCCTTCTCCCTCTTACAAACATAGTCTCCCTTCATGACACAGATTCTGCTGCCACTTTTTATAACACCACAATAACAGCAATATTCAATTCGGCTGCCCCTCTCATTCATAGCATAACTCGTACTCAACAGGCAGCCCTGGCTGACCAGCCTGACCAAAGAACTGAGACGGGCTTCCAGGGTCGCTAAGCTTAGATGGAAACGATCCCGCTCTGCCGGCTACTTCACTGCATACAAGCAGTCCCTTGCCAGCTTCAAGTCCATGCTCACTGCCGCAAAACAAACTTACTTCTCATCTCTCATATCCTCCCTGTCTAACAACCCTAAACAGCTTTTCAACACTTTTAATACTCTACTCCATCCCCCTGCACCTCCTCCCTCCCCTCTCATTTCTGCTGAAGACTTTGCCTCTTTCTTTAAACAGAAGACCGATACGATCAGAGATAGCTTTGGCCCACAGCGCCCAATGCCCCTCTTAGCTGCTCAACCCTGTTCCTCCAAAACCAGCTTCTCCACCATGACAGAGGATCAGCTCTCCACCCTCCTGTCAAGATCACAGCTCACCACTTGCACGCATGACCCGCTCCTGTCCCACCTCATTCCTAACCTTTCCTTGGTCTTCATCCCAGCCCTAACACACCTCTTCAACCTCTTACTCACAACAGGTGTCTTCCCCTCATCCTTCAAACATGCCAAGATCACACCCATCCTCTAAAAGCCCTCCCTGGACCCATCCTCTGTGTCTAGCTATCACCTGTTATCTCTTCTCCCTTTTGCTTCAAAACTACTGGAACAACATGTCCATCTCGAACTGTCCTCCTACCTCTCCTCCTGCTTCCTCTTTGACTGGTTACAATCTGGCTTTCGACCCCATCACTCAACTGAAACTGCCCTAACTAAAGTCACCAATGACCTACTAACTGCCAAGAGCAAGTGACACTACTCTGCCCTCCTTCTCCTGGACCTGTCTTCTGCCTTTGACACTGTGGACCACTCCCTTCTGCTACAGATCCTCTCATCTCTTGACATCATGGACTTGGTCCTATCCTGGATCTCGTCATATCTAACAGACCGAACATTCAGTGTCTCCCTCTCCCACACCACCTCCTCACTTCGCCCCTTGTCAGTCGGTGTTCATCAAGGCTCTGTTCAAGGACCCCTACTCTTCTCCATCTACACCTTTGGCCTGAGAGAGACAGCTCATATGCAGTATCATCTCTACGCCGATGACACGCAGATCTAACCTATCCGGACCTGACCTCTCCTCCTTACTTACCAAAATCCCACACTGTCTGTCTGCCATCTCGGCCTTCTTTTCTGCTCGCTTTCTAATACTGAACATGGACAAATCAGAATTCATCATCATTCCCCTATCTCACTCTACACCTCCACCAGACCTATCCATCAATGTCAATGTCTGCTCACTTTCCCCAGTCCCACACGCCCGGTGCCTCGGGGTGATCCTCGACTCTGCCCTCTCTTTCAAGCCACATATCCAAGCCCTTGCATCCTCCTGCCATCTCAAACTCAAAAATATTTCCCGTATCTGCGCATTCCTTGACCACGACACCACAAAAACACTAGTGCACGCCCTTATCATCTCCCGCCTTGACTACTGCAGCCTCCTACTCTCTGGCCTCCCCTCTAGCACTCTGGCACCACTCCAATCCATCCTACACTCTGCTGCCCGACTAATCAACCTGTCTCCCCACTATTCCCCAGCCTCTCCCCTATGTCAAGCCCTTCACTGGCTTCCTATCGCCCAGAGACTCAAGTTCAAAACCCTTACTATGACATACAAAGCCCTCCACAACCTGTCTCCTCCATACATCTATGACATGGTCTCCCGGTACTTACCTACATGCAATCTCCGATCCTCTCAATATCTCCTTCTCTACTCCCCTCTCATCTCTTCTTCCCACAACTGCATCCAACACTTCTCCCGTGCTGCCCCCATACTCTGGAACTCTCAACCACAACACATCAGACTCTCCTCTACCATAGAAACCTTCAAAAATAACCTGAAGACTCACCTCTTCCGACAAGCCTACAGCCTGCAGTGATTCTCAACCTACTGAACCACCGCACAACCAGCTCTACCCTCTCCTAGTGTATCCTCACCCATCCCCTACAGACTGTGAACCCTCACGGGCAGGGTCCTCCCTTCTTCTGTACCTGTTAGTACCTTGTTTTTTGCTCATGTTTAATCCATTTGTCTATATTTTCCCCCTTTTCACATGTAAAGCGCCATGGAATAAATGGCGCTATAAAAATGTATAATAATAATAATAATAATGGTATAACCTGGGCATCTCCTGTATATAATTATGGAGCGCCCCCGTGGGGCAGTGGGATACTCGGTACTGGGTCCTTCTGTAGTCGATGGGGATGTCACGGCAGCTGACCGGGTCCATGGCCGTCAGGAGGTCCATTGATGAAATGGGGAAAGGTCTTTAAAGGGATAATGTTCGTGATGCCACATGTGGTATTCGGTCAGGGTGACCGACGCTGCTTAGGGGTCCGCTGGGGTGATGTTATGGCAGCTAGATGGTATACCTTCCCACAGGTGAAGTATGTCCCCAGGGCTTCCCAGAGTGTAGGTGGTGGATGGTGTAAGGCGCAGTGAATAACGAGGACACAGGGTTGCAGTCTCTTTACCTTTTACTGAAGGTTCGGCATCCACAGTCCAGAGTAGGGACCACAGGGTAGGCAGAGTCCGGCCGGTCTGAAGGCAAATCCAGAGTCCCCTTGTCCAGGAGGAATTCAATAGCCTTCCCCTTGCGCACAGTAACGTAGTAGGTCTCTACTTGCATAAGCTACCATAAGGTCCTCACTGTTGTTACTTCTTTCTCTCTGTCCCCCAGATGGTACGGATAGGACAAAACCCGTATGACTGATGGCCTGAGGCTTATTTATAGGGACCCTAGAGATGCCCCGACCCCCACAAGTTGCCACCGTGTTTTCTTAGGTATAAAGGTCGGACAGCCAACTTGGAATTAACTGCCCTGCCAGTCTCTGAAGTAACGGCATAGAGCTCTTTACTCCCTCTGTATTCTGGCCACCGGATCTGTGCTTCAGATGGAGGCAGCCTGCTTCTAGCTGGTCTCCCACTGATGTTTTACTCCTGTTGCTATGACTTCTTTTCTCACTCACTACAGCACAATTCCTTTCCTGTCCTTTCTTAGGATGCTGCCGCATGGGTTGCAGGCGCAGCTCCGTGTCCTTCTTTCCTTCCTTTCTTCCTCAGACTTCAGTCTGGATCTGACCAGGGTCCCCTTTTCTGCTAGACAGTATGATTCCCAGACTTCTAAGCCTTTCTCTTGCCTGTGTGTCCTGCCGCTTCTGTAACTGGTCCCTTTTCATGCTGTGCCTTGTATATTACACCACTGGTCCACCTATACTCTCCCTTTCACTTTATCTCCAACACACTAAACATTAACGTACTATATCCTTAAAAACTCCCCCCTAGGATTTTGCCTTCCTCCAGGGGCTGGCCTTACAGTTAACCCTGCAGGATCCTGACACAAACCACGGCCATAGGGATAAATACTTTATATATTTATTAACAATATAGCAAATCATATTTTCAACATTAATTTTAATCACGTCTTCGCAGAAGGGACATAATGGCTTGTCCATCCACTTACATCTCAACCTACTGTAAATATCGTCATCCACGACCGCTTTGATATCTGTAACATAAAAAGCATTAAAGAACATCAAACAACATTCTCCAGCAGATTGACATCTTCTTGTCTTCGAGTTGTTAATACCCCGGTCCCACTAGGTTGGAACACCAGAACAGAATATTCTAGTCATTTCAACAGGGGGAACTGGGTCAAACAACAGCAACAGGCTGATTTAACCTTCAAAGAACTATCTCTCCTCGAACTCTACTGACACCTAGAGTTCTTCAGGTCTGGCATAACAGCTTGTCCACCCTCTTACTGATGATTAGCAGAATAAGGGCCGTCAAAAGATACAGTGTAGGAGTTGTCAGTGAAGTAGGAGGAAATCAAGAGAGAGTAGTTTCTTTGTGGCCTATAAAGTGGAGCATAGTGAAAAGGAGCTTGTGATCGACAGTGTCAAATGCAGCAGAAAAATCCAGGAAAATCAGCAGGAAGTATTGACCATTAGATTTAGTGGTTAGTAGATTGTTAGGCTACTTTCACACTTGTGTCATTTGGCCTCCGTCGCAATGCGTCGCTTTGGGAAAAAAACGCATCCTGCAAATGTGCCCGCAGGATGTGTTTTTTTCCCATAGACTTTTATTGCCGACAGATCGCGACGTATGGCCATATGTCGCGTCCGTCGTGCACTGGATGTGTCGTGTTTTGACGGACCGTTGTCACAAAAGAACATTCAAGGGAACATTTTTTCGTGCGTCGGGTCCTGCATTTCCTACCGCGCATGCGCGGCCGGAACTCCCCCCAGGACTTTAGAATGGGCAGCGGATGCGATGAAAAACTGCATCCGCTGCCCACGTTGTGCCGAATTTTCACAACGTCCGTCGGTACATCGCGCCGACGCTTAGCGACGGCCCCGTACCGACGGACGTGTGAAAGAAGCCTTAGACTCTAGTAATGGCAGTTTTGTTAAAGTGTAAAGTGATGCCATAATAAGCTTAGCCTTGCTTGGGATGCACAGTGAACGATCAGACGATTAGTATACTGGTTGTGGCCAAGAGTAACAACCCCACAAGTCTTTTGTACTGTTTCCGTGCATTGATTTTGGGTTCTTCAGAAGATCTTGTAATGTAATAGCAGACAGACTCTGAACATCTAGTTGTCGCTTTGGCACTGAATAAACACTCAAAGCAGGGGCAGAGATATAACCGATGCAACTGCATCTGGGCCCAGAGGTGGAGGGCGGACCTTGCAGGGTGGTAATACTAAGGACAATCTGGCCTGTTGCTCAGAGCCCAAGGCTCTGGGGTGCCCATGGCAAGATTGCGCTCATCATATGCGCAGGCAGGGAGAAAATGGCAGTGGAGCTGCAGGAATCCATCCTCTGCTTCCTGCTCTGCGCTTTCTCTCTGATACAGGCACACATGCAGCTTGATGATGTGAGCATGCAACGTGTGACTGTGTCAGAGAGAAAGTTGCTGGCGCAAAAAAAGAAGCAGCAATGCCTTAGGAGAACGGGTGATGGGGTGTGTAGGGAGGAAAATGATGGGATGTGAGGGAGAGGACAATGATGGGATGTGTGGGAGATGGCAATAATGGGATGTGTGGGAAAGATCAATGGTGGAATGTGAGGGAGAGGGCAATGCTGGGATTTGACGGAGAGAACAATGATGTGATGTGGAGAAGAAAAAATGATACGATGTGTGGGGGAGGACAATGATGGAATGTGTAGGAGAGGACAATTATGGGATATGTGGGATATGGCAATGATAGGATGTGTGGGAGAGGGCAATGATGGGATGTGTGGGAGAGAGCAATCGTGGGATGTGAGGGAGAAAACAATGATGGATATGGAGGAGAGGACAATTATGGGATCTGTGGGAGAGGACAATGATGGGATGTGTGGGAGAGGGCAATCATGGGATGTGTGGGAGAGGGCATTCATGGGATGTGAGGCAGAAAACAATAATGGGATGTGGAGTAGAAGACAATGATAGATGTGGAGTAGAGGACATTGATGGGATGTGTGGGATAAGGCAATGATGGTATGAGAGGGAGAGGACAATGATTGGATGATGAGGAGAGGACAATGATGGATGTGGAGGAGATGACAATGATGGAATGTGTGGGATAGGGCAATGATGGGATGTGTGGGCAAAGGCAATCATGGGATGTGAGGGTGAGAACAATGATGAGATGTGGAGAGGACAATGATGGATGTGGAGGAGAGGATAATTATGTGTAGTGTGGGAGAGGACAATGATGAGATGTGTGGGAGTGGGCAATGATGAGATGTGTGGGAGAGAACAATTATGTGATGTGGAGGAGAGGACAATGATGGGATGTGGAGGTCAGGACAATGATTGATATGGTGTGGAGTACAATCATGAATTTGTGGGAGAGGACAATGATGGGATGTGGGTGAGAGGGCACTGATGGGATGTGGGGGAGAGGACAATGATGGGATGTGGAGAAGAGGACAATGATTGGATGTAGGGGAGAGCATAGTGATGGGATGTAGGGGAGAGGACAATGATTTTATGTAAGGAAGAGGACTGTGATGGGATGTAGGGGAGAGAACAATGATGCGATGTGGCAGAGAGTTGGAGAGGAGAGGGTAAGGTGCATAGCACACTTTGTAATGAATTATGAGGTGGGAACAGACACTGTCAGGGACTTGTAATGAATTGGGAGGAGGCAAAGGATGTTAAGTACGTGATAATGTCTTCTCCCACCCCCAAATTCATTATGATGCCATCAAGGACTTATAATTAATGTGGGGGACACAGAGCACAGGGAATAAGGCTATGTGCCCCCGTTCAGGATTTGCTGCATATCCTAATGAGTTGGCAGGAAAAAAGCTAAGCAAAATACATTTTTGCCACTTCTTTTTACATGCTTTTGCTGTGTATTCTCCCCACTCATTAGTATGGGTGAAATACACTGCAAGAAATGACATTATCTAGATTTGAACCTGCTAAAAATCTGCAAGGAAAAAATAAACTAGTGCATGAGACTTTAGGGATCTCATTCACTTTGACTGTACTGTAAAAATTTAAATACTTTCTGGAACAAAAATGTAACTTGTCTACATAGCCTTACAGTTAATTGTGGAGAGTCATAGAAACTGAATAATTTATATTATTGGGCGGCGGAGATTATAGCTAATGGGGGGCACAGTGCTCCTTTCACTTTATATTTTGATTGGTGTGTGGCTAATAGCATATTAATGGTGGCGTACATATCTGTAGTCAGGGGCGAAGTGTGGTTGAGACACATGTATGTATGTATGTATGTACAATATGTATGTATATAATATATGTGAACTTGCTATTTTCAGGGCTGCGGTGGTCATCATGAAGAGTAGTGGCAGGGAGATGTAACCATGAAGGTCTGACCAGAGGGCGAATAAGCAGCTGTAATCAGATGAGATGTCAGCCATAAGTGCCTGGATGTAAATATTATTCTGTATCTGTTCTGTATGACGTAGAGTGATAATGTTATTTGTAAAATCACTTGGGCTGCATTTTCACATGAGTGTGATATGTCTGTGTGATGCCAATTTTTTTTATCAGATGGCACATGGACTCGTAGAGTTTTATAAATCCATTTACGAATCCGTGAAAATCCTGGCTCTGAGAATGAGATCCGTGAGATTTAGAGAATGTCTTGTTCTGATCTGATTTTGAGGATCAGAAAAGGACGTGCTCAATGCATATGTAAAAGCGGGCAGTACACCAACAATGCACACGGATACAGGAATATAGACTTATTATGTATAGTACAGTCCCTTAATGTATAGTTGTTAAATGTTAATTATTAATTGAATTATTCTTATTCTCTATTCTGTACTGAGCACATTGCCTCTCGCTGATATTACAAAAAAGCTATTTCTGTATATGTAGCTCAGAGTATAAGTCAACACCATATAGAGAGGACACGTGGTCTATGGGAGACATTTATAATCACAGCTCTTAGGAGGTGGAGGGGGCTGTCACGTGAGGGTCACTTCCTGCCTGCTTCTCCATCATTCTCCATGGACTTCAGACAACTCACAGATAAAATGAACAACTGGTAGCCATAATGACTTATATTACATGACAGAAAGACAGACGCTTTTTACCATTTCAAGAAAAATGAGGAACAAATGGACAATCTGTTCGTAACTATTTTACCTATTTTATGTTTTGCTGCAATGTGCTTTTTCTGTGGACAATTCAATAAACCACTACAATTTTTATGAAAATATCATAAAAATTTTTTCTTTAAGAGTAACGCACCTGGTAAAGAGTCCTGATTACGGTAAATAAATGTGCAAATTAAGCATATTTAACAATAGTGTACTCACTTATTATGTATAGTACAGTCCCTTAGTATATAGTGTACTCACGTATTATGTTTAGCACAGTCCCTTAGTATATAGTGTACTCACTTGTTATGTATAGCAAAGTACATTAGTATATACAGGTAGTATGCTCACTTATTGTGCATAGTTATATAGATTCCTCTTTTATTACATATAACACCATCCCATATTACGCACCATCATCTCTAGTTATGTATAGGGCATTCATTTATTATAAAACATTTTCTCTCATTATGTACAGTTCTGTCGCTTACATAGCGTACTTTTGTTATTTTTGTTAATCACAGCGCCATCTCTTTATTACATAGTTCTCTCTTCTTAGATATAAAATGATTACTGGTGTTATGGAGCCGCATCTGCCCAGACCAGTCCATCATCCGCCTCCATTAGAAAAACTTTCCTATGTTCCATCAGCAGTCATTGCATTATATATCTATCAAGAGATGACGGTATGTAATAAAGAACAGGGTGCTATAAATGATTTGATATGTAAGGGACGGAACTGTACATAACAAGAGAGGGCACTGTGTAATAAAGGACGACACTATACATAATTAAGGAGACTATGTAAGATTGTGTCTTCAGCTCCTCCTGGAGCGACACCTGGAGTCTCTCCTCTCCAAACCACAACACAGATAATAAAAAAACAGCGGCTGTATATTTAAGATCCCAGCCACACCCTTGAGGTGGAGATATGGTGAGTAGGCATTCTGCTAATCTCTTACCTACTCACCTACAAACCTATCCCATAACATGGCTGATTAACTCCTTCAGCACATAGCATGCTGAAGAGAAACTTATGGGTTTCTAGATCACAGAAGAAAGCAGTCTCCATGACACATATCTCTCCTCATATACCGTGCCAGTGACCCTGTCACAATATATACCTATGACATGTTCCCTGACGACGCTTGGGTGAAATGCGTGTATGGGGTTTGGTGACCCCTCTATACACATCCCTATTTGGTGCATTACTTGATGTAAGTACTTTGTTTGTAATTATATTGGAATATTATTCTCGTTAGAGAATCTAGAAACACTAGGATCTGCTTTTTGCATTCTTTGCATCTTTTACATATTTATGCTTATATATTGGTTGTGGTCCATTTTCGGCACTCTGCATAATATTTTCAATAAAAATGCATGACTTATTAGCTCTATTTTTGTTTGTTGCTATTGATTATGTAGTAGTGCATCTCTGTATGTAGTTTTCATATATCCTCACAACTGTGTTAGTATTAAATATATATCTATCTATCTGTAGCTTTGTCACCATAAAAAGAGGGGGACTCAGACACATTTCTTGCACAGGGGCTCAAATCTGTCAGTGTCCACCCCTGACTCAAGTGTGTGCAAAGAATACTTTGCTTCCTGTAGGACAATTTGTTAGCCTTTACTACTGCTTGCTTTGGTGTTTAGACCCATTTATATCAGCTGTTCTAGTTTTATTACCCTTTCTAGTGTTGGCTATTAACTAAAATGACCAGTTGTTCAGAGAAGTGTTCGCTTGTGGTGGCCTATGTTAGAGTATCCACAAAAATATAAGCCAGAAACCTTACCCTAAAACTCCATTATTAAGTTCAAGGTGAAAAGAGAGTGGACCCTCTGGACCGTGGAAGAGACCTACCCCTGGGCGAGCAGACCTAATGGTAACCAACCCCTATACAGGGACTGTCAGGAGCAGGTCCAGAGGTCGCTAATCCACGGTAGCAGATACCAAGAGGGACGACTCCGGAGGACAAAGTAAAAGACACAAACTGGAGTACCGGAACGGAGGCGGAGGGACAAATGGCAACGGAGAATGGAAGAGGACGACTAGCTAGAGCTGAAGAAAGACTGGAACAGGAGCGGAACTGAGGAAGAGAAAGCACCAAAAGAAACGGGAAAGAGGCGAGCAAAAGGGCGAGAGCAAAGGAGTAACACTCGGAGCTGACTGAAGCACAGTAGCACAAAGCAGAAGGGCCAGAGACAGAAGCAAATAGCAAATGATACTCAGGCACCTACTAACAGAGGAGGTGGCCTAAAATACCCCGAACCTACCCAGGATTGGCCGAGACAGAAGGTATCCGGAAACAGAGGATCAGCGTCAGCTGTGAATCCCTGCACACCTGCACAGAAGCTAGACAAGGTGCCGGGAACGAGCGCGCCGCCCACCAGCAGTAGGACAGCGGGAGCGCGCACTGAAGGCGGGAGTTCGCGATGCCGAGGAGGAAGCGCGCCGGAACCTGGAAGCCGCAGCACCGGTGGAAGGAGCGGCGCGCCGAGAGCCAGGGATGGAGCCGCAAAGGTGAGTAGTGGCCGTAACATCCATGTGCTGTTTTTCACAAACATCTGTCATCCCTTGGCACCATTTACAGTACATCACTCTCAGATGCTGATAATTAGTGGTGAGCGAATATACTCGTTACTTGAGATTTCTCGAGCACGCTCAGGTGACCACCGAGTATTTTTTAGTGCTCGGAGATTTACTTTTCCTCACCTCAGCTGAATGATTTACATCTCTTAGCCAGCTTGATTACATGTGGGGATTCCCTAGCAACCAGGCAACCCCCACATGTACTTATGCTGGCTAACAGATGTAAATAATTCAGCTGCGGCAAGAAAAACTAAGTCTCCAAGCACTAAAAAATACTCGGAGGACACCCGAGCATGCTCGAGAAATCTTGATTAACGAGTATATTCGCTCATCGCTACTGATAATGTTACAATCTCAGTCATTTCATTAGATTGTCCAAATCAAGCATTGTACAGTGTTTTATAGACTTGTTTTGATTTTGCACTCACCCCTATTATAGTTCACCATGAATTTGTATACATCAATGTGAGCAACAAGCTGATAAAACTGCCACATTCTCTCTAACTATATTTTCCTCATAGTTTTTTTCTTAAAGGGAACCTGTCACCTGAATTTGGCGGGACTGGTTTTGGGTCATATGGGCGGAGTTTTCGGGTGTTTGATTCACCCTTTCTTTACCCGCTGGCTGCATGCTGGCTGCAATATTGGATTGAAGTTCATTCTCTGTCCTCCATAGTACACACCTGCACAAGGCAAGATTGCTTTGCGCAGGCGTGTACTATGGAGGACAGAGAATGAACTTCAATCCAATATTGCAGCCAGCATGCAGCCAGCGGGTAAGGAAAGGGTGAATCAAACACCCGAAAACTCCGCCCATATGACCCAAAACCAGTCCCGCCAAATTCAGGTGACAGAGTCCCTTTAAAGGGTAATTTCCAAGATTGTAATTTGGGATACTGATTGTTGGTTGTCTGCAGAGTTTCGTCCTTTATGGAAGAATAATGTTCGGCTGTCTCCAGCAGTCCCATAAACAATTTAAGGAGTTGGGGTCCAGCATGTACACCTGCCCTCCATTCAAGACAGGCTTCTGCAGTACCCAGTTACCAGGGGCCAAAGTTCCACTCTCTGGAGTCCAAGTGGTCAGATCCCTAGGGATCAGTAAGTTATACCCTATCCTATGGATATCTTATGCATAGCTCATAACTTACCATCTTTGAAATCACCTATTAAGTGTAGAAGGCAATGTTGCCACACCTTTACCGTGTTCTCTGATTCTCTGACTATTCAATAAAACTTCACCCAAATGGTAAATATTATCTATGATAAAGGTTAAAGCGCTATACCATTACAGTGACAGATGCCGAGTACCAGGGCAGGATTAGGACCAAAACGCAGCCCTGGCACATAAACCCCACTAGCCCACATACTACAACACCCATCAACACCAATCAGTGAATTTTGCTTTTACTTTTTCATTCCTCTCACCACTGTCTTAAATGAAGTATTTGATAAATCACATGTGATTAACACGGCAGTGCGCATGATCGATCACAGCTGCATTTACTTGGTGATCTTCAAAGCTACATTTCTCAGGATCATGGCCCTGTGTGAAAAAGTGATTGCTCCTAAACCTAATAACTGGTTGACCACCCTTAGCAGCAAAAACTGCAATCAAGCATTTGCGGTAACTGTCAATAAGTCTATTACAACGGTGTGAAGGAGTTTTGATCCGCTAATCTTTACAGAATGGTTGTAATTCAGCCACATTGGGCGGTTTCCGAGCATGAACTGCCTTTTTAAGGTCTTTCCACAGCAATTCAATCGGATTAAGGTCAGGACTATGACTAGGCCACTCCAAAGTCTTAATTTTGTTTTTCTTAAGCCATTTAGAGGTGGATGGATCATTGTCTTGCTACATAACCCAAGTGCGCTTTAGCTTGAGGTCACGAATAGATGGATGTACATTCTCCTTCAGAATTTTTTGGTAGACAGCAGAATTAATGGTTCCATTTACCACGGCAAGTCTTCCAGGTCCAGAAGCAGCAAAACAGCCCCAGACCATCTACCACCACCATACTTTATTTCACTGTCGGTATGTTGTTCATTTTCTGAAATGTGTGGTACTTCTGTGCCAATTGTAGTGGGACATACATCTTCCAAAAAGTTTAACTTTTGTCTTGTCATTCCACAGAGTATTCTCCCAAAAGGCTTGGTGATCATCAAGATGTTTACTGGCAAAACTGAGAGGAGCCTTTATGTGCTTTTTACTCAGAAGTAGTTTTCATCTTGGAACTTTGCCATTCAGGCCATTATTGAACAGTCTCTTTCTTATGGTGGAGTCATGAACACTGACCTTAACTGAGGCACTTGAGGCCTGCAGTTCTTTGGATCTTTTTGAGGGTTGCTTTTTGATCTCTTGAATGAGTTGTCATTGCGCTCTTGGGGTAATTTTTCCAGGCTGGCCATTCCTGGGAACGTTCACCACTGCTCCATATTTTCGCCATTTGTGGATATTGGATCTCACTGTGATTTGCTAGAGTTCCAAAGCTTTAGTGGCTTTATAGGCTTTTTCAGACTCATAGATCTTAATTTCTTTGTTTCTTATTTGTTCCATTTGTTTTTGGTTCGCGGCATGATTTTGGAGTGTGGAAAGCAAATAACGAATTGGGAGTGGGGGAGAGCAAATGACAGATTGGAAGTGTGGGGAGCAAATGATGAATTGGGGCTCATACTGGGCTTACCTCATCTTCGATTTTGGAGGTGACAGATTCCCGTTAAGGGCAATTGTACCAAATACTAAAGAAATGTATGAAAACTTTTGACTTTGCAGTAAGTAATAAAAATACCTTTAAACATTCTCTCTCATTATTCTGGCGTTTAGCAAATAGTAATAATTATGGTAATCCTAACTTGACCTAAAACGGGAAAGGTTTATTCTGATTTCATGTCAGATATTGAGAAAAACATGCAAATATGTCTTTTGATATAGTGTATGTAAACTTCTGGTTTTAACTGTACATTATACAGGTGAAACGGCAACTGCTATATATACATAAAATACTTCCAACTTGGGACTCACCCAGATTATAGATGCCTCTTCATTACTAAGCCATGAGCTTGATGTCATCAGACAATACAAATGTCTCATCAACCCCACTTGCCACTGCCACAGGGCAAGTGGGAAGAGCCGAGCAAAGCCCACTGATGACACACTGACGTCTGAGAGAGCTCTTAGTGAGTGAACGCTGTCATTTACCGAACTTTGGCCGACTTTTGCCAATTTTTAGGAAAAAAGCTCAGGAATCCAGACACGAATCCAAATGTGCAACATTCATGCCAAATTTGAGATTGGTGAATGTTTTCCGAACAAGTTCACTCATCTCTAGTCACAACAATCTGTGCATGTTTCTTCAGCTTCTGTGGACATGGGACAAAAATGTCCTATTTTTATCGACTGTCTTGAAAATTCTGGACTGATGGCCTCAGCGGCAGGGATGCCAGTTATTAGTTGCACATCACATGAATGTATGGCAGATCGTCACTGCAGGACAAGCCATCAAGACTGATGAGGATTTAGGATTTACCAGGAGAGTAATGATGTTATTAATTTAATATAATTTCCTACTATCAGCTAAGATTTTCTAACATATAGAAAACTCTTTGATAATGTACACGATTAGCATACTTGGCTGGGGTGAGGGAAAATGTAAGTGGCAGCAGAAAACCACAAGATGTTGTTCCTTAAAAATGGATAAAGTAAATTCTGTTAATAAAAAAAATCTGTTTATGAGTTTAAAAATCAATTAAGCAACCAGTGTGGTGACTCCAGGTGTTAATCTGTATCCCTATGTGGCATACGTCAAATAACCTGAGTAACATTGCTCAGTCTCTTTCCCTATAACCAAGTCTCTGCAGGGTGGTATGAACCCTACATTCAGTCTATACTGTTGTATTTAATTATTTTCATTGGCTTCTAAGGGAGTGCACATTGTGGATCCCATGTTATCTATCTGTAGAGGAAATAGCGGATAAACATCGAAAAGACCTTTCAACCCTTCAGCTTGGTGACAAGGCTTGGCTGTTTACAAAAAAATCTGAAAACGAATGTACTATAATAATAATAATAATTTTTATTTATATAGCGCCAACATATTCCGCAGCGCTTTACAAATTATAGAGGGGACTTGTACAGACAATAGACATTACAGCATAACAGAAATACAGTTCAAAACAGATACCAGGAGGAATGAGGGCCCTGCTCGCAAGCTTACAAACTATGAGGAAAAGGGGAGACACGAGAGGTGGATGATAACAATTGCTTTAGTTATTCGGACCGGCCATAGTGTAAGGCTCGGGTGTTCATGTAAAGCTGCATGAACCAGTTAACTGCCTAAGTATGTAGCAGTACAGACACAGAGGGCTATTAACTGCATAAAGTGAATGAGAACATGATGCGAGGAACCTGAGGATGCTAACCTGAGGTCATTAGCGGAGCGGAGGGCACGGGTAGGGTGGTAGACTGATACCAGGGAGGAGATGTAGGGTGGTGCTGAGCCATGGAGTGCTTTGTGGATAAGGGTAGTAGTTTTGTACTGGATTCTGGAGTGGATGGGTAGCCAGTGTAATGACTGGCACAAGGTAGAGGCATCGGTGTAATGGTTGGTGAGGAATATGATCCTGGCAGCAGCATTCAGGACAGATTGGAGCGGGGACAGTTTGGTAAGAGGGAGGCCGATTAGTAGAGAGTTACAATAGTCCAGACGAGAATGAATAAGTGAAACAGTAAGAGTTTTTGCAGAGTCGAAAGTAAGAAAAGGGCGAATTCTAGAAATGTTTTTGAGATGCAGGTAAGAAGAGCGAGCCGGTGATCGGATGTGGGGGGTGAATGAAAGGTCAGAATCAAGGATGACCCCAAGGCAGCGGGCATGTTGCTTTGGAGTAATGGTGGAACCGCACACGGAGATGGCAATGTCAGGCAAAGGTAGGTTAGTAGAGGGAGAGAACACGAGGAGTTCAGTTTTTGACAGGTTTAGTTTCAGATAGAGGGAGGACATGATGTTAGAGACAGCGGTAAGACAATCACTGGTGTTTTCTAAAAAGGTCGGTGTGATATCAGGAGAAGAAGTGTATAATTGGGTGTCGTCAGCATAGAGATAGTACTGGAAACCAAATCTACTGATTGTTTGTCCAATAGGGGCAGTATACAACGAGAAGAGGAGGGGGCCTAGGACTGATCCTTGAGGAACCCCAACAGTAAGGGGAAGGTGAGAGGAGGAGGAACCAGCAAAACATACAGTGAAGGATCGGTCAGAGAGATAGGAGGAGAACCAGGAGAGAATGGTGTCCTTGAGGCCGATGGAGCGGAGCATAGTGAGGAGGAGCTGATGATCCACAGTATCGAATGCTGCAGAGAGATCCAAGAGAATTAGCATGGAGTAGTGACCATTAGATTTAGCTGTTAGTAGGTCATTAGAGACTTTAGTGAGGGCAGTTTCAGTAGAGTGTAAAGAGCGGAAGCCAGATTGAAGAGGGTCGAGAAGAGAGTTATCTGAGAGATAGCGGGTAAGACGGGAGTGGACCAGGCGTTCGAGGAGTTTAGAAATGAAGGGAAGATTAGAGACAGGTCTATAATTAGCGGCACAGTTTTGATCGAGGGATGGTTTTTTAAGTAATGGATGTATGATGGCATGCTTAAATGAGGAGGGAAAAATACCGGAAGTGAGGGAAAGATTGAATATTTTTGTTAGGTGAGAGGTGACAGCCGGGGAAAGGGACTGGAGGAGATGTGATGGAATGGGGTCACTGGTGCAAGTGGTCGGGCGAGAAGATGCAAGGAGCCTGCTTACTTCTTCTTCTGTAACTGCTTCAAAGTCAGAGAGTGAACTAGATGCAGTGGGGGAGGGAGGACAGTGCATGGTATGAAGAGATTGGGAGATGATTTCCTGTCGAATGTGGTCAATTTTTTCTTTGAAGTAATTGGCCAGATCGTCAGCACGGAGATCCGTGGTTGGGGCCTGCTCTCTTGGGTTGAGTAGGGACTGGAACGTATCAAAGAGACGTTTAGGGTTATTGGACAGCGAGGTGATGAGGGTGTTGAAGTAGGTTTGTTTGGAGAGGTGAAGGGCAGAATTGTATGTCTTTAGCATGAACTTATAATGGATGAAATCTTCGGGTAGATTAGATTTTCTCCACAGACGTTCTGCGCACCTGGAGCACCGCTGCAGGAAACGTGTTTGCAGCGTGTGCCACGGTTGTTGCCGTCTGTGCCGAGTTGTTTTATGTATAGGAGGAGCAGCTTCATCCAGAGCACTTTGCAGGGTTTTATTGTAATGCTTCAGAGCAGAATCAGGACATGAGATGGAGAAGATTGGGGCCAATGAGGACTGCAAGTTCTTCATAAGTTTCTGGGTGTTAATGACCTGTATGTTTCTATAAGTGTGGAAAGTGGGGGTGACCTGAGCGGGATGGCAGTTCTTGATAGAGAATGAAAGAAGGTTGTGGTCAGAGAGCGGGAGAGGGGAGTTTGTGAAATCATCCACTGAGCAAAGCCGGGAGAAGACCAAGTCAAGGGAGTTTCCATCTTCATGTGTTGGAGCGTTAGTATGCTGCGAGAGGCCGAAAGAGGAGGATAGCGATATCTTCTAAATTGGGTCAAAAATTCATAGGACCTTTTCAAATTTCTGCACAAATTAGTTGCTTTCCGTTTAAAATTTCTGAAAATAAATCCTGTATTCCTTGTATCCTTGCACAAACTATTCAGTGAGAACCCATTTCCAGGAAGAACTCAGCCACCTGCTCTACCAGAAAAAGTCCATGGTGAAGAAGAGTACATTGTTGACAAAAATCTTGACTCTAGAAGATTTAGAGGTAGATTACAATATTTGGTGCAATGGAAGGGTTACGGACCAGAAGATAATTCATGGGAGTTGGAGGGCAACGTCCATGCACCCAGGCTTACAAGAGCCTTTCATCGGAGACATCCAGAGAAGCCAGCACCTGAGATGTCCAGAGACCATCCTGGAAGGAGGGGAGTACTATCAGGACTCAAACGCAGCAGCTCTTGTGTACCAGGCGGCAGTTCCTCCCTCTGAGCTATTCAGCTCACAGGACAGTTGCTTGCTAACCTTGATACTAGTACCTGTGTTGTTCCTCATTGTTTCCACCCTGAGTTCCTGATTGTCTACACACTGAGTTCGTGATTGGCTCAACCCAATGGGGTGCATTAAAAGAGGTCTGGATACACATGATGAGAGCATTATACTGCCTCTGTACAAATCCCTAGTTAGACCGCACATGGGCACCGGTGCTCAGGAAGGATATAATGGAACTAGAGAGAGTACAAAGGAGGGCAACAAAATTAATAAAGGGGATGGGAGAACTACAATACCCAGATAGATTAGCGAAATTAGGATTATTTAGTCTAGAAAAAAGACGACTGAGGGGCGATCTAATAACCATGTATAAGTATATAAGGGGACAATACAAATATCTCGCTGAGGATCTGTTTATACCAAGGAAGGTGACGGGCACAAGGGGGCATTCTTTGCGTCTGGAGGAGAGAAGGTTTTTCCACCAACATAGAAGAGGATTCTTTACTGTTAGGGCAGTGAGAATCTGGAATTGCTTGCCTGAGAAGGTGGTGATGACGAACTCAGTCGAGGGGTTCAAGAGAGGCCTGGATGTCTTCCTGGAGCAGAACAATATTGTATCATACAATTATTAGGTTCTGTAGAAGGACGTAGATCTGGGGATTTATTATGATGGAATATAGGCTGAACTGGATGAACAAATGTCTTTTTTCGGCCTCACTAACTATGCTACTATGTTACTATGTAACCCTGTCATCTCCTGTTTGAATACCCTACTTAAACCTGGCATTGCACTTCCTTCCTTGGGAGATTATTGAGCTCCTAGGGTTTAGTCAAACTTCTTTCTACCTGCTGCTTATTCTCAAAATTATGCTGCTGCTACCGTGTATCCTTTAGCTATACTTCTGCCCCTGTGTACTGACTCCTGGCTATTCCTGACTACGCTACCTGCCGGTGCTGCCCCTAGCGGTTGCAATACTACTACTCCTACTCAGGTCAGTCCATAACAAAGTCTCTTTTTCATGATGTTCCCTTGGTCTTGTGCTCCATCAGTCCTAGTCCCCGTTTTGTCCTGAGACCCACAATCTTCACCCCACTCTGCGACCTGGCTGACATCTTCCTCATCAGGGAGACAAAGGCATGACTCTTTTTACCTCTTCTGGACATTGGGCCCAAGACTATCCCGGCGTCCAGACGTGGCTGAAGATGTAGCCTTATTCTTCTAGGAAACTTGCACTGACTGAACTTGTTCTTCTCTGCTGCATCTTCACTAGAACTTGCTATCTCTGCTATGTTTAGACTTGCTCTCCACTCCACCCAGAACTTGCACTTACTGAGTCCTGGACTCTGGCTTTCTAACTAACTGTAACCCAGAAACATTTTCTATAAAACCCCATCTAACCCCTCCCAAAACTGTGAGCAAATCCAGCTCTATTAACCATCTAATCCCAAGTGCAGTACACTGTATCCCGTTCTACTGTATGGTTCCCCTAGTGGACAGACCTCTCGCATTCCCAGGGACGGCCTTAGGCATAGCTTGTAGGAGAACTGAACACACAACTCCGGCCATAGGGATAAAATATAACATAACTTTATCACATATTAATGCTTAGAAGTAAACAACGCCATCACAACCCCATGTTGCCTCGACATCTTCATTGCAACCTCACCCCTACATATATAAGGTAATCCAAGTTTCAGAAAAACTTTAAATATTTAGACAAGCAGAAAAGTTTTAATACTATACCAAAAAAAAAAGAAATAGCCTTACCAACATCAAGTCAGATTACAAATACACTTTTCCATTTTTTTTGCAGGATGCAGCCAGGCCCTTTAGTGTTGGTTTGGTGAACGGGGGTTTCTGTTCTTGTGTGGTGCATTTGGAGCGACCCCAGACGCAGGGCCGCGGGTTACTCAGTACCGGTCCTCTCTGGCTCAATTCTGGGGTTGTCACGGTGGCTGGACCCGGTCCGTGACCCTGCTAATGGGCGTCCAATGAAAGGTGATGGTGCAAGGTGCGAGGAATAACAAGGACACAGGGTTGCAGTCTCTTTACCTTTTACTGAAGGTTTCAGGATCCTCAATCCAGAGCACTGTGAACAGGGCTGTCTGACACCGGCCGGTCCGAAGGCACATCCAGAGTTCCCTTTGCAGGTGGAAATCAGTGTCTACCACTAGCGCCTGTCTGTTGTAGTTCTTCCCTGCTGGGCATTCGGGATAGTCCTCACAACTTCTGTTCTCATTCTTTCTAGATCTTTCTCTCTCCGTCCCCCAGGTTTGTTATGGCTAGGACGCACCTTTATGACAGGTAGGCCTGGAGTTATTCCTGGACCCTAGAGACGCCCCTCTACCACGATTGCCTCCTATGTCCTTCTTAGGTGTTGTATGTTAGACAGCCAACCTGTAATTAACTGTCCTGCCGCTGTTTGAAGTAATGCGTGGAGACTGTTACTTCTTCGGTGCTCCGGCCACCGGCTACACGCCTCAGTAGGATGTTGCCGATCTCGGGGCACGACTCCTACTGGCTCTCCTTTGTACTTGATCTCTTTTCTCACTGTCCACAATATCCTTCGCTTCGTGTCCTTTCTTTAGATACCGCCGCAAGGTAGTGCAGGCGGGGTTCCGTAACAATCTGTCCTTTCGGCTAGGTACCTGCCAGATTCCCAGTTCTGACAGGTCCTCCCTGGAGCTCTCCCAGGCTGCGTTCTGTCTAACTTCCTGTCCAACCCCTAGTTTTATCAGTGTGAGGAGTCACCTAATAAATAGTGCCTTTTGCTCCCCCTAGTGGCCGGAGTGTGAAGTGTAATGTGTGCTGTGATACCTGGTCAGATGAACTTCTTTAGTGCAATCAGACATAACATCACCCTCTTTAGCGGCAGAGCGACATTACTGCAACGACCAGGTCTCTGGGGCGCTGCACTCCCCCCCGGTTAAATCCAGTACTCCCGGACTGGGAAAAGAAGAATAACAATACATGTTAATAGAAAACACACAAAATTCTTATATACTATGAACAAATAAATATAACAGTGCTTTCCGTTATGGAAAGTAAGGACGCTTGAATGTTGCAAAAGATTGGTCATGCACAGTTCATGACTCCCAGTTCAGTAGGTGCAACCATAGAACAGCAGGGACCCCGGGTAAACAAAGGGGCCCCTGTGAAAGTTTTGGAGTGATTCACTGTCCATCACACCATTGTCCATTTTTAAACCTATAACACAGATATTTACACAATCATTTTCAACCAAATAGCAACTATCGTTAATGTATCCAAGGTCTATAGCAAAGTGGAGTCTGATTCTTGGTGCTACGCATAGACCTCCGCAGCGCAGGGGTTGCTACTGGCCTGACAGGACCCGCTACGCTTGCTATCGCTAGTGTAGTGCACTGTCTTCTAGCTACACTTCTAGTGAGTCTGGGCAGCACTGGCATACTGGAGTCCTCAGTGCTGCCACTATTAGTGGTGGGCATGGCAGATTCACCGATGACAGAGGGAGGGCCCGCTGGTTCGACCGTTGGCATCGCATCTTCTGGTGGTACCACAATGACAGGTACCACAATGGCCTGATTTATTTGAGTCCAGGACTGGGGAAAATCGCCAAGAACAGTGTGTATCATCTTCTCCTCTTCCACAGGCGGAGAAGTCCTGGGATCTGTTTCCCCATCTTTCAGCTTATCAGGGCATATTTTCAGGTGGTCTCTGGATATGGCCGTTGAGGTCTCCCCTCCGTCTTTACTGATGAGACAGACCTTCGTATTGTCGAAATCAGAGGAGAGAATGGTATATGGTTCCGCTTCCCATTGATCATCAAGCTTGTGTAGTCTCCTCTTTCGTTTGAGTCCCTTCTCACCATGTGCCAATGGATCCGCGGGAGCATACCGGTTGTAGTCCCTCTCTTGCTTCTGTCTGGTTTGAGCGAGACTCCTTTCTACACATTCCTGTACGTTGCGGTACTTTTGCTGCCTCTCGGTATCCCAATCCGCATCTGGCAATATATCTTCTGGGGTCAGGACCCCCATGTCCAGATCGATGGGTAACTTGCTAGACCTTCCTCGCATCAGGTATGCTGGGGTGCAGTTGGTGGAATTCACCGGGATGTGGTTGTACATGTCTACCAAGTCTGGTAACTTTGTAGGCCACAAGTTCCGCTCCTCTACAGGTAAGGTCTTCAGTAAGTCGATCACCACTTGGTTCATCTTCTCACACATCCCATTGGTCTGTGGATGGTACGGCATGGTTCTGATCTTCTTACACCCGTACAAATTGCAGAACTCCTGGAACACCTCCGCTTCAAATGCTGGCCCCTGATCGGTCAACACCTTCTCTGGGTACCCATGGGGTCGACAGAAGCACTGCTGGAAGGTTTTGGCAGCCGTCAGATTTTTGACTGGTACGACTACCAGGAATCTGAAGTAGTGGTCCACAATGGTGAAAGCGTAGATATAACCTGACCGGCTAGGTGTTAGCTTTACGTGATCCAGCGCGACCAACTTGAGCGGCCGTTTGGTGATGATGGGCTGCAAGGGAGCCCGTTGACTGTCACGATCCTCCGGCATAGGCTACAGGGGCCACACTCTCGACACCACTTCTCGATGACTTTCTTCATGTTGATCCAGTAGAACCTCCCACGGAGCAGCCTCTCCAGCTTCTTCCATCCGAAGTGTCCTGCCCCATTGTGGTACGCTCCCAGGACCATTGGCACATCTTGTCTGGGGACCACAATCTGCCACACCAATTCGTGAGTACGGGGGTCGATACTCCTTCGGCACAGCTTGCCATCGTGAATAAACAGTTTGCCCCTCTCCTTCCACAACTGTAATGCCTCCGGTGGATCATCCGGGCCGGGATGCAAACCTGCCTGCGTCAGGAGCTCTTTCACCCGACGGACCGCAGGGTCACCATCCTGGTTCTCTGTCCACCCGTGGTGGGGCAGGGGATTCAACGGGGCGCCCTGTTTGTTTCTGCACCTGTTCTCCACCTGATGGGAACACTGAGTTGCCTTGGGACGATGGAAAGCGGGCAGCTCCACTTCTTCAAATGCTTCTGGATCTTCCTCCGTTTTGGGTAGGTGAGGCATTCGGGAGCTCTTCCCCCCGACGGACCGCAGGGTCACCATCCTGGTTCTCTGTCCACCCATGGTGGGGCAAGGGATTCAACGGGGCGCCCTATTTGTTTCTGCGCCTGTTCTCCACCTGATGGGAACACTGAGTTGACTTGGGACGATGGAAAGTGGGCAGCTCCACTATTTCAAATGCTTCTGGATCTTCCTCCATTTTGGGTAGGTGAGGCATTCGGGATAATGCATCGGCATTCGCATTCTTGTGCCCCGCCCGCTACTTGATGGTGAAGTCGTAATTGGACAACCGGGCCATCCACCGCTGCTCCAAGGTGCCGAGTTTCGCTGTGTCCAAGTGCGTAAGTGGATTATTATCCGTGAAGACGGTGAATTTTGCTGAGGCCAGATAGTGCTTGAACCTCTCCATCACGGCCCAAACGACAGCGAAGAACTCCAGCTTAAAGGAACTGTAGTTGTCCGGGTTCCTTTCAGTGGGGCGAAGCTTCCTGCTGGCGTAAGCGATTACTCGTTCCTTGCCCATCTGGACCTGGGACAGCACAGCTCCCAGCCCCACGTTGCTGGCGTCCGTATACAATACAAACGGTTGGTCGTATTCAGGGTAGGCTAGTACTTCTTCTCCCGTCAGTGCCAATTTTAAGCAAGTGAACGATCCTTCCAGTCCGTCGTTCCAATCCAACGGGGTATTCTTACCCTTGGGTTTCTTGGGCAGGCCCACCAACAGGTCTTGCAACGGCGCAGCCTTCTTGGTGAAGTCCTTGATAAACCTCTGGTAGTAGCCCACCAACCCGAGGAACTGCCGGACTTCATGAAGGTTACTGGGCTGCAGCCAGTCCTTGATTACCGTGACCTTGTTGGGGTCTGGGGCCACTCCTTCGGCACTCACCATATGGCCCAAGTACTGTACTTTGGGTTTGAGCAGATGGCATTTGGACGGTTTCAACTTTAGGCCAAAGTTGGACAGCGCTTCAAATACTTCGGCCAGGTGCTTCAAATGGTCTTCATAGGTCTTAGAGAAGACAATGACATCGTCCAGATACATCAGCACGGTCTCAAAGTTCTTGTGTCCCAAACAGCACTCCATCATCCTCTGGAACATCCCTGGGGCATTACACAATCTGAAGGGCATGTAGTTGAACTCGCAGAGACCCATCGGCATCGTGAAGGCTGTCTTTTCCTTGTCCGCCTCTGCCACGGGAACCTGCCAGTACCCACTGGTAAGATCTAAGGTAGAGAAGTAATTAGCAGACTTTAAGGCAGCCAAGGACTCCTCTATCCTAGGCAGGGGGTATGCATCCTTATGTGTAATGTGGTTTAATTGCCTATAATCCACACACATCCTCATGGTGCCATCTTTCTTCCTAACGAGGACAAACGGAGCTGCCCAGGGGCTACAGCTGTCTCTCACTACCCCAGCCTCCTTCATCTCTCGCAACATGTCCTTGGTACACTGATAATGAGCTGGGGTACAGGACGGTATCTTTCTTTTATGGGTGGGTGATCTCCTGTGGGGATGTGATGTTGAATCCCTTTTACCCACCCAAAATCAAGGGGGTGTTTGCTGAATACCTGCTCATACTCGTGAACCACCCTGTAGGCCCCCTGTATCTGGTGAGATGGAGTAGCATCAGTGCCCACATGTAATTCTTGACACCAATCTTTTGATTGCTCTGCAGAGCCGTTGTCCTTCGCCGACTTGGACGGAGCCAAGGGGCCGGGTGCCTGTATCACACTATTATTAACAGTAAACAGCTTGGCAAGTGTGGCATATTTGGTTAGGTGGACTTCCTCCTCCCCGCAGTTAAGAACACGTACCGGCACCCTCCCCTTGCGGACGTCAACCACCCCTCTGGCTGTCAGGAGGGTAGGCCTATTCTCCGAATACACAGGTTCTACCAGGGCCTGATAGTCTTTACCCCCGAGGCCTAAGGCTGCCCGACACCATATTAACATTTCACTCCTGGGGGGTATTGCAATGGGGTTCGAATCACTCACTGTGACCCAGCCTATTTCACCACCAGTCAGTTCCACTTGCTGTCTCCGCATTAGGGCTCTGATTTCTTTCTGCAAGGCACGTTGTTCACTGTAACCAGCTGTCTCTGCTACTTGCTGCAACAAGACAATAACTTCTGCAAGACAATTTTCTATGACATTAGAACCGATGGTCATCATGGGGTTACGTTCACGTCGGTCAATATCAACAATGACAATTCCTTGGGCCTCCAATTCTACCCGCGCCCACCATAATAGTGACCTCTTTATACCCCACTTGCGGCAGCGGCTGGCCATTACTAGCTTTTATGGTGAAATCATCATCGGGGGCACGGGTAATGTCGGTGTCCTCCCAATAACGTCTATAAAGAATGTAGGGCATAGTTGTCACCTGGGAACCGGTGTCCAGAAAAGGGTTCATGGGGATACCGTCGATCACGATGGGGAGAACTGGACGCTCCCCGATGTATTTGGCTCTCCAATTTTGCGGGCCTGGGCGTTCTACTCCTGGGGGTCGTCCCTTGGCCCGAGGGGTTGCTCATTTAACTGACAGTACCTTGCAAGATGGCCCACCTGGTGGCAGCAGCGGCAGATAGGTCGTCCATCCCGATGAAAACGATCGTCGTCTCTGCCTCTGGTCGATGGAACTCTCCTTGGTCGCGGCCAGGGGACATCTTCCGGTCTGGAAGCCAGCTGGATCTTCTGTTTGGGGGCCTCCTGTAGGGACTGGACGGTCCGGGCTAGGGCAGCAACACTCCTGGTCAGTTCCTGTACCTGGAGGCGCAGTCCTGCAGGGGAGTCGTCTTCCAGGATCTGGGCATCGGCCTCGGTGGAGATGGGTGCGTCCGGCGCCACCTCCTGGTGGTACGTGAGGGCTTGACGCCTGGGAAGTGTGGCACGGCTGGGCTGTCGCTCTGGTAGTGCCTGGATAGCTTTATCTTTGAATTGTGCAAAAGTTAGGTCTGGGTTCTGCATGGCCAAGAAGTGTAGCTGGGCCCTTTGGTTACTGCACAGGAGCCCTTTGACGAACCGCTCCTTCAGGAGTTTATCTTCATTTTGCATGCTGTTTGGGTCACTTTGCTTGATGGCCCGCAGCGCCTCCTGAAGATTAAGTGCATAGTCCCGTAAGCTATCTTGCGGCCTCTGCTTGCACCCATAGAACGTCAGTTTAATTTCCGTAGTGGTGCGGGTGTCAAAGGTGGTTTTAAGCTTGGCAAATACCTGTTGCGCAGTTTTCTTGTCTGCAGCAGGCCAGGACTTCACTTCCCTCAATGCCACTCCAAAGAGTTGGCCGGTTATCATATGAACTTTCTGAGGCTCCGTCAAGGGATATAACTCGAGCAGGCTACAAATCCCCTCTTTAAAGTCAGTTAATGTATGAGCTTCTCCTAAGTATCGCGGGAGCCAGGCGGCCCCTGGTAGGTACGGCATAGAGAAGGGTATTATGGCTGTTGTAGCAGCGGCAGTATCTGGCTGGTTGATGGGAGCGGCACGCCCCGCGGCATCCAGCGGTGAGATCAGACCCATGGCTGCGTCTACCATGGAATCTGGAGGAGCTCCCGAGTCTGCAGCTGTGGCCACCGCTTCCGCTCCTCCGGGATCCGACATGGCCATTCTTCCCCCATTGCTAACCTGTCGGGGTCGGGGTTCTCCTTCCGGGATCGGCGCCTTACCGCGTTTCCGCTCCGCGCTCTTTTCCAGCCGGCTCCACCCACAAAGCTATGGCTCCTCCCCTCGCGCTCCACACGGCGCAGCAATGGCGGATTTTTGGCGGCAAATAGCAATACACAGTCTTTGCAATGAGTCACAGTTCAATCACAGTTCCAAGGCACACATGACCTGAATCTTCAGGCTTAAGTAGATCCTGTTCGTGACGCCAAGTTGGAGCGACCCCAGACGCAGGGCCGCGGGTTACTCAGTGCCGGTCCTCTCTGGCTCAATTCTGGGGTTGTCACGGTGGCTGGACCCGGTCCGTGACCCTGCTAATGGGCGTCCAATGAAAGGTGATGGTGCGTGGTGCAAGGTGCGAGGAATAACAAGGACACAGAGTTACAGTCTCTTTACCTTTTACTGAAGGTTTCAGGATCCTCAATCCAGAGCACTGTCAACAGGGCTGTCTGAGACCGGCCGGTCCGAGGGCACATCCAGAGTTCCCTTTGCAGGTGGAAATCAGTGCCTACCACTAGCGCCTGTGTGTTGTAGTTCTTCCCTGCTGGGCATTCGGGATAGTCCTCACAACTTCTGTTCTCGTTCTTTCTAGATCTTTCTCTCTCAGTCCCCCAGGTTTGTTATGGCTAGGATGCACCTTTATGACAGGTAGGCCTGGAGTTATTCTGGGACCCTAGAGACGCCCCTCTCCCACGATTGCCTCCTATGTCCTTCTTAGGTGATGTATGGTAGACAGCCAACCTGTAATTAACTGTCCTGCCGCTGTTTGAAATAATGCGTGGAGACTGTTACTTCCTCGGTGCTCCGGCCACCGGCTATGCGCCTCAGTAGGATGTTGCCGATCTCGGGGCACGACTCCTACTGGCTCTCCTTTGTACTTGATCTCTTTTCTCACTGTCCACAATATCCTTCGCTTCGTGTCCTTTCTTTAGATACCGCCGCAACGTAGTGCAGGCGCGGTTCCGTAACAATCTGTCCTTTCGGCTAGGTACCTGCCAGATTCCCAGTTCTGACAGGTCCTCCCTGGAGCTCTCCCAGGCTGCGTTCTGTCTAACTTCCTGTCCAACCCCTAGTTTTATCAGTGTGAGGAGTGACCTAATAAATAGTGCCTTTTGCTCCCCCTAGTGGCCGGAGTGTGAAGTGTAATGTGTGCTGTGATACCTGGTCAGATGAACTTCTTTAGTGCAATCAGACATAACATCACCCTCCTTAGCGGCAGAGCGACATTACTGCAACGACCAGGTCTCTGGGGCGCTGCACATTCATATAGTGGTGGACAGCCCACCTGATCTAATAGTATGGGAGTCATTACCAGGCTGAAAGCCAGACACTGTGCATCACATGTACCTGTGTGACTGGTGTTCTACACAAGCCTCATTTGTGTGCAATTTTTACTAGGCAGCCACTCCCTCCATGAATTGATAGGTTTTTGAGTGGCTGTTTTCATCAGTATTTTGCACCTATGCTGCCCCCTGCCTTTATCATGGGGTCTGTGGCATCTTGCTAGTACATTTGTAATCTGATTTGGTGTTGGTAAGGCTGTTTCTTTTTCTGGTATGTCCATGTCTTTTGGTGATCCATTTTTAAGATTTTAAACCAACAGTCTTCTTTCTCTGAGAAAAAGGCATCTAACTGGAAAGAAAGCTATCTATAATGCCAGGGTGAATTCTCCTGCTGAGACCAGATTGAAGACCCTTTATTTGCTGGGCAGAGACATCTTTAGATCTATTCTAGAAATCAAAGAGTATGCTTTATGTATCGGAAGTGGTGGAAGGTCAAGAGAGAGCCTGGAGGGACGTGACTAAGTGAACATCTGACTGTTCACTAGAGCCCCTGATGGTGGGGTTGGTCTTGAATTTCTATGAATGCCAAGTGCTATTCCAGGACACACTACGAACGCATGGCACCTCACCCCCGAAGGACAGGTAGTTGGAATGGCTCCGTAGGTGGATATAGCTGATACAGGCAGGCACTGGCAGGAAGACAGGACTCACAGATGCAGAATGGTCCGGCAGATCTACTCATTGGCATGGCAGGCGCAGACAGGATCAGAGGATGAGCAGTCTGGCACAGCAGGTGCAGGCGGGCCCATCTGATATACAGAGTGCCATGGCAGGTGCAGATGGCATTGACTGATACACACACTGGCACGGCAGGTGCAGATGGGCCCAGCTGATATATAGACTGTAAGGTTTACACAGTAAAATATCGATATTTGCAGATGATACAAAACTATGTAAAGCAGATAATACAAGAGAAGATAGTATTCTGCTACAGATGGATCTGGATAAATTGGAAACTTGGGCTGAAAGGTGGCAGATGAGATTTAACAATGATAAATGTAAGGTTATACACATGGGAAGAAGGAATCACTGTCACCATTACACACTGAATGGGAAACCACTGGGTAAATCTGACAGGGAGAAGGACTTGGGGATCCTAGTTAATGATAAACTTACCTGGAGCAGCCAGTGCCAGGCAGCAGCTGCCAAGGCAAACAGGATCATGGGGTGCATTAAAAGAGGTCTGGATACACATGATGAGAGCATTATACTGCCTCTGTACAAATCCCTAGTTAGACCGCACATGGAGTACTGTGTCCAGTTTTGGGCACCGGTGCTCAGGAAGGATATAATGGAACTAGAGAGAGTACAAAGGAGGGCAACAAAATTAATAAAGGGGATGGGAGAACTACAATACCCAGATAGATTAGCGAAATTAGGATTATTTAGTCTAGAAAAAAGACGACTAAGGGGCGATCTAATAACCATGTATAAGTATATAAGGGGACAATACAAATATCTCGCTGAGGATCTGTTTATACCAAGGAAGGTGACGAGCACAAGGGGGCATTCTTTGCGTCTGGAGGAGAGAAGGTTTTTCCACCAACATAGAAGAGGATTCTTTACTGTTAGGGCAGTGAGAATCTGGAATTGCTTGCCTGAGGAGGTGGCGATGGCGAACTCAGTCGAGGGGTTCAAGAGAGGCCTGGATGTCTTCCTGGAGCAGAACAATATTGTATCATACAATTAGGTTCTGTAGAAGGACGTAGATCTGGGGATTTATTATGATGGAATATAGGCTGAACTGGATGGACAAATGTCTTTTTTCGGCCTTACTAACTATGTTACTATGTTACTATGTTACTATGTTACTGTCATGGCAGGTGCAGACGGGACTGGCCGATATACCGATTGGCACAACAAGTGTGGAAGGGACTGACTGATGTTCACACTGGCACAGCAGGTGCAGGTAGGTCCAGCTGAAATACAGACTGACATTGCATGTACTGGCATGGAAGTTAAGGATAGTCAGATACTAGCAGTACTAGCAGGAACAATTGGATAGGAACCTGAGAACTAACAAGCATGTAGGAACTAACAACGTTACACAGGCACCTCCATGCAGGTGGAGGTGCCTTAAATAATAAGTGTCTCCAAGCCATTGGCTGGGGACACTTTAGGATGGTGAATGGCTGCTTTAAGAAGAAGGGTGCGTGCGCCCTAAGCACCATGCCCGGCGATCTGTGCACAGTGTACGGACTCCGGGCAGCAGCAAGAGAGGAAGGAGGAAGTGCAGTCAGGGGCCGCAAGTCCCCAAATGATTCTAATATTCAAATTGGATTTCAAGAGGTGTCTAATATCTCACTTTATGCAGGGTCAATCAAATTATTAGTTGGAGTTGGTTTCCTTCATTAGGACATTGAGAAGGCGAAGTCTTGTTGGCATGTATCAGTAAGTATACAAATCATACGTTGTTTTACGAGTTGGCAGTCTACACTCACATACTGACTGCAGACTTAAACAGGACAACCCCTTTAATCTGTGCATTGCTAATTTTTGTGTCTCTTCTATCTGGCAGTTAATGGACAATAACTCCTTCTGAATGTGGTACCTATGGACTTCAGAAAGTGAATATTCCACGTAATTAATTTTACACATAATGTAAGAGCACCTTGCCATGCAGGCCATGGGCCTGAAATCTATTTCAATATAACACATGCTTGCTTTATAAATGTTCTCACTGATAAACTCTTCATATGCAAGCAATTTAGATAAGCAGCAAATTTAGTTTATTTAGTTAATTTAATTTTGGTCAAATAATTCTAGCAATCCCTTTGGCAGGTCACTTCTTTGAGCAAAGAGCCAAGATTCACTTTGAAAACAAGACAAAGATAGTAAAAAGACGAAATCTAGAACCTGCAAAGGGAATTCAAGAAGTCAAATACAAAACTGCGCCTTTACCAGGTTTCATAGTGAAAGGTCACCTGAAATGATAGCAGTCGTCAGTATAGAGCCTTCTTTATAAACAAGATTGAACAAAGGTCAAATGCTATTAGCTTATTGTAATACAAGTATTCCTAAAAGCTAGAAAAAAAACCTCTCAAAATATCTTATCAGACCCTGAAACTAGATAATACTGAAATGATCCACCTACTGATAACTTTTCTGACTCTTAAGATCATGGGTGAATTTTTCTGAGATTACCTGCACATAAAGAGAATATATCATCAGAAAACTACCTAATGAGTAAATAAAGTTTTGCATAAAATGTATTTAATATAATTTAGGAAAGTTTTTTTTATATTACAATTTGTATTAAAAATAAGGATTAATACTGGCCAATAGGACAATTTTAGGCTCATACTTCCTGTCATTTACAGAAGACTTTTCAGAAGTCTCATTTTTATCACAGGATTATAATGACAGGTCAAAAAAAATACCTCTCTCTGTGAAAAATTCTGAATTTTTCATATTTCTACAAATGTAAATTTGACCTAAAACAAGAACAGATTTCCCCACAACTCGTAAAAGTAGATAAAAAGAACCAAACCAAGCAAATGAGTCACAAATATTAGACATTGTCATTTTTTAAGACAAAAAAGTTATTCAATATCACATGTCTGTGAGTGGTAATAGTGTCTAACGTTTTCAATAATTATTGATTAGTACTGCAGATCGGCTTGGAGGAATTTTAGCCCATTCGTCTCTACAAAACAGGTTCAACTTTGTTATATTGGTGGTTTTCTCACAAAAACTGTTCACTTCAGAATCTTCAACATAATTTCTATAGGATTAAGGTCAGGACTTTGACTTGGTCATTCCAAAACTTTAAAATTCTTCTTCAAACATTGTTTTACAGAATGACTTATGTGCTTTGGGTCGTCAACTTGCTTCGTAATCCATATTCTGTTGAGATTCAGTTCATAGGCAGATGTCCCAACATTTTGTTTCAGAATTTACTGGTATAATTTAGAATTCGTTGTCCCATCAATAATGGCAAGTCGTCCTGGCCCAGGTGAAGCAAAATAAACTCAAACTATGATATTACCTACCGTATTTCCCGGCGTATAAGACGACTTTTTTTTTTTTTTTTTTATTCTTTATTTTTTACATGAATATGGATCCCAGGGCTTGAAGGAGAGTCTCCTCTCCTTTAGACCCTGGGAACCACACGCCGTATAAGATGACTGGGCGTATAAGATGACCCCCGTCTTATACGGCGGGCATATCCCAAATTCCATATTTTATATGGAAAAGTTGGGGATCGTCTTATACGCCCAGTCATCTTTTAAACCAGGAAATACGGTACTATAACTGTGTTTCACATATGGTATAATGTATTTATGCTGCAATGTAGTGTTTTTCTTTCTCCAACTATAACTCATCATTTAAAACAGAAAGCTCTATTTTGGTCTTATCCGTCCACAAAACATTCCAATAGCCTTATGACTTGTCCAACAACAATAGTGTCTATGGCAGGATTTCAAGGAAAAATACACTGGCTCTCCAATAGCTTCAACAAACTTGACATATGCAGTAAGGTTCTTTTTGGAACGCAGTGGCTTTTGTCTTGAAATCCTACCATGCAACTATTGTTCTTTTAGTGTCAAACTCATGGTGGACTCATGAATATTAACATTAGTTAATGTGAGAGGCCTTTAGTTACTTAGAGGTTACCTTCAGTTCCTTTTGTGAATTTGCAGACTATTATGCCTTGCTTTTGCAGTAATCTTTATTGGTCAATCACTCCTGGGGAGGGAAATAATTGTCTAGAATTTTCTCCATTTTTATGCAATCTGTCAGGCTGCTGATTGTTGAATTCCAAACTATTTAGAGATGGTTTTGTAATCTTTTAGTGCCTGATGAGCATCAACAATTCTTCTTCTGAAGTCGTTTGAAATCTCCTTTGTTCATGCCATGATACACTTCCACAAACAATGTTGAAAAGGTCATACTTTTATAAATCCCTGTTCTTTATATAAAACAGGTTGCCCATTCACACTTGATTGTCATCCCATTGTTTGAAAATGCCAAACTCTAACTTCACCTTCAAATTATCTGCTTATCCTAAAGGATTGTAGAAAAAACGTCAGAAGACTAGGGAAAAAAACATAAATTTGTGACACGCATAATCCCTTAAAATGTATAAATTTTAATTAATTACTTTTAAAATACACCACCCAGTGTGTAAGACCAGCACAATGTTGGGATAAACAAAACTTAAATATAGAAAACAATTCTAATAAAGCACATAGACTGATAAAATCTATATAATTACCTAAAGGGTCCCTGGTTTAGCCCTAACTGATCACTACCTAGCTGTGTAGGTTGGCATCCTAAAGAGAACGATTGTTTGGTGCCCCCAATCAGCGATGGCTGTCTCTATCTCTCCCCTTAATAGTCCCTGTACTAAACAGGTGGGAAAAAAAGATATTTTAATATAAGAGATGAATAATAGATATAGTTATCATTCAATTATAAGTTATGGACAGTCTTTTTTATCCAGGATATTAGTAAATCATAGGGTGTACTACAGATGATGTATAGCTTATTTAAAATAAGTCGATAAATTCACTCTGTCCCTATGAAAACAACTCCACAGGCACAATGTCCTTGTGGGGTGAAAAGATTCCTTCCATGGACAAAAAAAACACATCATAATACAATCAATGCAGAGCCCAAAAGGAGGTGTAACCTAATATTAAAGATACAAACTGATAAAGTATACACAACCAACAGAAGGAATTTAAAGAAAGGGACTTATCATATGTCACCTACTGTATCCTCACCCATCCCTTGTAGATTGTGAGCCCTCGCGGGCAGGGTCCTCTCTCCTCCTGTACCAGTTGTGACTTGTATTTTTCAAGATTATTGTACTTGTTTTATTATGTATACCCCTCCTCACATGTAAAGCGCCATGGAATAAATGGCGCTATAATAATAAATAATAATAATAATAATAATATGTGAGGAATCTCGCCTCAACGCGTTTTCCCGTCCATACGGTTCATCAGGAGGTCTGATAGATCCTGGCTATGCCAGAGACAGAAGGTGCTCCGATGAGGAAAGCATACCAAAACAGCCTATGCTTAGGGGGTTTATATACCCCGCCAGAAGTCAGGGTACCAATCAAAGAAAAAATCAGAATGTCCACCTGGGAAAGTCAGTAATAAAGTCAATGGGTCTCTCTGTCTGTGCGCCCGAGATGTTCTGCCATCTTCATGAAGTTCAAAGAAGAAATGTGGCTGTATACAAAAAAAGAGGGGGGTCCGAAAAAGGCACGTGCTTATAAAAATAAAGCGCTAAGGAGCGGAATTCAAAAATACCCGTCACTTCCGCATTTTGCGATTAAGATGACCAGCGTGCTACGCCGGTATGCGTTCCAGAGTGGAAAGCAATGGAAGTACCAAATACTTCCTGTGATGAAAGGAATAATGCTGGTCATGCGCATTTGATAATTCCAGTGTGCGTTCCAAACAATCGTTCTCTTTAGGGTGCCAACCTCCACAGCTAGGTAGTGATCAGTTAGGGCTAAACCAGGGACACCTTAGGTAATTCTATAGATTTTGTCAGTTTATGTGCTTTATTAGAATCATTTTCTATATTTAAGTTTTGTTAATCCCAACATTGTGCTGGTCTTACACACTGGGTGGTGTCTTTTAAAAGTAATTAATTAAAATTTATACGTACATAATCCTAAAGGTTCACATACTTTTGACTTTTTTTTGTGATATTAGATCATTTTTCTTTTTACCAATGACAAAGCATGATATTTTGACTATTTTTTTTATTTGGCTCTCTTTATTTGTCTTTAGGACTTTTAGGTCAGATGTATACAGAAATATAAAAAATCCTGAAATTCCCAAGCTTTCAAGCACTACGGTGCACAGCTAATAACACAGGATCCCTCCATTTACAATAGGTGATGGTCACAGTATTCCCCGCCCCTCTTTTTTCACAATGACCCTTGCACACACTCATTACATGCTTCGATACAAAACAGAGGGTAAATTGGAGTCAAATTTGTCCCAGTGATTTCAAATGTTTTACACTTACCGTATATACATACAGTACAGACCAAAAGTTTGGATACACCTTCTCATTTAAAGATTTTTCTGTATTTTCATGACTATGAAAATTGTACATTCACAATGAAGGCATCAAAACTATGAATTAACACATGTGGAATTACTGTATATACTTAACAAAAAAGTATGAAACAACTGAAATTATGTCTTATATTCTAGGATCTTCAAAGTAGCCACCTTTTGCTTTGATGACTGCTTTGCACACTCTTGGCTTTCTCTCAATACCAAGAGTGTGCAAAGCAGTCATCAAAGCAAAAGGTGGCTACTTTGAAGATCCTAGAATATAAGATATATTTTCAGTTGTTTCATACTTTTTTGTTAAGTATATACAGTAATTCCACATGTGTTAATTCATAGTTTTGATGCCTTCATTGTGAATGTACAATTTTCATAGTCATGAAAATACAGAAAAATCTTTAAATGAGAAGGTGTATCCAAACTTTTGGTCTGTACTGTATGTATATACGGTAAGTGTAAAACATTTGAAATCACTGGGACAAATTTGACTCCAATTTACCCTATGTTTTGTATCGAAGCATGTAATGAGTGTGTGCAAGGGTCATTGTGAAAAAAGAGGGGCGGGGAATACTGTGACCATCACCTATTGTAAATGGAGGGATCCTGTGTTATTAGCTGTGCACCGTAGTGCTTGAAAGCTTGGGAATTTCAGGATTTTTTATATTTCTGTATACATCTGACCTAAAAGTCCTAAAGACAAATAAAGAGAGCCAAATAAAAAAATAGTCAAAATATTATGCTTTGTCATTGGTAAAAAGAAAAATGATCTAATATCACAAAAAAAAGTCAAAAGTATGTGAACCTTTAGGATTATGTACGTATAAATTTTAATTAATTACTTTTAAAAGACACCACCCAGTGTGTAAGACCAGCACAATGTTGGGATTAACAAAACTTAAATATAGAAAATGCAGAAAATGCAGAAAAATCTTTAAATGAGAAGGTGTGTCCAAACTTTTGTTCTGTACTGAATACAGAAATATGCTACAAATACTGATGTGTTGGCAGGAAAAACGCTGCAAAAGTGTATTAATACCCTCTCACTACACTATGTGTACATATTCACACATTAAGTTAAAGAACACTTTATAGGAGGTCTTCTTTAAAATGGCAGCAAAATTTGAATGCAAAAGGAACATATTCTAGATTCTCCATAGATGAAAACATTCCTCATCTTGTTATCAATCCCTCATTCTGAGAAGTGGAGAGTTATCACTACTCAAACACATCCCCAAAGAAAAAGTGAAAGGTGTAATTTACCTTAATGTCCACAAAACCATGAACCTTACAGCAGTTGTGGGTGATGGATTAGTTCTGCCTGAGATCAGAGTGATCACCGGGTGCTGCATTCCAGAGTGACTTGTAGGGAAGCAAACAATCTTTTGAAGTGAGCGCCTAAGCCAACGCTGACATTTTTTGGTTCTCTTTTTTTTTCTGTCAAGTTCAGTAATCTGAGCTATCTTGTATAGCGACTTGTGATTTTAATTACAGATAGAGAATAAACTCGTCTGAGCTCCTCTATTTATTCCATGTCATACGTTTTCTAAAAAGGGTCTTCTCCATGTTGTGCAATACATGTACATGTCTGACATCATCGTTCTTCAGCTGATGTAACAATAATTCAGTGATTAAATCTTTCATTCAACATTTTTTTTCTTCATATTTTTGGTTATTCTAAAAAAACTGTTTAATCCTAAAGGTGTTGACTGGAAAGTAAACCTTTATACTAAATGATTAGATTGCTTTTAAAAATAAACGATACACACCCCACCAATCCCCTTCTTGTTCCGACCCTGCTCGGTCCCACGCCGGTCTCTTCTTCCTGCTGCAGGGACAACAACCGATTACAGCCAGTGACTGACTTAAACTGTCACGTCTGATGTCATTGCTAGACATGTACGAACCTGACAAAATTCGAATTCAACAGATTCACTTGAATTCAGCCAAAGATTCACAATTCATTTATTTGATGTGAACCAAACCTGCCTTGTTATGCTCTGAGGTGTTCCAGACCTCACAACATAATGAACATAGATTTAAAAAATTATATTTGCCTCTCCCAGGACACTTCCTTGTTCCTCAGTGCAGCTGCCATCCTGTAAGTTGTGTACCGGGGTGTGTCCTTCCGGATAAGGCAAAGTCATGGGCAAGAAAGCCAACTTCTACACAGTTCACTCACTGAAAATATTTTACTTACTTATGTGGGTGACTCAACCAGAAAATAGAAAACATTCAAAACATCATATAGACATTCAACCGGGAGGCTGAGACCCTTGTGCTATACAGTGTGGCGCCCAAACAATCTGTACCTACTATACTTTCTATAAATCTATCCACTGGCTAGCCTATCTAAATCAACCCTCTGTTACCTATTAACACGCAGAAAATTGGGACATTTATATGAGTGCAACTTATGGGCTTGCCTGCAATACAGCACAACAGTTTACACTCTTAGGCCGGCGTCACACTTGCGAGTTTTACGGACGTAAGAGCGCAGAAACTACGTCCGTAAAACTCGCAAAACATACGGCACAATGATTCTCAATGGGTCTAGTCCTATCAGCCTTATACTACGGATCCGTAATATACGTCGTTATACGGCCGCACAAAATCGCAGCATGCTGCGTTTGTCAGCGTATTGCGCAAAAAATACGCCAATGCAAGTCTATGGGAGAGCATATTAATACGGAATGCATACGGACCATGCGTGTGACTTGCGAGAAATACGCAACTCGCTAGCAGATGTCCTGAACTGTCCAAAGGCCTCAATCAGGCAGGTGAGACATGCTAATTAGCTGAAAAAGCCAGACAGTGAACCCGGAAGTCTGCTGCACGCCTCCACGGAGTGAGAGTCAGCATGGCAAACATTGTGAATACGGACATGCTGATCATTTTGATCCAGGAGAGGCCAGAAATCTGGGACCAAAGAGACCCCAACTATGCCAACAGGGCAGTAAAACAGGCATCATGGAGGAGCGTGTGTGGGTCCCTCTTCCCACAGTATGACCAGCAGCCACGTGCGGCCCAGCGACAAATAAGTAAGTACACCCATGTTTCCAATGTAATGTTCTTGTTAAACAGCAGGCCCTTACTACTTATAATTTCTAAACATTAATTTATTAATGAATCCAGAAAGTAATAGAAATAGAAAGCACACCAGTATATACATGGTGTTGTACATGATAAACGGATTTTAGTAATGTTTTGAACAGGTGTCCCTTACTAACAGTGTTTCCCAGTAATTGTGTTTTCTGGGATAGAGGTTAGCGTACTCTGTCCTTGTGGCCTTGCTTCATAATAATTGTGTGTTTTTTTCAAATCTATTGCTTAATGTGATCCACAAATGCCTATTTCTATGCTACACGTAAATCTGTGTAGTCAATTATACCTTGTGTGAGCACTCTGCATATAATGGGCTAAGCAATGTGTTTATTTTTTGTTGTTTCAGTGGGTGATGTTACAACAAGGTGGCGGAGTATCCGTGACCATTATAGGAGGGAGAGGCAGCAGCGGGAGAGAAGTGGAGCCGGGGCACCTCCTAAAAAACGGAAATACGTTTATTTTGACCGCCTAACCTTTCTGAACCCTAGCATGGACCTCAGGCCGTAAGTAAAAACATCTCAAACTGGTTTAATTTTTGAATTTGGAGAGATGATTCCAAATAACATTGTAACTCAAAAAATTTATCTTTTGCAGAACTCAGTCTAACCTCACTGACAGGGAGACAGGGTCAGACTCAGAACTGGTCATTGACCCAGTTGGTGAAGGTGAAGAGGTGGCTGGTCCATCTGCTGCTCCCTCATGCTTCATCCCTCCAGGATCCTCCTCATCTGGCCAGCCAGCTCCAGCTGCAGCAGAACAAAACCCAGAGGCCCCACAGTTCTCATCTGCAGCATCATCTGCAGCAGCAGCACCTAGCCAGGATGACCCTGGAAATAGCAGCAGCCCAACTGTTGCCCTGGACCGATCCCCACAGGCTGCAGTCAGACCCCAGCGTGCACGACGCAGGAGAGAGCTTCTCCAAAGCAGGAGAAACGTGGATGCTGGGGTCATGAACTATTTGGCCCGGGTTCGAGAGGATGATGAGGAGGAGGGATTTACACGGAGCCTTGCCCAGTATTTACGCTCCATAGAGCGGGAGTTGAGGCTGCGTTTGAGAGGGTGTTTTCAGATCCTTATTGACGCATGCACCCCCCCAAAAACCCATACAATCTCTTGCAGATGATTGAACAGTGGCAGATGTCACCAGAAAATATTCTGCGGCCTCAGAGATTACAAGGCCTGCATGCTCAACAAGGATCTGAAGCACCCCCTCCCCGTCAGCCAACACCTCAACCCCAACCCACAACGAACCCACAATGGCACCCTCAGCACCATATGGCAGGATATCAGCACCTATCCCAATATGGCCACTTGTCCACACCCAGTGCTGGAGGCTGGTCCCAACCTGGGTTTGGACAATATGGTCATTTTGGGTTGGGATATGATTCCCGCCCATATGGCCAGCAACATCAGGGTTATCTACAAAATCCTGTCCCCACTCTTCAAAGTGGCCAGCATCATAGCAGGCAGAATGTCCCTCAGGTCACTATCACAATTGGGCCTACAAAGGCCACCTGATGCTGACCCAGAACAATCCACTTCTCCAGCACCTACCTACCAGGACTTGTAATATATTTTTTTATTTTTTTTTATTTTTCTATTTCTATTTTAACCATTTTGTTTATGTTTGAGCTTTGATTTGTCTACACAATCTTGTGTTTGCTTGTGCTTAAATAGCAATCTGGAATGTGGATGTTGTTCCTAATTTTTATGGCCACAAAAAAATGTGGAATTTAATTTCTTAAGATTTGTTATGCCAAAACAATAACAAAATCTACCAAAAATTTACATAAGTAAAATGCTCGTTAATAACAATCAAACTATGGATGCACTCTGTTCATTCTTATTACATCACACACACATGATATGCTCAGAACCATATGTGAAATAATTAAACACAACAGACATATTTTCTAAATTGATTAAGCAAAAATGTATATATCTAACTAATTACACATGCAAAATTGCATAGTCTTGCCAGGGAGTGGCACCTTGAGGACTCAAAAAATAATTTGTGAACACATCACGAACTTTAAGTCCAGAAAGTGGACGACGCGGAGGAGGGACATATGGGGTAGGCCTACTATGATTGGTCATGACGTGATCTACAAAATTTGGAGAGGAACAATCATGTATTCTGGTGAAATTATGTAGAATTACACAGGCTTTGATCACTTCATTGATTGAAGCCTCACTCAGCTGAATGGCAGACTGACGAACCCGCCATTTGGCTACAAGAATACCAAAGGCGCACTCAACCAGTCTCCGTGCCCTGGCAAGTCTCAAATTAAACACCCTCCGCCGGTGGTCAAGGTTGCGCCTGGGGTAAGGCCTCATGACGTGCCTCGTCAGTTGGAAGGCCTCATCTCCAACCAAAACAAAAGGCACTGCTTCCGCATTGGAGCCTGGGAGTTGTTGTGGTGGTGGGAGGTTCAACTGGTTGTCACGTAGCCGCCGACCCATTATGGACGAATTGAAGACCCTAGAGTCTCCAGTTCGCCCATAGGCCCCAATGTCTACAATTATAAACCTGTAGTTGCTGTCAGCAACTGCTAACAGAACTACAGAGAAAAACTGCTTATAATTGTAGAATTGGGAACCAGAGTTCGGCGGCTTACGCACCCTGATATGTTTCCCATCCACAGCTCCAATGCAGTTAGGGAAGTCACAAGTATTTTTGAATCCAGTGGCGATTTGGAGCCAATCCTCCTGTTTTGGCTCAGGCATCACAACTTCATGAAGTTTCAGCCATATTTGGGAACAGGTTGTCCTAACAATGCATGAAATTGTCGACCGCCCAATCAGAAACTCCAGGTGTAGACCCGCATAGGACAAGCCTGTGGACAGGAAGCTGAAAAACAAGAAAAACAAAAAATAACAATTAACATGAGGAATAACAAAACATGAAGAAGCACAAGTGTATATTTCATTTTCTCGGACATCATTTACAAACCAAAAAGGGTCATTTCACATTATTACTATACTCTAATATTACCAACATTTTTTTGGATGTGCTTGTGGCTTCATGTCCAAGTAAAGTAACTGAAACATAGTAGGACACAACACATTGTCAAACACCACAAAAAAAAAAGGTACAAATACATACCGTAAGGTTAGGAGCAGACTCTCCTCAGCAGAGATGGCTTTTCTCATCCAGGTGTCCTGATAGGTGTGCCCAGGACGTAAGATCTCCATCAACATGTCAAAAGTCCTGATGGACATGCGAGTATACAGGTAAAATTTGTCTGGATGTGCCCTCAAAGCTGAATATAGTCTCTGGAAATGTCCTTTACTCTGGCGTTGGGTCAATAGAGGATGCACCCACAATCTTCGTCTCCTCCTTCGCGGATCTACATTGATCGGATATGGCTGGCCAAAGCGACGAGACAACACCCAGTGAAGCAACACCCGCTGAGTTGTGCTTAAATACACATGCTCAGACATGTTTGTAAGGTCAAAGTAACACAGCTAAAATATGCTAGAGAACATATAGGGCATATGGGAGGGGTCCACCTGTTGTAGAGGGCTTAAATAGTGTTGTTAATGATGGTTTAAATGATTTGCAGGCCTGAAAACCGTTAAATGTCCATTTTGTGATGGTGCGTGTAAAAAACGCAATACGGATCACATACGGATTACACACGGAACAGTACATGCGCAAAATACGCGACCACACCTAGGCTACGCATTAACTACGGAAAAAGATTACGGAGACATTTTGGCGTATTACGCGCATATTACGGACGTAAAATACGTTCCGTAATGTCTTACGCCGAGTGTAACGCCGGCCTTAGAATCAATTACCTATATCCCCCAACCAAATATCCCCCTCCCATCCCAATGTGACTTTAGTGAAGTCAGAGAAATAGTCCGTCCTCAACTACACCAGGAAAACCTTAACAGTTAACCAACTACAACGGCTATTTAGCTGTAAACAAAATCTATTGAAGTTGAACAATTATCCCAAACTGTGATATTCCTCAAACTCTCTCCTGAAACAAAAATAAGTTCAAGTTTGTTTTGAAGTCTGTTGCATGCCGTGTCGGCACTTAGGCGTGGATTAGAATTCTCAATTCAGAACAAGCAGGAAACATGGCAGCAAATCCGGAAGTTCCGGACCCTCGTTTTGGCCATAAACATGGCCTAAAACAATCAATATGCCTATCTAACTACAGGCCCTAACTTGAGTCTTTTAGACCCAGAAGGTAGTGAGGTGTGTGCAGGGGCTGGCTGGCAAATTTTAGCCTGGGGGGCAAGCACACAGCAGTGGCCCATCCTTAAAGGGGTTGTCAGATTTTGTGCTACACGTCTACAGTCACTATGTGTAAATCCTCATATCATGCTCACTGTGCGCTGCGAAGATTCTCTGGAGCCGGCATCGCGAACAGTCTTGTGACTGCAAGTATGCGATCTATATATTCCAAGCCACATTCCGACTAGACTGTTTCTGGCCTTGTTCAATACAGTTGCATTAAGCCATGCAAGTCTAGTCGGCATGTGACCACATGTATGCAAA
The DNA here is from genome assembly GCF_032444005.1 of Ranitomeya imitator. Taxonomy (NCBI): domain Eukaryota; kingdom Metazoa; phylum Chordata; class Amphibia; order Anura; family Dendrobatidae; genus Ranitomeya; species Ranitomeya imitator. The sequence goes on from NC_091283.1 coordinate 133,235,044, forward strand.
TCAAAAACTTGCAGTCACAAACCCGCCGAATAACCACAGCACTGCAAGCAATGTGAGGATTCACAAGTCTGCAGTCACATAAAATGACTCACACACGCACAGCCCCACTGTATAATGACACAGACGCACAGCCCCACTGTTTAATGACACACACACACCACAGTCCTTGTATCTGCGCTAGCAGTAAAACACTTTTCCCAATACTTCTTTCCCTCCTCTCCCCTTGTCAGGCCATGTAATCTTCAGCTCGTATGTGGATCACTGCTCACCATTCCCGCTGTCCGCCGCCCATACACTACCTCCATAACGGCACCATACAAAACCTCCATAACTCCACCATAGAGTACCTCCGTAACACCTTGTCCACCACACAGTTTCTCAGAAAACAGAACAGGACACTGCCTCACTAACCAATGAACAATGCTTTACTTATACCATCATATTGTGCCTCAGCAAAACCTACAGTGTCTGAACAGTACCACACGCACATATCCATATGTACACGCAAGGTCATAAAGTGTGTGTGTGTGTATGCACACACACACACGGAGCGGTAAGGAGACAGATGGTCTTATCAGTGGTGTTCTGCTGCCAGGGTCACAGTTCTCAGTCCAGTGCAGGATTCTGCTCTGCGCTCGGTCACTCTGTCCAAGGCTGGACTGAGACAAAAAAGCAGCCTTGCTACACAAATCCCACCAGCACACATACTATAACACATCCTACCCCCGATCAGTTCAAGAAAAGCACATCCAGCCCATGAATGGCAGCGCTTCCCAGGACTCACATTCAAAGATGATATTTCATATTTTTTTATTTCATAACTTAAAATAGAAGAGATACAACGCGTTTCGGATACAGTATATATCCTTCTTCAGGTATCATAAAAACACAGTACTAATCCTACTAGTATAAAATTCAATTACACTTATATATAGTATCAAACCTTTTATCCCAGTCTCAGAAACTTGATTTGGGGTGTGGCCCAAGTTCAGGAAAACACCCACTGATTGATACAGCCTTGTTAACATTAATGCAAGAAAGAGAGCAAAAAAAATATATATCAAAGAAAGAAAAAAAAAAAATATCAAAGCTAAAAAAAAAAACACATGAAAAAAAAAAAATAAATAAATAAAAATAAAATATCCTTTAAACTCTCTCTATGATATCATTCAATCCATTTGGAAATAATGTTCCCAAACGATATATCCAAAACGTTTCTTTCCTGTTTAAAAGAGCATTCCTGTTTGCAACTCCAGAGGGTATCTGCTCCACTGGAGTTACTTTTATGTTAAAAATTTTATTATGTTTAAGTAGTAGATGCCTCGAGAGACTATGTTTTAAGAAGCCGTTTTTTGCTCTATTTCTGTGGCCATTAATGCGGGACCGCAGTGTCTGTACAGTGCGTCCCACATACTGCAAACCACAACTGCATGTGATGACATATACAACATGATCACTACTACAGGTGAGTCTTTGTGAGATTTCAAAGACATCACCAGTATTATTGCATTTAATAGTTTTAGCCCCATGATCTAGATGGGGGCTGGAACAAAGCGCAGCTGGGAGGAGGCCCCTCATGACTGCTTTGAGCCGGGCGGTCTTTTTAAATGATGCTCCGGCTGGGGATAGGAGAATGGAAAGGGGGGAGGGGTTTAGAAGGGGGAGGTAGTAGGGAAAGTGCGGGAAAACCGTCATTCCCTACCTTAATCCAGAAGAAGGAAGAAGCGCAGGATGGCGTCGGCGGAGTCCATGCTGGCCCAGCTCCAAGAGATGGCCAGATCCAGAAGAGGGGGCTGGCTTGAGGCCCAGCTGGCCTCCATCATTGGTGCCGCAGGAGGATCCGGGCAGAGCTCACGGGGCAGGAAGACCAGGCCCCCAGAGAGACTATCTCCGGATCTCCCGGCGCGTGGCAGGCGCAGGCTCCGGAGCCCCTCCAGGGACCCTGCGGGCGGTGAGTCCAGCGGCGCTGCCTCCCCCGGCCGCTCCCGCTCCGGCAGGAATCCGGGCACCCGGCCTGCACGCGCCGGGCGTCAGACTCAGGACACCGCCGCTGCTGCCGGGAGCGCCGGACCGGAAGTGCGGCCTGCGCGATCCAGGCAGAGCGCAGCCGCAGCTTCCTCCGCTCCTGGCAGGTCCCCAGCTAGCAGTGGGCGTGCGGCCGCCGCTCCACCAGCTCCATCCGGTGTCCCGGCGTCCAGGGGCAGAGCGGCTGCCGCTTCCCCTGCCCCCACCAGATCCACAGCGCCCAGGGGGCGCGCGGCAGCAGGAAGAGGGAGAACAACGCTGCCAGGAAGAGCAGCCCAGCCAGGCAGAGCGACACAGCCAGGAGGAGCAGCAAGAGGAGCAGCAAGTCCAGGAGGAGCAGCACGGCCAGGACGAGCAGCGGCAGCAACAACCAGGAATCCGGCCCCTTTACCTGCGGCAGGCACCCACAGCCCATCACCTTCCAGGGTGCCTGCTGGGATGAACACAAGGAGTACACAGGCGGCGGACGGTCAGCGGTCAGGAGATCTTCTACGTCCCGCCTGTACGGAACGGCGCAGCGAAGGGAGAGATGCAGGCAGCAGTGTCGAGCTGCCTGCTATGGAGCGAAGATCGTTAAACGACCAGGCGGGCTCCCCCGGGTTGGAACGCGGGGACCGGTCGCGGTCGCCCAGGAGATCTCCGGAACATAGAGCAGCGTTTACCCGTTACCCATCGGACGGTGAGGTGGTGGGGGATACTGACGGCGGACGGAGGAGTGGATCGGTATGGCAGCTACAGTACGCTCGGGTCCCCCCTGGTGACGAGGAGGCCAGGGGCGCGGGCCTGGGGCAGAGAGGGCTAGCGGCGCAGCAGTTCCAGCACGCTCGGGTCCCCCCTGGTGATGAGGAGGCCAGGGGCGCGGGCCCAGGGCATCGACGCGGTGAGGAGGTGTCGGAGTCCAGCGGTGATCGTCAAGGGAGGTCGGAGCGACAGGGATCCGGAGGTCCGGCTGGTGGGGACACAGCACCCGCGCAGCGTTGTGAGTATGAGTCTACGTCTGGTTTGTCGCCCGCAGGGGCCGGGTTGCAGGAAGCTAGGGGAGGTCGGGTGGCGGTGTGTGAGGAACGGCAGAGGAGTGGGCTGATTGTGGCAGAGGTGCCAGGTATGCAGGATTTATTGCAGGGTATGTCGCAAATTTTGCGTAGATTGGAGGGGGGGTCGGCAACTGGGGAGGCGTGGTTGGCTGGGCGAGGGGTGGTACCCCCGTCGGGAAGTGGGTTGGTAAGCCCTAGTCGGGTATTGGAGGTGGCATCGGCAGGTGTATCAGTTTCGGTTCAGACAGAGAAGGAGAAAGGCGATACGGTCAAATTAGATGACAGAGCGAAAGGGGAAGTTTATGTGTGCTTTGAAGGGCCGTTGGGAGCGCATTTAAAAAAGGAGGTGAAGGAGAAGATTTGGAGAGACGAGTATGTGGAAATTTTTTCCTTGCTCCCGTTGGAGAAGTTTAACTTGGATAAAGGGAAAAAAGACGATAGCAAAAAGGAGGAGGAAGAAAAGCGGAGGTGGCGGTTAATCCCGCAGACATTTGTGAATTGGTTACAGGCATTCGCAATATTGGCGAGCGTAGTGGGGGAGAAGGCGCCCGAGAATTGCTCGGGTTTGTTTTGCTATCTAGACTCGATTCGGGAGGCGCATCGTACATACGGCGGTCAGACGTGGCTGCGGTATGATGAGCAGTTTAGGCAGAGAAAAGCGGTGAGGCCGGAAATTAGGTGGGACCAGAAGGATATAGGCCTTTGGCTGAAGGTTATGGCCCCAGCTAGACATGGGCAGTCCTTTCATGGGTCCGGGGGTGGTGGCAGCCAGCAGGCGGGACACGGAAGCAGTAGTCAGGGTGCACAGGGAGCAAAGGAAAAATCTGGAACCTGCTGGCAGTTTAATGACGGGCAGTGTAAATACGGTAACACCTGTAAATTTAAGCATGTGTGTTCCCACTGTAACGGAAGTTCACACGGGGCTTCAAAGTGTTTCAGGAAGGGAAAAGGAAAGCCAGTTGTGGGTGCCGGTCAAGGGGGAGAGCCCGGTGAGGCTTCACGAGATGGCCCCCTATCTAAATAGGTACCCTGATCAGGTGAAGGCAGGTATTATTTTTAATGGTTTTGCAGATGGTTTTAGGATTCCTCCCCCGAGTCACGAGGTTCCTTTTTCAATTAAGAATTTGCGGTCGGCAATGTTGCATGCCGAAGTCGTTGATGTTAAACTCAAGAAAGAAGTGGAGTTGGGAAGGATGTCTGGGCCGTTTTTGAACCCGCCGATGGAGGGTATGGTGGTTTCCCCCTTGGGGGTGGTGCCTAAGAAAGAGCCGAATAAGTTTCGGTTGATTCAACATTTGCCGTATCCAAAGGGTCGGTCGGTAAATGATGGTATCGCCCAAGAGCTGTGCTCTGTTGAATATACATCATTCGATGCAGCGGTGCAGTGGGTGAGAAGGCATGGCCCGGGGGCGCTGTTGGCAAAGACGGATATTGAATCGGCCTTCCGTTTGCTTCCGGTGCATCCGGACAGTGTTCCGTTATTAGGTTGTTTTTGGAATGGTGGTTACTATTTGGACAGATGTTTGCCAATGGGCTGCGCCATTTCTTGTTCGTTGTTTGAGACATTTAGTACGTTTCTGGAGTGGGTGATTAGGGACGTGGCGGGAGTTCAGTCGGTTATCCATTATTTGGATGATTTTTTGTTTATTGGGCCGCCTGATTCCGCAGTGTGTCGTAATACGTTAACGGCTATGTTTTGGGTCGCAGAGCTTTTTGGAGTTCCATTAGCGGCGGATAAGACAGAAGGTCCCAGCACGGCGTTGAGTTTTTTTGGAATTTTAATTGACTCCGAAAAAATGGAGTGTCAGTTGCCGGAGGATAAGTTGGCCATGCTGCAGCAGGAGGTTGAAAGAGCTAGAAGAAAGCGGAAGTTGACTTTGAAAGAGTTGCAGTCTCTTTTGGGTAGATTGAATTTTGCATGTCGGATCATACCCATGGGCAGGATATTTTGTCGCAGGTTGTCGGTTACGACGGCAGGCGTGAAGGAGCCGCACCATTTTATTCGCCTGAGCAAAGAACACAAAGATGACTTGCTAGTGTGGCAACGTTTCCTGTGCAATTACAACGGGCGGTCATTGATTCAGCAGGAGGTCTTGACAAACTTTGATTGCGAGATATTCACGGATGCAGCCGGTTCGGCTGGTTACGGGGCCTATTGCGGTGGTCGTTGGTGTGCTGGACGGTGGCCAAGCCAGTGGAGAGACTTGGGCCTTACAAAAAACCTGGTCCTGTTGGAATTGTTTCCTATTGTGGTAGCAGTTTCCATTTGGGGTGAAATGTTTGCTAACAGAAGGATTCGTTTTCATTGCGATAACATGAGCGTTGTGTCGGTAATTAACAGTTTGTCGGCCTCATCTCCCCCGGTGATTAAGTTGGTGAGGGAGTTGGTTTTTCGGTGCTTGGAGCTGAACGCTTGTATTTCGGCGGTGCATGTGCCGGGTGTGCAGAACTCAATAGCAGATGCATTGTCTCGTTTCCAGTGGGACCGTTTTCGGGAATTGGCGCCGGACGCGGAGATCTCGGGAGAGGAATGCCCTTTGCATCTCTGGAATGTGATTATGGACGAGCGGGCCGGTTGATTCAGGAGTCTGTTACGAGCCAAACATGGGCATCATATGAAGCATCTTGGCGGGTATGGCAAAGTTGGGTGTCGGTGTGGGGCCAGTTGGTGTCTGAAGAAGACAGGATGTTGGCAGTATTATTCTTGATCGGGAAGGCGGCTGAAGAAGGTTGGTCAGTTTCGAAGGTTAATAAATTTGTTGCTGGATTGGCTTTTGCTTTTAAGTTGCAGGGGTTGGTGGACGCGACAAAACATTTTTTGGTCAGACAGGCACTTAGGGGTTTTAGGAGAGGTAATCAGACGATTGACCGCCGCTGCCCCATTTCGTTTAGCCTTTTAGAACGGTTGGGTGGAGTCTTGGAGATTATTTGTGGTTCGGGTTTTGAGTTGGCGTTGTTCCACCTTGCCTTTTCATTAGCATTTTTTGGGGCCATGCGCGTTGGGGAACTGGTGTCTGCGTCCAAAGTTAGAGCTGGGGGTTTGTTGGCGGAGGATGTGGAAGTTTGGACGGGGGGTATCGTTTTTTGGATTCGGCGTTCAAAGACTGACCAAATTGGGAGAGGGAGACGTGTCGTGCTGGGGAGGGTTAACGGGTCTCTGATGTGTCCTAGAGGTTGTCTGGAAGCATACTGGCAGTTATGGTCAGGCAGATCTGGCCCTTTGTTGTGTCACGCAGAGGGGTCATTTTTGTCACGCTTTCAGTTCATTGCAGTGTTAAGAAGGGGCTTGCAGGAGTTGGGCCTTTCTCCGGATATGTTTGGGTCGCATTCATTTCGTATCGGGGCGGCATCAGAAGCTGATAGTTTGGGTTTGGGCGCGGAAGATATTTGTAGAATTGGCAGGTGGACTTCCAATCGTTACTTAAATTACGTCCGTCATTAATTCAGTGGTGTGATTATGATTTTGTATTTGACCCCAGTGTTTTTTCTTCATGCATCTTGTTGCAGGTATGTCCCCTTACTTAGCCTGGATCTTCGGACATTCGTTCGTTCATTGTGGGGTGCTGCGGGCCGAGGTCAGGCCGGACGGTAGGCAACTGGGCTTTAGTAGGCGTCAAGTTGTCATTCGGTGGTTGGGATATAGGGGGATGGTGTGGGGCAGGGCCCTTCCTGAATTTTCTAAGGCGGTTCGGTTAGATAGACAACCTGACATTTTAATTGTGCATTTGGGGGGGAATGACTGGGGTGTGCGGCCTGTTAGGGAATTGATTAGGGACATACGGTTCGATTTGTTGAGGTTGCAGGTATCATTTCCTGGGGTGTTGATTGTGTGGTCAGATATTGTGCCGAGAAAACGGTGGAGGGGGGCTAGATCTTTGAAGGGTATTAATAGGGCTAGGGTCAAGTTGAACAGGGCAATAGCGGGTTTTGTTTCTAGGAACGGGGGGATTAGTGTTAGACATTTTGAATTGGAGTCAGGGCTTGGTAACTACTGGTTGGAAGACGGAGTCCACTTAAACGCGATTGGGATTGATTTGTGGACTTTAGCATTGCAAGAAGGAGTTGAACGGGCGTTGGTGGCGTTGGGGCACTCACGAGCCTGAGGTGGTCAGGGCTGTTCGTGTGTGGTGGGGGGGTGGGGGTTCTTGGAGTTGACGCTGATTGGTTGGGGGAAGGAATTGGAGCAGAATTACAGGCAATTTAAAATGTGGTGGGGTTGGATCTGGCATTTTGGTATGGGCTCTGGATGGGGTTTTACCCTGGGAGCTGTTGGTGGTTTTTTCTCTTCCCGGAACGGGATGTACGGTGCCCTCGAGCTGGTTTTCACGGCTGAGGGTAATATGGTGGTCGATCTTATCTTGTGGGTTTTGCCAGATCTTTTTAGCTCCAAGAACCCTCCCCTCGAATTTATACTGTTGTATTTATGTTATGTTAATTTTGTTAATAAAAGTTGGCCGCTGTGGCCAAAATATCCAAAAGAATAATTGGTTATGTTTTATTTAAGGAAAGGTTGGGTCGGTGGGCAGTTTTTGGTGGTTAGGTTACATACGTAGGAAAAGACCGTACTCGGCATACGCGGTCAAGATGGGGGCTGGAACAAAGCGCAGCTGGGAGGAGGCCCCCCATGACTGCTTTGAGCCGGGCGGTCTTTTTAAATGATGCTCCGGCTGGGGATAGGAGAATGGAAAGGGGGGAGGGGTTTAGAAGGGGGAGGTAGTAGGGAAAGTGCGGGAAAACCGCCATTCCCTACCTTAATCCAGAAGAAAGAAGACCCACCCACCCTCCCTTGTAGGCTTGTGCTTGGGGTTTTTTGTTTAACGAGGGGGGGGGAATTGTGGGGCAGAGTTTATATATTGATATGGCGAGGGAAGTTATATAAAAAAAAAAAAGACATTTTTGGGTTTACACTTTGTATGCGGGTGTTTGGTCATTATTTGCATTTTATTCATTTATTGTCACAGTGGCAGTGGGGGGGTGGGGGTTCTTGGAGTTGACGCTGATTGGTTGGGGGAAGGAATTGGAGCAGAATTACAGGCAATTTAAAATGTGGTGGGGTTGGATCTGGCATTTTGGTATGGGCTCTGGACGGGGTTTTACCCTGGGAGCTGTTGGTGGTTTTTTCTCTTCCCGGAACGGGATGTACGGTGCCCTCGAGCTGGTTTTCACGGCTGAGGGTAATATGGTGGTCGATCTTATCTTGTGGGTTTTGCCAGATCTTTTTAGCTCCAAGAACCCTCCCCTCGAATTTATACTGTTGTATTTATGTTATGTTAATTTTGTTAATAAAAGTTGGCCGCTGTGGCCAAAATATCCAAAAGAATAATTGGTTATGTTTTATTTAAGGAAAGGTTGGGTCGGTGGGCAGTTTTTGGTGGTTAGGTTACATACGTAGGAAAAGACCGTACTCGGCATACGCGGTCAAGGATCCCACAGGTACAACATTTTTTTGAGTTACATTTAAAAACTCCGGTGCCTTGAAGAACTCCACATAAAGTTTGATCCTTATTTTTATAAATGTTTTTTCTTTTTGGATCCAACTGTTTTTTTTTAATTTACTGGGGGCCACCAAATTTTTCAAAGTTTTCCCCCTTCTATATGTAAATTAAAAAAACAGTTGGATCCAAAAAGAAAAAACATTTATAAAAATAAGGATCAAACTTTATGTGGAGTTCTTAAATAGAGCAAAAAACGGGTGTTTTTTTTTTTTTTTATCTTTGATATATTTTTCTTTTTTTTCTTTCTTTGATATATTTTTTTTTTTGCTCTCTTTCTTGCATTAATGTTAACAAGGCTGTATCAATCAGTGGGTGTTTTCCTGAACTTGGTCCACACCCCAAATCAAGTTTCTGAGACTGGGATAAAAGGTTTGATACTATATATAAGTGTAATTAAATTTTATACTAGTAGGATTTGTACTGTGTTTTTATGATACCTGAAGAAGGATATATACTGTATCCGAAACGCGTTGTATCTCTTCTATTTTAAGTTATGAAATAAAAAAATATGAAATATCATCTTTGAATATGAGTCCTGGGAAGCGCTGCCATTCATGGGCTGGATGTGCTTTTCTTGAACTACTCATCCTGTGTGAGCCTTACTCTGGCTCTCTCACTTGGATCCACCCGAGGCAAGCTGCAAGCCCTGTATATTGAAAAGTATCTCAGAGGGAATTTGGAGGATACACGATCTAAAGCCATTTTAGTCTTTTATCAGGTGAGTGCATAAAATTGTGCACCCTTTAAAGACTATAATATTGTGTTTACGCACTTAGGGCGCCGCGATTTGTCTTTTCTTCTCTCCCAAACGGGTTTTTTTTGTACCCCCGATCAGTGGATTTTTATTAACCGTATATAAAATATTTATTATGTAAACTAGGGGGCAGATCAGTGAGGGAGCATTGAGCTATTAGCAGTCTGAATTATGAATACCTAATCAGAGCACCATATGAAGACCCCCCCACGGGCCGCCCCGGAGTACAAGCATGTCATTAACACAAAACTGAAAATAAAGATCAGACAACAACCACAAGACAGATTTCATCACCAGGTATCATTGTAATCAGTATAACGGTGCCGAGCTGACACTGTCTGTAGGTTACTGTGCACAATCCTTCTGACAGGGGCACTTTAATTATGCCGTTTATGTCACAAGGGATATGTCGGGGCCGACAACTATGCACCACGCTGTTTCTGGATGGGCTGACCACTATTCACCACGCGGGATACGCCGGGCCGATCACTAATTGCTACGCTGGATACGCCGGGGCCGATGACTATCCGCCATACAGGGTACTCTGGGACTGATATATATATATATATATATATATATATATATATATATATATATATATATACACATTACAAATTTGATATTTGAAAGTGAAATTATGGGCTGTCCACACGCTCACACACACATATGCACGCTCAAAGACAGAAAAAACACGCACACATGCACGCGCCCACACTTGAGAAAACCACACATACACCCAGGAAAACACACATACCCGGGAAAACTCACACACAGTGGCATAACTACAAAATTATGGGCCCTGATGCGAACTTTCAAATGGGCCCCCCCCACCATGCCAAAATATTTTCCACCCAAATTCACATTTTCCCTATTCATTTTGCACACTATAACTTTATTGCAAAGTTGTATAGTGTGACCTCAGTGACTCCCCGGAAGAAGGCGCACACAAGCCGAAACACGCGTAGGGGCAGTGGCACCACAGGTCTAAGGTAATTATGTTGGATTATGTGGCTTAGTTTCCCTTCCTGACCCTCACAATTTTGGTCACTGGATGTTATTTACCAGTATACTTATACACCTTGTCTGACCAATATAAATATGGCTATATACTGTATGTTAGTTATGTTTGTGGTAGGGTGCTGGCACTATTGATTATATGAATTTGCCTTTGACCTGTTGTTCCATTCTGTAGAATTTTCCATCTTGGTATCCCGCATGTTGTTATGATTTATGAGATTTTGTATTTATGTATTTAATAAATTGATTGTTTTATGGTTTGGATCCCTTAGTGCATTTTTTCTTATGGGTTCATTTTATTGCAAAGTTGTATAGTGTGATCTCAGTGGCGTAGCTATACTGTGCACCATCCTGGTATATATTTGTCCCCCGTACTGCCATTATGTAATGTATAAAAGAAAATAAACCATTATACTCATCAGGGGCTTACATAGAAGTCATGGGGATCCATATAAGAAGTATAATGCACACCCCCATAGTCCTCCTTATAATATACTGCACAGTTCATAGTCATCCATATAGTATAATACACTCCCCATAGTCCTCTATATAGTATAATACACTCCCCATGGTCCTCCATATAGTATTATACACTCCTCAGTCCTCCATATATTAAAATACACTCCTCATAGTGCTCCATATAGTATAATACACTCCTCATAGTGCTCTATATAGTATAATACACTCCTCACTCCTCCATATAGTATAATACACTGCTCATAGTGCTCCATATTGTATAATGCACCCCTCATTGTCCTCCATACAGTATAATACACTCCTCACAGTCCTCCATACATTAAAATACACTGCTCAGTCCTCCATATAGTATAATACACTCCTCATAGTGCTTCATATACTATAATGCACCGCCATAGTCATCCACGTCGTACAATTCACTTCCCATAGTATAATGCACCCCATAGTCCTCGATACAGTATAATGCAGCCCACATATAGTATAATGCAGCCACTGTACAGAATATAATGCAGCCACCCCACAAAAGTATAATGCAGCCCTGCATTACAATATAATGTAACCCCCATAGAATATAATGAAGCCCCGCTCATAGTATAATGCAGCTCCTCTATACAGGGGCAGTGAGAAAGACCAGGCAAGCAGTGACTAGGGGGCAGGGGAGAAGGACACAAGGGGGCTAGGGGAGACAGGAAAAAGCTTGACAGGGGCCAGGGAGCAAGGAAGACAGGCACAAGGGGACACACGGGGACTAGGAGGCAGGGGAGAATGGCACAAGGGGACTAGTAGGCAAGGGAGACTGACATAAGGGGACGCACAGGGACTAGTGGGCAAGGGAGACTGACACAAGGGGACACACAGGGATGAGTGGGCAAGGGAGACTGACACAAGGGGACACACGAAGACAAGGGACACAAGCACAAGGGCGACAGGCACAAGGGGACTCATGGGGAGTAGGAAGAAGGGAAGAAGGGCACAAGGGGATACACAGGGACTAGGGAGCAAGGGAGACAGGCACAAGAGGACACAAGGGGACTCCTAGGGCAGAGTAGATAGGGATGCACAGGGAGACGGGGCTGCAAGGGGACAGGGGACGACGGGGGGAGACATAGAAGCAGGGAAGAAGGGGGCACAGGGATTACGAGGACATGGTAGATGGGGAACACACGGTGAGAAAGGGGACAGGGGAGACTTGAGAGTAGGGCAAACGGGTCACACAGGGACAAGGGGCAGGGAATGCATGGGGGTGCAGGAGGACTCCGGGCATGGGAGATGGGGAGCATTGGGGAACCAGGGGAGGAGGGACAAGGCGTGTTCGGGGATCCGGAGCACAATGACCTAAATCTGGGGACCTACGAGGACATGGGGCACAGGAGAGCAGGGAGGAAACGGGGCTGGTGTCACAGGGGGCCGGGGACGCTGGGGGCCGAGGACGGCGACACATGGGCAGCAGACACACCTCACTGTCGCCAGTCCCATACACCTCCATGTTCATCCCCGGATCCTCCACATGGCTGAGCTGCTGCGGCATCCCCCTCTTGGGTGGCTCGGTCCACGTGCCACCCGCCAGCCCCGGTGCCACCTGTTCCCAGTCCCAGAAGCCGCCACCAGCTCTGCCAATATGGCGACTGCCATCACCTGTGCAGATGCTGCACTGCCTGGGTCCCGCACTGAGCGGGTGCGTGATGAAGTGACATCATCGCGCACCTACAGTGTCAGAAGCAGAGGGGAATGATGGGAGAGGGAGCGTCAGCTGACGCTCTCTCCTCCATCATTGCTTTGAACTGTACTGGCATCATAGACGCCAGTATAGTTCAATGCGGCGTCTGCGATGGGGGGAGTCGCGTGCCTCTGATGTACCGGGCCCCTGAACTGCCAGGCCCGATTGCAGCGGTGACCACTGCAACCGTGGTAGTTACACCCCTGCACACACACACACCCAGGAAAACACACATAGGAGACCACACATACTCAGAAAAAAAAACACATACTCTAACCTGCCATATTTAATTTGTCAAATGCCCCCTCCCCCTGCTACTTAGCACAGCAAACTTGAGATGAGCAGCTGGAGAGAATAGCTGGAATGTGCTGGGCAGTGGGCACACAGAGCTGCCTACCTCTCATCTTCTCCTGCCCTCCTGTCCTGTGCTGCTGCTCTGCACACTGTAGCTCCTCCCCCTCCAGGTCCTGGCAGATAGGACTTCAGGGACAGATCTGCACAGTGCTGCACACAGAAGAGGAGGAGGCTGTGTGCGATCACTATGTAAGTATTGCAACCATCCTCCTGTGTGCCAGGAGCTGCCCCCACTCACCGCAGCCTGCACATTACTGAAGCCGGCCATGGCTCCAGCCACAGGTGCACGCTGCATGTCCCACCCTCATGTTCCTGCTCATCACACACTGCAGTGCAGGTCCTCCAGCGGCCCTCAGCAGCTGCTTACACACCGGCCCGGGGACATATGCATTCCTGCAACCCGGCCCAGCCCTCCCCTGGGTGCGTGCATGGTTACCCACTGCGGCGGTGCAGTGGGTCTTAGTTTTCTTACCGATCCAGGTCTGCTTCGGACAAACATTTGGTGTATACAGAGTACATTACAAAGTCACATAAGCTTAATCAGAGAAGCTGGATGGGTGAGGGCTGGGGATAGGTGAGTCACAGCCACATATCGTAGGTAGTCCCTCACACTAAGTTAATGCACTGCAAAAATGATAGGTGAGTCACAGCCACATATCGTAGGTAGTCCCTCACACTAAGTTAATGCACTGCAAAAATGATTTAAATTCATGAAAGTCGGATTTTGGCATCTGACAATGTCCATTATATTTATGCTTCATCAAAACTCACAAGGAAATCTAGATAAATCCTATGCAAAATATATACCAAGTTCTATGAAAGATAGAAGCATTAAATATCATCTTCACTTTGTGCAGAATTATTAGGCAATACGTATTTTTGATTAATTGTATTATTGAACAACTACAATGCTGTTTGTCAATCCAAAAGATTAATAAACCTGAATATTTAAGAATGTAAAAGTGAAATTTTGTCTTTCTTTCCGGAATATCTGTGTATAGAATTGGACAACTATAAGTGAGTAGAATTATTATGCAACAAAATGCATAATAATTCTATACACTGCAAATCTTTGGCAGATAATTTGCATCTTTTTCTCAACATTTTCTCATTTTATGGTTCTGTGATCACGTCCCCAATATCTTGGCAGTTTCAGAGTGCTTCATTCCTCCGTAAAACTTTGACTTTTCAGAGTCAGTTAAATCTCTTTTTTTGGCCCATTTTGGAAAAGAAGCTGCCTAATAATTCTGCGCCCCTTGATAAAGTGTGTTGTATCCTTTGGCCTCACCCTCCTCATTACACAAATACACATCACGTGAGCTTCTTCATCCAATAATTCAAGTTTATATAGCTTTGAGAATGGAAAATCTGCGTAAAAATGATTATATGGTCAAGATACTCACTTGCCTAATAATATTGCATACAGTGTATATCAGAGGTTAATTATGGAATATAGTAAAGTCATAGCTTCCCAGAGGTTCTGACCTGATTTGAATGGACAGTCCTTCTGTCCCGTCAGGTTAGGGAATTGTCACGATTTCCACTCACTCTCTCTCTGTGATTTCTTGTCTCTATTTGTCTTATTGCTCTGCAATTCCTTTTCCTCTGGATATAGGGCCAGCATCACTGTTCTGCCCACACATACATTCAATTAAATAAAAAAGAAATTCTCTCTTTCTTGAGATCTGGTCACCCCGGGAATCGAACCCACAACCTGCATCAATGTAGGCAGTAGTAAAATCTGAGAACCACAGCTTGCACTGTTAAATGTGGGAGAATTTTCTATACTTGAATGTAGGCTGTGAAATCACAAGCAAATTGTACTGTTACACAGAGACACATCTGAACAGAGTAGTGTATTTCTATGTCCCTATATTCGTCAAATCTGCACCAAAAACGGGAGGGGTGTGGTCAAAATTTGTCACGCTATGCCCACCACATAGTTTGTCCCACTTTTTATTCTGTAAAATTGGGAGGTATGGGTAAAGGTTTTGCTGCAGTTCTTTAAAAAAATCTATTTGATGTAGGAATAAGCTTCCAACATATAGCAGATTGGTTTCTCCCTTTCCGGACGTATGCAAATGATAGGTACAGGTGACAGGAATTGTCAAAACCTGTTCAACTGCACCATAAAAACGTGATTATAATTAATAAGAAAAGGACATCTACATCCGTAATATTTGCTAAGATCCTAATACAAGAGATTATAATGACGAGCAATAAAAATAATGTTCAGTGGCGACAACATGGCTTTTTCATACACAACAAGCTCCCTGATCTCCAAATGATTGCAGTGTATAATTTTAGGATTCATTAAAGTGGCAATCATTAACATGATATAAATGGTCCTAAAGACCTCTTTTTTGAGAAGACCACGTGTGTTGTAGGCATACCTTTGTATTGTGTCTCTAGAATACACCATACTTGGTCCATAGGCTGGATACCGACAAAAAAACTGGTGCGATAAAGTCTCATAAAATATATATCTTTATTATAAGTTTATAAGGTTAAAAATACTCAATACAAATAAAGTCAAAGTGCCCCAAAGAGGACCAATGCACACAATGTATATACAGTTATAGGAAAAAGTTTGGGCACCCCTATTAATCTTAAGCTTAATGTTTTATAAAAATTGTTTTTTTTGCAACAGCTATTTCAGTTTCATATATCTAATAACACAGTAATGTTTCTGCCTTGAAATTAGGTTTATTGTACTAACAGAAAATGTGCAATCTGCATTCAAACAAAATTTGACAGGTGCATAAGTATGGGCACCCCACCAGAAAAGTGACATTAATATTTAGTAGATCCTCCTTTTGCAAAAATAACAGCCTCTAGTCACTTCCTGTAGCTTTTAATGAGTTCCTGGATCCTGGATTAAGGTATTTTTGACCATTCCTCTTTACAAAACAATTCCAGTTCAGTTAAGTTTGATGGTCGCCGAGCATGGACAGCCCTCTTCAAATGATCCCACAGATGTTCAATGATATTCAGGTCTGGGGACTGGGATGGCCATTCCAGAGCAGTGTAATTGTTCCTCTGCATGAATGCCTGAGTAGATTTGGAGCGGTGTTTTGGATCATTGTCTTGCTGAAAGATCCATCCCCTGCGTAACTTCAACTTTGTCACTGATTCATGAACATTATTGTCAAGAATCTGCTGATACTGAGAGGAATCCATGCGTCCCTCAACTTTAACAAGATTCCCGGTGCCGGCATTGGCCACACAGCCCCTAAGCATGATGGAACCTCCACCAAATTTTACTGTGGGTAGCAAGTGTTTTTCTTGGAATGCTGTGCTTTTTGGCCGCCATGCATAATGCTTTTTTGTATGACCAAACAACTCAATCTTGGTTTCATGAGTCCACAGGACCTTCTTCCAAAAAGAAATTGGCTTCTCCAAATGTGCTTTTGCATACCTCAGCCGACTCGGTTTGTGGCGTGCTTGCAGAAACGGCTTCTTTCGTATCACTCTCCCATACAGCTTCTCCTTGTGCAAAGTGCGTTGTATAATTGACCAATGCACAGTGACACCATCTGCAGCAAGTTGATGCTGCAGCTCTCTGGAGGTGGTCTGAGGATTGTCCTTGACTGATCTCACCATTCTTCTTCTCTGCCTTTCTGATGTTTTTCTTGGCCTGCCACTTCTGGCCTTAACAAGAACTGTACCTGTGTTCTTCCATGTCCTTACTATGTTCCTCACAGTGGAAATTGACAGGTTAAATCTCTGAGACAGCTTTTTGTATCGTTCCCCTGAACAACTATGTTGAATAATCTTTGTTTTCAGATCATTAGACAGTTGTTTTGAGGAGCCCATGATGTCACTCTACAGAGGAGATGCAAACAGGAGAACAACTTGCAAGTGGCCACTTTAAGTAGCTTTTCTCATGATTGCATGCACCTGGCTATGAAGTTCAAAGCTCAATGATGTTAGAAAACCCAAAAAAAGTGCTTTAGTAAGTCAGTAAAAAGTAGGTAGGAGTATTTAAAACAAGAAAATGATAATGGTGCCCATACTTATGCACCTGTCAAATTTTGTTTGAATGCAGATTGCACATTTTCTGTTAGTACAATAACCCTCATTTCAAGGCAGAAACATTACTGTGTCCAACAGTTATTAGATATATGAAACTGAAATAGCTGTTGCAAAAAAACAATTTGTATAAAACATTAAGCTTAAGATTGATAGGGGTGCCCAAACTTTAAGACGCACTTTTTTTCTCCAAATTTGGGAGGAAAGTGTGGGTGCGTCTTATGGTACGGATGTAGCATGTGGGGAGGGGGGCAGCAGTGAGTGGGATCGCACTGTTATCCCACTTCAGGATGTCCCAGCTGCCCATGTGCTCCCAATGATTAAGTGCAGTGAATATTCATTAGCGGCTCCCCGCCCACCTATCAGCTGAGGGTGAGCTGGGAGCAGCAAATGCTTAAGCAGGGACACACATGGCTTCTCCAGCGCTGATTCCTGCAGCAGCTGGGCAGGTCTGTGTGTCTGGGGGAGAGGAGGCAACAGCAGGGGCCAAGGGAGAGAGGAGATGGCTGCATACCTGCCTGCCATGCCTGGGCTGAACGCTGAGTGCTGTGCAGGAGGACCTGTGATGATGTCAGGAGTGGGCGGGCTGGAGCATCACATGGCAGCTCAGAGCCCTCCCTCTTCTTGACATCATCACAGGTCCTTCAGGCTCTCCAGTCTCCACTAGAATCTGCAGCTTCCTCATAACCTGTGCTATGGAAAGGAAACGAGGGACTGCTCTGTGTACAGTAATGGGATGCTCCAGCTTTAACCTCACCACAGTGTGGCTGGCTGCCACATTTAAGAGGTTAGTCTTTACAAAACACAATAAAGCACTCTGCCACTCCTTTGGTGAACTATAACTCCCAGCATGTCATAGGATCTGCAGGACATGCTGGGAGTTATAGTTCTCCCATGGGATTTTAAAGCAGCACTCCAGTGTTATTTTGCAGTGCTGGAGTGGTGCTTTAAATATAAGCCCTGTGCCCCCATCCTTATACTCACCCTCCAGCGTCTTCATACAGTACTTTACAGACACCACACTGGTCCCGCAGCTTCCAACATAATAACATACTATTATATATAATAACACCACATATAATAGTATGTCATTTATGTTATTAAATATTTTACCACATTTTTTAGCTTCAAATATTTTTTTCCCCTATTTTCCACCTCTAAAACCTGGGTGCGCCTTATAGTCCGGTGCGTCTTATAGTCCGAAAAATACGGTATGTATATATATATATATACATATATATATATGTATATATATATATATACACATATACAGTGCCTTGCGAAAGTATTCGGCCCCCTTGAACTTTTCAACCTTTTCCCACATGTCATGTTTCAAACATAAAGATACCAAATGTAAATTTTTGGTGAAGAATTAACAACAAGTGGAACACAATTGTGAAGTTGAACGAAATTTATTGGTTATTTTAAATTTTTGTGGAAATTCAAAAACTGAAAAGTAGGGCGTGCAATATTATTCGGCGCTTTTACTTTCAGTGCAGTAAACGCACTCCAGAAGTTCATTGTGGATCTCTGAATGATTCAATGTTGTCCTAAATGCCTAATGATGATAAATATAATCCAGCTGTGTGTAATCAAGTCTCCGTATAAATGCACCTGCTCTGTGATAGTCTCAGGGTTCTGTTTGAAGCACAGAGAGCATCATGAAGACCAAGGAACACAACAGGCAGGTCCGTGATAATGTTGTGGAGAAGTTTAAAGCCGGATTTGGATACAAAATGATTTCCAAAACTTTAAACATCTCAAGGAGCACTGTGAAAGTGATCATATTGAAATGGAAGGAGTATCATACCACTACAAATCTACCAAGACCCGACCGTCCCTCTTAACTTTCATCTCAAACAAGGAGAAGACTGATCAGAGATGCAGCCAAGAGACCCATGATCACTCTGGATGAACTGCAGAGATATACAGCTGAGGTGGGACAGTCTGTCCATAGGACAACAATCAGTCGCACACTGCACAAATCTGGCCTTTATGGAAGAGTGGCAAGAAGAAAGCCACTTCTCAAAGATATCCATAAAAAGTGTCAATTAATGTTTGCAACAAGCCACCTGGGAGACACACCAAACATGTGGAAGAAGGTGATCTGGTCAGATGAAATCAAAATTGAACTTTTTGGCAACAATGACAAACGATATGTATGCGTAAAGGCAACACAGCTCATCACCCAGAACACACCATCCCCACTGTCAAACATGGTGGTGGCAGCCTCATGTTTTGGGCCTGCTTTTCTTCAGCAGGGACAGGGAAGATGGATAAAATTGATGGGAAGATGGATAGAGCCAAATACAGGACCATTATTGAAGAAAACCTGTTGGAGTCTGCAAAAGACCTGAGACTGAGACGGAGATTTGTCTTCCAATAAGACAATGATCCCAAACATAAAGCAAAATCTACAATGGAATTGTTCACAAATAAACGTATCCAGGTGTTAGAATGGCCAAGTCAAAGTTCAGACCTCAATCCAATTGAGAATCTGTGGAAAGAGCTGAAAACTGCTGTTCATAAACGATCTCCATCAAACTTCACTGAGCTCGAGCTGTTTGCCAAGGAAGAATGGGCAAGAATTTCAGTCTCTCGATGTACAAAACTGATAGAGACATACCCCAAGCGACTTGCAGCTGTAATCACAGCAAACTGTGGCGCAACAAAGTATTTACTTAAAGGGGCCGAATAATATTGCATGCCCCACTCACTTTTTGAATTTCCACAAAAATTTAAAATAATCAATAAATTTCGTTCAACTCCACAATTGTGTTCTACTTGTTGTTGATTCTTCACCAAAAATTTACATTTGGTATCTTTATGTTTGATGAAATATTCATCAGCAATTGAGTAGTGTTGAGCCACCTCCCTAGTGTTCGGGTTCGGTTCGTCGAACTGGGACGTGTTCGACGAATGTTCGTCGAACATTCGACGAACACCGTCGAACCCCATTGAAACCAATGGCAGGCAAACACATACAAACACATATAAAACACATAGAAAACACCTTAAAAGGTGTTCAAAAGCTGACAAACTGCTCAGAAGACACAACAAACACATGGAAAATTCACAACTACATATAGTCATGCGAAAAGAAAAGAGGTGGAGGAGTAAAAGGAGGATTAGACACAGATATAGGCATGTCATGCCCTTCTAAAATCAAGAAAGGCTGGAGTAAAAATCTAAAATCACTCTATCAACACCCAGACGTCTTGACAAAAAAAAAATAAAACAAATAAATATCTTTAGGTAGAATGGCGGCGGGTCCATTCAGAACACTTTCCTTAGAAGACGTAGTGGTACCCCCGTTGGGAGTTGTGCCAAAAAATGAACCCAATACATTCAGACTAATCCACCATTTGTCATATCCAAGGGGCAGGTCAGTAAACGGCAACATCGACGCAGAACTGAGTACAGTACTATGTACTGTACCCCCTTTGACGAGTCAATCAGGCGGGTCAAGAAGTTGGTAAGGGGCACCCTAATGGCCAAAACAGACATTGAGGGGGCGTTCCAGTTACTACCTGTGCCTCCGAATAGTGTCCTCCCATTGGGCTGCTTCTGTGAAGGAGCATACTACATAGATCGCTGTTTGCCCATGGGGTGCTCCATATCCTGCTCACTATTTGAGGCGTTTAGTTGCTTCCTCGAATGTGTCGTCATGGACGTTTGTAATGCGGCACATATTATCCATTACCTAGACGACTTCTTATGCCTGGGCCCAAAAGATTCGCCACAGTGTGAAAACACGCGGTAGTCCGCCTGTGAGAAGGAGAGAGCTGGAGGGAGAGTGGACACCCCAGAGCCAAGGGGTTAGATTGAGAAAGAATGTAGCTTGCTTCACGGGTGAAGTACACTGCTGAGTAGCACCAAATTCTAGTAGGCCCAAAAGGATTTTCTGGGCTA
The DNA here is from genome assembly GCF_032444005.1 of Ranitomeya imitator. NCBI lineage: Eukaryota > Metazoa > Chordata > Amphibia > Anura > Dendrobatidae > Ranitomeya > Ranitomeya imitator. The sequence goes on from NC_091283.1 coordinate 133,255,861, forward strand.
GATGCCATTACAAAATAGTACTTAGGTAAACAGGCGGTGTAGCTTGCTTCATGGGTGGGGTACGCTGCTGAGTAGCACTAAATTCTACTATGCCCAAAATGATTTCCTGGGCTAGATGCCGTTACAAAATAGTACTTAGGTAAACAGGCTGTGTAGCTTGCTTCATGGGTGGGGTATGCTGCTGAGTAGCACCAAATTCTACTAGGCCCAAAATGATTTCCTGGGCTAGATGCCGTTACAAAATAGTACTTAGGTAAACAGGCGGTGTAGCTTGCTTCATGGGTGGGGTACGCTGCTGAGTAGCACCAAATTCTACTAGGCCCAAAAGGATTTTCTGGGCTAGATGCCGTTACAAAATAGTACTTAGGTAAACAGGCGGTGTAGCTTGCTTCATGGGTGGGGTACGCTGCTGAGTAGCACTAAATTCTACTAGGCCCAAAATGATTTCCTGGGCTAGATGCCGTTACAAAATAGTAGTTAGGTAAACAGGCGGTGTAGCTTGCTTCATGGGTAAAGCACGCTGCTGAGTAGCACCAAATTCTACTAGGCCCAAAAGGATTTTCTGGGCTAGATGCCGTTACAAAATAGTACTTAGGTAAACAGGCGGTGTAGCTTGCTTCATGGGTGGGGTACGCTGCTGAGTAGCACTAAATTCTACTAGACCCAAAAGGATTTCCTGGGCTTGATGCCGTTACAAAATAGTAGTTAGGTAAATAGGCAGTGTAGCTTGCTTCATGGATGGGGTACGCTGCTGAGTAGCACCAAATTCTACTAGGCCCAAAAGGATTTCCTGGGCTATATGCCGTTACAAAATAGTAGTTAGGTAAACAGGCGGTGTAGCTTGCTTCATGGGTGAAGTATGCTGCTGAGTAGCACCAAATTCTACTAGGCCCAAAAGGATTTCATGGGCTAGATGCCGTTACAAAATAGTATTTAGGTAAACAGGTAGTGTAGCTTGCTTCATGGGTGGGGTACGCTGCTGAGTAGCACTAAATTCTACTAGGCCCAAAAGGATTTCCTGGGCCAGATGCCGTTAAAAATAGTACTTAGGTAAACAGGCGGTGGGTGGCTGGGCTACTCTGCTGACTAGCAGACACTGAAGCTTTGGAGCAGACCTCTGAATCCCAGGCCATAGTATGAGTAAACAACTCTGCAGACGACCCCACCCACCTGGAATTGATGATGGCAACGTCATGTAAAACTCAGCAAGGGGACTAAATAAAGAGTCTCCATTTTTTCCAAAAATTCGTCCACATACACCACTTAAGTGGCATCAATTTCGCCAGAGTTTTTTAAAACGGTTGGTGAGGTGATTTTCAAAAATCATCAAGCTTTTAGTCTCCCCAAGATGACACAGGGGTAGAAAAGTCCTTGCAGATCTAGGATTTGTAATAATAATAATAATAATCTTTATAATAATCTTTATTTTTATATAGCGCTAACATTTGTTCATCTTGATGAACGTTAGTCTGTCTACATTGTCACTGGACAGCCGCGTGCGCTTATCTGTCAGCACAGCACCAGCAGCATTGAACACACGTTCAGAGAGAACGCTGGCTGTGGAGCACGACAGCATCTCCAATGCGTGAGTGGCGAGCTCAGGCCATTTTTCAAGATTGGAAGCCCAAAATGAGCAAGGGTCCAGTTCCACAGTCATGGCATTGATGTTAACTTGGAGATACTCTTGTACCATCCTCTCTAGGTGTTGGCTGTGTGTCAGACTTCTTGTCTCCTGTGGCCTTGCAAAAGATGGTCTAAAAAAATCTTGAAACGATTGGAAAAAATCGCTGTTACCACCAGATACGATGTTACTGTTACGGTTTGAGTGACGACTCGATAGTCCCACGGTTGGCAAGTTAGAACTCAGAGATTCACTACGTGCACCACTGGTGTTTTGTGGAAAAGCAGATGTTAGATTCTGTAACAGTCTCTGCTGATACTCCTGCATGCGTGAATCCCTTTCTATGGCAGGGATTATTTTGCCAAATTTACTTTTGTACTGGGGATCTAAGAGTGTGGCAACCCAGTAGTCGGCATTACTTCGGATTCTGACAATCCGAGGGTCATGTTGCAGGTAGTGCAGCAAGAAGGCACTCATGTGTCTTGCGCATCCAGGAGGACCAAGTCCTTGTTGTCTTGGTGGTGGCGAAGTGAGAATCATGCTTCCTTCATCTGCCCTCTCCCCCCAACCTCGCACAACAGAAATTTGATCAAGGTCTCCCTCATCTGATGAGTCTTCCATGCCCAGCACCAGTTCATCCTCCACTTCTTCCTCGCCTCCTGCACCTTCCTCAACAGTTTGGCTGCTACCATGCGCCCTCGGTAATCCCTCTCCCCCAGCCTCCAATGCCAGCCGTCTTGCTGCTGCCAACCTTCTTGACCTTGGAGATATTATCCCTTTCCGCATACGACTCCTCCTGTTCCTCCTCTTCTTGTTCCACCACCTGACTCCGAACACTGTGTAAGGTGTGCTCCAGCATGTAAATCACCGGAATGGTCATGCTGATAATGGCATCGTCAGCACTAAACATCTTCGTTGCTATTTCAAAACTGTGCAGAAGGGTGCATAGGTCCCTGATCTGAGACCACTCCTGCAGCGTGATTTGCCCCACCTCTTGATCTCGTTGGCCCAGGCTATACATCATAACGTATTGCACCAGGGCTTGTCATTGCTGCCACAGTCGCTGCAACATGTGCAGAGTTGAATTCCACCGTGTGGGCACATTGCATTTCAGCCGGTGAACTGGCAGGCCCAACGACTTCTGTAGAGATGTAAGTCATTGAGCTGCGGGATGCGAACAGCGGAAGTGAGCACACAGCGACTGTGCCCTCTGAAGAAGCCCATCTAGTCCGGGATAGTGGGATAAAAATTGCTGGACAACCAGGTTCAAAACGTGAGCCATACAAGACACGTGTGTGACATTGCCCCGGTGAAAGCCCACACCCAGGTTTGCAGCATTGTTGCACACAGCCTTCCCTGGCTGCAGGTTGAGTGGAGACAACCATTGATGGAACTCGGTCTCCAGAGCTGACCACAACTCCTCAGCTGTGTGACTCACATTTCCCAGACATTTCAATGTAAACACTGCCTGATGCCGTTGAGCCCTGGTGACAGCATAGTGAGGAGGTGTGCAGGATTCCTTCTGCGCAGTTACAACGCGGGTGACATTACCAGACAGGCTTTGGGTGCAGGTGGAGGACCGAGAGGAGGTTGAGGAGGCAGAAGCAGTGGAGGAACTTCTAGATACAGAGGATGGACGAGCAACTCGTGGGGACGGCAAGACTTGGACAGCAGCCCCTTCTCCTGATGTCGCCGTAGTTACCCAGTGCCCAGTCACCGACATGTAACGCCCCTGTCCATGTCTACTCGTCCAAGTGTCTGTGGTGAAATGCACCCTGTCACACACAGAGTTTCTCAAGGAAGCAGTGATGTTGTGTGCGACATGCTGGTGTAGCGCAGACACAGCTTCCTTTGAGAAGTAGTGGCGACTGGGCATCTGGTACTGGGGCACTGTGACGGACATAACGTCTCGAAAATCCTTTGTGTCCACCAGGTGGAAAGGCAGCATTTCTGTAACCAACAGCTTGCAGATGGAGAAATTCAACCTCTTAGCTTTGTCATGGCTAGGAGGAAATGGTCTTTTACTTGTCCACATCTGAGGGACAGAGGCTGGCTGCCGTGCTTAGATGGAGTTGAGTAGGGTGTCCCCAGCAAACTGCTGGTCTGTGAGGAAGGTGCAGGCGGAGATGTTATGTTGCCTTGATCAAAATGTGGTGTTGATGTCGGAGAGCGCTCAACAACAGCAGGTGTTTCCACTTGCAAATGTCCTGATGACCTGCCAATCACACTGGCTGTTGCGGGTAAAAAGGTGTAAGGTCTGCGTCCAAAACCATGTGTGACTGCTGTCCCCACAGTCACAGAGGATGAAGAGGATGCGGATGCACTTGATGGGGCAGACGGTGGTTGACCCAGCCCACTAGGCTGCATTGTAGCACAGTGAGCTTCCCACTGCAACTTATGCCTCATATCCATGTGACGGTTCATGCATGAAGTACTCAAGCTAGTCATTTTTTGTCCTCTACTGAGATTTTGTTGACAAATCTTACAGACAACATGAGTTGGGTCATCCTTTGCAATGTCAAAAAATGCCCAGGCTATGCAAGGCTTAGATCCCGTGCGACCTGAAGAGCCACCACAACTTCTGGTCTGAGGCACAGTTGGGGTTGAGGATGCAGTTGTTGACGTGCTTCCAGCACTCCGTCTCTGTCCAGGAAGGCGCAACGTAACCTCGTCGTCAGACTCGTCACTAGCATCCTCCTCCACCTCCTCTGCTGACCTCATGGACTGGCGGACTGGGGGTTGACAGTAAGTGGGGTCTACAACCTTGTCATCATCATCCTGTGTGTTCTCACACCTGTCGTCCTCAGAGCCAACCTCTTCCTGCCCCGACCGAAAAGTCAAGTTTTCGTTCCAATCAGGTATCTCAGTCTCATCATCATCTTCCTCATTGTCTCCACCAACAGGAGTTACAGTTTGGGAACGAGGGTCTACATTATGCTCAGAACCTTCTTCATCTGGGCCTGGATCCGACTCACAAAGATTCTGGGCATCAGTGCAGATCATTTCCTTGTCTGGATCCACAGAAGCTCTGGAGCAGACCTCTGATTCCCAGGCTATAGTATGCGTAAACAGCTCTACAGACTCAACACGTGTGTTACCCCATGCTCAGACGGGCGGCTGGAGACTTGGGAGCTGTGAGGAAACAAGTGCGATTGGGGTGACAACTCTGAGGACTGGAGTAGTTGTGATGTTGAAGTTGACATGGAGGAGAGCCCACTTGAACGAGCACTTGATATCCGTTCAAGCACCTGCTGTTTTTGTGCCTCATCTGGAATTTTTGGCGATGCTTGTAGCGATGGTCGTAAGAAAGGGATCATATCAGATTGTCCACGAAAAGAAGTAGACATCTTACTTTGGCTGGAAGATGGTCTTTCATCTGCAGATGTTACTGTTGCTTTACCACCAACCCCACGGACACAACTTTTAATTCCCTTTCCAACACGCCTATTCCCCTTTCCACCAGCAGCAGGCCTTTTGCCACTCATTTTAGTGCTTAACTAATTGGCAACTCTGTATCTGTAGTTACAAACCAAAAAAAATGAAGTATAACAACTCACAAAGTACATATAAAATTCAATATTTATTAATGCTCATCTAGCAACATTAAAATTTGTTAGAGACAAAGAGTCCAGTTATATGATCACAACAATAAACATAAGACAGAAATATGAGAATATTGAGAATGGGTGCAATAAAAAAACCATGTTGCACCATGGATGTAGCAAAAGGGGAAGTATATAAAGGCTCGGTGGCACAAGAACAGTAACTGCCAATGGGGTAAAATAAAGTGCCCAGTGCTAAACAGTATCCCTAGCAGCTATATGGAGTGCAAGCATCCTAATCAAATAAAGGGTAAGTACCCTTTATTTGATTAGGATGCTTGCACTCCATATAGCTGCTAGGGATACTGTTTAGCACTGGGCACTTTATTTTACCCCATTGGCAGTTACTGTTCTTGTGCCACCGAGCCTTTATATACTTCCCCTTTTGCTACATCCATGGTGCAACATGGTTTTTTTATTGCACCCATTCTCAATATTCTCATATTTCTGTCTTATGTTTATTGTTGTGATCATATAACTGGACTCTTTGTCTCTAACAAATTTTAATGTTGCTAGATGAGCATTAATAAATATTGAATTTTATATGTACTTTGTGAGTTGTTATACTTCATTTTTTTTGTTTTGTGATATTTGAGGAAGTATTTCAGGGTATTTACCCCACTGGTCCCGTGTAATCCAGACGGGACTGCTTTTCGGCAATGGTATCTGTTTCCGAGATTGTGTTTCTGTATCTGTAGTTGTTGACACAACAACCGATGGATGAAAACCGAGCAGAACTGAGTGGCCAAACTGTGGTACTAGGCCCAAAACTATTAACTGGGTTACATGCAGTAAAAATGTAGATACACAGGCGGTGTAGTTAGTTTCACAGGCGGGCTACTCTGCTGACGTGCAGACACTGTTCCTAGGCCCTAAACTATTAACTGGATTAAATGCAGTAAAAATAGAGATTTACAGGCGGTATAGTTAGTTTCACAGGCGGGTTACTCTGCTGACGTGCAGACACTGCTCCTAGGCCCAAAACTATTAACTGGCTTAGATGCAGTAAAAATTCAGATACACAGGCGGTGTAGCTAGCTTCACAGGCGTGCTACTCAGATGACTATCAGACAATGCTACTGGCCCAAAAGGATTGGCTGAGCTAGATTACACCAAATGCTGTGACAAACACTTGCACAGCACTGGCACAGACCTGCCTGGCAAACAGTGCTATGAACTGCTGTAACCTACCCTGAAAAGGGCTGATATTACAACTAGTCCCGACTTCTCCCGACTCCCTAAACCTATCTCTCTGAAAATTCGCTCCAAAAAAACACTCTTAGACTGTATAGCGCCCACAGCAGCAGCGGTGCCGTCTAACACTAAGCTGCAGCAGAGAGGAAATGGTGGCGACGGGGCAAATGGCTGGTTCTTATAGGGCAAGGACATGTGACATACACAGCCAATGACACATGCCCTTGCTTGTGTACATCACATGCACATTGCTGTGTGTGTGTGCACTGCTGATAGGCTGAGAGACTGCACTACCCCACTGTAAATGTGGGAAAGAAAAAAAAAATGGAGATCGGCATTATTTCAGCACAGATCTATCCCCCGCCCCCCCACCCACTATACACTGAAACAGTCTATTAACAATGATAAACAGTTTTAATGTGCAAATCAAGCAAGGCTTTTGGTGAACGAACAGTTATCGAACAGAAACTTGAACAGCCGAATTTTAAGCAAATTGTTCGAGTTCGTTGAACGACTCGAACTCCGCCCAAAACAGCTCGAATTTGAAATTGGCGAACAGTTCGACTCGAACACCGCTCATCTCTACAATTGAGACCACTTCTATAAAAGCTGAAGTTTTGGCAGTTTGTTGGTTTGGAGCATTCAGGTGTCTGTTAACTCAAAGTGCCAAGGAGAAGATACAGGTCCTTCTCAAAAAATTAGCATATAGTGTTAAATTTCATTATTTACCATAATGTAATGATTACAATTAAACTTTCATATATTATAGATTCATTATCCACCAACTGAAATTTGTCAGGTCTTTTATTGTTTTAATACTGATGATTTTGGCATACAACTCCTGATAACCCAAAAAACCTGTCTCAATAAATTAGCATATCAAGAAAAGGTTCTCTAAACGACCTATTACCCTAATCTTCTGAATCAACTAATTAACTCTAAACACATGCAAAAGATACCTGAGGCTTATATAAACTCCCTGACTGGTTCATTACTCAAAACCCCCATCATGGGTAAGACTAGCGACCTGACAGATGTCAAGAAGGCCATCATTGACACCCTCAAGCAAGAGGGTAGGACCCAGAAAGAAATTTCTCAACAAATAGGCTGTTCCCAGAGTGCTGTATCAAGGCACCTCAATGGTAAGTCTGTTGGAAGGAAACAATGTGGCAGAAAGCGCTGTACAACGAGAAGAGGAGACCGGACCCTGAGGAAGATTGTGGAGAAGGACCGATTCCAGACCTTGGGGAACCTGAGGAAGCAGTGGACTGAGTCTGGTGTGGAAACATCCAGAGCCACCGTGCACAGGCGTGTGCAGAAAATGGGCTACAGGTGCCGCATTCCCCAGGTAAAGCCACTTTTGAACCATAAACAGCGGCAGAAGCGCCTGACCTGGGCTACAGAGAAGCAGCACTGGACTGTTGCTAAGTGGTCCCAAGTACTTTTTTCTGATGAAAGCAAATTTTGCATGTCATTCGGAAATCAAGGTGCCAGAGTCTGGAGGAAGACTGGGGAGAAGGAAATGCCAAAATGCCTGAAGTCCAGTGTCAAGTACCCACAGTCAGTGATGGTGTGGGGTGCCATGTCAGCTGCTGGTGTTGATCCACTGTGTTTCATCAAGGGCAGGGTCAATGCTTTATGGTGATGAAGATTTCATTTTTTCAGCACGACCTGGCACCTGCTCACAGTGCCAAAACCACTGGTAAATGGTTTACTGACCATGGTATTACTGTGCTCAATTGGCCTGCCAACTCTCCTGACCTGAACCCCATAGAGAATCTGTGGGATATTGTGAAGAGAAAGTTGAGAGACGCAAGACCTAACACTCTGGATGAGCTTAAGGCCGCTATTGAAGCATCCTGGGCCTCCATAACATCTCAGCAGTGTCACAGGCTGATTGCCTCCATGCCACGCCGCATTGAAGCAGTCATTTCTGCCAAAGGATTCCCGACCAAGTATTGAGTGCATAACTGAACATTATTATTTGATGTTTTTTTTGTTTGTTATTAAAAAACACTTTTATTTGATTGGATGGGTGAAATATGCTAATTTATTGAGACAGGTTTTTTGGGTTATCAGGAGTTGTATGCCAAAATCATCAGTATTAAAACAATAAAAGACCTGACAAATTTCAGTTGGTGGATAATGAATCTATAATATATGAAAGTTTAATTGTAATCATTACATTTTGGTAAATAATGAAATTTAACACTATATGCTAATTTTTTGAGAAGGACCTGTACATCAGCAATGGTCTTAGAGAAGCAGATTTTGCTGCCCTTCAACATGGGAAGGGTCGTTAGTCCATTTCCAAACAATTTGAAATGCATCCTTCTACTGCGAGAAAGATTATTAATAAGTGGGAAAAACATTCAAGACAGATTATAATCTTTCTGGGAGTAGATGCCCCAGCAAATTCACCATACAATGCTCTGAGAAATTGCAAAAAAAAACAAGAGCTACAGCTCAGACTCTAAAGGCCTGTTATTTTATTATTTGACTAAGTTATATAGTGCCATTAATTCAACAGCACTTTACAGACTTTATGATCACTGTCCTCAGCTACAGCTCAGACTCTAACGGCCTCAGTTATTTTATTTCTTTTACTTATTTAGTGCCATTAATTCCACAAAACTTTACAGATATCAGCATTAGTGATGAGCGAATATACTCGTTACTGGAGATTTCTCGAGCATGCTCGGGGGTCCTCCGCGTATTTTTAAGTGCTTGGAGATTTAGTTTTTCTTGCCGCAGCTGAATGATTTACATCTGTTAGCCAGCATAAGTACATGTGGGGATTCCTTAGCAACCAGGCAACCCCCACATATACTTATGGTGGCTAACAGATGTAAATCATTCAGCTGCGGCAAGAAAAACTAAATCTTCGAGCACTAAAAAATACTCGGAGGACCCCCGAGCATGCTCGAGAAATCTCGAGCAACGAGTATCACTAATCAGCATCACTGTCCCCGCTAGGGTTCACAATCTAAATTCTCTATCGGTATGTCTTTGCAGTCTGGGAGGAAACCAGAGCATCCAGAGGAAACCCATGCAACGACGGGGAGAACATGCAAGGTCCTTGTAGATGTTTGAACCCAGGACACCAGTGCTGCAAGGCTACATTATTAACTACTGAGCAACTGTGCTGCCCATTTACAATGTGAAATGTTTACATTCATGAGAGTAGAATAAAAAAAAGCGAGAACAAGGCTGGATTATTTTGGAGGATTGCCTGGAGAAAGCCTAATCTTTCTAAAAAGAACATGGCAGCACAGTTAGGCCGGCGTCACACTTGCGAGTTTTACGGACGTAAGAGCGCAGAAACTACGTCCGTAAAACTCGCAAAAAATACGGCACAATTATTCTCTATGCCCCTGCTCCTATCTGCCGTATTAAACTGATCAGTATTATACGGCTTTCTACGGCCGTAGAAAATCGCAGCATGCTGCGTTTGTCACCGTATTGCGCAAATAAAACATCAATGAAAGTCTATGGAAGCCCCAAAAATACGGATTACACATGGACCAGCAGTGTGACTTGCGAGGAATACGCAGCGCTGTTAGAGAGAAAAGCCGGCAATTCAGTGCGGTGTACAGTAAAATCACACTGACAGCTTACAGTAGAATAGGTAGAATAAATGTGTACACATAGAATAGGTATATATATATATATGTAATTGAGACATATATATGTATATATATTATTACTTCATCCAGCGGATATAGCAGAAAGCCGGTAATTCAATTACCGCCTTTTGCTTTCTACTTCCTAAAACCCGACATGATATGAGACCTGGTTTACATACAGTAAACCATCTCATATCACCATTTTTTTTGCATATTCCACACTACTAATGTCAGTAGTGTGTATATGCAAAATTTGGCCGTTCTAGCTAGTAAATTAAGGGGTTAAATGGCGGAAAAAATTGTCGTGGGCTCCCGCACAATTTTCTCCGCCAGAGTAGTAAAGCCAGTGACTGAGGGCAGATATTAATAGCCTGGAGAGGGTCCATGGTTATTGCCCCCCCCCCGGCTAAAAACATCTGCCCCCAGCCACCCCAGAACAGGCACATCTGGAAGATGCGCCTATTCTGGCACTTGGCCACTCTCTTCCCATTCCCGTGTAGCGGTGGGATATGGGGTAATGAAGGGTTAATGCCACCTTGCTATTGTAGGGTGACATTAAGCCAAATTAATAATGGAGAGGCGTCAATTATGACACCTATCCATTATTTATCCAATACTAGTAAAAGGTTAAAAAAAAAAACCACACACACATTATTAAAAATTAATTTAATGAAAAAAACACAAAGGTTGTTGTATTAATTTATTCTACTCTCAATCCACTCACTGAAGACCCTCGTTCTGTAAATAAAAAAAAAATAATAAACCAAGAAAATACATACCTTCCGATGATCTGTAAGGTCCAACGATGTAAATCCATCTGAAGGGGTTAAAATATTTTGCAGGCAGGAGTTCTGTTAATGCAGCGCTACTCCTGCCTGCAAAACCCCAGCGAATGAAGGTAAAGTAGGTCAATGACCTATATTTAGCTTCATTTGCGGTGAAGCGCCCTCTGCTGGCTGTTCCTAGATCGTGGGAACTTTCCTAGAAAGCTCCCTGGCTCGAGATCATAAGAGGGCGCCCTCTGCTGGTTGTCCAGTTGGACATGCGCACACCACTACGCCACCAACGGAGATCTGGGGGAGGAACAGCGCTGTCACCACGCCCATATGACCTGACCAGCGTGAGTGACAGCCCAAAACGGCGACTTTACAAAGGTATTTTGGCAGCATAGGTGGGGAATAAAGGCTCACAAAATACACTAATGTAAAGCACAGCTCTGCCCCTATTTAACGCTATTTGTAGCTCATCTTGAAAAAACGGGGTGACAGGTTCCCTTTAAGGCCACGTTCACACGTTCAGCATTTGGTCTGTATTTTACATCAGCATTTGTAAGCCAAAACCAGGTGAGGAAAATTAGAATAGTAAAACGTCACCACTTCAGTATTTATCACCCAGTCCTGGTTTTGGCTTACAAATACTGATGTAAAATACTGACCAAATACGTAGCCCAAATCTAAGTCCCCTGCCCCCTTTCTAAGGCTGACGTCACAATAGCAGTATTTGGTCAGTATTTTACATCAGTATTTGTAAGCCAAAACCAGGAGTGGAAGAATTAGACGAAAAGTATAATAGAAACATATGCACCACTTCTGCATTTATCACCCACTCCTGGTTTTGACTTGCAAATACTGATGCAAAATACTGACCAAATACTGCTAATGTGACGGCAGCCTTACACTCACCTGCATTTCATAGGATGGGGGAGGGGGGGCAGAAACTGACAAAAATGAAAAACATTGAATCTGACTCATGATATTTTTGCCATTTTTGTGACATTAATAACACTCAATTAGGGACTTTGATGTATGACAAATTCTGCAAACAAGTTGTGACTTTTCCGGATGTTTAACAAGCCACAAGCCATAGTCCTTTTCCTGGAGTTATGTTATGTACATGTGTTTAGTGCAATTTTTGCTCATTGTTTGAGAAAAGTTGCAAAACATGACAAAGAAAGAAAAAAATATAATCTTCATAAAAGAACCTGAAGACCTACCATATTTTTCAGACTATAAGACGCACCGGACCATAAGGCGCACCCCAAATTTGGGGTGAAAATTGCAGAAAAAAAGATTATTTATAAGATGGGGGTCCGTCTTATTGTCCGAATTTACAGTATCTTACCTGAGGGCTGGCGGTGGCAGAGCAGGGTCACAGGAGGCATGGTGTCGGCAGAAGTGAGGAGGTGCTGGGATGAGGAGGTGCTGGGATGAGGAGGCGCAGTGAGAGGTATGGCGTGGGAGGGGTGCCTTTCCCCGGTATGGTGATGCAGCAGCCTGGTAAGCAGCAGAGCCGGTTGAATCCTGCGGTGGCAGAGGTGTGGCGGCAGAGGAGGCGCAGTAAGCGGGGTCCCTTTCTCCGGTGAGGTGATGCAGCAGCCCGGTAAGCAGCAGAGCCGGGTGAATCCTGTTGTTATCGGTGGGGGCGGCCATCTTCCTGAGGCCGCGCATGTGCAGATGAAGCGCTCTGCTTCCCGGGGCTTCAGGAAAATGGCCGCGGGAGGCCGCGCGTGCGCAGATAGAGATCGTGGCGGCCATTTTCCTGAAGCCCCGGGAAGCAGAGCGCTCCATCTGCGCACGCGCGGCCTCAGGAAAATGGCCGCCACCACCGATAACAACAGGATTCACCCGGCTCTGCTGCTTACCGGGCTGCTGCATCACCTCACCGGAGAAAAGGACCCCGCTTACTGCGCCTCCTCTGCCGCCACACCTCTGCCGCCGCACCTCTGCCGCCACGGTAAGCCTGCATTGCGACTATTAGACGGGGGGGGGGGAAAGTGCGTCTTGTAGTCCGAAAAATACGGTACCTCTTCCGGCAAGCCTACAACCTGCAGTAATCACCGATCGACCAAACCGCTGCAAGACCAGCTCTACCCTCACCTACTGTATCCTCACCCATCCCTTGTAGATTGTGAGCCCTTGCGGGCAGGGTCCTCACTCCTCCTGTACCAGTTGTGACTTGTATTGTTCAAGATTATTGTACCTGTTTTTATTATGTATACCCCTCCTCACATGTAAAGTGCCATGGAATAAATGGCGCTATAATAATAATATAGCACCAAAAACGAAAAGAAACAAAAAAAACGCAAATGATAAATCCGGGCCATTATTTTAAAAGATAAAATGTTTCATGTTAGGTGATAACTACAGATTTATAAATTCCACCAAGTGTTCTCTGAGTGGTGAAACATGAGGTGTCTGATGATGAGAGGTCACATAATGAAGACCCACCATACAGTGCCAGCCATGATTGATGTGCTGCTGCATGCACTGTACATGTTCTAGTTTTCTTTTCACATCGCTCTTCGTGGCTCCTCTGATTCTCGAGAATGCAACACTTGACAGTAAAAACATAGTATATCTGCTCGCTTTATGTCTTTATTTGCGTAGGTTAACCTAGGAATGCAGCGCTGTTACCTTTGACATAGAGCACGACTGTGTATTCCAACAGTCCATAATGCTGCTGACTATTTCACTGCTAGAATTATACATTTACCTACAAATAGCTGTCCCAGCAAGACATGTCTTTAGAAATATAACCATTCTGTAAATGCGATCGTTATGCCCCTGGGTCTGATTTTGTAACAAAGGCGACCGAGGGGGGGGGGGTAGTTGTGGCCGAGTTACTTAAAGGCACAGTTCATGGACAGAGTCCACTGATCAAATGGTCAGTGAGCTCCCCCGGTCCCTTGTACATAAATAGGCAGAACTGACACAGCTTTTTCCCACAGGTTTCCTTTCCTTTGGGCCACAGCAATCCAGGCTGTAAAGGTCCACAAATGTAGGGGGTATGGTAAAATGTGGTTATGTCATTGCCCTTGTCCCGATGCCGTATGTATTCAGTGTATGTGTATAGGTTAACACATGATTGCATTGCTACACGGTTTAGTGTATTACCACCCCTTATATAATGGTACTGCTACACAATCAGGTGTATTACCATGTTTTGTTCACTATATATTATGCAATGTATATATTTGCTCTTTGGTGTATCTGTTAAATAGGGTAAGCATAGTACTAAAGTTTGCCCACAAGATGGAATGCCTTAGAATAGTGTACATAATACTAGATAGGAGTTTCACATAGCTGGGAACTAGTTACTGTAGGAGGGGTCAGCTGCAGCTAAGGAAAGGAGTGTTTCCTGTATCTAGTTAGAAGGGCCCAAGCGCCCAGACAGTCCACATGGGCTTAAGTGTCCAGGACATTGGCAGCTACCAAGCAACGTTGTTTGACTAAGAAGAGAGAGCACAGCCATCCAAAGCATCAGGCCGGAATAGCGGAGGCCAATAAAGCAGCAGGAAAGGAGAAATACAAGACAGTACGGGGCAAAGGAAGCCCTAGAATGTGGCAGCTTATAGCTTGGGTGGATGTCCTCAGTACTGTGGCAAAACGGTGGCTGAGGCAGAACCCAGAAGCAGTGAGCTGGGAGCAGGACAGCACTGGGACATCACAGAACACAATACTGAAGGGCAGGTCACTCGCTAGGTGGCAACTAGCATTGGAGGTGGAGACTCTCTTGTCTGGTGCGAAACAGACTAAGGAAGGCAGAGCTCAAATGGGACAACACTGAGGACCTGTGCGACACGGTCCAACCCTGGTATACATTATGTGAATGTAAGGAAGGTGCAGGGAGAGAAAAGGAGATGTGTAATGTTGATCTTGTTGTAATTTCTGTAAACAGTCTGGATGAGCTTACAGTAAAGTTGTTGATTTTAAAGTTGAAAAGGACTGTGTCTCAATCTTTATTACATTCACTGATGGGAACCTGCAGTGAAACAAAGGCGACCCTGATGGCGCAGAGAATGGAGCCACAGGTACACAAAGTGATGGACAGATACACCGGAGTGTTCGACCATGAATACTGCCCTGGTCGTGCCCCTTACATGAACACAGCTGTAGTCCAACAGGGAATAACTTTTTATTAAATGATAATGAAGAGGGAAGAAAAAGACATGTTCAACACTGGCTTCCTGCTCTCTCCCTGACACTTACTATGGCCATACCCACAATGGCCGCAGTAGCCGAAGTTCGCAGAAATCCACACACTGGGATCTGGGTGCTTAAAACCCCTTCAGTGGGGACCCTTCCAGAGTCCTGGCCCGTGTTGTGGCCCTTCAGTCCTGTTAAGTTCTTCAGTCCTTCTTTAGTTCCTGGAGTCCTTCTTTAGGTCCTGGAGTCTTTTTGAGCCTGGGGTAACAGATCTCTCATATCCGGAAGTCTGGCAATGCCCCATCTGTATGATACGTCTGCCCTGGGCCAACGTGTTCAGGCTACCAACTGAGACTGGGAGCTGTAGCTTCTGGCCCCCTTTACTGCAGCTAGCCCAGCCCACAACTTTAACTATAGTCTGTCCCTAACTCTAGAACAGTGAAACAGCACAGACTATTTAAAGGGCATTTACAAGATACGGCAATTCAATACTATCACATGGTATTTACAGTAAACTGCAACAACAGTACTCATGTCATTACATTAATGCACAACATATGAACAGACATATGGCGGTACACAGCATAATACAATCGGAGTACATGGCATACAAAACGTATTTACATTAGTTGCATGGAGGTCGCAAGGGAGAGGAGAGGGTGCAACTGAGGGGTCCTGCCACCTCCTTACACTCCCCCCTCCTTAAACATGGCCATCCTCAGCCATGGTAGCCTCCGTAAAATGTACGCATAACATCAGAGTTCCAGTCTCTCTGCAGATAGGTTCATAAGAAAACAAAACACAGTTCATAGCCCACAAGACAAGACCCTTTGACACTGGTGGGTCTCACTCAGGCCCGGCAGCTTCTCCCTCCTTTTCAGTGGACCACGGGCCTCTTAGCAGTGGTGGGCTGAATTTTTTTAACATGGGGCTAGTCCAAGGGCCAAGGTGGGGACACAGTTCAGGGTAACGCAGTCTAGCAGCCACATCCGGAGTCCACCGTCATCAACCCCCATAGGGTTAAAGGGGCACGTCAGTATACTATAAGGATAGGCACCTCCCTTCGTATTTCTTCATAAGTATCTGTATGATATTTTAGTGGGGGTATGTGCTTTTTCACTGTATTAGTAATTTTATTAGATTTATTAAAAGTTATATTTTAATGTATTCCTTAATTGGGATTTTTCTACGGTGAATAATTAACAACAGAAATTCTTTTACTGAGGTATTTGAAGTTTGAGAAACTTTACAAATAACCGGTATCAGACAGGATGGTATTCACACATGACATTGACAGAGTTTTCATGTACTGTAGATTGTTATATATGGCAGCAGCTTTCTTATTAATTACGATCTCCCGATAATACGAATCCATTTTAGCAAGATGCATCATTACTACTGTCTACACTCTGACTGTAGTATATATCTTTCCTGATGCTCCCATGAGGAAAGACATATAATTCCTTCTCTAAAATATTTTACACTAGTTTGGCCACTTACGATCCACCACTGTATCAGGGCAACCTTGCCTAACCCACATATGTCTCAGGCCTACCAGTAACTCTCCTCAGTCTTTTGATCCCAACTATGCTCCGGTTTGGACCTCTCCCAGCGTCCAATTAAGCTGTACTCACTTCCAGGTCTATTGCAGCGCCCCAGAGATCTGGTCGTTGCAGTATGACACTCTGCCGCTAAGGTGAGTGATGGTACGTCTGATGGCACTGAAGGAATTCTACTGACCAGGTATCACCAGCACACATTACACTTCACACTCCGGCCACTAGGGGGAGAAAAAGGCTTTATTTATTGGGCCACTCCTCACACTGGTAAAACTAGGGGTTGGATAGGAAGTTAGTCAGAAGCTGACTGGGTTGGATTCAGGCAACATCCCGTGGCAGGGGGTGTTGCAGGGAGAAGATTCAGGGGGGTGCCTGTCAAGCGTGGGAACCTGACAGGTACCTAGCGAACAGAACAGAACGTTACGAAACCACGCCTGCACTACCTTGCGGCGGTATCCTAAGAAAAAGACACGAAGCGAAGGATATTGTGGAACAGTGAGAAACGAGATCAAGCACAAAGGAGAGCCAGTAGGAGTTGTGCCCCAAGAACGGCAACATCCTACTGAGGCGCGTAGCCGGTGGCCGGAACACCGAGGAAGTAACTGACTCTATGCCTTACTTCAAACTCCGCAGGACAGTTGATTATAGGTTGGCTGTCTACCTTAAATTTCCTACGCAGACATAGGGGGCAACGCGTGGAGAGGGGCGTCTCTAGGGTCCCGGAAGAGCTCCGAGCCTTCCCGTCATACGGGTGCGTCCTAGCCATAACATACCTGGGGGACGAGAAACTAGTAACATCTGGAACGAAATAGAAAGAAAGAGAAAGAACTAGAAAGAACGAACGAACAAATGAACTAGAACAGAAGTTGTGAGGACTATACCGAATGCTCAGCAGGGTAGCACTACAACACACAGGCGCTATTGGTAGGCAACAATTTCCACCTGCAAAGGGAACTCTGGATGTGTCATCGGATCGGCCAGTCTCAGACAGCCCTGTTAACTGTGCTTTGGATTGCGGATCCTGAAGTCTTCAGTAAAGAGGTAAAGAGACTGCAACCTTGTGTCCTTGTTATTGTCTGCACCTCACACCATCGCCATCTACATCACTGGGAAGCCCTGGGGACATACTTCACCTGTGGGAAGGTATACCATCTAGCTGCCATTCCATCACCCCAGCGGGCCCCAAGCAGCGTCGGTCATCCGGACTGAAACTAAAAAGAAAGAATGGACTACAGAAAGGCTCGCACAACCATATATAATATGAAAAATGCAAAAACGTTTATTCAAAACACCAAAACACAACGAATAAAAACACTAAAAACACAATATCCTATATATAGATCACCCACATATATATATATGCCTATGGGAAGTAAATCCATATGGCTGTATCACATATATCATGCAAAAAACTGAATTAAGCATAGGACATAATACCTCAGACACTATAACGGCTGGAATTAGGGACCACATAAATATGATGTTTCACCATGACTCAGTATGAAGAAAATTCCCCCTAATGAAGTCTGGATGAAAGGACAGGTAATAGTAAGGTATAAACCTATACAGACCTAGAGGGTACCGTAGCACTAAAGTATCAAGCAGAGCCGTCACCCGCACCTCAACCAGCCATGGGATCCGAAACAAGAATCCGAGCCTAAGTGTCCGGCATATGGATACAAGAAATAGGGTGAGAAGAAAACGCCCAAAGCGTGTCGCCGCCGCAGCGGCTTCGTCAGGGGAAGTGAGCGTAGTGGTGATCGAATCCTACGTTTATACTAACCGGTAATCGTCCGGAGTGTGATCAGCTGGGTCGCCGCTATGCAGAAGGCGGAAGTAGGGAGGCGTGCGCTAACCGCGCAGAGGGAGGAATGGGACCGGAAGTACATCTGACTAGAAAACCGGTGGGGCACCTGAGGAATGAAAAAGGAATTAATCAAGGAATACATCCCAAACGGAGAACATACTTATGGAAATGACAATAATAAGCGCCCATATGGCTGGTTGAGGTGCGGGTGACGGCTCTGCTCCTCCACTATCCAGCTGCACTGATTGATACTTTGGTGCTACGGTACCCTCTAGGTCTGTATAGGTTTATACCTTACTATTACCTGTCCTTTCATCCAGACTTCATTAGGGGGAATTTTCTTCATACTGAGTCATGGTGAAACATCATATTTATGTGGTCCCTAATTCCAGCCGTTATAGTGTCTGAGGTATTATGTCCTATGCTTAATTCAGTTTTTTGCATGATATATGTGATACAGCCATATGGATTTACTTCCCATAGGCATATATATATATGTGGGTGATCTATATATAGGATATTGTGTTTTTAGTGTTTTTATTCGTTGTGTTTTGGTGTTTTGAATAAACGTTTTTGCATTTTTCATATTATATATGGTTGTGCGAGCCTTTCTGTAGTCCATTCTTTCTTTTTAGTTTAGGTATCTATATTAATGGACTTGGCTCTGCACACCTTAGACTATTTCTTATATACGGCTTGAGTGCACCCTTCTTTTTACTACATAGTTGGTCATCCGGACTGAACACCACAGGTGGCGTCACGAAACATTGACAGACTCCTATCACCTTTTATTGGACGCCCCTTAGCAGAGTCACGGACTGGGTCCAGCCACCGTGACAACCCCAGAACTGAGAAAGAAAGGACCAGTACCGAGTAACCTGTGGCCCTGTGTCTGGGGGCGATCCACAATGCTTCTGCTGCTCTTTCTGGATTCCTTTTCTGGTAGAATTTGCTTTCTGCCTGGTGATCCTCTCTGTGCTGTAACTACCAACACTCTGGTGTACTAGGCCTCTACAGCACCTTGTATAACTCAAGCCCCTCACTGATCTTCCTACTAATTGCTAACCCTTTCCTTACCAACAGTCTTTAAGCTAGCATTAATTTTCACAGTACACTTACTGTATAATCAATGCAGCAACTGAGAAATACATCAATATTATTATTTATTATTATTATAGCGCCATTTACTCCATGGCGCTTTACATGTGAGGAGGGGCATACACATAATACAAATAAGTAAAGTAATCTTAAACAATACAAGTCACGACTGGTACAGGAGGAGAGAGGACCCTGCCCACGAGGGCTCACAATCTACAAGGGATGGGTGAGGATACGGTAGGTGATATAACATATTACATTTATTATAACATCCTCTCTTAGAAGAGAACAAAAAGATCGGTCGCCTGAAATTGGGCCTGCTGGATTCTTAACTTCCCCAACAATTATTTATCAAGGGACTCTGTACACATTAGAATGTCGACTGTACCTGTTCATAGTTTAATGTGTATGGGGTCTTGAGTTAAGTCATCAAAAGATCCATGACGTGTCAGGTGAAGGCTCCTTCTGTAAATCTTATAATTGCCATTTTTCTGATCAGTGATTCCGTAACAGACATGGTTTTGTTGCAGTTATATCTTCTTTGTACATCACCACAGCCGTTCTCCACTAGACTACAGTCTGTCTGTATTGTGTCAATGAGTGTGTGACACCCAAACCTGTTGATCCTCTCATTACAAAACGCTGGTAAAATGCAAACTGAATAACAAACCTATGAAGAGACAAACTTCCCGGAGAACTAACGTCAAGCTCTACTGGTCCTTGCTATCAGATCTAACACTAGATCACCGTCTACTTTGTTGACCCCCTACTAGTTGACATCATGAATCCGTTGATATTCACCTAGATGTAACATAGTAACATAGTAACATAGTTAGTAAGGCCGAAAAAAGACATTTGTCCATCCAGTTCAGCCTATATTTCATCATAATAAATCCCCAGATCTACGTCCTTCTACAGAACCTAATAATTGTATGATACAATATTGTTCTGCTCCAGGAAGACATCCAGGCCTCTCTTGAACCCCTCGACTGAGTTCGCCATCACCACCTCCTCAGGCAAGCAATTCCAGATTCTCACTGCCCTAACAGTAAAGAATCCTCTTCTATGTTGGTGGAAAAACCTTCTCTCCTCCAGACGCAAAGAATGCCCCCTTGTGCCCGTCACCTTCCTTGGTATAAACAGATCCTCAGCGAGATATTTGTATTGTCCCCTTATATACTTATACATGGTTATTAGATCGCCCCTCAGTCGTCTTTTTTCTAGACTAAATAATCCTAATTTCGCTAATCTATCTGGGTATTGTAGTTCTCCCATCCCCTTTATTAATTTTGTTGCCCTCCTTTGTACTCTCTCTAGTTCCATGTGATTTTTAAACCTGTAAAAAATGTTCTTTTCTGTCTGGTACATGAATGGGACCTGAAGGAGGCTTGAGGAACAATAGCGATTTTAATATTGGAGTGTTCCTCCCTTACATTATCTTAGCACAGATCGGGAGAGTCTTGTCTTATAGCTCTGCCTAAGACAATCCATTATATACAAAATCCCCATTTCTGTACAATAATAGGGCTGATACATGCTTACACATGACTTGCAAGGCATTAAATCTTATCTACAGACATTTACATCATTAAGGGATCATACAATTATTATACACTTGCCAACGAGGTATGTCATAGATGGAGATAAACAGGATTTGCAGGATAAGGTGATGTATTATTTCAGTATTAGCAATGGAATCACATGACTAAAAAGGTGAAGTAACAAACGGGATTATTTAAAGAGCCCTGAGCAAGAAATCATGGGTGGGAAGCAACAAAATGAGATTCTGGAAATATAAGCTAATAATGGACATATTAATTCAGAAACACAATTGTACAGCCTATATTAGGATACTCTATGGCTGACGGCTCTATTAAACAAATTGCTTCTGCTTGTAAAGGGCATAATTCTTGTAATATACTTATATTAGGTAGTTACAGACAATGTAATATCTAAAGTACCTGTAAGGTGGATCTTTACTCACAAAGGAAATTAAATAATAGAATTCAGTTTATTAATACAGAAGTAAAGCCCCTGTGTTCTTTTCAGATGATTCTTTTTTTCCCAACATTCAGAACAAAAAATATATTTTATATGTAGTTTTCTCAGTTGGATCTTACAGACACCCAAAATAATAATGTAGTCATCCATGCACCAGCCTTTATGCACATTGTAGTGGAAATGTATTTTGTTCGTCAGAGGAACTTTGACCAATGATCAATGATGATTTAGGTTATGCAAAAGGAACTATCTACGATCAATACATTAATATAAATATGAGTTCCCGTGAAAGAGCAACATTTCACTACTGCTTTTTTTCCTGTACTTCATTTTGTCTGACCCAAGCATAATGCTAAAATTCATCAGAATGCATTAAAAAATAAAGAGGGACTGTAATCTAGACAACTCCCTTAAAACGTTATTTTCAAGATTTCAATATGGTCTTATAAAATGTACATATACACGATAGTTATTCATTTGTGCCAATATAACTAATTTTTAGATCTTTCCCAATTCACACATATAATTTCCCAAAGAAAGCCCCTCTATTTACCCTCAAGTTGCCATTGGATCCATCTTGCTACGGTTCCTGGCCAAGCATGTGTCTATCTCAGCAGACTTCTTTCTAGCAAAGCTTTGCTCTGCATCCAGCACCAACAAAGAGTTTAATCTACATATAGAATACACTCTATTCTTCTGTGCACTGTATGGTCCAGTGCAGAAGTCCGTCAGCTTGATTTATATTCTGCCATATGCATGGCGTTTGCAATTTCATGTCACTGATCTGTCATCAGCAGGCATCAAACACAGCTCAGCTCTGCTTGTATCAGCTCTTCAGTTCTCTGTTATGCAGTCAGAGCATAGTGTAGGACAATTGAGCTCTGCTGGAAACTAGCCAACAGCTCAATTATGTAAAACCAGGCAGAGCGCTAAATCTATGTACATGGCAGAAGGTAAAAGCATGGAGAGTTGTGTACAGGACCATATTGTGCACGGGAGAATTAAGTGTATAGATTATTGTGTTGATGTGCTAAATATATGTGGTGGATTCAGCTGCATTGAGCAGAGGTGTGTTGGAAGCTCTGCTATTTTATTTATTCATCAGTTAGTTTACAGCAAACCTCATAAGTTCAGATACATAGGGCTATTTAGGAGCACATAAGAGAGAGGTAGGGGTCTGCAGCACTGTGAAGAAGCCATGTGCTGCTGAAAAACGTAGTTTTAGCAGATAACAATAGAATTGCCCATTTAGCTATGAGAATCTGGAAGCACAGAGAGGCAGACAGAGATGAAAAAAGCTACAAATGTACAAGAAAGAATCTTTATGATGGATTTGATCTTTATATTAATATTAATCATCCATTTATTACACTTTTTGAAAAAAATAATATCGAAGGCTAACAATTTTAATTTCTGCTCTGAATTTTCAGTTTGCGATTCTACCCTAAAGTAGTACGGATAATTAGTATGTGGCTAGCTGTAGCAGTTTCCGCAATGAAAAATGTAAATTCTTCTTTTTTCCATGACGTGGATTTCAGATGTGGGCACTGAAAAGCCACCGAAAACAATATGGTTTCCCATTGAAGACAATAAAAAGCAGAATGAACGTTAATGAAAAATATGACTTGTTACATAGTTACATAGTTATTAAGGTTGAAGGAAGACTATATGTCCATCTAGTTCAACCCATAGCCTAACCTAACATGTTGATCCAGAGGAAGGCAAAAAAACCCCATGTGCAAAGAGTAAGCTCCACATTGGGGAAAAAAATTCCTTCCCGACTCCACATACGGCAATCAGACTAGTTCCCTGGATCAACGCCCTATCAAGGAATCTAGTGTATGTACCCTGTAACATTATACTTTTCCAGAAAGGTATCCAGTCCCCTCTTAAATTTAAGTAATGAATCCCTCATTACAACATCATACAGCAGAGAGTTCCATAGTCTCACTGCTCTTACAGTAAAGAATCCGCGTCTGTTATTATGCTTAAACCTTTTTTCCTCCAACCGCAGAGGATGCCCCCTTGTCCCTGTTTCAGGTCTATGATTAAAAAGATCATCAGAAAGGTCTTTGTACTGTCCCCTCATATATTTATACATTAAAATAAGATCACCCCTTAGTCTTCGTTTTTCCAAACTAAATAGCCCCAAGTGTAATAACCTATCTTGGTATTGCAGACCCCCCAGTCCTCTAATAACCTTGGTCGCTCTTCTCTGCACCCGCTCCAGTTCAGCTATGTCTTTCTTAAACACCGGAGACCAGAATTGTGCACAGTATTCTAAGTGTGGTCGAACTAGTGACTTGTATAGAGGTAAAATTATGTTCTCCTCATGAGCATCTATGCCTCTTTTAATGCATCCCATTATTTTATTTGCCTTTGTAGCAGCTGCCTGACACTGGCCACTGAATTTAAGTTTGTCATCCACCCATACATCCAGGTCTTTTTCATTGACGGTTTTGCCCAGAGTTTTAGAATTAAGCACATACCGCATATACTCGAGTATAAGCCGACCCGAGTATAAGCCGACCCCCCTAATTTTGCCACAAAAAACTGGGAAAACTTATTGACTCGAGTATAAGCCTAGGGTAGAAAATGCAGCATTTACCGGTGAATTTCAAAAATAAAAATAGATGCTCCATACCGTTCATTATTGCCCCATAGATGCTCCATATACAACTGTGCTATATAGAATGCTCTGCACCGTTGATTATGGCCCCATAGATGCTCCTTATAATGCTGTGCCATATATGCTCTGCACCTTTGATTATGGCCCCATAAATGCTCCTTATAATGCTGTGCCCCATATATGCTCTGCACCTTTATGGCCCCATAGGTGCTCCTTATAATGCTGTGCCCCTTATATGCTCTGCACCTTTATGGCCCCATAGGTGCTCCTTATAATGCTGTGCCCCATATATGATCTGCACCTTTATGGCCCCATAGGTGCTCCTTATAATGCTGTGCCCCATATATGATCTGCACCTTTATGGCCCCATAGGTGCTCCTTATAATGCTGTGCCCCATATATGCTCTGCACCTTTATGGCCCCATAGGTGCTCCTTATAATGCTGTGCCCCATATATGATCTGCACCTTTATGGCCCCATAGGTGCTCCTTATAATGCTGTGCCCCATATATGCTCTGCACCTTTATGGCCCCATAGGTGCTCCTTATAATGCTGTGCCCCTTATATGCTCTGCACCTTTATGGCCCCATAGGTGCTCCTTATAATGCTGTGCCCCATATATGCTCTGCACCTTTATGGCCCCATAGGTGCTCCTTATAATGCTGTGCCCCATATATGCTCTGCACCTTTATGGCCCCATAGGTGCTCCTTATAATGCTGTGCCCCATATATGCTCTGCACCTTTATGGCCCCATAGGTGCTCCTTATAATGCTGTGCCCCTTATATGCTCTGCACCTTTATGGCCCCATAGGTGCTCCTTATAATGCTGTGCCCCATATATGCTCTGCACCTTTATGGCCCCATAGATGCTCCTTATAATGCTGTGCCCCATATATGTTCTGCACCTTTATGGCCCCATAGGTGCTCCTTATAATGCTGTGCCCCATATATGCTCTGCACCTTTATGGCCCCATAGGTGCTCCTTAGAATGCTGTGCCCCATATATGCTCTGCACCTTTATGGCCCCATAGATGCTCCTTATTATGCTGTGCCCCATATATGCTCTGCACCTTTATGGCCCCATAGATGCTCCTTATAATGCTGTGCCCCATATATGCTCTGCACCTTTATGGCCCCATAGGTGCTCCTTAGAATGCTGTGCCCCATATATGCTCTGCACCTTTATGGCCCCATAGATGCTCCTTATAATGCTGTGCCCCATATATGCTCTGCACCTTTATGGCCCCATAGGTGCTCCTTATAATGCTGTGCCCCTTATATGCTCTGCACCTTTATGGCCCCATAGGTGCTCCTTATAATGCTGTGCCCCTCATATGCTCTGCACCTTTATGGCCCCATAGGTGCCCCTTATAATGCTGTGCCCCATATATGCTCTGCACCTTTGATTATGGCCCCATAGGTGCTCCTTAGAATGCTGCCCCATATATGCTCTGCACCTTTCATTATGGCCCCATAGGTGCTCCTTATAATGCTGTGCCCCATATATGCTCTGCACCTTTATGGCCCCATAGGTGCTCCTTAGAATGCTGCCCCATATATGCTCTGCACCTTTCATTATGGCCCCATAGGTGCTCCTTATAATGCTGTGCCCCTCATATGCTCTGCACCTTTATGGCCCCATAGGTGCCCCTTATAATGCTGTGCCCCATATATGCTCTGCACCTTTATGGCCCCATAGATGCTCCTTATAATGCTGTGCCCCATATATGCTCTGCACCTTTATGGCCCCATAGGTGCTCCTTATAATGCTGTGCCCCTTATATGCTCTGCACCTTTATGGCCCCATAGGTGCTCCTTATAATGCTGTGCCCCTCATATGCTCTGCACCTTTATGGCCCCATAGGTGCCCCTTATAATGCTGTGCCCCATATATGCTCTGCACCTTTGATTATGGCCCCATAGGTGCTCCTTAGAATGCTGCCCCATATATGCTCTGCACCTTTCATTATGGCCCCATAGGTGCTCCTTATAATGCTGTGCCCCTCATATGCTCTGCACCTTTATGGCCCCATAGGTGCCCCTTATAATGCTGTGCCCCTCATATGCTCTGCACCTTTATGGCCCCATAGGTGCCCCTTATAATGCTGTGCCCCATATATGCTCTGCACCTTTATGGCCCCATAGGTGCTCCTTATAATGCTGTGCCCCATATATGCTCTGCACCTTTATGGCCCCATAGGTGCTCCTTATAATGCTGTGCCCCATATATGCTCTGCACCTTTATGGCCCCATAGGTGCTCCTTAGAATGCTGTGCCCCTTATATGCTCTGCACCTTTATGGCCCCATAGGTGCTCCTTAGAATGCTGCTGGTGCTGCCATAAAAAAAAAAAAAAAATCACATACTCACCTCTCTTCTCAGGACGCTGGCGCTTTCAATAATTACCTGCTCCTCTGCGGCTCCGTCTCCAGCACTGACGCTCAGCAGAGGGCGCGCACTGACTACGTCACAGCGCCCTCTAACCTGAGCGTCACTGCTAGAGGACGCTGCAGACGGAGCCGGAGCGAGGAGCAGGTAATTATAGCGCTGCGCTCCCCTTACCTGCTGCAGCGCGGTCCCTGCAGTCCCTGGCTTCTCCGGCGCTGCAGCTTCTTCCTGTAATTGAGCGGTCACATGGCACCGATCATTTACAGCAATGAATATGCGGCTCCTCCCCTATGGGGGTGGAGCTGCCTATTCATTTCTGTAATGAGCGGTGCCATGTGACCGCTCAGTGCAGGAAGAATCTGCAGCGCCGGAGAAGCCAGGGACTGCAGGGACCGCGCTGCAGCAGGTAAGTACGATTACACGGCCCCCGCTCCCCCTCCCCTGCTGACACCCGGGTATATGACTCGAGTATAAGCCGAGAGGGGGACTTTCAGCCCAAAAAAATGGGCTGAAAATCTCGGCTTATACTCGAGTATATACGGTAATTATACATCTTATTACTTCTACCCAAGTGCATGACCTTACATTTATCCCCATTAAAGCTCATTTGCCATTTATCAGCCCAAGCTTCTAGTTTACATAAATCATCCTGTAATATAAAATTGTCCTCCTCTGTATTGATTACCCTGCAGAGTTTAGTGTCATCTGCAAATATTGAAATTCTACTCTGAATGCCCCCTACAAGGTCATTAATAAATATGTTAAAAAGAAGAGGGCCCAATACTGACCCCTGTGGTACCCCACTGCTAACCGCTACCCAGTCCGAGTGTGCTCCATTAATAACCACCCTTTGTTTCCTATCCCTGAGCCAGCTCTCAACCCACTTGCACATATTTTCCCCTATCCCCATTATTCTCATTTTATGTATCAACCTTTTGTGTGGCACCGTATGAAAAGCTTTTAAAAAGTCCATATACACTACATCCACTGGGTTCCCTTGGTCCAATCTGGAACTTACCTCTTCATAGAAACTGTGGGTTTAAAAATGAAGGATTCATATTTTTTAACACTGAAGGATTATTATTTTAGAAAGAAAGTGCTTTTCACCAGTTGAACAAAATAGGATTGTCCATAAACATAAAAATGTGAACTGGATCTCATTGGCTTCGATGTTACTCTGAGTTCCTGAGTAAATTGAGTGAGGGGCATGCCAAGTTTTTCCCCTTTTTCCCAGCTTGGCCCTTCATCATTACATCATTACGTGCTGGTGCAACTGTCAGTACAAATTAATATTTTTGGAGGTGCTGCTGAAAAAAAACACAAACCGTGTTTTTAGCATTTTGACACTAATGTGAAAAATAGAAATTATAGAAATGACACAATGCAAATTATGCACTTACAGTAAATGAGTATTTCCTAAATCTAATTGCTTAGATTTGAAGAAGGACACAATTTTGGGCTGAGACTCAGCAGATTTGAAAAGACATAAACTGCATTTTACTGCCAAGAGGCTCATTAACCACAATAAACGCCCGGTAGATTTACACAGTGACCTAGTTATCTCAGGGAGAGTGGAGATGAGAGGAGAGGAGGCTCCTTTATGTGTGCTTGGCAGGATGTGTGTGTTGTACTCATCTTTGGCAGGTGTCCCTACTGGTTTATCCACATTTGTGGTCTTTGTTTTTTTGTAGGAGATGACAGGCACCAGATGTCTGGTGTGCCTAAGAATCCCTTGACCTTTTATTAGTCCCTTCACACAGTGCCCCCTTTCGATCCCTTAAATTAGACAGCAAATAAATGGCCTCTTTGTGCCAGTTCTGGGTGGGAGGAATGGTTCCTCTCTTTTGCCACAGGAAACCTGCAGATTTCCCCAATTGTGATTTGCTTAGTCAATCTGAGCTAAAGACACGCTGACCTACACCACGGGCAAAGCTGTTCCATTCACTGCTGGGTGACCTCATTCATTGAGGAGCCAATGTGGATTTACCACCAAGCTGCCAAGAAGTGAAGTCATTGTATTTAATTGTACAGGTTGGCCCCGGATCAAAAGGAACTTTGTGCCAGGCTGTACTCAGTAAGTATGATGTGATTTACAACTACATAATGAGGATCCAGCGGGAGTGAAAAAGAATGAAGATGCAAAGTGGACCACCATCATTTCACCACTTTAAAGTTCATCGCAGGAATGAAGAGTACCCGCACCCCATGATCCTATGTTACCATTACCTATATGTTCACGTCATTCGGAATGATCCTACTGCATATCAGCTAGTCTTCTCATTGATCTTTTGTCCTGGGTCAATTGTTGATAAGATGTCTCATTTCTTACCGTTTGCCATTGTCATTCAAATGGAATCTAAAGATATAGATGATGTATCTGCATACTAAAAGAAATTACATTGATTAAAAAAAACACATACGTGCCATTTCCTTCAGTGGAAAAAGTAGCTACATTCTTGACTCTAATACCAGTTATTGTCCCCTTTGGCAGAAACAGCCTTCAGAAGATATTTCTTTTAACACTCTATGACAATAACTTGAAGACATTTTTTTCCACTCCTCCATGGAGGATTTTTCAGCTGTGTAATGTTTGAGATTCAGTCTTCTGACAGAAGTCACCACACTATCATCAAGCACTTTCTGAAATGTTATATGATGCCATGCTTCAGTAAATAAATGTCTATACCATTGCATTTGTCCACCATTGACTCTTATAAAAAAGTATATATAAGGCAAAGAAATCCAGTTCACCACGTGTAGCTCTAATACAGTTTGGAGCACGGAAAGTGTCTCTGCTAAGCAGGGACGTTTTTAAACAAAGTGGGGCTCCAGATAAAAGTTTAAAATGGGGACCCAAGTACTAACATATTGCACCATCACCCAGAAACATTTTGGTTGTATTTACATGTGCTGAGTTCAGGCCATTACAACAAGCGTGATCAACAATATTGAAATCATTTGATGCTTGTTTCCTGGTCGCTTTACACCGGCTGAGGAACAACGATGGGGACAGAACAATCACTAGTAGATCAATCTATCCTCATACGGTATCATGTTATCAACAGCATATCTGCAGTTTTCACTGGGTGATGTGCTGCTGAGAACAATGATTTTTGTTCCGGCATAAACAATTCAATCACTCGATGAATAGGCAGCGTTTTGCTTATTTATTATAATACATAGTCCTCCATATTGTTCAATACACACCCCATAGTGCTCCACATAGTATAATACACGCCCCATATGCCACCATACAGTATAATACAAACCCCATAGTGCTCCGTAGAGTATAATACTCACCCGATAGTGCTCCATACAGTATAATAGACACCCCATAGTCCTCCATAGTATAATCAATCCAGGCGTAGAAAAAGTTAGCCGCACCACACAAGTCTTCCTTATCTTTAAAAACCTTTGTCCTTTATTACAAACATCGTGATGTGGACATGGTTACAAAGGGCAGGACGGCTGCAGATGCTTCATAGTATAATGCACCACATAGTCCTCCGTATAGTATAATGTGAGCCACTGTCATCCATATTGTATAATGCACACCCTATAGTCTTCCATATAGTATAATGTGCCCCTTAGTCCTTCATATAGTGTAATTCACCCCATAGCTCTTCACGTAGTATGATGCATCCCCATAGTCCTCAATATAGTATAATACTAGATTGTGGCCCGATTCTAACGCATCGGGTATTCTAGAATATGCATGTCCCCGTAGTATATGGACAATGATGATTCCAGAATTCGCAGCCGACTGTGCCCGTCGCTGATTGGTCGAGGCAACCTTTATGACATCATCGTCGCCATGGCAACCATTATGACATCATCTTCGCTGTGCCCATCACTGATTGGTCGAGGCCTGACGGCCTCGACCAATCAGAGACGCAGGATGTCTACGTCCTTTATGACATCATCGTCGCTGTGCCCGTCGCTGATTGGTTGAGGCTTGGCGGCCTCGACCAATCAGAGACGCAGGATTTCTACGTCGATACTGTGCCCGTCGCTGATTGGTCGAGGCCGCCAGGCCTCGACCAATCAGAGACGCGGGATTTCCAGGACAGACAGACAGAAAGACAGACAGACAGACAGACGGACGGAAAAAACCCTTAGACAATTATATATATAGACTAGATTGTGGCCCGATTCTAACGCATCAGGTATCCTAGAATATGCATGTCCCCGTAGTATATGGACAATGATGATTCCAGAATTTGCGGCAAACTGTGCCCGTCGCTGATTGGTCGAGGCAACCTTTATGACATCATCGTCGCCATGGCAACCATTATGACATCTACGTCGATACTGTGCCCGTTGCTGAATCAGAAACGTGAGATGTCTACGTCCTTTATGACATCATCATCGCTGTGCCCGTTGCTGATTGGTCGAGGCCGCCAGGCCTCGACCAATCAGAGACGCGGGATTTCTACGTCGATGCTGTGCCGGTCTCTGATTGGTCGAGGCCGCCAGGCCTTGACCAATCAGAGACGCGGGATTTCCAGGACAGACAGACAGACAGACAGAAAGACAGACAGACAGAAAGACAGACAGACGGAAAAACCCTTAGACAATTATATATATAGATGCACTGTCCAGAGTCCGATAGAGTAGAATGCAGCCCCCATATAGTATAATGCACCCCATAGTCCTCGATAGAGTATAATGCAGCCCCCTCAGAGTATAATGCAGCCCCCCTCAGAGTATAATGCAGCCCTCCTCAGAGTACATTGCAGCCTCCACAGAGTATAATGCAGCCATCCCATAGAGTATAATCCAGCCACCCCCATAGAGTATAATGCAGCTCCCACATAGTATAATGCACCCACCCCATAGAATATAATGTAGCCCCCTATAGAACATAATGTAGCCCCCATAGAACACAATGCAGCCCCCCATAACATATAATGCAGCCCACCAGGGAATATAATGTAGCCCCCCCATAGAATATAATGCAGCCCGACAGTATTATGGCCACCACATACTAAATATATATATTTAAAAAATACAATACTCACCTTTCCTCCTCGTTTCCCGCTGCTCCAGGCTCTGCAGAGCGTCTCAGCAGCTGCACTGCCCGGCACACAGCAGGTTTCCATTTTTTCATCATTTGCATATCAGTAACATGTCTATCCATTCTGTGATTTCCAGAATTCCATGATTTTTCCTTCTTGGTGTTGCAGTTTCAATGTTGAGGTTTGTGGATGTGAATATGGGAAACTGTCTGTCTTTTTGACTGAAATCTTTTCCCACTTGCTGATGGTGGACCCATTGCGACTCAGGCCGGGCTTACTCTGGAGGGGTGCGGCTAAGCGGCTACCTGGTTTTAGCTAGAGCTCCTGATGGTGGAGTTAGGCTTGAGCTGCAGGTAGCTACCATGTACCACTCCAAGGGCAGTCCCTGGTACTGCAGCAGCTGACCCCAAGGGTAAGGGTCGCAGTCACAGACACAGACTCGGAGTCCTAGACAGGACGGACACTGGTACTGGTTCAGACAGAGTGGATTCTGGAACACAAACAGGACTGACACTGGTGCTGGTTCAGAAAAAGCGGATTCTGGACAACTAGACAGGACGGACATTGTACCCGAAGTCACTGGTACTTGAAATCACTGGCAGTACAGGATTCAGAATCAAGGGTATCCTGTGTTGTGAATTCTGTGGCTGAATTCACTCCTGTGGTCACAAGTGGTACTGCAGCTTCTGAGCTTCCTCCCTCAGGTGTTCTGGTGAGCTCGTTAACTGCTTCATTACTTAACTCCGCCTGATGCTGCTATCCTTGCTCCTTGTCAATGTTTCAGTGTTGGATCTGAGCTTCTCCTGATTGTTCCTGTGACCTGCTGCTCTGTATAGCTAAGTGCCTTTTGCTTTTTTGTTGCTTTTTTTCTGTCCAGCTTGTCTTTTGTTTTGCTGGAAGCTCTGAGACGCAAAGGGTGTACCGCCGTGCCGTTAGTTCGTCACGGTGGTTTTTTTTTGCCCCTTTTGCGTGGTTTTGCTTTAGGGTTTTTTGTAGACTGCAAAGTTCGCTTTACTGTCCTCGCTCTGTCCTAGAATATCGGGCCCCACTTTGCTGAATCTATTTCATCCCTACGTTTTGTCTTTTCATCTTACTCACAGTCATTATATGTGGGGGGCTGCCTTTTCCTTTGGGGAATTTCTCTGGGGCAAGTCAGGTCTATTTTTCTATCTTCAGGCTAGCTAGTTTCTTAGGCTGTGCCGAGTTGCCTAGGTAGTTGTTAGGCGCAATCCACAGCCGCTTTTAGTTGTGTTTAGGATAGGATCAGGTGTGCAGTCTACAGAGTTTCCACGTCTCAGAGCTCGTTCTTGTATTTTTGGGTATTTGTCAGATCACTGTGTGCGCTCTGATCGCTAAGCACACTGTGTTTCTGGATTGCCTTCATAACACCTGTCATTAGCAAACATAACAGTACAAGGAGCCAAACTAATGATTCTCAATAGAGGGAAAGAAAAAGTTCTGACATCATTTTTTTTTTTTTCTGCTCTGTGTTCATTTTTTTTTTTCCCCTAGACATTTGGGTTATTCTGGACACAGGTGTGGACATGGATATTCAGGGTCTGTGCTCTTCAATGGATAATCTCGTTATAAATGTACAAAAAATTCAAGATAATATTGATCAGAAATCTATGTTAGAACCAAGAATTCCTATTCCTGATTTGTTTTTTGGAGATAGAACTAAGTTTCTAAGTTTCAAAAATAATTGTAAGCTATTTCTGGCCTTGAAACCTCATTCTTCTGGTAATCCTATTCAACAGGTTTTGATTATTATTTCTTTTTTGCGCGGCGACCCTCAAGACTGGGCATTTTCTCTTGCGCCAGGAGACCCTGCATTGAGTAGTGTCGATGCGTTTTTCCTGGCGCTCGGATTGCTGTACGATGAGCCTAATTCAGTGGATCAAGCTGAGAAAAATTTGCTGGCTTTGTGCCAGGGTCAGGATGATATAGAAGTATATTGTCAGAAATTTAGGAAATGGTCAGTACTCACTCAGTGGAATGAATCTGCGCTGGCAGCTTTGTTCAGAAAGGGTCTCTCTGAGGCTCTTAAGGATGTCATGGTGGGATTTCCTATGCCTGCTGGTTTGAATGAGTCTTTGTCTTTGGCCATTCAGATCGGTCGACGCTTGCGCGAGCGTAAATCTGTGCACCATTTGGCGGTACTGCCTGAGGTTAAACCTGAGCCTATGCAGTGCGATAGGACTATGACTAGAGTTGAACGGCAGGAATACAGACGTCTGAATGGTCTGTGTTTCTACTGTGGTGATTCCACTCATGCTATTTCTGATTGTCCTAAGCGCACTAAGCGGTCCGCTAGGTCTGCCGTCATTGGTAATGTACAGTCCAAATTCCTTTTGTCCATTACCTTGATATGCTCTTTGTCGTCGTTTTCTGTCATGGCGTTTGTGGATTCGGGCGCTGCCCTGAATCTGATGGATTTGGATTATGCTAAACGTTGTGGGTTTTTCTTGGAGCCTTTGCGGTGTCCTATTCCATTGAGAGGAATTGATGCTACACCTTTGGCCAAGAATAAACCTCAATACTGGGCCCAGCTGACCATGTGCATGGCTCCTGCACATCAGGAAGTTATTCGCTTTCTGGTGTTGCATAATCTGCATGATGTGGTCGTGTTGGGGTTGCCATGGCTACAAACCCATAATCCAGTATTGGATTGGAATTCCATGTCGGTATCCAGCTGGGGTTGTCAGGGGGTACATGGTGATGTTCCATTTTTGTCGATTTCGTCATCCACCCCTTCTGAGGTCCCAGAGTTCTTGTCTGATTATCAGGATGTATTTGAAGAGCCCAAGTCCGATGCTCTACCTCCGCATAGGGATTGTGATTGTGCTATCAATTTGATTCCTGGTAGTAAATTCCCTAAAGGTCGATTATTTAATTTATCCGTGCCCGAACACGCCGCTATGCGCAGTTATGTGAAGGAATCCCTGGAGAAGGGACATATTCGCCCATCGTCATCACCACTGGGAGCAGGGTTCTTCTTTGTAGCCAAGAAGGATGGTTCGCTGAGACCGTGTATTGATTACCGCCTTCTTAATAAGATCACTGTTAAATTTCAGTATCCCTTGCCATTGTTATCTGACTTGTTTGCTCGGATTAAGGGGGCTAGTTGGTTCACTAAGATAGATCTTCGTGGTGCGTATAATCTGGTGAGAATCAGGCAAGGAGATGAATGGAAAACTGCATTCAATACGCCCGAGGGTCATTTTGAGTATCTGGTGATGCCGTTCGGACTTGCCAATGCTCCATCTGTGTTTCAGTCTTTTATGCATGACATCTTCCGTGAGTATCTGGATAAATTCCTGATTGTTTACTTGGATGACATTTTGATCTTCTCAGATGATTGGGAGTCTCATGTGAAGCAGGTCAGAATGGTTTTTCAGGTCCTGCGTGCTAACTCTTTGTTTGTGAAGGGATCAAAGTGTCTCTTCGGTGTGCAGAAAGTTTCATTTTTAGGGTTCATCTTTACCCCTTCTACTATCGAGATGGATCCAGTTAAGGTCCAAGCCATCCAGGATTGGATTCAGCCGACATCTCTGAAAAGTCTGCAAAAGTTCCTGGGCTTTGCTAATTTTTATCGTCGCTTCATCTGTAATTTTTCTAGCATTGCCAAACCATTGACCGATTTGACCAAGAAGGGTGCTGATTTGGTTAATTGGTCTTCTGCTGCTGTGGAAGCTTTTCAGGAGTTGAAGCGTCGTTTTTGTTCTGCCCCTGTGTTGTGTCAGCCAGATGTTTCTCTTCCGTTCCAGGTCGAGGTTGATGCTTCTGAGATTGGAGCAGGGGCGGTTTTGTCACAGAGAGGTTCTGATTGCTCAGTGATGAAACCATGTGCTTTCTTTTCCAGGAAGTTTTCGCCCGCTGAGCGTAATTATGATGTGGGCAATCGAGAGTTGCTGGCCATGAAGTGGGCATTCGAGGAGTGGCGTCATTGGCTTGAAGGAGCTAAGCATCGCGTGGTGGTATTGACTGATCATAAGAACTTGACTTATCTCGAGTCTGCCAAGCGCTTGAATCCTAGACAGGCCCGTTGGTCGTTATTTTTTGCCCGCTTCGACTTTGTGATTTCGTACCTTCCGGGCTCTAAAAATGTGAAGGCGGATGCTCTGTCTAGGAGTTTTGTGCCCGACTCTCCGGGTTTATCTGAGCCAGCGGGTATCCTCAAGGAAGGAGTCATTGTGTCTGCCATCTCCCCTGATTTGCGGCGGGTGCTGCAAAAATTTCAGGCGAATAAACCTGATCGTTGTCCAGCAGAGAAACTGTTCGTCCCTGATAGGTGGACTAATAAACTTATCTCTGAACTTCATTGTTCGGTGTTGGCTGGTCATCCTGGAATCTTTGGTACCAGAGAGTTAGTGGCTAGATCCTTCTGGGGGCCATCTCTGTCACGGGATGTACGTACTTTTGTGCAGTCCTGTGGGATTTGTGCTAGGGCTAAGCCCTGCTGTTCTCGTGCCAGTGGGTTGCTTTTGCCCTTGCCGGTCCCAAAGAGGCCTTGGACACATATTTCGATGGATTTCATTTCTGACCTTCCCGTTTCTCAAAAGATGTCAGTCATTTGGGTGGTCTGTGATCGCTTTTCTAAAATGGTCCATCTGGTGCCCTTGGCTAAATTGCCTTCCTCCTCTGATTTGGTACCTTTGTTCTTTCAGCATGTGGTTCGGTTGCATGGCATTCCTGAGAATATTGTTTCTGACAGAGGTTCCCAGTTTGTTTCAAGGTTTTGGCGAGCCTTTTGTGGTAGGATGGGCATTGACCTATCCTTTTCCTCGGCTTTCCATCCTCAGACTAATGGCCAGACCGAACGAACCAATCAGACCTTGGAAACATATCTGAGATGTTTTGTTTCTGCAGACCAGGATGATTGGGTGTCCTTTTTGCCGTTGGCTGAGTTCGCCCTTAATAATCGGGCCAGCTCGGCTACCTTGGTTTCTCCATTTTTTTGCAATTCTGGGTTCCATCCTCGTTTCTCTTCAGGACAGGTTGAGTCTTCGGACTGTCCTGGTGTGGATTCTGTGGTGGATAGGTTGCAGCAGATCTGGACTCAGGTAGTGGACAATTTGATCTTGTCCCAGGAGAAAGCTCAACTTTTCGCTAATCGCAGACGCCGTGTGGGTCCCCGACTTCGTGTTGGGGATCTGGTTTGGTTATCTTCTCGTCATATTCCTATGAAGGTTTCCTCTCCTAAATTTAAACCTCGTTTTATTGGTCCGTATAGGATTTCTGAGGTTCTCAATCCTGTGTCTTTTCGTTTGACCCTCCCAGACTCCTTTTCCATACATAATGTATTCCATAGGTCGTTGTTGCGGAGATACGTGGCACCTATGGTTCCATCTGTTGAGCCTCCTGCCCCGGTTTTGGTGGAGGGGGAATTGGAGTATATTGTGGAGAAGATTTTGGATTCTCGTGTTTCTAGACGGAAACTCCAGTATCTGGTTAAATGGAAGGGTTATGCTCAGGAAGATAATTCCTGGGTTTTTGCCTCTGATGTTCATACTTCCGATCTTGTTCGTGCCTTTCATGCGGCTCATCCTGGTCGGCCTGGGGGCTCTGGTGAGGGTTTGGTGACCCCTCCTCAAGGGGGAGGTACTGTTGTGAATTCTGTGGCTGAATTCACTCCTGTGGTCACAAGTGGTACTGCAGCTTCTGAGCTTCCTCCCTCAGGTGTTCTGGTGAGCTCGTTAACTGCTTCATTACTTAACTCCGCCTGATGCTGCTATCCTTGCTCCTTGTCAATGTTTCAGTGTTGGATCTGAGCTTCTCCTGATTGTTCCTGTGACCTGCTGCTCTGTATAGCTAAGTGCCTTTTGCTTTTTTGTTGCTTTTTTTCTGTCCAGCTTGTCTTTTGTTTTGCTGGAAGCTCTGAGACGCAAAGGGTGTACCGCCGTGCCGTTAGTTCGGCACGGTGGTTTTTTTTTGCCCCCTTTGCGTGGTTTTGCTTTAGGGTTTTTTGTAGACTGCAAAGTTCGCTTTACTGTCCTCGCTCTGTCCTAGAATATCGGGCCCCACTTTGCTGAATCTATTTCATCCCTACGTTTTGTCTTTTCATCTTACTCACAGTCATTATATGTGGGGGGCTGCCTTTTCCTTTGGGGAATTTCTCTGGGGCAAGTCAGGTCTATTTTTCTATCTTCAGGCTAGCTAGTTTCTTAGGCTGTGCCGAGTTGCCTAGGTAGTTGTTAGGCGCAATCCACAGCCGCTTTTAGTTGTGTTTAGGATAGGATCAGGTGTGCAGTCTACAGAGTTTCCACGTCTCAGATCTCGTTCTTGTATTTTTGGGTATTTGTCAGATCACTGTGTGCGCTCTGATCGCTAAGCACACTGTGTTCTGGATTGCCTTCATAACACCTGTCATTAGCAAACATAACAATCCTGGATGTCGGAGCCTGTTCAGACAGAACAGTATCTGGCTTGGACAGAACTGGTTGTTTAGACGGACGGACTCAGGAATAAGTTCTGATTCAGACAGGCCAAGTTCAGCAATAGGTTTTGGTTCAGACAGATCAGGTTCAGCAAAAGGTACATATTTAGACAGGCCGAGTTCAGCATTAGGTTCAGGTTCAGACAGAACGATTAAGGGTACGGAATCAGACAGGACTGTTCAGGATTCTGGATCAGGTACAGGTAGGATGAATGCAGCAATAGGTTCAGGTTCAGACTAGGCAGGTTCAGGAATAGGTTCAGGTACAGACTAGGACAGGCTCAGGAATAGGTTCAGGGACCTGACAACAAACTAGCGGGAACAAACTCAAACTAAACACTGAAGAGGGAGTTGCCCTTGTTCTCTGCTGCTCCAGGCTCTGCAGAGCGTCTGAGCAGCTGCACTGCCCGGCACACAGCATGGTGCGCAATGAAGTGACATCATCGCGCACTCGCTGTGACATAGTCAGAGGAGAATGATGGGGGAAGGAGCGTCATCTGACGCTCTCTCCTTCAATATTGCTTTCAACTGCATCGGCATCTACAATACCGATACAGCTGAATGCATGGTGGGATGCTGGCAGTGGGCCCCCTGAATCACGGGCCCCATAGCGGCTGAGTGGTGTGCCGCTATTAGTGGCACGCCACTGGCTGGGGGCCCCTTTGGGAACAGGGGCCTTAGGCAGCTGCCAAGTCTGTCTGCCCCTAATGCCAGCCGTGCTACTAAGGTGCGACAGCAATGAAGAGCTACAATATTATTAAGCTTCATGGATGCAAAATCTTCATTTATTGGTAAGTATATAAAATCATGATAGCATCCATAGAAAATGTCATGTTAGAAACACTGACGCATTTCTGGTGCATAAAGCACCCTTAATCATGATGGTATTTGTAACATGATCTATTTGGCTTTCACAAAGGACCATGTAGGTCAGAAACCAATCACCTGAGAGCACAGTGTGTGTTTTTTTTACCGGCCTTCTTCATAGATTTTTTTGTGCCATAATGTCCACCATTGTTGCTGCTGTTTTTAATTTGAATTTAATAAAGCTCTTTTTTACGAAGATGTGAGTGCTAGCAATTGATGAGGTTTTCAATGGATGTTATCATGATTTTATATACTTACAAATAAATGAAAATGTAAAGTCTGTGAAGCTGGATAATCCTTTATTTATTAGAAAGTATACCTATACAGTTGCATTTTTATTTTTAAATGCACCAGAAGCAGCATTATGCTAACCTATACAGGCTAAACAAATGCCAAAAGAACACAAAAGGCATTTATTTGGATAATAATCTCGTTAGATATATCTGTTGGAAGAATTTCTCAGCATATGCAGTAATTGTAGGACATTGTGTGAACCAAACTTTTCAAGATAGGTGGTGACCATGGTGGCCATTTTGAAGTCGTCCATTTTGGATACAACTTTATTTTTTCCAATGGCAAGAGGGTCATGTGACACATCAAACTTATTGAGAATTTCACAAGAAAAACAATAGTGTGCTTTGGTTTTAACGTAACTTTTTTCTTTCATGAGTTATTTATAAGTTTCTCTTTGTTTACAGCCATTGACATGTTGCAGAGGTTAACACGTGAGGAGCGGATAGAAATTGTGTTCACAACTGGTGAACGCAGTACCCAGGTCATTGCAGCAGATTTCAATGCAAGACACCCTATGCAAGAAATCTGTCACCATTCCCATTTGATATAGGTGTATCCATATAAATGGGCCACCCAAAAAAGTTTTCCTCATCACTGAACATAATGTTCTGTGTAAACTGAGGCTCCTGTTCCAATTTTTGTTTTGCCCATTCTGCAAATTCAGGGCGCCGATCTGGGTCATCCTCGTTGAGATGCTGCAGCAGCCGGATTTTGTAAGGGTGCCATTTGTGAGTAGCTAATATCTGCCGAAGGGTTGTTTGACTGATGCCAGATCGGCTCGTTGAATTTGCAGAATGGGAAAAACAAAAATTGGAACAGGACCCTCAGTTTGCATAGAACATTATGTTCAGTGATGAGGCAAACTTTTTTTGGTGGCCCATTTATATGGATACACCTAAACGAAATGGGAATGGTGACAGTATATTGTGTAGGGTGTCTTGCATTGAAATCTGCTGCAATGACCCGGGTTCTGCGTTCACCAGACATCAACACAATTTCTATCTGCTCCTCACGTGTTAACCTCTGTGACATGTCAATGACTGTAAACAAAGAGAAACTTGTATATAACTCATGAAAGAATACAGTTACGTTAAAACCAAGCACACCATTGCTTTTCTTTTGAAATTCTCAATAAGTTTGATGTGTCACATGACCCTCTTCCCATTGGAAAAAATAAAGTTGGATCCAAAATGGCCAACTTCAAAATGGCCGCCATAGTCACCACCCATCATGAAAAGTTTTCCCCATCCCATATACTAATGTTCCGCAAACAGGAAGTTGATATCACCAGCAATTCCCATTTTATTTAGGTGTATCCATATACAGTGGGGCAAAAAAGTATTTAGTCAGTCAGCAATAGTGCAAGTTCCACCACTTAAAAAGATGAGAGGCGTCTGTAATTTACATCATAGGTAGACCTCAACTATGGGAGACAAACTGAGAAAAAAAAATCCAGAAAATCACATTGTCTGTTTTTTTAACATTTTATTTGCATATTATGGTGGAAAATAAGTATTTGGTCAGAAACAAAATTTCATCTCAATACTTTGTAATATATCCTTTGTTGGCAATGACAGAAGTCAAACGTTTTCTGTAAGTCTTCACAAGGTTGCCACACACTGTTGTTGGTATGTTGGCCCATTCCTCCATGCAGATCTCCTCTAGAGCAGTGATGTTTTTGGCTTTTCGCTTGGCAACACGGACTTTCAACTCCCTCCAAAGGTTTTCTATAGGGTTGAGATCTGGAGACTGGCTAGGCCACTCCAGGATCTTGAAATGCTTCTTACGAAGCCACTCCTTCATTGCCCTGGCGGTGTGCTTTGGATCATTGTCATGTTGAAAGACCCAGCCACGTTTCATCTTCAATGCCCTTGCTGATGGAAGGAGGTTTGCACTCAAAATCTCACGATACATGGCCCCATTCATTCTTTCATGTACCCGGATCAGTCGTCCTGGCCCCTTTGCAGAGAAACAGCCCCAAAGCATGATGTTTCCACCACCATGCTTTACAGTAGGTATGGTGTTTGATGGATGCAACTCAGTATTCTTTTTCCTCCAAATACGACAAGTTGTGTTTCTACCAAACAGTTCCAGTTTGGTTTCATCAGACCATAGGACATTCTCCCAAAACTCCTCTGGATCATCCAAATGCTCTCTAGCAAACTTCAGACGGGCCCGGACATGTACTGGCTTAAGCAGTGGGACACGTCTGGCACTGCAGGATCTGAGTCCATGGTGGCGTAGTGTGTTACTCATGGTAGGCCTTGTTACATTGGTCCCAGCTCTCAGCAGTTCATTCACTAGGTCCCCCCGCGTGGTTCTGGGATTTTTGCTCACCGTTCTTGTGATCATTCTGACCCCACGGGGTGGGATTTTGCGTGGAGCCCCAGATCGAGGGAGATTATCAGTGGTCTTGTATGTCTTCCATTTTCTAATTATTGCTCCCACTGTTGATTTCTTCACTCCAAGCTGGTTGGCTATTGCAGATTCAGTCTTCCCAGCCTGGTGCAGGGCTACAATTTTGTTTCTGGTGTCCTTTGACAGCTCTTTGGTCTTCACCATAGTGGAGTTTGGAGTCAGACTGTTTGAGGGTGTGCACAGGTGTCTTTTTATACTGATAACAAGTTTAAACAGGTGCCATTACTACAGGCAATGAGTGGAGGAAAGAGGAGACTCTTAAAGAAGAAGTTACAGGTCTGTGAGAGCCAGAAATCTTGATTGTTTGTTTCTGACCAAATACTTATTTTCCACCATAATATGCAAATAAAATGTTAAAAAAAACAGACAATGTGATTTTCTGGATTTTTTTTTCTCAGTTTGTCTCCCATAGTTGAGGTCTACCTATGATGTAAATTACAGACGCCTCTCATCTTTTTAAGTGATGGAACTTGCACTATTGCTGACTGACCAAATACTTTTTTGCCCCACTGTACATGGCCCACCCTGTACTTTTGTAATGATTCCTTCACTGAAGCAGACGTCAGTGAGGAAAGCAGTAGTGTCAAATTTATAACTGCGAGAAGAACTTTCCACATAACGATCCATAATGAGGACGCATACTTACACTAACCTATAAATGAATGACCATGGTCCCTTTTGTGACCCCAAACATTATAAATGATGTCATATGTGTTGACAGGAAGCGGACACTTTATTGTCTATCTGACAAGCTGATGATGCTTATTTGCAAAGGTCATTACAAGGTGACCAAAGCCGAACAAGTTTTACACTACCGAGGCTTTGAAGTGTGGTATGGGAAAACTCATCCCACAAAATTATAGCCTTATAAATGTAGCAAAACAGGTGTACAGACGGCTTGGTCAAAGACAACCTTTAACAGGGCTCAAAGCAGTTGTGAAAATTACAATCCACTGCCTCCTCCTGTCACCAGGAAGGCTAATTTATGTAAAAAATATTAAGTGAGAAAACGGAAGTCACACAATAAGGTAACCTCAGTCACACAGTATGAGTCTTGGAGGAACACATGTCTCCTAGACAAACAGGAAGTATCTGAGACAGGTTCGTCACAGCTGGATCCTCAAGTTCTTGAGCTGTTGAGGCTTCAAGTTCAAACTGTTCTGACAATTCTGACTAGAATATATATAGTCTGCTGTGCTAAAAAGACACATTGTAAACTAGCTAATTCCACAGTCTGCTCTGCATATTATCATACGCTCCTTCACAACAGGTTTGTGCCATGGCTCATAGAACAGATTGACCTTAAAGATGGGTTAGAGCCCGAGGAGAATGCTGTATGCTGGCTGCTGACCAGAGATATCACGGAGAGGTTTCCTGCTTCTGTTCCCATTCTATGCCAAGCATCCTCTGGCTTCTTTTTTTTTCAGGGAATTTTGGATTTCTTTTCATCTAACTTCACCAATTGTCTAATCTAAAAAAAAAATCCTGTGCATGAGATTTAAGTTTTCTCTCAACCAAAGTGCGTGCCCCAGTATTAAATTGGTTGTGACACAAATACATTTTACATTGCTCTGTTAGGTCACACAAAACACAGTTTTGAGTTTATGATAAGCTTAATGCTAAATAGATATGAATGTGGGGACACTGGGTAGAATAGTTGTAGTATAATAATATACTGTATTTGTTTCTAGAATCCTTTGCCTATGTACACTGGCCTACCTCAAGATTGAAATGAAGTACACTCCTAACATTCCTCAGACAACCATTAATTACTCAATTGATAGTAAAGTGTGGGGATTTCCGCATGTAGAGGTAAGTGGCCTGCCAGGCCTGTGGGGTTCTTGGTACCGGGTCCGGTAATCAAAAGGGATGTCATGGTGGTGGCGACCCGATCCCATGGCCCTGGGCGCCCATGTTAAAGGGGAAATGTCTTTTAAAAGGAGTAGTAAAGTTTGTGTTCGTGACGCCACCTGTGGTTCTCAGTCAGAGGGGACCGATGCTGCTTAAAGGGGTCCTTTGGAGTGATGTTATGGCAGCTAGACGGTATAACTTCCCACAGGTGAAGTTGGGACCCCAGGGTTTCCGGTGTGTAGCTAGAGATGGTGAGTGGTGCAGTAAGAACGGAGGAAACAGGTTTGTAGTCTGTTTACCTGGTTTACTGAAGCTTCAGGCAACCACAGTCCAGGGCACCATATCACAGGTACAAGCAGGGTCCGGCCAACTTGGAAGCGAATCCAGAGTCCCCTTTACCAGGTGGAGTTAGAAGCCTTCCTATTAGCACGGTGATGTTGTAGTCTCTTACTGCCTATGGCTTCTGGCAAGGTCCTCACAGTTCTCTCTGTCCTCCATAAAGGTGGGACACAAACCCGTATGACAGTTAATAATCTTTATTTTTAATAATAATAATAATAATAATAATAATAGCTCGAGCTTGTTTACAGGGTCTCTATCATGACCCGGGCTCTATGTACCACTGTGCCTCCTGGGTACTAGGGCGGACAGGTTACTTGTAGTCCATCTGGCCTGCCGGTTTCTGCTGTGCCTCTTAAAGTCCGACACAACCTTGGTCTTCCGGCTACTGGAATCTGCGCTCGGCCAGGGAGGTAATCCAAAGGCTGCTATTCTCCTTTGGTGTCTCTCACATGTGCTCCAGGCTCCTACATGTCCACTAACAGTGTTCTTTCCTTTGGTATATCTCAATCCTGGAGCTGCAGCATCTCTGGCTACACAGCCCCAAACACGTCTCTC
Source organism: Ranitomeya imitator (assembly GCF_032444005.1). NCBI lineage: Eukaryota > Metazoa > Chordata > Amphibia > Anura > Dendrobatidae > Ranitomeya > Ranitomeya imitator. The sequence goes on from NC_091283.1 coordinate 133,300,092, forward strand.
TGCCTGAGACTGCTTCAGTCTGCTGTCTGGCACTAACAGACTAACTTTTCCTCCAGACCAGAATCTATATCAGGGAAGTTCACCCTTAATCCGGGTTCGGAGCTCCCCCTTCTGGCCTGGAGTGTGAACATGTTGTGTGCATTGTGATTACCTGATAAAAGGAATCCTTCATCGCTTCCAAGCGTGACATCTCTCTCCCCATGAAGAAAGCAATGCCACTGTGACAACCAGGACCCTGGGGAGTCACAGAGGCATACTCTATACAGAATAAATCAAAATGTTTTGGAAATTTTGTTTCAATTTATTCATCATTTGCATATGAGTAACATGTCTATTCATCCTGTGATTTCTCCTGTGATTTCCAGAATTCCATGACTCCTTCTTGGTATTGCAGTTTCAATGTGGAGGATTCTAGATGTGTATAAGGGAAACTGTCTTTTTGAGTGAAATATTTTCACACTCACTGATGGTGGACCCATTGCGCCACAGGCCAGGTTAGTCAGGAGGGGTGTGGCTAAGCTGCTACCTGGTTTTAGCTAAAGCTCCTGATGGTGGAGTTAGGCTTGAGCTGCAATAACCGCCAGGTACAACTCCAAGGGCAGTCCCCAGTACATCAGCAGCTGACACCAAGAGTCAGGATCGCAATCACAGACACAGACTTAGAGTCCTCGGCAGGATGGACACTAGTACTGGTTCAGACAGAGACGTCCGTTGAGAAAGTAGCGTCTTGTACCCCCGAAACGCTCGTCAGGGTCTCGACATCCTGCCCAGGGTCACCCCTTATGCTGCTGGAAAGCTCTACCCTTGGGTTATTATCTCATACTGTGTTACTGGCTGTCATATGTCTTTTCGTACCACCTTGGGATCTTTGCTATTTGAGGTCACCACCTGGTTTGTGACCTCTCCAGCTGTGCACTGTGCACTGCATATATGCAGCGCCCCAGAGTCCTGGTCGTTGCAGTAATGTTATTCTTCCACCAGGGGGAGTGATGTTACGTCTGAAGGCAATGAAGGAGATCTTCTGTCCAGGTATCACAACCACAAAACACATTTCACACTCCAGGCCGCCAGGGGGAGCCATGCTTCTATCTACTAGGGCACTCCTCACACTTGGGTAAAACTGGTGGGTTGGTTAGGAAGTTAGACAGTCAGCCCCGACCGAGTTTGGCAGAGCCTGGTTGGAGTGTGTTCCAATCGCTCCAGACTGCGGCCTGCGGAAGGCGAGGGTACACGGAGCTGCGCCTGCATCCCATGCGGCAGCATCCTAAGAAAGGACACGAAAGGAATTGTGTTGCAGTGAGTGAGAAACGAAGTCATAGCAAAAGGAGAGGAATATCAGAGGGAGACCAGCTAGAAGCAGGCTGCCTCCTTCTGAAGCACAGTACCGGTAGCCAGAACACCGAGGGAGTAAGGTTCTCTATGCTTTACTTCAGAGACTGGCAGGACTGTTGATTCCACGTTGGCTGCCCGACCATATACCCAGGAGGCACGGTAGCAACTTGTGGAGGCCAAGGCGTCTCTAGGGTCCCTATAAAAAGCCTCAGGCCACCAGTCATATGGGTTTGTCCTATCCGTCAGGGGGACAGAGAGGAAGAGATCCAACACCTACAATAGTTGTGAGGACCTCACCGAGTTGCTCAGCAGGGAGGAACTACAACACTCAGGCACTAGAGGAAAGCTATTGAATTCAACCTGGATAAGGGGACTCTGGATTTGCCTTCAGACCGGCCGGACTCTGCCGACCCTGTGGTCCCTACCCTGGACTGTGGATGCTAAAGCCTTCAGTAAAGGTAAAGAGACTGCAACCTTGTGTCCTCGTTATTTACTGCGCCTTACATCATCCACCATCCACCATCTACACTCTGGGAAGCCCTGGGGATACACTTCACCTGTGTGAAGGTATACCATCTTGCTGTCATAACATCACCCCAGTGGATCCCTAAGCACCGTCAGTCACCCTGACCGAATACCACAGGTGGCATCACGAACATTATCCCTTTAAAGACCTTTCCCCTCATTTTCAATGGACGTCCCCTAGGGCCACGGACCGGGTCAGCCACCGTGACATCCCCACTGAGAACCAAAGGAACCGAGTACCCCATTGCCCTACACGGGGGGGGGGGGGGGAGGGGCGCTCTATATACAGTATATAATATTTCATCTTTTCACCCTTATGGGGTGACCCTGGATCACTGATACTATCTTGGTGTTCTGTTACTGTACTGTATGAGCTGTATGGATTTTTATATATTTAATAAAATTTGTACTGGATTCTACCTAATTCCACCTGACACTCCTTATCCTCTTTATTTTTCAACATTTCATAGTGCAGCACACACTGGTTAAGAAACCCATGGCACTGCTTGGGGTCCCCGTCATAACGTGTCGGAGCAGACAGACGAGAGCCAGCACCAGCTGCATAAGTTGCAGGCTGAGTACTATTCGCCGAGATTGCTGCAACTTGTGTTGGAGCAGATGAAACAGCCAACATCAGGGCATCTAGGTGGGAATTCACTGTAAACAGATATGACTGAATTTTAGCTTTCTACTCTCTTTGATGGGTCATCTCTTGGTATAACTCCGAATGCGAAGGGGTATTGGGATCAGTGGGGTCCATGGCCTGTACAAACTGTCACGCTCGCGGACAAGGACCCACTGCGCCACGGAATGGGCATACCCTGTAGGGACATGACAAAGCGGCTTCCTCGTTTTCGCTAGAGCTCCTGATGCTAAAGTGAGGCTTGAGCTGCAAGTAACCACCAGGTACCAGTCCAAGGGCAGTCCTCATCACTGGGGCAGCTGACCCCAAGGGTCAGGATTGCAGTCATCGTCATAGACATGGACTCAGAGGAAGTTCTAAACAGGATGGACACTGGTACTGTTTCAGACAGAGCGGATTATGGAACACAAGACAGGATGGACACTGGTGCTGGTTCAAATCGCACAGATTCTGGAAAACGAGACAGGACAAACACTGGTACTCAAAGTCATTGGCACTACAGGATTCGGAATCACGGGTATCCTGGATGACGGAGGTTGTTCTGATGGAACAAGATCAGGCTTGGACAGAACTGGATGTTCAGACGGGACGGGACGGAACGGACTCGGGAATAAGTTCTGATTCAGACAGGCCAAGTTCAACAATAGGTTTTGATTCAGACAGGTCAAGTTCAGTATTAGGTTCAGGTTCAGAGAGGACGGTTCAGGGAGCAGAATCAGGCAGGATGGTTCAGAGTTTAGGATCAGACAAGTGCAGCGCCCCAGAGACCTGGTCGTTGCAGTATAGCGCTCTGCCACTAAGGGGAGCAGCGGTACGTCTGATGGCACTAAGGAGTTCTCCTGACCAGGTATCACTAGAACACATTACACTTCACACTCCGGCCACTAGGGGGAGAAAAAGGCTTTATTTATTGGGCCACTCCTCACACTGGTAAAACTAGGGGCTGGGAAGGAAGTTAGTCAGAAGCTGACTGGGTTGGATTCAAGCAACATCCCGTGGCAGGGGGTGTTGCAGGGAGAAGGCACAGGGGGGTCCCTGTCAGGCGTGGGAACCTGGCAGGTGCCTAGCGAACAGAACGGAACGGAGCCGCGCCTGCACACCCTGCGGCGGTATCCTAAGAAGGAGACACGAAGGGAAGGATATTGTGGAAATGTGTAAACGAGATCAGCACAAAGGAGAGCCAGTAAGAGTCGTGCCGAGAGAGGAAGGCAACATCTTACTGAGGCGCGTAGTCGGTGGCCGGATAACCGTAGGAGTAACTGACTTCAGGCCTTACTTCAAATTCCGCTGGATAGTTAATCATAGGTTGGCTGTCTACCTTCTACACCTACGAAGACATAGGGGGCAACATTGGGAGAGGGGCGTCTCTAGGGTCCCGGAAGACCTCCAAGCCTTCCCGTCAAACGGGTGGCGTCCTAGCCATAACATATCTGGGGGACGTTAGAAACTAGTAACATCTGGAACCAAAGAACGAGAGAGAGAGAGAAAGCTGTAGAGAACGAACGAACGAGAGCAGCAGTTGTGAGGACTATTCCGAATGCTCAGCAGGATAGGACTACAACACACAGGCGCTATTGGTAGGCAACGATTTCCATCTGTGAAGGAAACTCTGGATGTGCCCATTGGACCGGCCGGTCTCTGAGAGCCTGGTTGAACGTGCTCTGGATTGAGGATATTGAAGCCTTCAGTAAAGAGGTAAAGAGACTGCAACCTTGTGTCCTCATTATTGACTGCACCTGACACCATCACCATCTACATATCTGGGAAGCCCTGGGGACATACTTCACCTGTGGGAAGTTCTACCATCCAGCTGCCATTCCATCTCCCCCCAGCGGACCCCACAGCAGCGTCGGTCACCCTGACCGAACACCACAGGTGGCGTCACGAACCCCTGACAAACTGTACCAAAACCTTTATTGGACGCCCCTTAGCAGGGTCATGACCGGGTCCAGCCACCGTGACAACCGCGTAACCGAGCAGAAAGGGACCGTTACCGAGTGATCTGTGGCCCTGTGTCTGGGGGCGCTCCACAAGATGGGTCAGGATTTTGGATCAGATTGACAGGATGAATACAGCAATAGGTTCAGGGTCAGACTAAGTGGGTTCAGGGTTCAGGATTAGGTTCAGGCAGAATGGATTCAACAATAGGTTTAGGTTCAGACTGTGAAAGGCTCAGGAATAGGTTCAGGTTCAGACTAGGACAGGTTCGGGAATAGGTTCATGAACCTGACAAGAAGCTGGAATCGTGTTCATATTAAGCGCGCTGCCGGGAGATCTGCAAGTTGTCCTCAGGTCCTGGGGACAAGGAACAGCGGCAGAGCAAGGAGACGCCACTAAGCAGCGGCAGTGGTGGGTATGGGCCCTTTACAGTCCTAAAGCTCTTTAAAATGCATAATTCCACATGCTTTGAAGGTGGAAGTGGGCCTGTCTACCTTTTTATATTGTTTTTTTTTTTTTGTTTTACCTAAAAGTTACTTTTTAATTAAGGTTTATGGAAAGCAGAATTCATGATGAAGACACAAACACAGCATTGAATTCACAACTATAATATTAAATAATAATAATAACATGACATAATTCATGCAGAGAAGAAGCTGAATATTACTACTCAGACATAACAAAATGGATAATTCGCAGTCTATTTTAGTCACGTGTGTTATGCCTTTCACTGACAGCACATAATAATCTTTATTTATTTATTTTTTTTATATAGCGCTAACATATTCCGCAGCGCTTTACAGTTTTGCACACATTATCATCACTGTCCCTCATGGGGCTCACAATCTAGATTCCCTATCAGTATGTCTTTGGAATGTGGGAGGAAACCGGAGTGCCCGGAGGAAACCCACGCAAACACGGAGAGAACATACAAACTCTTTGCAGATGTTGTCCTGGGTGGGATTCGAACCCAGGACCCCAGCGTAAACATATATATTCTATTGGACTTCTCACATTTTTTTTTTTTTTTTTTTGCTGACAGCACACCGGTACTTTATATTCTAGGGGCCTTTCCCATATAAGTTTTATTTTGCTGGCCAATAAATAAACAGAAATATCCTACTTTTGACTGATTTGAGGAGCAAATGAGCACATTGAAGTAAATGGGTGTGAAAACAAATAGACAGCACATGGATGCCATCTGACTGGTTGCTAGCAGAATCATGGGAATCCTCCAGCAGTTATATGGCATATAATAACATACCAGTGAAAATAGACAAAAGCTCCAAAAATAGATCCAGCTCTCCAATTGTCCCATTTTTGCATATGAAAAAAATACCTGAAGTGTGAATTCAGCCTTATTTATAGGGTAAACAACCTTGGAACCAGCTGTTACATTGCTTACAGTGCCTTCTCTGGGCTCTCTACCAGAGCAAGTCATTCCAGATCAGATAAACTAAGGACATATTGTAAAGAGAATCATTCACTGGCGATTTTTAACATTTCAGGAACAGCCATCAGCCAAAAATGCATTTATCTTTTTTTTTTGGCCAAATGAAAAAGATTAAGATTCTATTAAGAACACTCAGAAGAGACGTCCAACAACCACATTCATAGATAGACTGATAAGACTAGGAAACTGCTCTTAAACCGAGCCAGATATAAATAGTATTATCTACTGCAACATAATGGAGACCACCCTGTCAATTCTGACATTGTGTTTATAGAAGATATATATCAGATGCATTTTGCTGAGGATCATAGACAGTGGATGTGCTGGGAAATGTAAAGACTAAAGGTACCGTCACATTAAGCGACGCTGCAGCGATATAGCCAACGATGCCGATCGCTGCAGCGTCGCTGTTTCGTCGTTGTGTGGTCGCTGGAGAGCTGTCACACAGACAGCTCTCCAGCGACCAACGATGCAGAAGTCCCCTGGTAACCAGGGTAAACATCGGGTTACTAAGCGCAGGGCCGCACTTAGTAACCCGATGTTTACCCTGGTTACCATTGTAAATGTAAAAAAAACCAAACACTACATACTTACATTCCAGTGTCTGTCCCCCGGCGTCAGCTTCCCTGCACTGTGTAAGCCCACAGTCAGTGCGGGAAGCTGACGCCGGGGGACAGACACTGGAATGTAAGTATGTACTGTTTTTTTTTTTTTTAAATTTACAATGGTAACCAGGGTAAACATCGGGTTACTAAGCGCGGCCCTGCGCTTAGTAACCCGATGTTTACCCTGGTTACCAGTGAAGACATCGCTGAATTTGCGTCACACACGCCGATTCAGCGATGACAGCGGGTGATCCAGCGACGAAATAAAGTTCTGGACTTTCTGCTCCGACCAACGATGTCACAGCAGGATCCAGATCGCTGCTGCGTGTCAAACACAACGATATCGCTATCCAGGACGCTGCAATGTCACGGATCACTAGCGATATCGTTGTTAAGTTGTTCAGTGTGAAGGTACCTTAAGATATTACTGCTGTTCCGGAGCATTGATTCTTTTAGTATGTAAATGTTTCACAATCGGTTAAAGATGATCATTCCGAATCTGATCATGGATATTAAAGGGGTTGTCCACTACTTTCAATTAACCCCCCAATGAATCCCCCCGGGGCCCCTAATGATTTGTGCAATTACCTTCCCTTGCCGTTTTCGCCTGTGAGCGGCGCTATTCAGGCTGCTGAGTGCGGGTCACGTGACCCCCAGGCTGCAGCCGCCGCTCATTTCCGCTGACGTCACGTCAATTTCCAGGCTCTGAAAATTGACGTGACGTCAGCAGCAGGCGTGACCAGCCCCCACAGTCAGCAGTCACTCATCAATAATATAATAATAATTTTATTTATATAGCGCCAACATATTCCGCAGCGCTTTACAAATTATAGAGGGGACTTGTACAGACAATAAACATTACAGCATAACAGAAATACAGTTCAAAACAGATACCAGGAGGAGTGAGGGCCCTGCTCGCAAGCTTACAAACTATGGGGAAAAGGGGAGACACGAGAGGTGGATGGTAACAATTGCTTTAGTTATTCGGACCAGCTATAGTGTAAGGCTCAGGTGTTCATGTAAAGCTGCATGAACCAGTTACCTGCCTAAGTATGTAGCAGTACAGACACAGAGGGCTAATACTGCATAAAGTGTATGAGAACATGATGCGAGGAACCTTTTTTTTTTTTTTTTTTTTATTATAAATAGGCCACACAGGGATCGTTAGGTTAATGCATTGAGGCGGTAGGCCAGTCTGAACAAATGAGTTTTTAGGGCACGCTTAAAACTGTGGGGATTGGGGATTAATCGTATTAACCTAGGTAGTGCATTCCAAAGAATCGGCGCAGCACGTGTAAAGTCTTGGAGACGGGAGTGGGAGGTTCTGATTATTGAGGATGCTAACCTGAGGTCATTAGCGGAGCGGAGCAAGAGTGACTGGGCTGTGGGCTGCCTGCAGGGCTGTGCTGGGGGCGGGCGGGGCTGTGTGTGTGCTGCTCACTGCTGCTGGGATCTGCGGGCGGGGCTGTGCTGCGGTGAGCGGTTGCCGGTGTCTGGCGGCTGGTGTCGGTGTCTGGCGGTTGGCGCCGGTGTCTGGCGGCCGGTGTCTGGCGGTCGGCGCCGGTATCTGGCGGTCGGCGCCGGTGTCTGGCGGCCGGTGTCGGTGTCTGGCGGTCGGCGCCGGTGTCTGGCGGCTGGTGTCTGGCGGCCGGCGCCGGTGTCTGGCGGCTGGTGTTGGTGTCTGACGGCCGGTGTCTGGCGGCCGGTGTCTGGGCGCCGGTGTCTGGCGGCCAGCGCCGGCATGTGCCTGCCGGCGCTGGGGTCCGCTGCGGGGTGTGTGTGTGCAGGCATCGTCCGATGGGACTACAAGTCCCATCGGGCTCTGCCTGCTACACTGAGTGAGTGACACATTAGCCAATGATGGGACAGTAGTAGTCCCATCATCCGGCTAATGTGTTGAATGTAAAAAAAAAAAAGAAAAACACATACACAGTACATACATACATACAACACACACCATGTGACATCATGCAACACATGCACCATGCGCCGACATGCACCATACGACGACATGCACCATGCTACATGCAGCGACATGCACCATGCGATGACATGCGCCATGCGACGACATGCTTCATGCGGCGACATGCGACTACATGCACCATGCGACGACATGCACCATGCTACATGCGGCGACATGCGACAACATGCTACATGCGACGACATGCACCATGCGACGACATGCGATGTGCACCATGCGACGACATGCACCGTGCACTGACATGCGACATGAACCATGCGACGACATGCACCATGCGACAACATGCGACGACATGCGGCATGCAACGACATGCTACATGCGGCGACATGCACCATGCGACGACATGCGCCATGCGACGACATGCACCATGCACCGACATGCACCATGCGGCGACATGCTACATGCACCATGCTACATGCACCATGTGGCGACATGCACCATGCGGCGACATGCACCATGCGGCGACATGCTACATGCACCATGCGGCGACATGCACCATGCGACAACATGCACCATGCGACATGCACCATGCGACGACATGCACCATGCGGCGACATGCACCATGCAACGACATGCACCATACTACATGCGGCGACATGCACCATGCGGCGACATGCGCCATGCGACAACATGCTACATGCGACGACATGCACCATGCGACGACATGCGATGTGCACCATGCGACGACATGCACCGTGCACTGACATGCGACATGAACCATGCGACGACATGCACCATGCGACAACATGCGACGACATGCGCCATGCGATGACATGCACCATGCGACAACATGCACCATGCGGCGACATGCACCATGCAACGACATGCACCATGCTACATGCGGCGTCATGCACCATGCGGCGACATGCGCCATGCGACAACATGCTACATGCGACGACATGCACCATGCAACGACATGCGATGTGCACCATGCGACGACATGCACCGTGCACTGACATGCGACATGAACCATGCGACGACATGCACCATGCGACAACATGCGACGACATGCGCCATGCGACGACATGCTACATGCGGCGACATGCACCATGCGACGACATGCGCCATGCGACGACATGCTACATGCGGCGACATGCGACGACATGCACCATGCGAAGACATGCACCATGCTACATGCGGCGACATGCGCCATGCGACAACATGCTACATGCGACGACATGCACCATGCGACGACATGCGATGTGCACCATGCGACGACATGCACCGTGCACTGACATGCGACATGAACCATGCGACGACATGCACCATGCGACAACATGCGACGACATGCGCCATGCGACGACATGCTACATGCGGCGACATGCGCCATGCGACGACATGCGCCATACGACGACATGCACCATGCGGCGACATGCACCATGCGGCGACATGCTACATGCACCATGCTACATGCACCATGCGACAACATGCACCATGCGACAACATGCACCATGCGGCGACATGCACCATGCGACGACATGCTACATGCACCATGCGGCGACATGCACCATGCGACAACATGCACCATGCGACATGCACCATGCGACGACATGCACCATGCGGCGACATGCACCATGCAATGACATGCACCATGCTACATGCGGCGACATGCACCATGCGGCGACATGCGCCATGCGACAACATGCTACATGCGACGACATGCACCATGCGACGACATGCGATGTGCACCATGCGACGACATGCACCGTGCACTGACATGCGACATGAACCATGCGACGACATGCACCATGCGACAACATGCTACATGCGGCGACATGCACCATGCGACGACATGCGCCATGCGACGACATGCGCCATGCGACGACATGCATCATGCACCGACATGCGACATGTACCATGTGGCGACATGCTACATGCACCATGCTACATGCACCATGCGGCGACATGCACCATGCGACGACATGCACCATGCGACGACATGCACCATGCGGCGACATGCACCATGCGGCGACATGCTACATGCACCATGCGGCGACATGCACCATGCGACGACATGCGACATGCACCATGCGATGACATGCACCATGCTATATGCACCATGCGGCAACATGCGACATGCACCATGCGACAACATGCACCATGTGACATGCACCATGCGACGACATGCGACATGCACCATGCGACGACATGCACCATGCGACGACATGCACCATGCGACAACATGCACCATGCGACAACATGCACCATGCGACATGCAGCATGCGACGACATGCACCATGCTACATGCACCATGCGGCGACATGCACCATGCAACGACATGCACCATGTAACGACATGTGACATACAGTACATACATACATACTACAGACATACAGTACATATAACATAGAGTACATACTCACCATCACTTGTCACTTTGTACCCTGAAGCCATTGTCACCTGTAAAAAATATTAAAATAATAAACAAATAATATAATAAATACATCGGCGCTCCGAATGATAGTGGGTGTAGGAGTAAAGGGAAGCTGCAGGTGCCTAGACGGCTACTGCGCCAAGCCTGTCATATATATGCAGAGGAGTAAAACTAAAAGTTAGGCCACCGCGCTACCTATCTCCTAGATAATAAATATAATGAACTAAAAAGTACCCACAAAAGGGTTAACATAAAGCACTTACTGAGTGGTTAAAGTGCCAGGACTTGGACTGCGGAAGCTTGATGGAGCGCTGAAGTGATGAAGACAGCCGCTCCTCCGTGAGTCCGAGGTGAGTCCGAGGTAAGGAGGTCCAGACGGCAGCGTGAAGCGACAGGCCCGAGGGGAGCGTCCTCCCTATTGGCGCCTGGCTGCCACGCGCACGTCGAAAATGTAGACAAGCGGCGTCCTGGCCAGGGGCGCCGCTACACTGCGACGGGGAATAGGGGGGCATGGTCTGGGTGACGTCACCCGGAGCTACAAGAAAATGGAGCAGGAGACAAGTGCCGAACAGGGCCTCTATTGCCTACGCGTTTCGAAGGTCACCGGACCTTCTTCGTCAGGGCTAGAGGTCCCTGGCTGTCTGCTGCTCTATATAGGATATAAAAGCGCCGCCCACTATACAAAAAACTGAATGCATGTATGTGCATGAAAGTGTCGCTAGGCTACAGGAAGAGGCTGTAGACTTATAAGTCCATGGACCTGATGGCATACCTCAGAATAATAGGTGATCTATGTTACTATGTACTAATGTTAAAAAAATTTTTTATTATTTAATAAATACATTAAAAAATACATTAAGAAATCTGTATTTGAGAGAGACAATTATTATAAAAATATATAAAAGAAGGAGGGGGGAATTTTTATATATAATTTATTAAAAAAGGGGGGAGGAAGAGAAAAAAACAAGAATACTGATAAAAAGTCATACATAAATAGATAACTATTTGAAAGCATAAAGCTCCAATTCATGATTAAGACCCTTAGGGGCCAGGCTATCCAGCATAAAAATCCACCTAGATTCGGTGCGTGACATTAGTTTTATGTAGTCACCTCCCCTCCAGTTTTTTTGAACTACTTGGATGCCGCAAAATATTAATCCCTTTAGTGGATCTACCGTGGTATTCCCTAAAATGCCTGGAAAGGGGGTGGCCAATGAAGCCTTTTTCTATATTATTAAAATGTTCTTTCAAACGGTCCCTCAATTTACGTTTAGTGCGACCCACGTAAATTTTACCACAGGGGCATTTGATTAAGTAAATAACTCCTGACGACCAGCATGAAATTTGGTCTTTAATAGTAAATTCCTGAGTGGCGTTAGAGTTAAAAAATTTAAGCTGTTTTATTTTTTTTTTAAATTTGTACGCACACAACAGGAACAAGTGCCGCAAGGTACAAAGCCTGGATTTTTTGAGGATATACTCTTGGCAGGACCCTTGTTGGTAGTTGGAGCTATAATGTTACCTATTGTTTGTGATTTTCTAAAAACAAATTTGGGACGTTTTGGTAGCAGTTCCCCTATTACTTTGTCCGTCTGGAGGATTGACCAGTGTTTATAGATGATTTTAGTAAACTGTTTGTATCCATAATGGAACTGCGTAATAATAGGTAACTGATGAATTTGTGTAGGGATATCAGTTGGAGTAAATTTATCCCTAGTTGTTCTCTGTACTAGGGTATCCCTCGATGTTTCATAGACCTCCTGTTTAGCCACATCTAGCAGGTCTTTGGGGTATCCTTTTTCCAGAAATTTCTTGGTGAGTTGTTCTGCTTCTATTATATAGTCTCGTTTTTTAGTGCAATTACGTCTTACCCGGGTAAATTGGCTTTTGGGGATATTAGTCAACCAAATCGGTAGATGACAGCTATTAATATCAATAAATCCATTAGAGTCTACTGGTTTATGGTGGCATTTAGTTAGTATCCGATTATTTTCAATAAAGATGTTTAGGTCTAAAAAATGTATTTCCGATTTGCTGGTAGTGGCTGTAAATTCCAACCCAAAGTCATTAGAATTGAGATTGGCAATAAATACATCTAATTCTCTTTGGGGGCCATTCCAGATGAATAGTATATCATCGATAAAACGCCTCCACATAATCAAGCCAGTATTGGGGCTTTTTGTGAGCGAAATATGTAGCTCCTCCCACTTGGCTACATAGATGTTTGCGTAGCTGGGAGCGAAACAAGTGCCCATAGCCGTGCCCCGTGTTTGGAGGTAAAATTGGCCATCATGGGTGAAATAATTATGTTCCAAAATAAATAAAATACTTTCCACAATGAACTGGATCTGTGGTTTCTTGTGGCTGGCCAGTTTATTAAGGTAGTGTTCTGCCGCTTCACATCCTTTTGAATGGTCTATTACTGTATACAGAGATTTTATGTCTAATGTCCCCAGTGTGAAGCCACTTTCCCATTCGATTTTTTCCAATATTTGGAGCACTTGACTAGTATCTTTAAGATATGCGGGGATAATAGGCATGCATTTTTGGAGGTGTGTGTCTATGTAGCGTGACAGATTTGCGGTCAGGCAATTGATCCCCGAAATAATAGGCCTCCCAGGTGGGCGCATTGCATCTTTATGGACTTTAGGGAGGTAGTAGAACACTGCCACACTGGGGGTTTTGTTCATGATGAATAAAGATTCTTTTTTATTTACAATACCTGAAGATTTACCTCGTGATATTAAAATATTCAAATTTTTGGTATACCGTTCAGTAGGGTCACTATTTAATTTCCTATAGGTAGTCTCATCATTCAGGAGTCTATCAGATTCCTCCTGATATGTGGTTTTGTTGAGGATAACAATCCCACCCCCTTTATCCGCTGGACGTATAATAATATCATGGTTTACTTGAAGGTCCAGTAGTGCCTTCCGTTCAGAGTTATTTAAATTTTGGGATATATATTTGGGATTCTTTCTCCTCATTTTCCTAATATCCTGTGTGACCGCAGTTTCAAAAGACCGAAAGGCATTTGAGTATTCTTGTACGGGATGAAATGTAGAGGGATTAGATAGCGAAGTCTGTATGTACTCATGAGAAACAGGATTAGGGACTTGTGGTGCTTTTTTGAGGAAATATTTCTTAATGGCCAAATTGCGCAAAAACTGCTTCATACTGATGAATAGGTTAAAAGGTTTTGCTGTTGTGGTTGGTGCGAATTTCAGTCCCTTTTGTAGGAGGGACTTTTCGTTATCCGAAAGTGCATGCGAACTCAGGTTAAATATTTTTTGGGTGGAGGGGAGGGAATTTTTTATTTTCTTTTTGGAGAGTTTCCCCCCCCTCCTACCTCTTTTGGTTTTAGAGTATGTGACCGAAAAAAATCCCGAGTGATTTTAGTCTGTGTTTTAAATCCTCTACCTCTGTTTGGTATAAGGCTGGAGATTTTTAATTTTATTATTATTATTAGTAACCCCTTCTGGTCTTTTTTGTTGTCGTTTTTGAGTAATGGGGGTATTAGTGCCATATTTTACTTCCATCAACCTTTTATTTTTATCTGAATAGCCATTATGGGTTACTAGATTAGGTGCCGTACTTGCGCTCTGGCTTAATCCAGGTAATTCATTGCTCCTAAAGGTGTCATCCGTATCATCAATTAGAGATAGTGGGGCATAATAGTTGGAGGTGGAAGCAATAGGAGACTCTTGTAGTTATAATGGTGGCCCTGAATGTTCGTGGGTACTAAAATCAAATGATACGTTGGCTGCTTCTGAATTAACAGACGGTCTAATATTAACCTGATTCCTATTACCAATGGAAACAGGTGTATACTGGGTGGAATTTGTGTTAGTATAAGTTGAAAAAATTTCCGAACGATCTAGCGTATTGTGTGTTGGAGGCCTATTATTTCGGGGATCAATTGCCTGACAGCTAATCTGTCACGCTACATAGACACACACCTCCAAAAATGCATGCCTATTATCCCCGCATATCTTAAAGATACTAGTCAAGTGCTCCAAATATTGGAAAAAATCGAATGGGAAAGTGGCTTCACACTGGGGACATTAGACATAAAATCTCTGTATACAGTAATAGACCATTCAAAAGGATGTGAAGCGGCAGAACACTACCTTAATAAACTGGCCAGCCACAAGAAACCACAGATCCAGTTCATTGTGGAAAGTATTTTATTTATTTTGGAACATAATTATTTCACCCATGATGGCCAATTTTACCTCCAAACACGGGGCACGGCTATGGGCACTTGCTTCGCTCCCAGCTACGCAAACATCTATGTAGCCAAGTGGGAGGAGCTACATATTTCGCTCACAAAAAGCCCCAATACTGGCTTGATTACGTGGAGGCGTTTTATCGATGATATACTATTCATCTGGAATGGCCCCCAAAGAGAATTAGATGTATTTATTGCCAATCTCAATTCTAATGACTTTGGGTTGGAATTTACGGCCACTACCAGCAAATCGGAAATACATTTTTTAGACCTAAACATCTTTATTGAAAATAATCGGATACTAACTAAATGCCACCATAAACCAGTAGACTCTAATGGATTTATTGATATTAATAGCTGTCATCTACCGATTTGGTTGACTAATATCCCCAAAAGCCAATTTACCCGGGTAAGACGTAATTGCACTAAAAAACGAGACTATATAATAGAAGCAGAACAACTCACCAAGAAATTTCTGGAAAAAGGATACCCCAAAGACCTGCTAGATGTGGCTAAACAGGAGGTCTATGAAACATCGAGGGATACCCTAGTACAGAGAACAACTAGGGATAAATTTACTCCAACTGATATCCCTACACAAATTCATCAGTTACCTATTATTACGCAGTTCCATTATGGATACAAACAGTTTACTAAAATCATCTATAAACACTGGTCAATCCTCCAGACGGACAAAGTAATAGGGGAACTGCTACCAAAACGTCCCAAATTTGTTTTTAGAAAATCACAAACAATAGGTAACATTATAGCTCCAACTACCAACAAGGGTCCTGCCAAGAGTATATCCTCAAAAAATCCAGGCTTTGTACCTTGCGGCACTTGTTCCTGTTGTGTGCGTACAAATTTAAAATAAATAAATAAATAAAACAGCTTAAATTTTTTAACTCTAACGCCACTCAGGAATTTACTATTAAAGACCAAATTTCATGCTGGTCGTCAGGAGTTATTTACTTAATCAAATGCCCCTGTGGTAAAATTTACGTGGGTCGCACTAAACGTAAATTGAGGGACCGTTTGAAAGAACATTTTAATAATATAGAAAAAGGCTTCATTGGCCACCCCCTTTCCAGGCATTTTAGGGAATACCACGGTAGATCCACTAAGGGATTAATATTTTGCGGCATCCAAGTAGTTAAAAAAAACTGGAGGGGAGGTGACTACATAAAACTAATGTCACGCACCGAATCTAGGTGGATTTTTATGCTGGATAGCCTGGCCCCTAAGGGTCTTAATCATGAATTGGAGCTTTATGCTTTCAAATAGTTATCTATTTATGTATGACTTTTTATCAGTATTCTTGTTTTTTTCTCTTCCCCCCCCCCCTTTTTAATAAATGATATATAAAAATTCCCCCCTCCTTCTTTCATATATTTTTATAATAATTGTCTCTCTCAAATATAGATTTCTTAATGTATTTTTTAATGTATTTATTAAATAATAAAAATTTTTTTTAACATTAGTACATAGTAACATAGATCACCTATTATTCTGAGGTATGCCATCAGGTCCATGGACTTATAAGTCTACAGCCTCTTCCTGTAGCCTAGCGACACTTTCATGCACATACATGCATTCAGTTTTTTGTATAGTGGGTGGCGCTTTTATATCCTATATAGAGCAGCAGACAGCCAGGGACCTCTAGCCCTGACGAAGAAGGTCCGGTGACCTTCGAAACGCGTAGGCAATAGAGGCCCTGTTCGGCACTTGTCTCCTGCTCCATTTTCTTGTAGCTCCGGGTGACGTCACCCAGACCACGCACCCCTATTCCCCGTCGCAGTGTAGCGGCGCCCCTGGCCAGGACGCCGCTTGTCTACATTTTCGGCGTGCGCGTGGCAGCCAGGCGCCAATAGGGAGGACGCTCCCCTCGGGCCTGTCGCTTCACGCTGCCGTCCGGACCTCCTTACCTCGGACTCACCTCGGACTCACGGAGGAGCGGCTGTCTTCATCACTTCAGCGCTCCATCAAGCTTCCGCAGTCCAAGTCCTGGCACTTTAACCACTCAGTAAGTGCTTTATGTTAACCCTTTTGTGGGTACTTTTTAGTTCATTATATTTATTATCTAGGAGATAGGTAGCGCGGTGGCCTAACTTTTAGTTTTACTCCTCTGAAAATAATAAACAAACAATATACTCCCTGATCCGCAGAAATCCAATTAAAACGAGTGTCCCACGAAGATCTCCCGTGGAGAGCAGGAGCATCAGTTGATGCGACCACTCTCTAGGGGCTCCAGGAACACAATGATGGAAGGTATCCTTCCATCATGTATTCCTCACAAGGTATTCCTACGCCCCTGTGAGAAAATAGTCCCTAGTCTCACTATTGGCATTGCTGGGTGAGACATTTTCCCACGCAGCAATTGCCATAAAGTGAGACCAGTGAACTAGAGTAACCTCAGGGATGCACTGCAGGAGCCTTTGTCTCCTGTCAGTGTGTCGCTGAGGGTCCTATAGAGCAGTGACATCACCCGATGTCACTGTTCTATAGGGGAGATCGTCGTGGGACACTCGTTATTAATTGGACTACGGCGGAAAGGTAGTATACGGTTTATTATTTTACTTTTTTTTGCAGGCGCTGAAGTATGGTAAGTATGGTTAAATGAAGAATATTAAAATACTTTTTTCCAAATGTGTGTGTGTTTTATTAACCCTTTCTTACTATTGAATTAGTAATGGATAGGCGTCTTATTGACGCCTCTCCATTATTAACCCGGCTTAATGTCACCTTACAATAGCAAGGTGACATTAACCCCTTATTACCCCATATCCCACCGCTACTCGGGAGTGGGAAGAGAGGGGCTAAGTGCCGGAATTGGCACATCTTAGATGCGCCATTTCTGGGGCGGCTGCGGACTGGTATTTGTAGCCGGGGAGGGGGGGGGGGGGGCAATATCCATGGCCCCTCTCTAGGCTATGAATATCAGCCTGCAGCTGTCTGCGTAGCCTTTCTGGCTATAAAATATAGGGGGACCCCACGTCATTTTTTTTTGGGGGGGTCCCCCTATTTTAATAGCCAGTAAAGGCTACGCAGACAGCTGCGGGCTGATATTCATAGCAGGCTACAGATATTGGCCCCGGCCGTCGGCTTTCCCCCTCTGGTGCAGAAAATTGCGCGGGAGCCCACGCCTTTTTTTTTCCGCTTTTTTTTTTCTTTTTAAATTAATCGCTCATTAAGGCCTCTTTCACTCTTGCGTCAGTACGGGTCCATCGCTATGCGTCGGGCCGACGTACCGACGCACGTTGTGAAATTTGTGCACGACGTGGGCAGCGGATGCAGTTTTTCAACGCATCCGCTGCCCATTCTGAAGTGCGGGGAGGAGGGGGCGGAGTTTCTGCCGCACATGCGCGGTAGAAAATGGCGGGCGAGACGGCCAAAAATTTTTTCAATTGAACGTTTTTTCGTTCTGACGGTCCGCCAAAACACGACGGATCCGTAGCACGACGGAGGCGATGTCTGGCCATCAGTCACGATCCGTCGCTAATACAAGTCTATGGGTAAAACGCATCCTGCACTGGATTGTTTTTTTCCGCCAGATCCATTTTTTTTCAACCGGATCTGTTTTTTTCCGCCGGATCCATTTTGTTCCACCGGATGTTTTTTTTTCCGCCAGATCTGTTTTTTCTCATAGAGTTGTATGGATTGCGCCTGGTGGCCACACGTTTAATCCGTTTTTGCAGGATCTGTCAAAAAAGCTGTTTCCGCCGGACGGAAAACACATACAGAGGAACGGTTTTTCGGTACGTCGAAAAAATGCACAGCGACTGATCTAGCAAAAACCGGATGAAACGTGTGGCCATCAGACGCACTCCGGCGCTAATACAACTCTATGAGAAAAAAACGGATCTGGCATAAAAAAACGATCAGGTGGTAAAAAACGGATACGGCGAAAAAAAAAAAAGATCCGGCAGAAAAAAAAAGATCCGGCGAAAAAAAACGGATCCTGCAAATGTGCTCGCAGGATGCGTTTTGTACCCATAGACTTGTATTAGCAACGTATCCGTCGTGTTTTGGCGGACGCAACGCACAAAAAAAAGTTCTATGTAACTTTTTTTGTGCAACGTGTCTGCCATTTCCGACCGCGCATGCGTGGCTGGAACTCCGCCCCCTCCTCCACGCTCATCACAATGGGCAGCGGATGCGTTGTAAAACTGCATCCACTGCCCACGTTGTGCTAAATTTAGCATAACGTCCGTCGGTACGTCTGGCCGAAGGTTTCCGACGGCCCCGTACCGACGCAAGTGTGAAAGTAACCTTACATCTGAATTTGCTGAGTATAATGCAGCCACCCCAGAGTATAATGTAACCCCCCAAAGAATATAATGCAGCCCCCCATAGAGTATGATGCAATCACCTCTCATAGAATATAAATATAATACAGCCCCCCATAGAATATAATGTAGCCCCGAATAGAAGGCAGCCCACCTCCCCATAGAATATAATGCAGCCCCATCAAAGAGTATGATGCAATCATCCCTCATAAAATCTAATACAGCCCCCCATAGAATATAATGCAGCCCACCTCCCCATAATATATAATGTAGCCCCCATTGAATATAATGTAGCCCCCCATAGAATATAATGCAGCCCCCCATAGTATATAAGACAGCCTCCCCCATAGAATATAATATACCCCCCATAGTATATAAGACAGCCTCCCCCATAGAATAGAATATACCCCCGCAATAGTACATAACACAGCCACATAGTATATAACACGGCCTCCCCTATAGAATATAATATTCCTCCCATAGTATATATCAAAGCCCGCATATAATATAGCACAACTTGCATAGTATATAGCACAGCCCGCGTAGTAGTATACAGCACAGCCCGTGTAGTAGTATACAGCACAGCCCGGGTCGTAGTATATACAGCACAACACGCGTAGTAGTATATACAGCACGGCCCGCGGAGTAGTATACGGAGTGGTACATACACAGCACAGCCCACACAGTGGTATAAACACAGCACAGCCCACACAGTGGTACATACACAGCACAGCCCACACAGTGGTATATACAGCACAACCCACATCTCATCCCCCCGATAATGGCTCCACACTCTCCTCACCTTTCCTCTTGCCCGCGCTGCTCCTGTCTCGGCGGCTGCAGTCTGCCCGGGACACAGCAGGTCTGTGATGATATGACGTCATCGCGCACCCGCAGTGTCAGAGGCAGAGTGGGGAATGATGGGAGAGGGAGCGTCAGCGGACGCTCTCTCCTCCATCATTGCATTGAACTATACTGGCGTCATAGACGCCGGTATAGTTGAATGCGGCGGCGGCACTGGTGGGAGTAGGGGGGAAAGAGTGCAGCGGCCCACTACTGGCACCGGCCCTTCTGGCATTTGCCAGAAGTGCCTGATGGCCAGTCCGGCCCTGGTCACCGCCCACACACTTCCCTCCTCCTGAACTGCAGCGTTTCTCGGACCCACATTCGCAGCAAAACTGCAGATATTTTTTACATCTCAATGAAAGTGTAAGGCCGGAGTCACACTACAGCGAGATACGGCCGAGTCTCGCAGGTTAAATACAAGCTCTGACACCGGCACTCTGGAGCGGAGCGTGCGGCTCCATGTATTGCTATGCGGCCGCACGCTCGCTCCAGAGTGCCGGTGCCAGAGCTTGGTTTTAACCTGCGAGACTCGGCCGTATCTCGCTGTAGTGTGATCTCGGCGTAAGGTGCAGAAACGCTGCAGTTCAGCACAAAAGAAGTGACATGCTGCGGAGAAAAATAAAAGCGGAGTTTCGGTGCGGCCTTTTCCGCAGCATGTGCACAACAAGTCTGCGGCTCCCATAGACTTACATTGGTTGTGCACTACACTGCGGATTTAATGCAATTACGTACTGCAAAAAACGCTGCGGATCTGCAATCAAATCCGCAACGTGTGCACACAGTCTTAGCATTTAGTGAACCTAGCAAAAAGGCAAGCACAAAACAAGTGTGGGATTGCACTTTTTTAGCAATTTCATCATACTTTGAATTTTTTTCACATTTTCTACTACACGACATGGTAAAACCAATGATGTGGTTCAAAAGTAGAACTTGTCCCGCAAAAGATAAGCCCCCACATGGCCATATTGACGGAAACATTATGGCTCTGAAAAGAAGGGGAGCGATAAACGAAAAAAGCTCCAGGGGTGAAGGGGTTTAGAAACATGGATATGGACATATCTATGGAAATAGATATATAGATATATCTGTATGTATCTATCTATCTATCCCATATCTATCTATCTATCTATCTAATATCTATCTATGTAATATCTATCTAATATATATCTATCTAATATATATCTATCTAATATCTATCATCTATCTATCTATCTATCTATCTATCTATCTATCTATGTGTAATGGAGTGTGGGTTGGACAAATGTAAAAGAGGAGTTGGACAGAAATGACACCACAAATCTTTTTGAAGAGAGGAGGGAGGGGTTTGGGTGTGTTTTTGGAGTGGGTGTGCTAGGTTCGGGCTTAGTGGCAGTGCAAAGCATCATGGAACTTGTAGCACAATAAGGAAGTTGTCGATTAACCTCATGAGAGCTGAATCCAGCACTGAAGATGTGCTGCTACAGCATGATAACAGCTAATATTGCTAAAATAAACACAGTAGATGTTTTCAGTGGCACATAATAGCAAGATTTATGAAAAAACAAACAAAAACTTTATAGTAGTGGACAACTTCTTTAATGATTCGTCTACTCAAGAAGCAGCACAAACACCAATTACTACAGCTCGTACGCGCTAGATCACTGCACGTGTTTATACAATAGTTACTTTAATAATGTCCTTTTTGGTGAAAATCTACTATATAATTGTCTAAGGGTCCGTCTGTCTGTCTGTCTGTCACGGATATTCATTGGTCGCGGCCTCTGTCTATCATGGAAATCCAAGTCGCTGCAAAACAGCCACTACCAATCAGCGACGGGCACAGTCCGGCGGCAATGTGGCCGCTCCTTCCTCCCCGCAGTCAGTGCCCCCTCCATACTCCCCTCCGGTCACCGCTCACACAGGGTTAATGGCAGCATTAACCGACCGCGCTATGCCGCGGTGTAACACACTCGGTTAACGCTGCTATTAACCCTGTTTGACCAACGTTTTACTATTGATGCTGCCTATGCGGCATCAATAGTAAAAAGATCTAATGTTAATAATAATTTAAAAAAAAATCTTTATATACTCACCTTCCGTCGGTCCCTCGGATCCACAACAGGCCTTTCCCGCTCGCGACGCTCCGATAACCGGTCCATGCTGCGATTTCGCGAGATGATGACGTAGCGGTCTTGTGAGACCGCTACGTCATCATCTCGCGAGACCGCAATGCACTCTTGGGACCGGAGCGCGCAAGGACTCAGCGTCGGTAACCGCTTCGCTTGGATCCGGGGGCTCCGGAAGGTGAGTATATAACTATTTTTTGTTTTAATTATTTTTTTAGCAGGGATATGATGCCCACATTGCTATATACTACGTGGGCTGTGCAATATACTACATGGGCTGTGCTTTATACTACGTGGGCTGTGCAATATACTACGTGACTGGGCAATATACTACGTGGCTGGGCAATATACTACGTGGCTGGGCAATATACTACGTAGCTGGGCAATATACTACGTGGCTGGGCAATATACTACGTTACTGGGCAATATACTACGTGGCTGGGCAATATACTACGTGGCTGTGCAATATACTACGTGGCTGGGCAATATACTACGTGGCTGGGCAATATACTACGTGGCTGGGCAATATACTACGTGGCTGGGCAATATACTACGTGGCTGGGCAATATACTACGTGGCTGGGCAATATACTACGTGGCTGTGCAATATACTACGTGACTGGGCAATATACTACGTGGCTGTGCAATATACTACGTGGCTGGGCAATATACTACGTGACTGGGCAATATACTACGTCACTGGGCAATATACTACGTGACTGGGCAACATATTACGTGGCTGGGCAATATACTACGTCACTGGGCAATATACTAGGTTACTGGGCAATATACTACGTGGCTGGGCAATATACTACGTGGCTGGGCAATATACTACATACTACGTGACTGGGCAATATACTACGTGGCTGGGCAATAAACTACATGGCTGGGCAATATACTACATGGTTGGGCAATATACTACCTCACTGGGCAATATACTACGTAGCTGGGCAATATACTACCTCACTGGGCAATATACTACGTGGCTGGGCAATGAACTACATGGCTGGGCAATATACTACGTGGCTGGGCAATATACTACCTCACTGGGCAATATACTACGTCACTGGGCAATATACTACGTCACTGGGCAATATACTACGTAGCTGGGCAATATACTACATAGCCGGGCAATATAGTACATCACTGGGCAATATACTACGTGGCTGGGAAATATACTACGTGACTGGGCAATACACTACGTGACTGGGCAATATACTACGTGGCTGGGCAATATACTACGTGGCTGGGCAATATACTACGTGGCTGGGCAATATACTACGTGACTGGGCAATATACTACGTGACTGGGCAATATACTACATGGCTGGGCAATATACTACATGGCTGGGCAATATACTACGTGGCTGGGCAATATACTACGTGGCTTTGCTATATACTACGTGGACATGCATATTCTAGAATACCCGATGCGTTAGAATCGGGCCACCATCTAGTGATTGATATAAGCGTAAGTGGGTTGCCTCACAAAGAAAGCCCAATGATTCAATTTTTCACACCCCATGCAAACGTCTGATTTTGGGGAGGTAATTTGCCATTGGCTCTACAACCCTGGCGGCTGCTGCAGATGAAATTTAGCATTAAATGTGGCTACTCAAAAGTATGACTGACTGTAATATATGGATTAAAGAGCTTTTCTGGATTCAGAAAAACTCTACACCCGCCGTAGTGTTTTAAAAACACAAACTGTGCTCCCCGAGTCCAACGCTGAGTCTTAAAGGCTGCTCCCAGTGTCTGTAATTGTTTGCAGCGCTGACGTCACATTGACAGAGCTGCAGCCAATAACTCATTAATCCATAGGTAAATAATACCCTAATATGACATTTCAAAGAAGAGGTCCTCCTTCGGAGACAACCCCTCTATAGAAAATGTCCACATATGAGCATTATTTGCCAAATTTTGTGATGATTACAAGGTTTTTTCAATTGGGCAAGTTATCACCTATCAAAGGAGCAGGTGATAACCTGTTAATCACTGAGGTCTTGACCTCTGGGACCCCTAGTAATCACCAAAACGAGGATATAAACTGCAAAGTTTGTATGAAGTGATGGCTGCACATGTACACCACTGCTCTTTAAATTGTCTATGGGATTGCCCGAGCTATATACAACATGCCCATAAATGTCTAGAAGATAGACATATGTCAATAGTGGAATTTTGTCATACATTTAGCTGGAATATGCTAATATACCTTTCCTTTGACTGCTGAAAAGCATTTCTAACTTTCTTCTTTTTTAACATTCTTGTGCGCTTTTGGATGTATGCCTTAGTACACTAGACTGCTGTGGGACCCATTTTGTTCAATTCAAACCATTTTTTTTTTTAAATACGAAGCATACTTTGCTTTAAAATGCCCTGATAATCCTCTGATTTCATTTCTCCTGTAAATAGAACAAGGCCCTTAGTCTCTTAGGCAGCAAAGCAACCACACACCATCACGGATCCTCCACCATGTTTCACTGTAGGTATGGTACACTATACTTTGTAAGCTTCATTTCCTTATCTCTAAACATAATGCTGGTATGCATTGCCAAAAAGCGGTAATTATTTGGTTCTATCTGTCCATAGAACTTTTTTTCAGAAAGTTTGTGGCTTGTCTATGGCATTTTTGACAGCGTTATGTCTCTCTTTTTATAGCTTTCATTTCATTGAGCAATGGGGTCTTACTTGGCCCATAAAGCACTATTTTGATGATTGTGCTAGCTTTATTTGATATGGGTTGAAAAGATTGCTACAGATGTCTCCAGCTCAGCCTAAAGTTCTTTGAATGTTGCATGTGGTTTCCCTGCTATATTTTCTATATATAACTTCTGTTGGGTTTTCTCGTCAATTTTCCTCTTTCCACCATGTTCTGGAAAGTTCATGACTCTTCCATGAGGAGCAACATTTAAAAAAAAAAAAATAAACTGTTGTAGTAATGACAAAACCTTTGGAGAAAATGTTGCACTCTTTGGAGACTTCTTGTGCTTGGTGATAATATCATTTCTGGTTTACTTAGACAGCTCCCTTGTTTTTTTGTATATTGAGAACAAGAAATAAGGAATAAAACCAGTCATTTTAGGAATCAAAGCCACCATTCATAGGTTGATTCAAGTCACATGAGCACTGATAACATAGGGACCGATGAAACTAATTTCTAATTATTCACAGGTTAATTTGATGGTGTTCTTTGTTTCAAACTGAATAAAGGGTGTCATTATTTGTATCCTGGCACTGTTTTCAATATTTGTATCCTTTTTTTCTGCCAAGTTTTTATTCTGTGTCTTGTGTTTCCAAGTGGTTTTACCTTTACTCAAAAATGCCGATAACGTCGATGACCACAACCGTACATCTGTAATTTGCCGACACTGTTCAAAGCTTCCTGCCAAACTTTGAACCCAAATCTAGTATGAATTTAGCCTCACGCAAACCAAGACCTGGATTAAAGTGAACCGGTATAATCAGAACACACATCCTGTTCCTAAAAAAAGTCAAGGTCCTGATTTTAAAGCAGAAAAAGTTGCATATATATATTTTTTACAATGAGAGATATTTCACCACAACACAAATTAAAGGTATGGAATTCCCGGTGCACATATATATTACGTACCCTATTACATTGTTTAGAACAGTGATGTCCATTTTTTTCATAGCCCACGTTAGTGATGCAGTAAACTCCAAGTTAAAGAGTCAGATTCCACCGCACATAAAACAGATGTCATTCAATAGATGCAGTGTATTATGTTAGGAAGGCTGGAACCATAACAGCTCTGCAGGGTTATGCTCAACCAATGGTCCATTGAATGATTCCAATATAAACAAGCTGAAGAATACTGTAAAACCAGGGGCACTAACATAAAACAGGCTGACCTCATTTTCTTAAGTACACCAGGGATAAAATATACAATATAATAAAGTTGACTTTGTAACGAAAAGTAAAGAACTATAACATCTAATTAAAGTATTTGAAAACAACTTGACGGCTGGATCTAATAAAAGCTTTAAACTTTGAAACCATTTCCCTAAGCAGTGTTGGTAAAGATTCGCTTTCAGGAAATTCTTGTTCTTATAATTTGAGTCAGCCCCACATCAAATTAATTCATATAAAAGACAGAGACCCTGGAGATATAATCTTGTATAAACAGTTCCCATTGCTAAACTATGATTAAGACATTGAGTCAGAAGTATACAGTGTTATTCTTTTCATTCACAAGAAGTCATTGTGAGATTCCAGCCTTGAAGAAAAGCAATTCAATTGGGACAGTTTGTTCTATTGTTTAGCCACGGCGTTCAGACTTATGCCAACAGGTATGAGCGTATTAGGCTGTAAAATCTGAAAATCATGTACATTAGGGCATGTTTAGCACTCGGTGTATTAACCTGTATTATCCTTTATTACCTACATAAAGCAACATGTTTCTCTGAATCAATTAATAAGGCTATAGCTGTAAATTTTGGTAAGATTAGTAGCGCCATCTTTTCCACCAAATACTGTCTGGGGAAAAAAGGAGTGTGATCTTGAGAGCATAGTTTCAGAAAAATAATATTTGGTCTCTAGCGAGCTAGCGTAATTAAGAGGTCACTGCCAAAATCTATGGTGATCTATTGTATTTAGGAGGTCAAAGCCCAAATTCCTCGTGGTCTAGGACAACCCCTAGTTGGGCATATTGGGTGGCTCTTAGCTCAGAACCTCCTTCTAAGGGTACACCAACACTGGCATATAACACGGCCAAGTACTTGGCCCAATGGTGTACTATGGGGCAGTGCAGATCTTCCATTAGCTTCTCATGCCGATTCGGCAGTGGTTCCAATATTCGGATCCGATATTTGGATCACGTGCACCCATACGAGTCTATGGGTGCAAATGAAACATCAGACTGCACTCGGATGACTTTCGAGGGTAGTCCGATGTAGTCACAGAGACAATGGAGAACATGTAGAAATTAAGTTCTCCGTCTTCTTCACACCTGTGCTGTGATTCTCTCATGGGAGAGGATAGGAACCCAGTAAACTGACGCTCGGATCACACTCTGACAGAGTTTAAGCTGAGTGTCATTAGCATAATCGGCCCGATTCTCTCACATGAAGGACTCGACACTAGTGTGAGCATACCTGTTATGGCTGGCAATCAGGCAACACAGCGTGCAGTAATCAGCGCACATACAGAGATCTGGCAATAACCAAAAACAATAGGACGAGCTCTGAGACGTGGAATCTCTGTAGACTGCAGTACCTGATCTATCCTCACACAACTATAAGCAGCAGTGGATTGCGCCTATAACTACCTATGCAACTCGGCACTGCCTGAGGAGCTGACTAGCCTGAAGATAGAAATACAAGCCTGACTTACCTCAGAGAAATACCCCAAAGGAATAGGCAGCCCCCCACATATAATGACTGTTAGTAAGATGAAAAGACAAACGTAGGAATGAAATAGATTCAGCAAAGTGAGGCCCGATATTCTAGACAGAGCGAGGATAGCAAAGAGAACTATGCAGTCTACAAAAAACCCTAAAACGAAAACCACGCAAAGGGGCAAAAAGACCCACCGTGCCGAACTAACAGCACGGCGGTGCACCCCTCTGCTTCTCAGAGCTTCCAGCAAAAGATAATAGCAAGCTGGACAGAAAAAACAGAAAACAAACTAGAAGCACTTATCTAGCAGAGCAGCAGGCCCAAGGAAAGATGCAGTAGCTCAGATCCAACACTGGAACATTGACAAGGAGCAAGGAAGACAGACTCAGGTGGAGCTAAATAGCAAGGCAGCCAACGAGCTCACCAAAACACCTGAGGGAGGAAGCCCAGAGACTGCAATACCACTTGTGACCACAGAAGTGAACTCAGCCACAGAATTCACAACAGTACCCCCCCCTTGAGGAGGGGTCACCGAACCCTCACCAGAACCCCCAGGCCGACCAGGATGAGCCACATGAAAGGCACGAACAAGATCTGGGGCATGGACATCAGAGGCAAAAACCCAGGAATTATCTTCCTGAGCATAACCCTTCCATTTGACCAGATACTGGAGTTTCCGTCTAGAGACACGAGAATCCAAAATCTTCTCCACAATATACTCCAATTCCCCCTCCACCAAAACAGGGGCAGGAGGCTCCACAGATGGAACCATAGGTGCCACGTATCTCCTCAACAACGACCTATGGAATACATTATGTATGGAAAAGGAGTCTGGGAGGGTCAGACGAAAAGACACCGGATTGAGAATCTCAGAAATCCTATACGGACCAATAAAATGAGGTTTAAATTTAGGAGAGGAAACCTTCATAGGAATATGACGAGAAGATAACCAAACCAGATCCCCAACACGAAGTCGGGGTCCCACACGGCGTCTGCGATTAGCGAAAAGCTGAGCCTTCTCCTGGGACAAGGTCAAATTGTCCACCACCTGAGTCCAGATCTGCTGCAACCTGTCCACCACAGAATCCACACCAGGACAGTCCGAAGACTCAACCTGTCCTGAAGAGAAACGAGGATGGAACCCAGAATTGCAGAAAAATGGAGAGACCAAGGTAGCCGAGCTGGCCCGATTATTAAGGGCGAACTCAGCCAACGGCAAAAATGACACCCAATCATCCTGGTCAGCGGAAACAAAACATCTCAGATATGTTTCCAAGGTCTGATTGGTTCGTTCGGTCTGGCCATTAGTCTGAGGATGGAAGGCCGAGGAGAAAGATAGGTCAATGCCCATCCTACCACAAAAGGCTCGCCAGAACCTCGAGACAAACTGGGAACCTCTGTCAGAAACAATATTCTCAGGAATGCCATGTAAACGAACCACATGCTGGAAGAACAAAGGCACCAAATCAGAGGAGGAAGGCAATTTAACCAAGGGCACCAGATGGACCATTTTAGAAAAGCGATCACAGACCACCCAAATGACCGACATTTTTTGAGAAACGGGAAGGTCAGAAATGAAATCCATCGAAATATGTGTCCAAGGCTTCTTCGGGACCGGCAAGGGCAAAAGCAACCCACTGGCACGTGAACAGCAGGGCTTAGCCCTAGCACAAATTCCACAGGACTGCACAAAAGCACGCACATCCTGTGACAGAGATGGCCACCAGAAGGATCTAGCAACCAACTCCCTGGTACCAAAGATTCCTGGATGACCGGCCAGCACCGAACAATGAAGTTCAGAGATAACTTTACTAGTCCACCTATCAGGGACGAACAGTTTCTCGGCCGGACAACGATCAGGTTTATTAGCCTGAAATTTCTGCAACACTCTCCGCAAATCAGGGGAGATGGCAGACACAATGACTCCTTCCTTGAGGATACTCGCCGGCTCAGATAACCCCGGAGAGTCGGGCACAAAACTCCTAGACAGAGCATCCGCCTTCACATTTTTAGAGCCCGGAAGGTATGAAACCACAAAATCAAAACGAGCAAAAAATAACGACCAACGGGCCTGTCTAGGATTCAAGCGCTTGGCAGACTCAAGATTAGTAAGGTTCTTATGATCAGTCAAAACCACCACGCGATGCTTAGCACCCTCAAGCCAATGACGCCACTCCTCGAATGCCCACTTCATGGCCAGCAACTCTCGGTTGCCCACATCATAATTACGCTCAGCAGCAGAAAATTTCCTGGAAAAGAAAGCACATGGTTTGAACACTGAGCAACCAGAACCTCTCTGTGACAAAACCGCCCCTGCACCAATCTCAGAAGCATCAACCTCGACCTGGAACGGAAGAGAAACATCAGGTTGACACAACACAGGGGCACAGCAAAAACGACGCTTCAACTCCTGAAAAGCTTCCACGGCAGCAGAAGACCAATTAACCAAATCAGCACCCTTCTTGGTCAAATCGGTCAATGGTCTGGCAATGCTAGAAAAATTACAGATGAAGCGACGATAAAAATTAGCAAAGCCCAGGAATTTCTGCAGACTTTTTAGAGATGTCGGCTGAGTCCAATCCTGGATGGCCTGAACCTTAACCGGATCCATCTCGATAGTAGAAGGGGAAAAGATGAACCCCAAAAATGAAACTTTCTGCACACCGAAGAGACACTTTGATCCCTTCACGAACAAGGAATTAGCACGCAGTACCTGGAAAACCATTCTGACTTGCTTCACATGAGACTCCCAATCATCAGAGAAGATCAAAATGTCATCCAAGTAAACAATCAAGAATTTATCCAGATACTCACGGAAAATGTCATGCATAAAAGACTGAAAAACAGATGGAGCATTGGCAAGTCCAAACGGCATCACCAGATACTCAAAATGACCCTCGGGCGTATTAAATGCCGTTTTCCATTCATCTCCTTGCCTGATTCTCACCAGATTATACGCACCACGAAGATCTATCTTGGTGAACCAACTAGCCCCCTTAATCCGAGCAAACAAGTCAGAAATCAATGGCAAGGGATACTGAAACTTAACAGTGATCTTATTAAGAAGGCGGTAATCAATACACGGTCTTAGCGAACCATCCTTCTTGGCTACAAAGAAGAACCCTGCTCCCAATGGTGACGACGATGGGCGAATATGTCCCTTCTCCAGGGACTCCTTCACATAACTGCGCATAGCGGTGTGTTCAGGTACGGACAAATTAAATAAACGACCCTTAGGGAATTTACTACCAGGAATCAAATCGATAGCACAATCACAATTCCTATGCGGAGGTAGGGCATCAGACTTGGACTCTTCAAATACATCCTGAAAGTCCGACAAGAACTCTGGGATGTCAGAAGGAATGGATGACGAAATAGACAAAAATGGAACATCACCATGTACTCCCTGACAACCCCAGCTGGTTACCGACATAGAGTTCCAATCCAATACTGGATTATGGGTTTGTAGCCATGGCAACCCCAACACGACCACATCATGCAAATTATGCAGTACCAGAAAGCGAATAACTTCCTGATGTGCAGGAGCCATGCACATGGTCAGCTGGGCCCAGTACTGAGGCTTATTCTTGGCCAAAGGTGTAGCATCAATTCCTCTCAACGGAATA
The DNA here is from genome assembly GCF_032444005.1 of Ranitomeya imitator. Classification (NCBI taxonomy): domain Eukaryota; kingdom Metazoa; phylum Chordata; class Amphibia; order Anura; family Dendrobatidae; genus Ranitomeya; species Ranitomeya imitator. The sequence goes on from NC_091283.1 coordinate 133,331,390, forward strand.
GGACACCGCAAAGGCTCCAAGAAAAATCCACAACGTTTAGCATAATCCAAATCCATCAGATTCAGGGCAGCGCCTGAATCCACAAACGCCATGACAGAATACGATGACAAAGAGCACATTAAGGTAATGGACAAAAGGAATTTGGACTGTACAGTACCAATAACGGCAGAGCTATCGAACCGCCTAGTGCGTTTAGGACAATTAGAAATAGCATGAGTAGAATCACCACAATAGAAACACAGTCTGTTCAGACGTCTGTGTTCTTGCCGTTCTACTTTAGTCATAGTCCTGTCGCACTGCATAGGCTCAGGTTTACTCTCAGACAATACCGCCAGATGGTGCACAGATTTACGCTCGCGCAAGCGACGACCGATCTGAATGGCCAAGGACATAGACTCATTCAAACCAGCAGGCATAGGAAATCCCACCATTACATCCTTAAGAGCTTCAGAGAGACCCTTTCTGAACAAAGCCGCTAGTGCAGATTCATTCCACAGAGTGAGTACTGACCATTTCCTAAATTTCTGACAATATACTTCTATATCATCCTGACCCTGGCATAAAGCCAGCAGATTTTTCTCAGCCTGATCCACTGAATTAGGCTCATCGTAAAGCAATCCGAGCGCCAGGAAAAACGCATCGACACTACTCAATGCAGGGTCTCCTGGCGCAAGAGAAAACGCCCAGTCCTGTGGGTCGCCGCGCAAAAAAGAAATAATAATCAAAACCTGTTGAATAGGATTACCAGAAGAATGAGGTTTCAAGGCCAAAAATAGCTTACAATTATTTCTGAAGCTCAGGAACTTAGTTCTGTCACCAAAAAACAAATCAGGAATCGGAATTCTTGGTTCTAGCATCGATTTCTGATCAATAGTATCTTGAATCTTTTGTACATTTACAACGAGATTATCCATTGAGGAGCACAGAGCCTGAATATCCATGTCCACAGCTGTGTCCTGAAGCACTCTAATGTCTAGGGGAAAAAAAAGACTGAAGACAGAGCTAAGAAAAAAAAATGATGTCAGGATTTCTTTTTTCCCTCTATTGGGAATCATTGGTTTGGCTCCTTGTACTGTTATGGCTGGCAATCAGGCAACACAGCGTGCAGTAATCAGCGCACATACAGAGATCTGGCAATAACCAAAAACAATAGGACGAGCTCTGAGACGTGGAATCTCTGTAGACTGCAGTACCTGATCTATCCTCACACAACTATAAGCAGCAGTGGATTGCGCCTATAACTACCTATGCAACTCGGCACTGCCTGAGGAGCTGACTAGCCTGAAGATAGAAATACAAGCCTGACTTACCTCAGAGAAATACCCCAAAGGAATAGGCAGCCCCCCACATATAATGACTGTTAGTAAGATGAAAAGACAAACGTAGGAATGAAATAGATTCAGCAAAGTGAGGCCCGATATTCTAGACAGAGCGAGGATAGCAAAGAGAACTATGCAGTCTACAAAAAACCCTAAAACGAAAACCACGCAAAGGGGCAAAAAGACCCACCGTGCCGAACTAACAGCACGGCGGTGCACCCCTCTGCTTCTCAGAGCTTCCAGCAAAAGATAATAGCAAGCTGGACAGAAAAAACAGAAAACAAACTAGAAGCACTTATCTAGCAGAGCAGCAGGCCCAAGGAAAGATGCAGTAGCTCAGATCCAACACTGGAACATTGACAAGGAGCAAGGAAGACAGACTCAGGTGGAGCTAAATAGCAAGGCAGCCAACGAGCTCACCAAAACACCTGAGGGAGGAAGCCCAGAGACTGCAATACCACTTGTGACCACAGAAGTGAACTCAGCCACAGAATTCACAACACATACCTTAAGACACAGCATGAATGGTGAATCATCTGACTACCATGCAATGCTTAATTTCCTCATTATCAGTAGACTCAGTATAAGACAACAGCTTGCCTGGTGAACTGGGCCAAGGAAGAGGTGCATGCTTAGTGCCATATGGCAATGTAAGGGTCAATATCAGCATCCTCGGTTGTCTGTCAGCAGTAAGTGGTTTATGTTAGCATCCTGTGAACCTCTTAGGGAGTCTATGAAAGAAGCCAGTACATTTCAGCTTCCCTGGTGGTCTATGGCTGAACTTTCAGCTTCCGGGAACTCAAGAGAGATCAGAGTAAGGAGTGATCAAAAGAGCAGGACTGCGACTGTGGCTGAAGATTAGAAATATTAGCTTTTTTTTGGTAGAGCAAAGTGATTTTCTCCATCACAGTAATTGCACGCAATTATTGTTGGTGACAATTTTACGCCAGCACTGTCTCCTGGTATTAGTTAGCGACCCTAAAACAACCCCTCACATATGACAAATTATAACACAACACTGTAGCCACGTATTGCTTTACATTGGTCTACAAACATAGAGGAGATGCAATTTGGCTGGGCATTAAAGGTCATTTTAGCCCTGCTTAAGTGTAGTATAAAAAGCAGGATGTCCCATTGCTGTCAGCTCCACTATTAGAACTTTTTGGGTTCTATTTAGTGAAATGGTCATGGTCCTCTTGGCTTGGCTGCACTGATGATATATTCTATTTGTGAGGTTCTTAGGAAACACATTTTAAGCAACGATTATTTACAGCAGTTGAGTAAAGTGGATCAATTACTTAACAAATCTACTAAGCTGCAGAAAACTTTATTAAATTAGTTTCATGGATTGTGATATAAAATATTACTTTCCCTATCGGTCTGATGTCTTCTCCTGCATGTTGGGTTGCTGCGGTTTGACACATATATGATTCAGAGCTTCACAAAGCCATAAAGTTACAGCTGCTCTAACACCAGGTTATGCTGCATAAATACATCTAATCTCTAGAATGTAGAAGGATGCTTTGGCTTTGGTAAAGAGTTGTTCCCAACTAAGAGATGGTGTAAGGATGCAGGTGTACACACATGTCAGTTCAAGATCTAACAAGAACGCAACAAGCTTGATAGTAGACATTCTTACAAGAGATAACTAGCTTGGAGGTTTCAAAATTCTCACGTGAGACAGCAGGTGGTCTGCATAGCTATAGGTAGATAGTTGCTACAGATGGCTTACCTTTGCTGACACTTGTGTTCTCCCATCTTTTTACCCTGTCCAGGAGCGTCTGTTGTCCATGTGAGAGTTCTGTCTGTGGTAGTGGTGTCATGGGGATGGGATGAGTTGGAGGAGTTGGTTGGAAGCTCTGAGGAGCCAGTTGGAGTTGGTGAGGAGCCATCATACCAAGGTTCTACTGATGGCTCAGTAAGAACTGAACCTCCAAGCAAAACTGGCTTTTGTTGTGTTTCTTGTGCAGCTGTGTAACAATTAAATGCAGAACAAGAGTGACATACTCGCAGAATACATACAGTAGAACCATTTGGGAATCTTTAAAGTTAATTAAGGGCAGCTTTACGTCCGAAACGCACTGTTTTTTATTTGATGAAATATTTTTAATGTACCTGGAACCTTTTGAACAATACCAATAAATTGGTGAAGATTTATATCCAAATGGCTGGACAATTTGATTTGCTTTGTATCCATCTCAAACCAAGCAGGGGCTTTTCACGTTCCGTGCCAAGAAACTTCACCGCCAGTCTTCAGGAGATGGTGAACTTTGTACTTTGTGCTTATCATCAAAATTGATTTCTCTGTGCATAAGTGGTCAAATAAATTATTTGAAGCCGTATGGTTACACTTGGTGCAGATGGCAAGATCAGACCTAAACACAAATATGGCACTTATAGCAAAACTACAGTTTTCAATCATCAATCATGTCCCTCTTAAGGGGGCAGCAATGGTCAATGTGCTGACGTTTGATAGTAAAAATATGCCATTGACAAACTGGTTTAACGTTTAGATTGTGTGGCTCCATTTTTTCAGGTCTTAAGCCTTTAAGGCCTTGTTCTACTTAGTGGGGAATGCCAAGCAATTAGTAGCATGCCTGCTTCGTGGCATGAATGGGAAGGGCTGTTCCCCTTTTCCCTGTTTGCATTCAGGTTATTTCCTCTATTCTTCTTTACTAGCGGATTTTCCTCCTTTCTTCTTTCTTTGATTGTGCCTGCGCGCCTGGGCTTACATCGCACATGCACGGCCGCTAGACTTGCGTGCCAGCCGGCGGCTGCGCACTTTGTTCCTGGATTGCCTTATTGCGCTCCAATGTGCGCCTGCGCAGCACATTATTTGCTTTTTAGCAGTACGGCGCTGGCAGCTCATGTCATTTCCGCCCTTGATATGGATTATGGCGCTCAACACCGGCAGGCTATTAAGCATGGCAATTTTGTGCATATATATCCACGAATCAGTGGCCTTCCTTCACTTCCCTGACGAAGCCTCACTTTGGAGGCGATACGCATGGGGCCATGTCCTGCTTTTCGTCCTGGGTCCTCTGAACCTGTTTCCTTTCAGGTTATTATATCACATTGGGTAATATTTTCCTCTCTTGGTACATGGACGGATTGTCCATGTTTATGTCTAGGGATGTTGGTATATTGGTTACTATAGGTACTAGGGAGTTTGCCGTATAACTGGCGCCAATTGGAAAAGCTTATTTCATGGTTATGTTGCTTTTCCTTCAATTTGGATAGGATACCATAGGTACCCCATGAGCCATTTAGGGAGGGATATATCCCATGTATATTTTTTGCATATATATTATTGTGCACCAGGTTATAAATTGAGGTTTATGCTATGTACCAGGGATGGTAACAGTTATGTGTTAATTTTAATTATGTTTTGTGTGTCAATAAAGTGGATTTTTTCATACTATTATTGCGGTGGTGTGCATATTACAGTAGTGTCTTGTTTCTTGTCCTTGCCTGCAAAGCATCTGCCAACCTTAGAAGCCATCGTACGGAGAGGAGATAGCAAAATAGTGGACAATTCTTCATCCTAGACTGGAAGGTCCAAAACACCCAAGGGAACTAATTTCCAGAAATGCAGTGAATGTGATGTGCCAGGACACTTTGTTTGAGAATCAATACATGACGTATCCACAAAGACAAGCTAAGGCTGGGGCATTTCTTGCTCTTCTGTGGCCCTGATTAGGCCTTATGGTGGTGCACATCAATAGCTTACTCACCCCTACTTTCTAGCTATCTAATAGCGCTTTTATCATAACCTCCTCATGTGCCTGTCTGTGCGGTGTTTCTATCTGACCTCTATGACAAAAAGTCCCTTTCTTTAAGCTCACGAAGCCCTACAAGAGTTGTGAAGGTACATGCTATGCTAAGCCCTCACTGACCCATGACTGAGCCATTATAGCTTAAAATCCCAGCACATAGCGCATAAAATAATACCATATAGTATAGGGCAGACCTGGGCAAAGTGCGGCCCGTGGGTCACATCCTTCCCTCTGGCTGTCTCAGTCCAGCCCGCGGACCGAGACAGCTGTGGGGCTGAAAACCTGAGGTCCGCGGGCCGCACCGTGCCTGCCCGCTCGCTGCCTCCCGCAGTCAGCATTGGTGGATTATATAAACATGGGGATTCTATGGGGTAAACATGGGGATTCTATGGGGTAAACATGGGGATTCTATTGGGGTGAACATGGGGATTCTATGGGGTAAACATGGGGATTCTATGGGTGTGAACATGGGGATTCTATGGGGTGAACATGGGGATTCTATGGGGTGAACATGGGGATTCTATGGGGGTGAACATGGGGATTATATAGGGAGGCGGTGTGGGGCTCATGCTCTATATGGGGAGGCTGTGTGGGGCTCATGCAGTATATATAGGGAGGCTGTGTGGGGCTCATGCGGTATATAGGGAGGCTGTGTGGGGCTCATGCCACTTATGTAGTAAGCTGTGTGAGGCTCATGTTGTCTGTGGGGGTTTCAAATATATATATAGAGTGTGTCAGCATACTTAATTATGCTCAATATTAAGTGATACAATTAATATTAATAAATTAATATTGAGTAGAATTAATTTCAAGTTATTAGCTCGGCCTTCTACAACAGTCATGGTCTCTCGGGAAAATTAATTGCCCACCCCTGGCATAGGGTATAATGTCACACAAATAGCATACGGATGCCATTTACAAAGCAGTAAGGTCACTTGATATGTATGGACACCTCTAACACGGAAAATATATTTTTACATATGTTAGTGGTCACCTTTAGGTAATAAAACTGCCGTTTCAGTCTGGAATCTTCATTCATCCTCTCTTCTTCAGGTCCCCGACATGCAGTTTACAGCTTGAATCAGAATTCAGATGTTTGTCTTGTTGGAGCGTCTCTCTCAGTAAAATAGGCAGACGGTGAGGTCCATGTGAATCCACACTGCTGTAAAGGGCTTCTTTAGCTGCAGCATATGGTAGCACAGCTTCTATCCTGCACCTATTTCCTCTTCAGCTGCTTTCTTCCTTATCTGTCGCCTATTTTCTATCCCCACCTGAGATTGTACCTGATTTCTCCTCTCTCCACTGGTGGTCTTTGCACAACCCTCCCCCCTTTTCATGCTGCCATATCTAACACCGAGTGGAAATTCTGCAGAATGCACAAATCTCATCTGTTTGGATTAAAAACTCTGTGCCCTGCTGACAGTATCCATACGGCATCCATTTTTAATGGATCCGTGGCAGAGTATGCATAGGAAAATTAATTGGGGCTTTTGTCTAAACTTAACCTAGCAGGGATGCTGATCCACCATTTCAGATAAATATATGTATAAAAATCAAAACCACAATGAGGAGAAACCAGCTTTCGAAAGTAAGTCCTTGTGCATAATATTTGGAGAAGGAAAAATATTTTTTTTTTTAAAAAGGTAAATAAATAAATGAACAAATTCCAGGCTTGGAATCGTCTATTTCATCTGTGCATTAATGTATAGAACAATCTTTCTTGTCTCAAGCATGGGTCGCCCTTCAGCTGCCATTACTAGAGGAGCCTGCGCCCCCCCAGTGGAAGCAGAGTGTCTTCTTTTTGGAATGCTTAGAACATACTGCATTTTCATCACTGTGTGTTTTAACTTTTTTTTGTTAAGCTTAAAGGGGCGTTCTCGAATTTGAAAGTTATCTTTTAATGGTAGCGCATTCCTATTATAATGAATGGAGAGGCAGTCCTCATGAGTGACCTCTGCTCCATTCAGATGGGGTTGGTTCTATGGAATACTGGGGACCACGGTGGTTGAACCCCCAGCAATCAGAAAGTTATCTCCTATCCTTTTTAATGAATGAGAACTTTCAAACTTAAGAACACCCCCTTTAATTAGTAAAAGGTAAGATCTGAAAGACATGACAGCAATGCATTTGAATACATTCCATAGATCATAAAGCGATTTTAGATGAAATACTTTTTTCCCCCCATAATTTTCCAGAAGTTAAAAATAAGAAGCTCAGCTATACTCACCCACCGCTCCTACAGAACTGCTTCTCTGCGCAGCCCAGGGACAAGCTGTAGCGGTGACATAATGACTATAGTTGGAGGATGGCAGAGCTTATTTTTAACCAGTTCAAGTCCAGGCACATTTTTGTGTAATTTCACTCATGTGGTTTAAGTCTTGTAAAATGTTTTCTCGTTCAGATATTTAAATTACGTTTTAATCGGTTTTTCATGATACTTGGAGGCTAATTTGTTTTTCCTACTCTCATACTCTCCTTTGTACTCCTTTGGCTTCTCCATTTTCTCCCACAATCTAAAACCATAATGGTACGGAATTTAGAATTTAAGCCTCAACACAGACACTGGTGATGATAATGTTTGTACAACGGAATATGATGGGACTATTTAACACTAGAAGCCCCACAGAGGGGTCAGTTAACATTTCTACCTTTGGAACCTTTGGAGCGCAAAATTTCTGGGACTTCTAGTGTTAAAAGAGGGATCGTGCAGATGGCTGAGTGGACTAAAATTCCTTCAGAGCGTTGTAAAAGACTCATTGCCAGTTATCGCAAAATGATTGATTGCAGTTGTTGCTGCTACGGGCGGCCCAGACAGTTATTATTAGGTTTAGAGGACAATCACTTTTTCGCACAGGGCCCTGTAGGTTTGGATTTCTTTTTTCCCCTTAAAAATAAAGACATTCATTTAAAACTGCATTTTATGTTTACTTGTGTTACCTTTGTCTAATATTTACATTCGTTTGGTGATCTATAACATTTAAGTGTGACAAATATGCAAATGAAGAGGGCAAACACTTTTTCACACAGGGCCTTGTAGGTTTGGATTTCTTTGTTGTGAAATAAATAAACCCTGCATTTTACACAAATGAAAAGTTTCCAATTAATTAACACCTCAACTATTATTTTTGCTTTAACTAGGGGTACCGTCACACTATACGATTTACCTACGATCACGACCAGCGATATGACCTGGCCGTGATCGTAGGTAAATCGTAGTGTGGTCGCTGGGGAGCTGTCACACAGACAGCTCTCCAGCGACCAACGATGCCGAGGTACCCGGGTAACCAGGGTAAACATCGGGTTACTAAGCGCAGGACCGCGCTTAGTAACCCGATGTTTACCCTGGTTACCAGCGTAAAAAAAAAAACAGCACATACTTACATTCTGGTGTCCGTCAGGTCCCTTGCCGTCTGCTTCCCGCACTCACTGACTGCCGGCCGTAAAGTGAAAGTGAAAGCACGTCACCGCTGTGCTCTGCTTTCACTTTACGGCCGGCAGTCACTGAGTGCGGGAAGCAGACGGCAAGGGACCTGACGGACACCAGAATGTAAGTATGTGCTGTTTTTTTTTTTTTAGTTTTACGCTTGTAACCAGGGTAAACATCGGGTTACTAAGCGCGGTCCTGCGCTTAGTAACCCGATGTTTACCCTGGTTACAAGCGAACGCATCGCTAGATCGCATCGCTAGATCGCTAGATCGGTGTCACACACACCGATCTAGCGATGCCAGCGGGAGATCCAGCGACAAAAGAAAGTTCTAAACGATCTGCTACGACGTACGATTCTCAGCAGGATCCCTGATCGCTGCTGCGTGTCAGACACAGCGATATCGTAACAATATCGCTGGAACGTCACGAATCGTACCGTCGTAGCGATCGAAATGGCAGTGTGTGACGGTACCCTAACTTTTAAGATTAGATAAGATAATTTTTTTTTATTATTGCACTTTAGGTACTGAGACCGTCACTAATTGCTGGTTTTCCCGTAAGCTCTTTCAGCTTCGATCAGGATGGGCATCGTGAGGAAACCATAGCCCTGACTAAGAAGATGTGTACATTCGAAACGTGCTGGATCATTCTGGCCCTCCCACGCATCCGTCCACAGCCCCGTGATGTCACGACCCACAACGCCCCCATTGCACTCGTTCACAGCCTTGGTGTTTCTTCCAGCCGGAGCATGCCAGGAGCCAGCGTTTCTCTGCACCTTGGCAGCAGGATCCCCTACACGGGAGGACGCTCCTGCATCGTTCCCAGGCACATCCGCAGCATACCGCCAGGTGTGCGCTGCAACCTTGAAGTAGCAACACAACTTTCTAAGGAAGGACCAATTCTCCTGTATCCTGACACATTATACCTCTACTGTCAACGGACGTAAGTATTTATTAGTGGAGTTAATCACCCCCCCACTTGCTTTTTGTGAACATAAGTGTCCAGAATTCGATACAAAACTGTATTTACGTTCTCTCAACTTCAATAATGGCATTTTACACCATCAACACTGGTATGCACCAAGCGCATTAGCCACTCTTGGTGATTTTACCGATGCAATTCCAATCAGTGTTACCAATAGCGCGGTGATTATTTTTATATAACAATGAGCTGGATAGATTGATAAATGAATAAGATGCCACCTCTGTCTGTACATAGTGATTCAAGTATATTGTGCCAAGTACTGCTCATATATGATGGTGGTGGCCTACCGGAGGATTCTCCTGTTCTGCAGTGGGCCAGTCCATCTAATGCTTGCAGGGCTCACAGCTTCTTGATCACTTACAGTGATTAGAGCTTCTCAAATACATTTTAGCTTCCCCAAATCAGATCATGGCTGTAATGATTGGTAATGGCCCATAATGATTCCTACAACACGGTGATACCTAGAACGGCAGAAACGATATTGTCCGCAACAGAATGTGGTTTTACAGTGAATCAATGCAATTCTGAAATGGTAGTTTATGTCTGCAAGGATTTTTTTTTCTGGCATGGCATTCAGGTGCAGGGCCCACTTACCTCTGCAACAGCGAACAGGAAGTAAAGTGCAGATGTGCAATATAAATGGATACTAGCAAAGTGCAAAAGCCATATAAAGCAGCAAAGTAGCAGACCTGGAGAGATAAGAATGCCATAGAATGTAAGGCCAGTATATACCTGTGTATACCCACCCCAACGCGCATTTCGGCTAGCAGTGCCTTCTTCCGGGGGATGGCATCAGGAAATAGGATGGGCTTTAAATATATTAAGCCGGCCAATCAGTGCAGCCAAGAGGAATGGCGATCGCTCTATATTGGCGCATGCGCAAGCGGTCACCACCCGCTCCATGCATCACCAGGGGCGTCAACGGATGTGCGGGCCAACGCTGCCAGGGCCCGCCCACTAGATCACGTGGGAGGAGAACCCGGCGTGAGGCACACACAGCACCAGAAGAGACGCCGCCAGCAATGCACAGCAGCGGAGCACCGCCGCGCATGCGCACAGAGCTGAAGGCCACCAAAGCGCACAAGAAAAGAGATGGCATGGAGTGAATCATATGGTGAGATTGAGTAAGGTGGGAAGGACTAATGGCAACAAGGATCATTAAAAAGTAAACAGTGTAAGAGGCTAAAACAAACCAAAGTGAGAACAGATAAATATACAAATAGACCGCTAATAAATACATGTCATCCTAAAACATCACATACACATAGATATAAAAATGCAAGGTTATTATTATAAGGAAACAATATGTGAACATATTACACAAGAATATCTATCATACATAATAAGCGAACATACAATTACTATAGTAGTAATACAATAGAATACACCATAAATGAAAACAATAGTGATAAATGTGAGACATCATCCATCTTCAAGAAGACAATCATTCCATGGTGAAGAATGCGCCCAAAGGATTAAAAGCATGAAGATCACATTCCCTATGTTAAAAACTAAAAAAGAGCAATGTAAAGAGAATAAGTTAAAATATGCATTAAACATTTAAAGAAATTAAAATAGTACAAACCGATGCCAATTAAAAAACACTAGACTGGTGATTAGAGAAAAGGAGCAAAACTTAGCGTTTCATTGAGGCCAAGCGGTTGTATAGTTTTGAGCCTCCATATCCACCGAGATTCTTTTTTGCTTACCGCGGTTTCACCCTTTAGTGTATCATTGTCTTGTCCCTGCTCCTAGATAACTTGTTTTTTACTGTTGTGCATTAATAAAGTTGACATATTGTTTCAGTAACCTTTGGTTCATTTGGTGCTTTTTCTATTTGGTATGATTCTCATATGTTTGCACTGAACCTTATTCCATATATCCTGGCACCATGGTTTAATTTAAACTGTTAGGCTACTTTCACACTAGCGTCGTTTTGAAGAAAAAACGCATCCTGCAAAGTTGCCTGCAGGATGCGTTTTTTCTCCATAGACTTTCATTAGCGACGCATTGCGACGGATTGCCACGCGTTGCATCCGTCGTGCGACGGATGCGACGTGTTTTTGCAGTCCGTCGGGACAAAAAAGCGTTGCATGCGCAGCCGGAACTCCGCTCCCTCCTCCCCGGACCTTACAATGGGGCAGCGGATACGTTGATAAACTGGATCCGCTGCCCCCGTTGTGATTTTATTTCACAGTATGCGTCGGTACGTCGGCCCGACGCACTGCGACGGGCCCTTACCGACGCTAGTGTGAAAGTAGCCTTACTTTTGCACTAAGCATGTTTGGTGTGTGCTCAGGTATATAGGTATAAAGTACTGACATTATGGAGTGAATAGTTATGGACATTGAATTTTCACTAATTTTGTCCTATTAGTTGTTTGCTTCACAAAATAGAAATGTTCACAGTTGTAGGCATGGTCTTTACATGAACTGATGCAAGTCCTCAAAAAAAAAAAGGCAGCAAAACACAAAAATTGCAAGTGGTGAATACTTTTGCAAGCCACCGTATATCTTTATATACCAGTGCATTCTATATACCTGTATATCAAAGGTAAAATAAAAGTGAAAAGATTTTTCTTTGTCCTAAAAATTATTAAAAATGCAATGAAAAGCACAATATTCAAACTCTCCATGCGGTGTTTTTTTTAAATAACATAAAAATCAGTATGCAACATGCACATATTTGATATCATGATAATAGTAACAACACATACAATGCAGTGAATAGATTATTTATGGGGATCTGTTGAAAAATGGTAGCATTGTTTTTTTCCTCTACTTAATCTATAGAAATGTTAACACATATGTAACTCTTACATACATGCATGTTGGGCAAAATGGCATTTAAATCGATCGTCTTCCAAAAATAAACAGTTCCAACTATGAATGAATAAACAAAGAAAACATTGTCTAGATGACTGAACATGTGAATCACAAAAATGTCACTGTGTATATGCATGTGTAACGTGTACGCACATTTCTTATTGATGTTGGTGTGTGTATACTATGTACGTGGTACCTTATGTGGAATTTTACAAGCATTATGTTTTAGCTTGTGTACATTTTATTATATTGTTCCTAATGTGAATATACATGTAAACGTCAATATGTAGGTGGCGCCTGACTGGGGTGAGGCTCAGGCACAAGCCCTACACAGGGGCCCCTTACTGTCTTTGCCTTCCCCTGATCCATGCCAAGCATTATTTGCTTATGTAATTATGTCATGCACGCCACTCAGGAACATGAGTTGTTGTTGGAATCCTGGGGAAATCTTACTCAGGGCGGCCATTAATTATATCTCTTCACAGTAGAGGGGAGGTAACGGTTTACAGGCACACAGTTCTGAGCTGAAGTTGACCACATGGGTTTTATTCAAGCTTCTTTTCATCACACAGAATCACTTCTCTTCATGCAATACTTCATCAACATAAATGAAAGTCTCTTCACAGATAACTTCACCAAAGCACAACGGTACCTTGCTCATGCAGTGAAGTGGGGAGAAGGGGGATGAGTCCGA